>NC_135649.1:48282500-48907500 GCF_053574225.1 Canis aureus
TAGTGTCATACTGCTGTTGTCCTATGACTTCCTTGGGACCAGTCTTGAGAGTTTAACTCACCATCCTCAGGCTGTGCTGCTATAGCACCCAGCCTCCTGTGTCCAAATCACCACTGCACCTAGTCACCCCAGGGCCTATGCTTTTGCAGCAAACTTTTCTCCAATTAGAGTCACTGTGGTAGGCCCCTGAGACCCAGGTCCCAGTTCCACAGAAGATCAGCACACTTCCACACTCTCAACACAAGTACAGCAGCAGCTCCAAGGGCACTTGTATCTTAGAACCCAGGCACAGTAATAGTTCCACATGCACCTGATTCCAGGACCCCAGCTCTGCTACTTCTCTGAAGGCCAACATGCCAGACCAGGCACTGAGAGGGATCCCATTGGCTAGAACTTTCTCCTAAGGGCAAAGAAAAAGTAGAACAGAAAAACCTCAAGAGCCTTTACCTCTGAGGATCCCAACAGCCCTACCTTGCACTGCTACCCACAGGACATCTGCAGTCTTGGCCACAGAAAACTCCTGCAGTCTGAATTCCATCAACCTTGACTAATAGAGCTGCATGGAGACACACCACTGTACCTTTTCAAGAACCAAGTAGGCTGCATACCACTCAGCCAGTGCCCTCATACCACTTCCAGGTAAAAGTCTTTCTCCACTGAAGCCAGTCCAAGAAGGCTGGAAGAGATGACTGTCCTGAGATTTGTAGACACCAATGCAAAGCCATTAGAAATACAAAAAAAAAAGTGAGGAAACATGAAGCCACCAAAGGAACAAGGACCAGAGTAATTTATAAAAATTGACCCCAGGGACGCCTGGGTGGCTCAGCAGTTGAGCATCTGCCTTCAGCTCAGGGCATGATCCTGGGTCCAGGGATCAAGTCCCACATCAGGCTCCCTGAGAGGAGCCTGCTTCTCCCTCTGCCTGAATCTGCCTTTCTCTCTGTGTCTCTTATGAATAAATAAATAAAATCTTTAAAAAAAATAAAAAAAACTTGACCCCAAAGAAATGGAGGTATGTAGTTATATGAAAGAGAATTAAAATGACTATTTTCAGAGAGCACAGGAAGATTCAGATACAGAACTCAGTGAACTCAGGAAAATAATACATAAATAAAACAAGAAGTTCAACAAAAAGAAATCATAAAAGGGCACCAAAAAATATGGGAAGGCAGAAGAATATAATTAATTAAATGAAAAATGCAATAGAGAAGACAGAAGGAAAGAAAGAAAAGAAAGGAAAGGAAGAAAGAATGAAAGAAAGACAGATATATATATCCGCAGAATATTGGCAGTTTATCTTTGTGTATGGTGCAAGAGAGTGGTCTAGTTTCATTCTTCTGCATGTGGATGTCCAATTTTCCCAGCACCATTTATTGAAGAGACTGTCTTTCTTCCAATGGATGGTCTTTCCTCCTTTATCGAATATTAGTTGCCCATAAAGTTCAGGGTCCACTTCTGGGTTCTCTATTCTGTTCCATTGATCCGTGTGTCTGTTTTTGTGCCAGTACCACACTGTCTTGATGACCACAGCTTTGTAGTACAACCTGAAATCTGGCATTGTGATGCCCCCAGATATGGTTTTCTTTTTTAAAATTCTCCTGGCTATTCGGGGTCCACACAAATCTTAAAATAATTTGTTCTAACTCTCTGAAGAAAGTCCATGGTATTTTGATAGGGATTGCATTAAACGTGTAAATTGCCCTGGGTAACATTGACATTTTCACAATATTAATTCTGCCAATCCATGAGCATGGAATATTTTTCCATCTCTTTGTGTCTTCCTCAATTTCTTTCAGAAGTGTTCTAAAGTGTTCTATAGTTTTTAGGGTATAGATCCTTTACCTCTTTGGTGAGGTTTATTCCTAGGTATCTTATGCTTTTGGGTGCAATTGTAAATGGGATTGACTCCTTAATTTCTCTTTCTTCAGTCTCATTGTTAGTGTATAGAAATGCCATTGATTTCTGGGCATTGATTTTGTATCCTGCCACGCTACCAAATTGCTGTATGAATTCTAGCAATCTTGGGGTGGAGGCTTTTGGGTTTTCTATGTAGAGTATCATGTCATCGGCGAAGAGGGAGAGTTTGACTTCTTCTTTGCCAATTTGAATGCCTTTAATGTCTTTTTGTTGTCTGATTGCTGAGGCTAGGATCCTATCAGATAAAGGGCTAGTTTCCAAGATCTATAAAGAACTTATTAAACTCAACACCAAAGAAACAAACAATCCAATCATGAAATGGGCAAAAGACATGAAGAGAAATCTCACAGAGGAAGACATAGACATGGCCAACATGCACATGAGAAAATGCTCTGCATCACTTGCCATCAGGGAAATACAAATCAAAACCACAATGAGATACCACCTCACAGCAGTGAGAATGGGGCAAATTAACAAGGCAGGAAACAACAAATGTTGGAGAGGATGCGGAGAAAAGGGAACCCTCTTACACTGTTGGTGGGAATGTGAACTGGTGCAGCCACTCTGGAAAACTGTGTGGAGGTTCCTCAAAGAGTTAAAAATAGACCTGCCCTACGACCCAGCAATTGCACTGTTGGGTATTTACCCCAAAGATACAGATGCAATGAAAGGCCGGGACACCTGCAGCCCGATGTTTATCGCAGCAATGTCCACAGTAGCCAAACTGTGGAAGGAGCTTCGGTGTCCATCGAAAGATGAATGGATAAAGAAGATGTGGTTTATGTATACAATGGAATATTACTCAGCCATTAGAAACGACAAATACCCACCTTTTGCTTCAATGTAGATGGAACTGGAGGGTATTATGCTGAGTGAAGGAAGTCAATTGGAGAAGGACAAACAGTGTATGTTCTCATTCATGTGGGGAATATAAATAATAGTGAAAGGGAATATAAGGGAAGGGAGAAGAAATGTGTGGGAAATATCAGAAAGGGAGACAGAACATAAAGACTCCTAACTCTGGGAAACGAACTAGGGGTGGTGGAAGGGGAGGAGGGCGGGGGGTGGGGTGAGTGGGTTACGGGCACTGAGGGGGACACTTGACGGGATGAGCACTGGGTGTTATTCTGTATGTTGGTAAATTGAACACCAATAAAAATTATTTTATTAAAATAAAAGAATATTGGCATTTCCAGAAGGATAACAGAAGGAAAAAGCAAACTTTATTTAAAGAAATAATGACTGAAAACTTGCCAAATCTGTGTAGTGATATGACTATCCAGGTGTGTGAAGCTCAAAGATCCCCAAATAGATTCAACTCAAAGAGTTTTTCACTGAGATACATTATAATCAAGCTCTCAAAAATAAAAAATAAAGAGAATTTTGAAAATAGCAAGAAAAGAAAGACATTACATACAAGGGATTCCTGATGAGGCTTTCAGCACATTTCTCAACAGAAACCTTGCAGGCCAGAAAAGAGTGGGATAATATATCCAAAGTGCTCCAAACCCCTCCCCCAAAAACTGTTAACTAAGAATATATTACTCTGCAAAATTGTCATTCAGAAATGAAGGAGATATAAAGACTTTCCCACACAACAAAAGCTGAAGGAGCTTATCAACTCCAGACCTGCCCCACAAAATGCTAAAGGTAGTTCTTCATGGTGAAATAAAGGGATGCTAATTAATAATATCAAAAACACATGAAAGTATAAAATTCCCTGGTAAAGGTAAATATATGATCAAATTCAAAATACTTTAATACTGCAGTGATGGTCTTCAAATCACTTTAAACTCCAGCATATAAGGACGCTCATGCCCCAGCTGAGCACATCAGCGGCCCCGCCCCGGAGCCTCCAGGCCCTGCAGACGGAGTTCCTGCCGGAGCTGAATCCAGGTTTCCAGAGCTGCCCCGCCACTGGGGCTGTTCCTCCTGCGGCCTCACGGGGTAAACAACCCCCACCGAGCCCTGCACCAGGCAGGGGCACAGCAGCTCCCCCAACTGCTAACACCTGAAAATCAGCACAACAGGCCCCTCCCCCAGAACACCAGCTAGACGGACAACTTCCAGGAGAAGCCAAGGGACTTAAAGAACACAGAATCAGAAGATACTCCCCGGTGGTTCTTTTTTTGTTTGTTTGTTTTTGTTTTTGTTTTTGTTTTTGTTTTGTTTTGCTTTTTGATTTGTTTCCTTCCCACACCCCCTTTTTTTCTCCTTTCTTTTTCTTTCTCTTTTTCTTCTTTTTTTTTTTCGTTTTTTTTTCTTTTTCTTCCCTTTTTTTTTCTCTTTCTCTTTTCTTTCCTTCTTTCTCTCCTCTCTTTTTCTCTTTTTCCCAATAGAACTTGCTTTTGGCCACTCTGCACTGAGCAAAATGACTAGAAGGAAAACCTCACCTCAAAAGAAAGAATCAGAAACAGTCCTCTCTCCCACAGAGTTACAAAATCTGGATTACAATTCAATGTCAGAAAGCCAATTCAGAAGCACTATTATACAGCTACTGGTGGCTCTAGAAAAAAGTATAAAGGACTCAAGAGACTTCATGACTGCAGAATTTAGAGCTAATCAGGCAGAAATTAAAAATCAATTGAATGAGATGCAATCCAAACTAGAAGTCCTAACGACGAGGGTTAACGAGGTGGAAGAACGAGTGAGTGACCTAGAAGACAAATTGACAGCAAAGAGGGAAACTGAGGAAAAAAGAGACAAACAATTAAAAGACCATGAAGATAGATTAAGGGAAATAAACGACAGCCTGAGGAAGAAAAACCTACGTTTAATTGGGGTTCCCGAGGGCGCCGAAAGGGACAGAGGGCCAGAATATGTATTTGAACAAATTCTAGCTGAAAACTTTCCTAATCTGGGAAGGGAAACAGGCATTCAGATCCAGGAAATAGAGAGATCCCCCCCCTAAAATCAATAAAAACCGTTCAACACCTCGACATTTAATTGTGAAGCTTGCAAATTCCAAAGATAAGGAGAAGATCCTTAAAGCAGCCAGAGACAAGAAATCCCTGACTTTTATGGGGAGGAGTATTAGGGTAACAGCAGACCTCTCCACAGAGACCTGGCAGGCCAGAAAGGGCTGGCAGGATATATTCAGGGTCCTAAATGAAAAGAACATGCAACCAAGAATACTTTATCCAGCAAGGCTCTCATTCAAAATGGAAGGAGAGATAAAGAGCTTCCAAGACAGGCAGCAACTAAAAGAATATGTGACCTCCAAACCAGCTCTGCAAGAAATTTTAAGGGGGCCTCTTAAAATTCCCCTTTAAGAAGAAGTTCAGTGGAACAGTCCACAAAAACAAAGACTGAATAGATATCATGATGACACTAAACTCATATCTCTCAATAGTAACTCTGAATGTGAACGGGCTTAATGACCCCATCAAAAGGCGCAGGGTTTCAGACTGGATAAAAAAGCAGGACCCATCTATTTGCTGTCTACAAGAGACTCATTTTAGACAGAAGGACACCTACAGCCTGAAAATAAAAGGTTGGAGAACCATTTACCATTCGAATGGTCCTCAAAAGAAAGCAGGGGTAGCCATCCTTATATCAGATAAACTAAAATTTACCCCAAAGACTGTAGTGAGAGATGAAGAGGGACACTATATCATACTTAAAGGATCTATTCAACAAGAGGACTTAACAGTCCTCAATATATATGCTCCAAATGTGGGAGCTGCCAAATATATAAATCAATTATTAACCAAAGTGAAGAAATACTTAGATAATAATACACTTATACTTGGTGACTTCAATCTAGCTCTTTCTATACTCGATAGGTCTTCTAAGCAAAACATCTCCAAAGAAACGAGAGCTTTAAATGATACACTGGACCAGATGGATTTCACAGATATCTACAGAACTTTACATCCAAACTCAACTGAATACACATTCTTCTCAAGCGCACATGGAACTTTCTCCAGAATAGACCACATATTGGGTCACAAATCGGGTCTGAACCGATACCAAAAGATTGGGATTGTCCCCTGCATATTCTCGGACCATAACGCCTTGAAATTAGAACTAAATCACAACAAGAAGTTTGGAAGGACCTCAAACACATGGAGGTTAAGGACCATCCTGCTAAAAGATAAAAGGGTCAACCAGGAAATTAAGGAAGAATTAAAAAGATTCATGGAAACTAATGAGAATGAAGATACAACCGTTCAAAATCTTTGGGATGCAGCAAAAGCAGTCCTAAGGGGGAAATACATCGCAATACAAGCATCCATTCAAAAACTGGAAAGAACTCAAATACAAAAGCTCACCTTACACATAAAGGAGCTAGAGAAAAAACAGCAAATAGATCCTACACCCAAGAGAAGAAGGGAGCTAATAAAGATTCGAGCAGAACTCAACGAAATCGAGACCAGAAGAACTGTGGAACAGATCAACAGAACCAGGAGTTGGTTCTTTGAAAGAATTAATAAGATAGATAAACCATTAGCCAGCCTTATTAAAAAGAAGAGAGAGAAGACTCAAATTAATAAAATCATGAATGAGAAAGGAGAGATCACTACCAACACCAAGGAAATACAAACGATTTTAAAAACATATTATGAACAGCTATACGCCAATAAATTAGGCAATCTAGAAGAAATGGACGCATTCCTGGAAAGCCACAAACTACCAAAACTGGAACAGGAAGAAATAGAAAACCTGAACAGGCCAATAACCAGGGAGGAAATTGAAGCAGTCATCAAAAACCTCCCAAGACACAAGAGTCCAGGGCCAGATGGCTTCCCAGGAGAATTTTATCAAACGTTTAAAGAAGAAATCATACCTATTCTCCTAAAGCTGTTTGGAAAGATAGAAAGAGATGGAGTACTTCCAAATTCGTTCTATGAAGCCAGCATCACCTTAATTCCAAAGCCAGACAAAGACCCCGCCAAAAAGGAGAATTACAGACCAATATCCCTGATGAACATGGATGCAAAAATTCTCAACAAGATACTGGCCAATAGGATCCAACAGTACATTAAGAAAATTATTCACCATGACCAAGTAGGATTTATCCCTGGGACACAAGGCTGGTTCAACACCCGTAAAACAATCAATGTGATTCATCATATCAGCAAGAGAAAAACCAAGAACCATATGATCCTTTCATTGGATGCAGAGAAAGCATTTGACAAAATACAGCATCCATTCCTGATCAAAACTCTTCAGAGTGTAGGGATAGAGGGAACATTCCTCGACATCTTAAAAGCCATCTATGAAAAGCCCACAGCAAATATCATTCTCAATGGGGAAGCACTGGGAGCCTTTCCCCTAAGATCAGGAACAAGACAGGGATGTCCACTCTCACCACTGCTATTCAACATAGTACTGGAAGTCCTAGCCTCAGCAATCAGACAACAAAAAGACATTAAAGGCATTCAAATTGGCAAAGAAGAAGTCAAACTCTCCCTCTTCGCCGATGACATGATACTCTACACAGAAAACCCAAAAGTCTCCACCCCAAGATTGCTAGAACTCATACAGCAATTCGGTAGCGTGGCAGGATACAAAATCAATGCCCAGAAGTCAGTGGCATTTCTATACACTAACAATGAGACTGAAGAAAGAGAAATTAAGGAGTCAATCCCATTTACAATTGCACCCAAAAGCATAAGATACCTAGGAATAAACCTCACCAAAGATGTAAAGGATCTATACCCTCAAAACTATAGAACACTTCTGAAAGAAATTGAGGAAGACACAAAGAGATGGAAAAATATTCCATGCTCATGGATTGGCAGAATTAATATTGTGAAAATGTCAATGTTACCCAGGGCAATATACACGTTTAATGCAATCCCTATCAAAATACCATGGACTTTCTTCAGAGAGTTAGAACAAATTATTTTAAGATTTGTGTGGAATCAGAAAAGACCCCGAATAGCCAGGGGAATTTTGAAAAAGAAAACCATATCTGGGGGCATCACAATGCCAGATTTCAGGTTGTACTACAAAGCTGTGGTCATCAAGACAGTGTGGTACTGGCACAAAAACAGACACATAGATCAGTGGAACAGAATAGAGAATCCAGAAGTGGACCCTGAACTTTATGGGCAACTAATATTCGATAAAGGAGGAAAGACTATCCATTGGAAGAAAGACAGTCTCTTCAATAAATGGTGCTGGGAAAATTGGACATCCACATGCAGAAGAATGAAACTAGACCACTCTCTTTCACCATACACAAAGATAAACTCAAAATGGATGAAAGATCTAAATGTGAGACAAGATTCCATCAAAATCCTAGAGAAGAACACAGGCAACACCCTTTTTGAACTCGGCCATAGTAACTTCTTGCAAGATACATCCACGAAGGCAAAACAAACAAAAGCAAAAATGAACTATTGGGACTTCATCAAGATAAGAAGCTTTTGCACAGCAAAGGATACAGTCAACAAAACTCAAAGACAGAAAATTAACAAGGCAGGAAACAACAAATGTTGGAGAGGATGCGGAGAAAAGGGAACCCTCATACACTGTTGGTGGGAATGTGAACTGGTGCAGCCACTCTGGAAAACTGTGTGGAGGTTCCTCAAACAGTTAAAAATATACCTGCCCTATGACCCAGCAATTGCACTGTTGGGGATTTACCCCAAAGATACAAATGCAATGAAACGCCGGGACACCTGCACCCCGATGTTTCTAGCAGCAATGGCCACGATAGCCAAACTGTGGAAGGAGCCTCGGTGTCCAACGAAAGATGAATGGATAAAGAAGATGTGGTTTATGTATACAATGGAATATTACTCAGCTATTAGAAATGACAAATACCCACCATTTGCTTCAACGTGGATGGAACTGGAGGGTATTATGCTGAGTGAAGTAAGTCAGTCGGAGAAGGACAAACATTATATGTTCTCATTCATTTGGGGAATATAAATAATAGTGAAAGGGAAAATAAGGGAAGGGAGAAGAAATGTGTGGGAAATATCAGAAAGGGAGACAGAACGTAAAGACTGCTAACTCTGGGAAACGAACTAGGGGTGGTAGAAGGGGAGGAGGGCGGGGGGTGGGAGTGAATGGGTGATGGGCACTGGGTGTTATTCTGTATGTTAGTAAATTGAACACCAATAAAAAATAAATTAAAAAAAAAAAAAAACAAAAAAAAAAAAAAAAAAAAAAAAAAAAAAAAAAAAAAAAAACAAAACTCAAAGACAACCTACAGAATGGGAGAAGATATTTGCAAATGACATATCAGATAAAGGGCTAGTTTCCAAGATCTATAAAGAACTTATTAAACTCAACACCAAAGAAACAAACAATCCAATCATGAAATGGGCAAAAGACATGAACAGAAATCTCACAGAAGAAGACATAGACATGGCCAACATGCACATGAGAAAATGCTCTGCATCACTTGCCATCAGGGAAATACAAATCAAAACCACAATGAGATACCACCTCACACCAGTGAGAATGGGAAAAATTAACAAGGCAGGAAACAACAAATGTTGGAGAGGATGTGGAGAAAAGGGAACCCTCTTACACTGTTGGTGGGAATGTGAACTGGTGCAGCCACTGTGGAAAACTGTGTGGAGGTTCCTCAAACAGTTAAAAATATACCTGCCCTACGACCCAGCAATTGCACTGTTGGGGATTTACCCCAAAGATACAAATGCAATGAAACGCTGGGACACCTGCACCCCGATGTTTCTAGCAGCAATGGCCACGATAGCCAAACTGTGGAAGGAGCCTCGGTGTCCAACGAAAGATGAATGGATAAAGAAGATGTGGTTTATGTATACAATGGAATATTACTCAGCTATTAGAAATGACAAATACCCACCATTTGCTTCAACGTGGATGGAACTGGAGGGTATTATGCTGAGTGAAGTAAGTCAGTCGGAGAAGGACAAACATTATATGTTCTCATTCATTTGGGGAATATAAATAATAGTGAAGGGGAAAATAAGGGAAGGGAGAAGAAATGTGTGGGAAATATCAGAAAGGGAGACAGAACATAAAGACTGCTAACTCTGGGAAACGAACTAGGGGTGGTGGAAGGGGAGGAGGGCGGGGGGTGGGAGTGAATGGGTGACGGGCACTGGGTGTTATTCTGTATGTTAGTAAATTGAACACCAATAAAAAAATAAAATAAAATAAACTCCAGCATATAGATTAAGAGACACAAGTGTTAAAAATGTAACTATAGCTACAGAATTATGTTAATGGACACACTATATAAAAAGATGTAAGTCGATATATCAAAATAAATTGTGGAGCAGGCAGCAGATAAATCAATAGAACTTTCTTACACAATTGAATTTAAATTTTTATCAACTTCAGATAAATGGTTATAACACAAAATGTAATTTGAAAGCCTCAGGCTAACCATAGAGCAATAATCTATAATGGACACATCAATGATAAAGAGAAAAGAATTAATACATACTACTACAAAATAATTATCATCTCACAACAAAATTCAGCAAGAGAGGAAGAAAGGAACTACAAAACAATCAGAAAGCAATGAACAAAATGGTGCTATAAGTCCTTATCTAACAATAATTACTCGTAAGAGAAATGGTTTAAATTCTTTAATTAAATGGCATAGCTTAGACATGTGGATAAAACAGCAAAACACATTTATACTGCCTACATTTATACTTGCTTCAATTTTAATGACACTTATGGGCTACAAGTGAAGAGATGGAAAAAGATATTCCATGCAAATGGAAACCAAAAGAGAGCAGGTATAGCTAACTTAGATAAAATATTCTTTAGGTCAAAAACTGTCACAACAGACAAAGAAGGTCATTAAAAATGATAATTGTGTGTAGAAGAAATCCTCCTCAGCATAATAAAGGCCATATAGGACAAGCCCACAGCTAACATCATATTCAATGGTGAAAGTTAGGGGACTTTCTCCCAAGATCAGGCGCAAGTCAAGGATTCCCACTCTCACCATTTCTGATTCAACATAGTACTGAAAGTCTTAGCCATAAGCAATTAGATAACATAAAAAAATAAATGCATCCATATCAGTAAGGAAGAAGTTAAGTCATTTCTGTTTGCATGTGGGACAATCCTAGACTCCACCACAAAACTGTTAAACTAAAATAAATTCAGTAAATTCACAGGATACAAAATCCACATACAGAATTCAGCTGCATTTCTATACACTAACAAAGAACTAACTGATAAAAAAATTAAGAAAGAAATCCCATTTATGATAATATTGAAAAATAAAATACTTAGGAATAAATTTAGCCAAAGAGGTGAAAGACCTGTATAATAGAAAGTATGAGACTTATAAAAGAGATTAAAGAAGATACAAAGAAATGTAAAGATATCCCATATTTATGGATTGGAACAATAAATATTACAAAAGTATCCATAGTACCTAAGGCAATCTACAGATTCAGTGAAATCCCAATCAAACTTCAAATGGCATTTTTCACATAAATATAAAAATACTATCCTAAATTTTGTTAGGAACCACAAAAGACCCTGAGTAACCGAAACAGTCCTGAGAAAAAGGGACAAAGCTGGAGACATCACACTAGCTAATTTTAAGCTGTATTACAAAGCTATAACAATCAAAACAATATGGTACTACCATAAAAAGAGGCACATAGACAAATGGAACAGAATAAAGCCTAGAAATAAAGCCATGCATATACTGTCAACTAATATTTGACCCAGATGCCAAGAACACAGAATGGGGAAACTACAGTATCTTCAATGAATGATGCTGGGAAAACTGGATATCCACATGCAAAAGAATGCAACTGGACCCCTATCTTATACCACACATAAAAAAAACTGCCATGTAGGGGCACCTGGGTGGCTCAGTGGTTGAACGTCTGCCTTTGGCTCAGGGTATGATCCTGGGGTCTTGGGATCGAGTCCCACATTGGGCCCCCCACAGGCAGCCTGCTTCTCCCTCTGCTTGTGTCTCTGCCTCTCTCTCTCTCTATCTCTCATGAATCAATCAATCAATCAATCAATAAATCTTAAAAAATCTATCATATAATCTAGCAATCCCACACCTAAGAATATATCTGAAGAAACTGAAATAAGTATTTCAAATAGTTATCTAGACACCATGTTCATTGCAACATTACTCACAATAGCCACAATTTGGAAACAACCTAAATCCCCTTTGATGGATGAACGGAAAGAAAAAATGTGATGTGATAGGTATATTGAAAATTACCCAGCTATAATGTCCACTCTCATCACTGCTATTCAACAGAGTACTAGAAGTCCTAGCCTCAGCAATCAGAGCAACAAAAAGACATTAAAGGCAATCAAATTGGCAAAGAAGAAGTCAAACTCTCCCTCTTCGCTGATGACATGATACTCTACATAGAAAACCCAAAAGCCTCCACCACAAGATTGCTAGAACTCATACAGCAATTTGGCAGCGTGGCAGGATACAAAATCAATGCCCAGAAGTCAGTGGCATTTCTAGACACTAACAATGAGACTGAAGAAAGAGAAATTAAAGAGTCAATCCCACTTACAATTGCACCCAAAAGCATAAGATACCTAGGAATAAACCTCACCAAAGAGGTAAAGGATCTATACCCTTATAACTAGAGAACACTTCCGAAAGAAATTGAGGAAGACACAAAGAGATGGAAAAATATTCCATGCTCATGGATTGGCAAAATTAATATTGTGAAAATGTCAATGTTACCCAGGGCAATTTACACGTTTAATGCAATCCCTATCAAAATACCATGGACTTTCTTCAGAGAGTTAGAACAAATAATATTAAGATTTGTGTAGAATCAGAAAAGACCCCGAATAGCCAGGGGAATTTTAAAAAAGAAAACCATATCTGGGGGCATCACAATGCCAGACTTCAGGTTGTACTACAAAGCTGTGGTCATCAAGACAGTGTGGTACTGGCACAAAAACAGACGCATAGATCAATGGAACAGAATAGAGAACCCAGAAGTGGACTCTGAACTTTATGGTCAACTAATATTCGATAAAGGAGGAAAGACTATCCACTGGAAGAAAGACAGTCTCTTCAATAAATGGTGCTGGGAAAATTGGACATCCACATGCAGAAGAATGAAACTAGACCACTCTCTTTCACCATACACAAAGATCAACTCAAAATGGATGAAAGATCTAAATGTGAGACAAGATTCCATCAAAATCCTAGAGGAGAACACAGGCAACACCCTTTTTGAACTCGGCCACAGTAACTTCTTGGAAGATACATCCACGAAGGCAAAACAAACAGAAGCAAAAATGAACTATTGGGACTTCATCAAGATAAGAAGCTTTTGCACAGCAAAGGATACAGTCAACAAAACTAAAAGACAACCTACAGAATGGGAGAAGATATTTGCAAATGATGCATCAGATAAAGGGCTAGTTTCCAAGATCTATAAAGAACTTAAGAAACTCAACAAAGAAACAAACAATCCAATCATAAAATGTGCAAAAGACATGAACAGAAATCTCGCAGAGGAAGACATAGACATGGCCAACATGCACATGAGAAAATGCTCTGCATCACTTGCCATCAGGGAAATACAACTCAAAACCACAATGAGATACCACCTCACACCAGTGAGAATGGGGAAAATTAACAAGGCAGGAAACCACAAATGTTGGAGTGGATTGGGAGAAAAGGGAACCCTCTTGTAATGTTGGTGGGAATGTGAACTGGTGCAGCCACTCTGGAAAACTGTGTGGAGGTTCCTCAAACAGTTAAAAATAGACCTGCCCTACGACCCAGCAATTGCACTGTTGGGGATTTACCCCAAAGATACAGATGCAATGAAACGCCGGGACACCTGCAGCCCGATGTTTCTAGCAGCAATGTCCACAATAGCCGAACTGTGGAAGGAGCCTCGGTGTCCATCGAAAGATGAATGGATAAAGAAGATGTGGTTTATGTATACAATGGAATATAATTCAGCCATTAGAAACGACAAATATTTGCTTCGACGTGGATTTGCTTCGACGTGGATGGAACTGGAGGGTATTATGCTGAGTGAAATAAGTCAATCGGAGAAGGACAAACATTATGTGGTCTCATTCATTTGGGGAATATAAATAATAGTGAAAGGGAATAGAAGGGAAGGGAAAAGAAATGGGTAGGAAATATCAGAAAGGGAGACAGAACATGAAGACTCCTAACTCTGGGAAGTGAACTAGGGGTGGTGGAAGGGGAGGTGGCCGGGGGTGGGGGTGAATGGGTGGCGGGCACTGAGGGGGAACTTGACGGGATGAGCACTGGGTGTTATTCTGTATGTTGGCAAATTGAACACCAATAAAAAATAAATTTATTATTAAAAAAATAAAATTACCCAGATATAAAAGAGAAGGAAATATTCCATTTGCAACAACATGGATAAATCTTTTTTTAAAGACTTTATTTATTTATTCATTAGAGACACACACAGAGAGAGAGGCAGAGACACAGGCAGAGGGAGAAGCAGGCTCCATGCAGGGAGCCTGACGTGGGACTCAATCCCAGGTCTTCAGGATCATGCCCTGGACTGAAGGTGGCACTAAACCACTGAGCCACCCCGGCTGCCTGACATGGATATATCTATAGGGCATCATGCTAAGTGAAATTATCCAGACAGAGAATAACAAATACTGTATGGTATCACATATATGTCCAATCTAAAAAAAAATAGGTCAATTTCATAAAAACAGAGACTAGAATGGCATTTGCTAGGGGCTGGGAAGAGAGAGAAAGAGAAAGATGTAGTAGAACAAAGGGCACAAAATATCAGTAATTACAGCATGATAAACATAGTTAATGTGGTATTGTGTACTTGAAAGTTACTGAGAGTAGATCATAAGCATTCTCACCACAAGAAAGTTACCTGTATTAACAATGTAAGATGATGCATATGTTAATTTTCTTGATCTTGGTGATCTTTCTTCGATGTGTGTATATATCAAGTCATCATGTTGTATACTTTAAATGCACATAATGATATTTGTCAGTTATTACTTAAATTTTTTAGAGATTTATCTATTTGAGAGAAAGAAAATGTAAGTGAGGGGAGGGGCAGAGAGCAAGGGAAAGAGAATCCTCAAGCAGACTCCCCACTGAGTGCAGAGCCCTACACCAGGCTCATCCCACAACCTGGAGACCATGGCCTGAGCCAAAATCAAGTCAGTCACTTAACTGACTAAGCCCTTTAGGGGCACCTGTGGGGTGCCCCTAAAGGGCTTTTCTTGTTTTTTAGTAAAAATACAGTCTCCAGACTGGGAGAAAATGTTTGCAAATCTTCTATTTAAGGAACTAGTATCTAGAATATGTAAATAATTCTTACAACTTAATAATAAAAGGACAACCCAACTAAAAATTAGCAAATGGGTAAAAAGACATTTATCCATGGAAGATATGCAAATAACCAATAAGCACCTGAAAAGATGCTTCACATCATTAGTCATTAGATAAATGCAACTCAAAACTTTAATGAGATGTCACTTCACACTCTCTAGAATGGCTAAAATCATGACAAATACCCACCATTTGCTTCAACGTGGATGGAACTGGAGGGTATTATGCTGAGTGAAGTAAGTCAGTCGGAGAAGGACAAACATTATATGTTCTCATTCATTTGGGGAATATAAATAATAGTGAAAGGGAAAATAAGGGAAGGGAGAAGAAATGTGTGGGAAATATCAGAAAGGGAGACAGAACGTAAAGACTGCTAACTCTGGGAAACGAACTAGGGGTGGTAGAAGGGGAGGAGGGCGGGGGGTGGGAGTGAATGGGTGACGGGCACTGGGTGTTATTCTGTATGTTAGTAAATTGAACACCAATAAAAATAAATAAATAAATAAATAAATAAATAAATAAATAAATAGAATGGCTAAAATCAAAATGACAGATATTAACAAGTGCTGGTAAGGATGTGGAAAATAAGAATCCTTTAAACTGTAGGTGGTAATGTAAAATGGTGCTACTACTTTGGAATATATTCGGGCAGTTCTTCAAAATTTGAAAATACTGTTGCTATATGAACTAGCAATACTATTCCTAGGTATTTACCCAATAGAAAAAAAAATCTCCACACCAACACGTGCACACAAGGTTCATAGCAGCATTATTCATGATAGTTAAAAAGTATAAACAACTCAAATGTCCATCACTTGATGAAGAAATAAAATGTCAATAATATTCCATGCTATGGAATATTATTTGATGACAAAAGGTATAGACTACTGATGCATGCTACAACATGCATGAACCTTGAATACATCAGGCTACATGAAGGAAATCAGAAATAAAAGTTCAAATGGATTGTTTGATTTCATTTATATGAAATGTCCATTGTAATCAAATCCATATAGAGAGACGGTAGATTAGTGTTTGCCTAGGAATAAGGGAAGTGTTGGAGGGAAATATAAAAAATAATAACAATTGTCATTATTTTAAATGTCTTATACCATTAAAATGTACGATAACAATTACTTTAGTATGAATATGTAATCATTGAAAATTTTTGGATAAAAAAGAAAATAATGTTAACCATTAAGCACATAATCCCAAGAGCAAAATCTTATTTTCCCACTGATTTACATGACATGTAAATGGTGGAGCCAAGCTTTGGGGAACCCAGAGTTGTCTGATTCCAAAGATTATGTTCCTAACTATTAATGTAAATAATTATTCTCTTTTAGATATAATGCCAGTAGAGGGGAACTGACTTATCCCAGGTCTTCTATTCAGCTAAACAGTGAGACCCCAAACTTTTGACATATATTCCAGGGTCCTGTGGAGGAGGGCCAGTAGTAAGCTATGTTCTCTTTTAGTTACTTCCTATCTCCTGGCATCAAAAAAAAAATGTGCTTCTGTAATAAAAATCTGGAAGGTTAATTAAAGGGACATAAGTCTATATGGAATGAAAAAAAGTGAGGTAATAACTCCTGAACCAAGAGCTATCTTCACCCTTTTTAATCCCTCCTTCTTACTTGTCACCTTCTTTCCCAGCTTTGATGATTTTAAGTGAGTGTGTGTTGGGGCATCTATAGAAGGGTAAAGGAAGATATAGAGTAAGGGTGGTTATTAGATGAGCTCTCAGAGGGGAAAATATGAAGGGGAATATATGACAAACCTATTGCCTTAAACCGTAAATAACAAAAATTGGGACTACTTGTGTAAAAGTGCCTGTTCCTCTACACCTTCACCAAAATGACCACTACCAACTTTTAAAAATTAATTTTTTTCAGTCTTAAAGGTCAAAAACTCATTTCTTATTGTTTACATAATTCACTGTAATGGTTGCCTAAAATTCCATTATTCATTTAGATGTGCCTTAATTAATTTAAGAAATTTCCTGTTCTTGCCCTACGACCCAGCAATTGCACTGCTGGGGATTTACCCCAAAGATACAGACACAGTGAAACGCCGGAACACCTGCACCCCAATGTTTATAGCAGCAATGTCCACAATAGCCAAACTGTGGAAGGAGCCTCGGTGTCCATCGAAAGATGAATGGATAACGATATGGTCTATGTATACAATGGAATATTACTCAGCCATTAGAAACGACAAATACCCACCATTTGCTTCTACGTGGATGGAACTGGAGGGTATTATGCTGAGTGAAATAAGTCAATCAGAGAAGGACAAACATTATATGGTCTCATTCATTTGGGTAATATAAAAAAATAGTGAAAGGGAATAAAGGAGAAAGGAGAGAAAATGCGTGAAAATATCAGTGAGGGTGACAGAACATGAGAGACTCCTAACTCCGGGAAAGGAACAAGGGGTAGTGGAAAGGGTGGTGGGCGGGGAGGGGGTTGGGGTGACTGGGTGACGGGCACTGAGGGGGGCACTTGGCGGGATGAGCACTAGGTGATACGCTATATGTCGGCAAATTGAACTCCAATAAAAAAAAAGAAATTTCCTGTTCTGAATACTTAATTTCTTTTCTTAAATTCCCCGCTTTAACAATACTCTTTTAAACCTTTTCAGAGTCAAGTTCTGTTAAAAAAGAGTATGGTTTATGTGTAAGTTGAATAGGCTCAATTACACTTTGCTTGCCTTCCCTATCCCACTACAAAATCACAAAACAAAAATCTAATGTGAAAATCCATGAATACCTTAATAACAAAAAACTGAGCCTGGAGCTCCCGTAATGGTGCCACTTAGGTACCAGGATGTGTATGTGTGACCTCTAGGAGCTCTTATTGAGAGTGCAGGTGTCTTGAATAGTATTTCTCCACCTTAGCACTATTTACCTGTTGAATTATGTAATTCTTTGTTGTGGGGGCTGTCCCGTGCATTGTAGAGAGTTAACCAGCATCCCTGCCTCTACCCACTAAATGCTCATAGCACAACTTCCACCCCCATTTATGACAACCAAAAATGTCTCCAGACATTGCCAAATATCTTCCAGGGATGGAGTGAGGATCAGCCCTTGTTTGGCAGCCTTCAGTACTGTAACTGTGATTTAGAAATGGTGCCACAAGAGGGCAGGAGACTTATTGCAGTCCTTAGGTCAACGATAGGTCTGGCACTGGAACAAACATCTCCTAACTTCTCTTCCATTGTCCTTTCCAGCAGACCTGCTATCATACTTTTTGTTCTACTGTAATCAATGACTCAAAAGCAGTTAGAGACATACAGTTCAGATGTATCTCTGAGCTACCCTAAAAGTCACGAATTAAAGTAAAAATAAGGAAAGCATACAAAATTTGAAAGAATACATTTAATTATGAATCCTTATGAAAATTTTTCTGGTTTGGTTTAGGTCTTAGTTTCTTCTTTCATAGATTTTGCCTAATAACCTCTGCCACACAGACGCATTGTGAGAAATGCATGTGGTAACAAATGCAAAGTGGCAGACACTGAGTAAAAGTAAGTTCCCATGGTTCCTTGAGGGCAGGAATTCTCCAGTCAGGTACAATTTGTTGTTCAATTAAATGTAACAAAAATACTTGCTGTATTGTTTGGTTCATCCAATACAGAACTTGGTATCTGCAGTATAATTCGGAAAGTAATTACTTGGAAGTCACTGCTTTTTTCCCATCTAAGAACCCAAAATGCTTTCCCAGATGGTATCTCATGAAGCTCCATGAAATCCTTAGATAACAAGGAGGTCAGTGGAGGAGAAATGACACATTTGACAATAACAGTACAAAGGAAGAACAGTACAAAAGAAGAATTTCAATATGGTATTTTCCTGTATTGGACTAAGAAATAACACAAAATGGTAATTCAATCCATAGGAAGAAATGAGGAGAATCAGAAATAGCAATTAAGAAGGCTAACACAACAAATTCATAAATATATATTTTTTCTTTCTTCTCTCAGCTTCTTTAAAGATATAAAATTATAGGGATGCCTTTTGGCTCAGGGCATGATCCCAGAGTCCTGGGATCAAGTCCCACACCGGGCTCTCTGCATGGAGCCTGTCTCTCCCTCTGCCTATATCTCTACCCCTCTCTCTCTCTCTCTCTCATGACTAAAGAAATAAAATGTTTTTAAAAAGATATAAAATATAAATTATCATAACTATATTGTTGATTATATTATATAAATAGGTAATATGCATAACAATAATGAGACAAGTAGAGGAGGGAATATAGCAATTCAGGAGTAATGTTTCTACATATCACTGAAATTAGCATAAATCTAAAGTAGATTCTGATAAGTTTATATATACTGTAGGCCCTAAATTAACCACTAAGAAAGCAACTAAAAAAATAATGACACAATTATTGGAGGAATTGAAATACTCAGCTAGTGAAACTTTTAAATATTGAAAATATTCACTTAATTCAAGATAAAACAAAGGAGGAAAAGAAGATCAAAAAGACATGAAACATAAATCACAAGCAAATTGGCAGACATAAATCCTACCATATTAATAATAACATTAGGGACGCCTAGATGGCTCAGCGATTGAGCGTCTGCCTTTGGCTCAGGGCGTGATCCTGGAGTCCCAGGATTGACTCCCACATCAGGCTCCCTGCATGGGGCCTGCTTCTCCTTCTGCCTGTGTTTCTGCCTCTCTCTCTCTGTGTCTCACATGAATAAATAAATAAAATCTTAAAAAATAATAATAACATTAAATGTGAATGGATTAAGCAATACAATCAATCCAATCAAAAGGAAAACATTGTCAGACTGGGTAAAAAACAAAATCCAGAGATATCTTGCCCACTGGAAACACAATACAGATTTAAAAATACAGATAGACGTATGTAAGTGGGAGGATAAATATACACCGTGCAAATGGCAACCATAAGAGTTGAAGTGGCTATACAAATATCAGGTAAAAGAGACTTAAAGTGCACACAAAAATGTTACTAGAGATAAAATGGGGCATTTTGTAATGATAGAACAGTCAATATAAGATATAAAAATATGTGCTCCTAACAGCAGAGTCCCAAAATACATTGTCATAGGTAGAATAATGGCTCCCCAAAGATGCCTTCATCCTAAAATCCAAAACCTGTGAATGTGTTACCTGATGTGGCAAAATGGACATTTTAGATGTGATTAGTTAAGGATTGAGATGGGAAGATTATTCTGGATTATCCAGATGTGTCCAATGTAATCACAGGGGTTCTTGTGAAAGGAAGGAGGAAAGTCAGAAAAGGAAATGTGACAACAGAAGCAGAGGTTGGAATGATATGCCTACAAACCAAAGAATGGGGACAGCCCCTAGAAGCTGCAAAAGGCAAGAAACAGATTTTTTTCCTACAGTCTTCAAAAGGAGAAAAGCCCTGCAATCACCTTGATTTTAGCCCACTAAAACTGACTTCAGTCATCTGACCTCCAAAACGATAAGATGGTAAACATGTGTTGCTGTAAACCACTAATATTGTAGTGATTTTTTGCAGCAGCATGAGGAAACTGAAACACACAGGAAATAAAAATTGGCAAAAAATGAGAGGAGAAATAATAGTAATAGTTGGAGATTTCAATATGGCATTTTCCATAATGAAGAGAAAACCTAGGCCTAATATCAACAAGGAAATGGAGGACTTGAACATAATAATCCAAATATATCAGGAGTTATATATGTAAACCTACTGAGCCCAAATAGCCCACAATTCCATAGTAAAGAGTAAGCACTTCCCTCATCCCAACTCCATCAGACAACTCATTCTATAATATTCTATATCACAAAAATGCCCCCAAATCTGTCCTAATGTACATTAGTGTGTTTATTTCCCTTTTAACATTCTCAAATGCTAAGACAGAGTAGTAATATTGAGGTTAAAATAAAATCTCTTTTAGAGAAGAGAGAAGATGGAATGGAAAGGAAACAAACATTTCCTGCCAGTCTATGTTTCAGGTACTCTGTTTGGTATCAAGATTTCCTTTTACAGATTATAACAGTAAGGCTCAGATAGATTACTTACATGTGCTAAGGTCACACAACTGCTAACGGAAAGAGCTGGTACTATAATTCCCATGTGCTTGATTCAAAGGCCTGTGTTTGGAACCAGGCACTCTACCTCCTCTTTAGATGGACTATGTAGAGCAATAGGAACTCCCATACATAACTGGTTGGATTGTGACCTAGTACATCAACTTTACACAGCAATTTGGTTATGTCTAGCAGATTGTACCTATCTGATGACACCTTAAATGGACCCACAAATATATATGCAGAACCCTTGGCAAATGTGCCCAAAGAAACCTGCGGAAGAAAGGCCTTTGGCCCACTCTTTCAATAGCACAAATTTGATAACAATCTAAATGTCCATGAGCAGATTTCTCTGGATAAATAGTTCAGGGTGCAATTTTACAATGTATTACAATATACCAGTGAAAGTGAATGAACTAGAGCTACAGCAATTAAAATGTAGATGAATCTCAAAACAAAATGTGTGGAGGAAACTTCAAGTTACACAATGATACCTAGGTAAACTTGTGGAAATATACTGGTAAAGTTCATTTGTTAATCTGACTATGGGGAATGCAGTTCATTTTTATATGTTTTGAATATCTAATACATTATAATGAAAGCTTTTAGGGTTTGTATTTGTGATGATAAGTGTAATCCACACTCATCTTTATAAATGCTTAAGGCAGACTAAGGTACTAAGATGAAAAAGTAAATCAACAATCTATAATCATTAAAAAAAATAACTGCAGGGGCAGCCCAGGTGTCTCAGCGGTTTGGCACCGCCTTCAGTCCAGGGTGTGATCCTGGAGTCCCGGGATCAAGTCCTGCATTGGGCTTCCTGCATGGAGCCTGTTTCTCCCTTTGCCTGTGTCTCTGCCTCTCTCTCTCTCTCTCTCTCTCTCTCTCACATAAATAATAAAAATAAAATCTTAAAAAAATTAAAAAAAATAACTGCAGATGTTTTGCTGTAAGACCTCCTGTTATTCTTATGTATGCTTATATATGCAAATATACTTTTTTTTAAGATTTTATTTACTCATAAGCTGAAGGCGGCGCTAAACTGCTGAGCCACCCGGGCTGCCCACAAATGTACTTTATATACATTATATATACTTTATATTACTATTATCATATATATGTTGTTTTTTGTGTATATATATGTATATATTTATTGTTTAGTATTTTTTTCTTTTGTAACATAAAATTACATGGTCTGAGGAAAAATCTAATTTTATACAGAGCAGTTTGCAGTTCATGTAGCCCTATTTTTAAAAAATAAATCTAATGGAAAACACCATCACGTACATTGCACATATATATGGAATATAGTAAATCCACCCATATTATGCTTCCTGTTGATGATTGGAAAGTCTAATAATAACAATATTGGTAAAATAAGTAAATCTTTACTAATAATTTACAAGGTATCAGGTACCATACTGAGTCTTTTCCAAGTATTATCTCATTTAATCTTCACTACAGGCATATGGTGGTAAGTACCATATTGATCCCCATTTTAGAAATGCTGATATGGGAACTTGGAACAAAAGGAGGTCTTACAAAACTATGCCTAATGAAGCCTAGGTTCAAATTCCAGTTTATTAGGCTCAAAACCTATAGCCCTGATTACAGGGTTATATTGAGTATGACTATGTGAGCTGAGGCCAGCACAGGAGAAGCAACTCATCCAAAGTCCCATAGCCAGCGATGGGTACACTTGAGGCTTTGGGGCTCAGGTATTCTGACTCCAATCTTCTATCCAGCAGAACCTTTAATGAGTGTTATTACCCCTGAATGTCCCTTCTATCTAGAATTCAATGAGCATCTGCTTTTCTCACATTCAACCTACAAGGTACAGAGACTAGGAAAGACACTTAACATGAGATTCACCCTCTTAACTTGCCTAAAAGTTTTTTTTTTAAATAAACAAGGAAAGGATTGCACATGATATATATAAAAAAGGAGGCATAATAATTTTCCTCCCTTAACTCAATCAGGAAATACATCCTTAAACACAGAAATGGCACCAAAGCTAATATGTTGTATAAATGTGTGTGTGTGTGTGTGTGTGTGTGTGTGTGTGTGTGCTTGACTTCCTGGTGCTACATTCCAGTTGCCATCTATGACATCGATGCTTTTTGGGGGGGTCAAACTCATCTCTTTCATGAGAAGGAGGGGACAGGGTGAGGAAAGGACAAGCACTTGTTGAAGTCCTATTATATAGTGCCTAGGCTTCCTAGATTTTAACCTATTCTCTTCACAATATATCCATGAAGAAGGTAATATCATTTCCATTTTACAGATGATGAGACTCAAGCTCTGAAAAGTTCATACTCTCCAAGGTCAAACATCTGTGGGTGATTAGAATGGATCTCAATCTCTTGCACACTCCACAGGACACTCAAGAGCCACAGTTTTAGACAATGAGCATTCTGGCTTGAGAACTATTAACTTTAAATACCACCTTGATGATGAAGATGACAGTGGAGATGGAATCTTACCATTTGGAAACATATCCAGGGCCAAGAGGTTGTCTAGTTCCTGAGAAACTGTGGGGCTCAGGCACAAACAGGTGATGTTCTTTCTTGAAATAAAACTAGGAGAGAGAGAAAAAACATCACAAGGCTTATTTAAGTAATACATATTTTACATTTTATCTGCCTTAATCTCAGCTGCTATTCACACTGCCTGTGATTATTCCCATTATTCAGATCCAATTATAGGAGTAAGAAGATGATTAAATAAGTACACTAATCCAGAAATTCACTACTAGGTATTTACCCAAAGAATACAAAAATACTAATTCAAAGGGATACATGCACCCAATGTTTACAGCAGCATTATCTATAACAGGCAAGTTATGGAAACAGCCCATCAGTGTTCATTGCCTGATGAATGGATAAAGATGTGGTATTTCTACAATGGAATATTATTTAGTCATAAAAAAGAATGAAATCTTGCCATTTGCAACTACTTGGATGGAGCTAGAGAGTATTATGTTAAGTGAAATAAGTCAGTCAGAAAAAGGCAAAAACCATATTATTTCACTCATATATGGAATTTAAGAAGCAAAACGAGCAAAGGGACAAAGGAAGAGAGAGAGAGAGAGAGGCAAACAAAGAACCAGACTCTTAAGTATAGAGAACAAACTGATGGGTTAAATAGGTGGTGGGAGGGATGCCTGGGTGGCTCAGCGGTTAAGTGTCTGCCTTTTGGCTCAGGGTGTGATCCTGGAGCCCTGGGATTGAGTCCCACATCAGGCCCCCTGCATGGAGCCTGCTTCTCCCTCTGCCTGTGTCTCTGCCTCTCTATCTCTCTGTGTCTCTCATGAATAAATAAAGTTTTTAAAACATATCTGTAAACAATATAGAACTAATATCCATAGTTTATGAAGCATACTTACTATTAAAGAAAGACAGCCAAATGATGTCAACAGAGTATTTGTGTAAAGAATAATCAATATAAATACCTAGTAAATAACTGCAAGTATTTCAAAACACATTAGCTAATACAATGCAAATTAAAATCCTAAGAAAATGTGCATGAATTTTCAATATTGAAAAAGAAAGTGTGAATATTAATACATATTCATGTATATGTAAATACAAATTATATTAATATTTACAGGGAAACACATGTACAGAGACAAGGAAAGACACTGGAGAAACACATACCAATCTACAGACAATGGACAACTTTAAGTCAGGAGTGGAGATCATACAGGTGGGGGATACAGGATAATTTTATTTTATAAGTATACATTTCCATATTTATTTAAATACTGTAATTAGGAAAGTCAGTAAAATAAAAATTAAAAACAAAAAATAAAAAGCTTTAAATAGATGTATTCATGAAGTTATTGCTTTAGAAATATATTGAAAGCAAATTTTATGAAGAAGCAAATTTAACAAACTTATCTGAAAACAGGTACTTATATGTGATTATTTGAGTCTGTTTCTATGGTAGTAATTTATCAGTGTGTGTGTGTGTGTATACACTTCTACGTCTTAAACTCTTTCACTTCAAATATTGTCATGCTCATACATGCCACTTTCTCATCAGGACTATACTTCATGTCTGTTTTAAAAACATTTGGGGTACCTAGGTGGCACAGTCAGTTACGAGTCTAACTCTTCTGACAGACCCTTCTCTCACTTCCACACCGCTTGATGGACTCCATCTGAGACTTTCAGAGCTGCAATTCTGGCTCAGACTGCCAGGTGTAGGGGCTCAATTTTCTACATGTTTTTCTTCCAGTGAAAAGGCATGAAAGACAAAAGAGAAAGAGAAAATGATAGCTCTGAACCCAAAATTTCAAACTGTATTTGTAGTCATTTCCAAATCTTTTTTTTTTTGAGATTCCAAATCTTTTTTTTTAATTTTTATTTATTTATGATAGTCAGAGAGAGAGAGAGAGAGAGAGGCAGACAGAAGCAGGCTCCATGCACCGGGAGCCCGATGTGGGACTCGATCCCAGGTGTCCAGGATCGCGCCCTGGGCCAAAGGCAGGCGCCAAACCGCTGCACCACCCAGGGATCCCCCAAATCTTTTTGAACAAGTGCTGACATGCTATCTTCCCTGATAGGATCTTACTCCCAGACAAAATTGGATATAGAATGAAGGATGAGGCAACTCTTAGAGTGCTTTATTACTGATCCTTAAGGACAGGAAGAAGTTTTAGATACATTGTCCTTTATACTTTTGCATAGTCATAGATCAAAGTGAAAGATTTCCTGACTTGATTTGTGCCTGTATTAACTCTAGAGTAAGATAGAGATTTCTTCTCCCATTTAGTTTTCCCATTGTACTCTGTATCTGAACCACCATTCTTGAAGTGACGTAGAGTTTCTTTTTAATATTTCACTTCTCACTTCACTTCTTTATTAAGCTCTTCTCAGAGCTGCATTCCTAGATGTGGCCACCAGGTGGCATCATCCCGTTTTTTTTCCTTTTTAAGGGAAAGGCTACCCTGTACATTTTGCAAAGAATAAAAAAATGTTATGAAACGGTTTATTTACTACGATACCAATTCTGTTTGGAAAATTCATATGTATGTTAAAGCAGCTCCATTTGCTATCCATCCCAAGTCTACATTGCGTTCATTGATGTATCACTTCCGTAATCGATGTAGATTGACATGTCCATACTATACACTGTTCCTCCCAGACCACACGGCATTCACCCTCCATTACCCCCACTTTGAACAGGCTTCTCAGACCTTCTTCTGACCCCTGTCCAGGACACAAGACACAGCTGCCCGGATTCTGCTGCAACGCCCCATCCTTTGTCAGTCACCTCTTGCCTGCCCTGTGCTACCCTTTCCCCTCCTTCTGCTAAGGCATGCTACTGCCACTTGGAGTTTCTTCGTTCACAGGCTCCGGGATATATGGTTTTACAATCTTCTTTTACACCTATCGGTTTTTCAGATAGAACTAGTATCATTCTGTACATAGGTTGAAAAACTAGGTTTTAAGGAAAGGTATTGTGGGGTTTTGCTCCTTAAATGAACTTTGTAGAGAGGTGTGACGAGGAAGGTACATTGATGCCACCTAGTGACAGAAGCCTAAACTGCAGCCTGAATATCACGGAGCTGGAAGATGAGAGGGAGGAGCTGTGGCCAAAATTCAGCCAGCAGAGTTTTCTGGAAGTCTGGGTGGAAAGGGGCGCATTGCCAGTGTTCAGGGATACTGACAGCTTCCAGACAGAAAGTGGAACCCCTTCTAATGCTGATGAGAAAGCAGTATGTGATAACCAAAAGATCATTTTTATCTTTATCCTTTAGACCTATGGATAAATAGAGACCAGGGCGTCTTTGTGGCTCAGTTGATTAAGTGCCTGGCTCTTGATTTCAGCTCAGGTCGTGATCTCACAGTTGTAAGATTAAGCCTTTTGTGGGGCTCCTGCTCAGCCACGAGTCTGCTCGATATTCTCTTTCCCTCTACCATTCCCCCTGCTTGTGCGCTTGCTTGCTCTCTTTAAAATGAAATAACTAAAAGCTTTTAAAAAATAGAGACCAATATAAGCAAAAATGGGTATGAGTCACTTATGGTCTTTGTAAGCTGCACTTGCACATATTATAACCATATTTTGTGTAAATACATTTTAAAGTACATTTCTATGATAAAATTTTAAGTAACAACAAAATTTCAGGGTTTTTCACCATCTATAAGAGTTTAATAAGTACTCCTTTATATATGCAATTTTATAGAATGAGCTCTTTGTATGTAGTATCGAATATTTGATAGGAGTGAGAGAAAGGAGACAGGCAAGATCCTCAGAACTGATCATTCCAATGAATAATTAGAGAGTATATTTTCAATATGAAGTTTCCTAACAACATACCTTCTTTATATTCTTAAATATGTATAGTTTTACTACAGAAAAAGAATTGACAATGAATGGATGAAGAAGGTGTGATAGATAGATAGATAGATAGATAGATAACTCATCCATAAAAAAAGGATGAGATCTTGCCATTTGCAGCAATATGTATGGACCTCCAGGGTGCTGTGCTAAGAGAAGTGTCAGACAATTGAAAGAAAAATATCATATGATTTCACTTATATGGGAAATCAAAAAAAAATGAACAAACAAAAAAACAAACCCAAACAGACTCTTAAATCCAGAAAGCATACTGGTAGTTGCCAGAAGGGAGGTGGGTGAGGGGATGGGTGAAATAGATAAAAGGTATTAAGAGGTACATGCTTCCAATTATAAAATAAATCATGGAGAAGGAAAGTACAGCATAGGGAATATAGTCAACAATATTGTAATATTGTATGGTGATATATGGTGACTATACTTATCATGGTGAGTATTGAGTAATGTATAGAATTGTCAAATCAATATATTATATATCAGTTTCTTTTTTTACATTGATGTGGTTCATGATTATGGATGCTGCCAAATGGATTTCACCAGTACCTTAGTGATGAACATTTAGTTCCATTTCCATATTTTCTATTACAGTGAAGTATCTTTCATCACTATGTCTTCACATGGTGCAAAGGGAAAGGGAGCCCTCTAGGGTACCTTTTATAGGGGCACTAATCCCATTTATGAGGGCAACACCCTCATGATATAATCACTTTCCAAGGGCCCCACCTCTTAATATCATTACACTGGGTTTTTAATATGTGAATTGTAGGTGGGGGTGGTGCACAGACATTCAGTTTACAGCTCAAAAATTAATATATTACCTTTGTTTTGCCAACATAATTGTCCAAATTGCTCAGCTTCAAAGAACTTACAGAGAGAGCAAAGAAGCTACAAAGTAAGGCTGGAATATTTTATTGTGTTCCATATATATATTTATAGTTTGCATTAAAATAAACTTCAGGCTTTGGTCAGGGGTAGAATCAAATATTTGTGATAGGAAGGTGAAATGAACAATGGTTTATTTGCATAAACTAATAATCTTACATAAAAGAAATCTAGAAGTTTGCAATCCAGGAATGTTCCATTGGTTCCATAAAGTGGCTAGTGATCCAGTCTTCCTGTGCTCACTACTGGGAGACAATTTTCTACATATCTATGAAAGCTTTCATCTAGAAATATTTTTTCACAGATGTTTTCAGAGCAAATAGCCTCGAATGATGAAATAGTATCTCTCTTCAGGTCAGAGAGCAGATAATGCCTTGCTGCTGGGCAACAGTTGGTCAGATTTTCCAGCAGTCTTTGTATAAAATTGAGGTGTTCTTAAGTTCAGTATTATTTAGCTGTAACACAGATCTGTTGTATATTCAATATCAACGTGGATGCTCTACCTTATCCCCATGGGACTTAATGGACAAGAGAAAACAATGCAAACATGAAGGCCATGTTACCTGCTGTGCCAGAAGTAATAAACTATCTGAATTCATTTAGACAGTTGTCTTGTCTCTTTACCTAATTTATGAAAGTGTGTCCAGTCAGTGTAGCAGATGCAATAGTCTCTGTTGTGTATGAATTGTTTGACCACTTGAAACTGACTACACTGTCACACATGCTGTATAGCCCTCATTCTCATGGTTGAAGTGATCTCATCCAGCCATAACGATGGAGAAAAGGGAGAAGAGGAAATGGCATATGCCAGCAAGGGACTGTCCTGGAACTGCTTAGAAAGAATGCTTCTGCTTACATCCAATAACCCTTATATACCAAGCTCTTAAAAGTAGTTATCTCTGGGAAGTGAGGATCTACATTTTATATTCTTTGTATAAGTTTGGATGTTTATAGCATACATGTAGAATATTACCTTCACAATCTTCAAAATCATTGGAGTTACACCCTTTAAAATATTAAGAAAACATGAGTGAAGGTAAATGGCATCATTGTAAATATGACTTTCCATATCCCTTTTCAAATATACACTTGTCCCTAAATGTCTATTTGTCTGAAGTGTGTGGTGACATGATTAAAAATGGTAATTCCACATTCATCTCAAATTTTTTCACTCCTAAACCAGAATCACATAAGGAAAAACTAAAGAAGGCAAAAGTGAGATGATAGCAGTAACTTCAATCTTGGCTTTGGGGGTTAAGATTGGGTGGAGAGAGGGAAGGCAGCAGAGTCCTTCCGCTGGAGGAGAAGCTGTAGGAACTGATAAAGACGTAAGGACTGGAATTGAGGTTTCCATGCCATTCTCTGTTTCCTCCTCTCCTTCTCTTCCTCCAATAAGAACTTTCTCATTTCTGTTTCCTCTTAATTTGCTCCAAGAACATCAGCAATTCTTAAATCTCCATGATAAAGAAACACAAATAAAAACAAGCAAAAAAACAAACAAAATAAAGTTTTTTTCTCAGTCCCTAGGGTGGAAAATGCCATGATAGACCTTATTTGTTCACTTGTGTTACATACCTTTTCTTCCAAGGAATCACTGTGGCTGGCATTAGGAAGGGTCAAGTGTTTTATTGGCTGAGCCTCTGGATAGTGTACTATGTACCATTCTGGTTAGTTAGTCCACTGTGGGTTTTTTCCCCCATACTATAGACCAGGAAACACTTGTCAGTCAGGAATAGCATCTTAAAAAAAAAAGAAAACACAATAGAAGAGAAAATAAAATAACAGAATACAATGTAATAAATTAGAAGAGTAATCTCATTGTCCATCAAAGTTTATGCTGTCCAGTATTTTGTTGAGCTATTTTGTGCATTATGTATTTCTCTATGTTGCCTAAGTCTATTTAAAAATGTATTTCTTTTTTAAAATATTTTATTTATTTATTTATTTATTTATTTATTTATTTATTTATTTATTTATGAGAGACACACACAGAGAGAGGCAGAGACATAGGCAGAGGGAGAAGCAAGCTCCATGCAGGAAACCCGATGTGGAACTCAATCCCAGGACCCCAGGATCATGCCCAGAGTCAAAGGCAGGTGCTCGACCACTGAGTCACCCAGGCATCCCTATAAATATATTTCTTTTTTTTTTTAATTTTTTTTTAATTTTTATTTATTTATGATAGTCACAGAGAGAGAGAGAGAGGCAGAGACACAGGCAGAGGGAGAAGCAGGCTCCATGCACCGGGAGCCCGACGTGGGATTCGATCCCGGGTCTCCAGGATCGTGCCCCGGGCCAAAGGCAGGCGCCAAACCGCTGCGCCACCCAGGGATCCCTATAAATATATTTCTTAATGCTAGTAGTGGTAAATAAAAACTTTGAAAAACTCTGTGCTGTAGATAAGGATCTTTTCAAAGTACACTTGCTGCAGGTCAAGTTCAATTACTTTGCTAATAGCCTTTCGCTTTCTCTTTGGTTGATGCCAGTATGAGGACTATCCAATCAGAATTGAGCTGGCATTGTCTCATTTAAACTAATCCTTATGTTTTTAACCCAGTCAGGCTTTGGGTTACCCCAATGCCTCTTTTGAATATTGATTGTCTCAGTATTCCAGATCCCATCCTCTTTTTTTCTAAGGCAGTCTTAGGACTGGTTTATTGTGCCATAGAACTTCATAAAACACAAGATTAGGCCAGATCCAAAAGAACAGTAAGAGAAAAAGATGTAGCAGGGAGACCTGTGGTAACTTTGTCTACAAGTTTCAAAGAGTGATATCACAACACAGAAAACTTTTCCAAGACTATGTGCTTAGAGAACTACTTTGAGCACATTGGGTTTGTGACCATTAATAGCTGCTGAACAAATCTCTTCTTGGAAGGCCTGGACATCTGTGAAGCTGCTGTTTCCAGAGAACTCGCTCAAATCACCATTTCAGAGAGCACCTGGGCCTACATCAAGCTCCTAGTAAACTTAGAGGTAGGATAAGGATCTGTTTGCAATAGACATGGATGGAACTGGAGGGGTATTATGCTGGAGTGAAATAAGACAATCAGAGAAAGACAATTATCACTTGTTTTCACTCATATGCGGAATATAAGAAATAGTGCAAAGGATCATTGGATAAAGGAAGGAAAACATTCAGTTTTCCTTCAGTCTCTGAAGTCATCAGAGAGGGAGAAAAACCATGAGAGACTCTTAACTATAGGAAACAAACTGAGGGTAAAAGAAGGGGAGGTGAGTGGGAGGATGGGGTAATTTGGTGCTGGGAATTAAGGAGTGCACAGGATGTGCTGAGCCCTGGGTGTTTTATGCAACTGATAAATCATCAAATGCTACATCTGAAACTAATGATGTACTTACTATATGTTGGCTAATTGAATTTAAATAAATAAAAAGGACCTGTTTGCAGAAACAGAGGTATGTTCAGAGCCACAAAAAGTGAGATGGGCACTGAGGGGGGCATTTGACGGATGGACACTGGGTGTTATGCTATATGTTGGCAAATCGAACTCCAATAAAAAATATATACAAAGAAGTGAGATATAGTTAATTAATGTGCTCATTTTGAAACCCCCTCACTTGTACTTTTTGGGATTGCCTTGCTTGTGAATAACTCACTTGTTCCCTAGCTTGTCATTTTTTTTAGTTTTCATTTAAATTCAAGTTAACATACAGTGTAATGTTAGTTTCAGGTGTAGAATTCAGCGATTCAACACTACATACAACAACCAGTGTTCATCAGTACAAGTGCTCTTCTTAATATCAATCATCTATTTAACCCATTTCCCTGCCACATCCCCTCCAGCAACCCTCAATTTGTTCTCTATAGTTAAGAGTCTGGTTCCTGATTTGCCTCTCTTTTTCCCCCTACTTTCATCTGTTTTTGTTTTTGAAATTCTAGATATGAGTGAAATCATATGGTATTTGTCTTTCTCTGACTTATTTCACTTTACACAATACTCTCTAGCTCCATCTACATCATTGCAAATAGCAAGATTTTGTTCTTTTTTTATGGCTACGTAATGTTTATATATATCCTCACCAACATCTCTTGTTTCTTGTGTTGTAAATTTTAACCATTCTGACTGATCTGAGGTGATATCTCATTGTAGCTTTGATTTGTATTTTTTAATAATAAATTTATTTTTTATTGGTGTTCAATTTGCCAACATACAGAATAACACCCAGTGCTCATCCCGTCAAGTGCCCCCCTCAGTGCCTGCCACCCATTCACACCAACCCCCGCCCTCCTCCCCTTCCACCACCCCTAGTTCGTTTCCCAGAGTTAGGAGTCTTCATGTTCTGTCTCCCTTTCTGATATTTCCTACCCATTTCTTCTCCCTTCCCTTATATTCCCTTTCACTATTATTTATATTCCCCAAATGAATGAGACGATATAATGTTTGTCCTTCTCCGATTGACTTATTTCACTCAGCATAATACCCTCCAGTTCCATCCACGTCGAAGCAAATGGTGGGTGTTTGTCATTTCTAATAGCTGAGTAATATTCCATTGTATACATAAACCACATCTTCTTTATCCATTCATCTTTCGATGGACACCAAGGCTCCTTCCACAGTTTGGCTATTGTGGACATTGCTGCTATAAAAATCGGGGTGCAGGTGTCCCAGCGTTTCATTGCATCTGTATCTTTGGGGTTTTTTCTTGATGATCAGTGATGTTGAGCTTCTTTTCGTGTGTCAGCCATCTGGATGTCTTCTTTGGAAAAATGTCTATTCATGTCTTCTGCCCATTTTTTAACTGAATTATTCATTTTTGGGGTGTTGAGTTGAATAAGTTCTTTATATATTTTGCATACTAACCCTTTATCAGATATGTCATTTGCAAATATCTTCTCCCATTACATATGTTGCCTTAAATGCTTTGTAGATTATTTCCTTCACGGTGCAGAAGCTTGTCGTTTTTAACAGAAAACATTTCATTCCTTGAATAGTGCAAAACTTTTTGTATCAACAAGTGTTCAATTTGCTTAGTTTTTTCTTGTTTTTGTTGTTGTTTGTATATGCTTAGACTGTATGTATGCTTTACCACACTTTTTTCTAAATTATGAATCAACCAGAATTTGCCTCAATTGTGTAGAATTGAGAATTATTTTGTATGTATGCAGGCCTTTTTTTCTTTGTAGTAATGAAGATAATTTGCATTAAGTTCTAAAACTCACTTAACTTTGTTCTGATTGATTATTGAAATTTTCTCTATTGTACCAAAAATTCCTTTATTCTTACTTACTGTTACTTTTACTACACACAGATAGACACACATACTCTTAATGCTCCATGGAAAATTTTACATGAATTAGATTGAATTCATGTAAATTTATTGAATTAAATTCATGTAAATTTTACATGAATTAGATTAAAAATTCGGGTGAAATTTGATTTTTTTTTTCAATTCTGAGTTTTTCTCTCTCAAGAAACAGGCCCATTTGTTCGAACTTTAAAAAAAAAGATTTTATTTATTTGACAGAGAGAGAACACAAGTAAGCAGAGCAGCAGGCAGAGGGAGAGGAGAAGCAGGCTCTCTACTGAGCAGAGAGCCAGATGAGGGGCTTGATCCCAGGACTGTGGGATCATGAACTGAGCCAAAGGCAGACACTTAACCAACTAAGCCACCCAGGTGCCCTGTTCAAATCTGTTATATCCCTATTTAGCCTTTAATGATTACATGAATACAAACTTTGCTCCACAATTTTCACCTGAATTGTGTGTAAAGTTTAAATTGTTGAATTCTGTGAAGTAGTGGTTTATTGGCTGCAACTGTTATTTCTGCTTTTCTTTTTCCAGGGTTTTCTAGGCATGCAGCTAATACAGTTTAAGACTGTCATTTTGTGTTATTATTTCTGTGGTTCCCTTTCTTGCCTAGAAACATTGTCTAATATTCCAGGGTAATCACAATAGTATTGGGTAAAAGGGCTTGCTTTGTTCCTACTGTCAGGGACACTATGTGTAATCATTAATGCTGGTACTTCTCTTTTTTTTAGAACTGTCTGATTAATTGAGTTAGAGAATTTTTTAAAACTTTCAGTTGTCTAAAGGTATCTAATTAGCATAAAGTATTGAATACTAAATATATTTTTCACTTATGCTGAGATGAACACATTTTTCTTTTGATTAATGTTGAGTTTTCTTGGGGTGTCTGGGAGGTTCAGTGTGTTAAGTGGCTGACTCGATTTTGGCTCAGGTCATGATCTCAGAGTCCTGGGATTGAGATCCACATCAGGTTCTGTGCTCAGCATGGAGTCTGCTTGAGATTCCCTCTCTTCCTCTCCCTATACCCCTCCCCCTGCTCTCTCTCTCTCTTTGTCTAAAACAAACAAACAAACAAACAAATAAATAAATCAATAAATCTTTAAAAAATAAAAACATAATGAATGTTGAGTTTTCTTTAAATTCTGGGAAAGAATCACACTAAAGCCATTGCTAAGTACTTCAGCCATCAACAGAATCTACAAAGCATGTTAAAAATGAAAAGAAGTTTCCAAAATAAGTGCTGCAGTTAATAAGGATTTTTTTCTCTTTTGTTATTTATTGCCTGTGAATTGCCTAACAAACCAAAAACCAATTGTGTATACAGAATGCTTGTCATTTCTATTTCCTGTGCTTGTATCTTGACATTTGTAAGCATAAGTTTGACTTCTTAATGAACCAGATTTAATTTCAATTATGCCTATCTTCTAGAAGCTTACCTAGATGTACTTAATACTTGTTTGGGGACTAAAGTCAAACACAGATTTTTTTCCTCCAAGCTTTACATCATCGACTTCTGAAGGAGCATTACCTGTGAAACTGCAGCATTGTTATAAAATCTCCTGAGGATTACTGTATAGATACAAATTAAGAATGGCCAAAAGAATGGATGACCTTCATAGACAATCCTGTAAGTATCCCCAACTTACCCATGTAGGTGTGTCATTTGTGACATTCTTTAAAAAAATAAGTTCAATGTCATGGGGGTGCTTGGGTGGTTCAGTTGATTGAGCATCCAGCTCCTGGTTTTGGCTCAGGTCATGATCACATGGGTCGTGGGATCAAACCCCTCATTGGGCTCCATTGCTCAGCGGGGAGTCTGCTCAAGGATTCTCTCCCTCTACCCCTCCCCCACTCTAACATAAATAAATAAACCTTTAAAAAATTAAAATAAGCTCAGTGTCTTCAAGACTGAGTCTGAAATTTTCAGAGGAGGACGAGGCTATCACACTACTGAAATATAAGAAAGCCTGAGAAGGGATCCCTGGGTGGCGCAGGGGTTTGGCGCCTGCCTTTGGCCCAGGGCGCGGTCCTGGATATCCGGGATCGAATCCCACGTCGGGCTCCCGGTGCATGGAGCCTGCTTCTCCCTCTGCCTGTGTCTCTGCCTCTCTCTCTCTCTCACTGTGTGCCTATCATAAATAAATAAAAGTTTAAAAAAAAAAAAAGAAAGCCTGAGAATACAAAGAGCTTATGACTTCAGAACATTGAGCATGGGAGCATTAAGCAGCTTTGGCTTCATCTACAGCCATCTTCTGTGGACTACAAAAATAAGTTCTTCCCATAGTCCAGCCAGCTTTACTCAGGACAAAATTTGGGGACTTGAGTCCTTAAAATTCAATAGTAATCACGTGTCCTTTATATGTCACAGATGAAAGATTTGTTGAGGACAAGATAGTATATGTGCAGTCTTGAGTCTCTGCCCCCTTTCTCTATGATAGCCTTATGTTACATAATAAATGAACACCAAAGTATGAGAATCACATTTCTGGCTAGATCTCATTGATGCTGCCCTAAAATTGGACAGATATCTGGCCCTACCCCCTGACAGAGTTGTAGCCACTGCTTTCCTATATGGGTTTTAACATTCCACACCTGGCCATGCTACTTCCCCTTTCATACAAACACCCTCATTACCCTTCTGAACTCATCACTTCCTCAGACTTCAACATTCTGCCCTTAGTCATCTCTACTCACTCCCACTACCCACATGGCCAACTACACTGCTCATTCTCATTAATTTATAATTAATTTTTTTATTTTGATGGGGCATCTGAGTAGCTCAATTGGTTAAGTGTCTGCCTTCTGCTTAGGTTATGATCCCAGGGTCCTGGGATGGAGCCCCACATTGGGCTCCCTGCTCAGCGGGGAGCCTGCTTCTCCCTCTGCCTTCCTCTGCTCCTCTCACTGCCCCCACTCATGTACTCTCTCTCTTGCTCTGCTCTCTCACTCAAATAGATTAATAAAATCTTTAAAATACAAATAAAAATTTTTATTTTGAAATACCGTGTTCATAAGAAGTTACAAAAATAGTACAGAGAAGTTGTGCATATACCCTTCCGCCAGTTTCTCCCAATGATAACATCTAACTAAATTAGTACAATATCAAAACTGGGAAACTAACATCCGTAAAATCAACAGAATTTTTTTAGATTATCACCACCTTTACGTGCAATAATTTGTATTTGTGTAACCACCATTGCAATCAAGATACAGAACTATTCTTTGACAGCAAAGATCTCCCATGCTACATCTTTATACTCACACTCATTGCCCTATGCCCTTGGCTACCATTAGCTTGTTCTCTAACTCAATAACTTTTTCATTTCCAGAGTATTATACAAATTCAATCGTACAGTATGGAACTTTTTAAAAAATTTAGATAAAGGGACTCCTGGGTGACTCAGCAGTTGAGCTCTGCCTTTGGCTCAGGGCTTGATCCCAGTCCTGGGATCGAGTCCCACATTGGGCTCCCTGCCAGGAGCCTGATTCTCTCTCTATGTCTCTGCCTCTCTCTCGGTGTGTCTCTCATGAATACATAAATAAAATCTTTTTAAAAATTGAGGTAAAGTTTACATAACATAAAATTAACCACTTTAAGTAGCATTTAGTACATTCACAGTGTTGTACAATCACCACCTATATCTAGTTCCAAAATTATTTTCAATGTCAAAAGGAAACCACATAACCATTGAGCAGGCACTCCATATGGTAAGTACAGGGATTTCAGGGTTAATCAAGGAAGAGACAGAACCATGAGAGGCAATAAGACACAAGCTTTATTTGGGTGAGACTTGGATAGCATTTCATTAAAGAAAAGTCCCTCCCAGTAAGACACCTTTCAGAGACAGTTGCATGAGTCCACCACCCAGGAGGGGAATAGGGAAAAAACTCTCATGAGAAAGGAGGAAATCAGAGAGGAGGCTTACAAGTCTAGTTAATATCATTCTGCAACAAGATGGGAAGTTTGTGGGTCAGAAAACTCTGAAAACCTGCAGCAATTTGAAGTCTTTTTATTCCTACAGGGTTTATGTTACCTGTGGTTATGTGTTGGGTGCAGTTTTATGGAATATGTAAAGTTAATAGATCTAAATGACTGAAAATATGTTTTTGAATATATTTAAAATAATAAAAGGTATGCGAAATTGAATTTGGAACCAGTGGGGTTTGTAATAATGGTCCTAACCTGCTGTGAAGAAGTAAACAAGATGGGAGCCATTTTAGCCTAATATACAGAGGCCGTTTCCAGACCATTTATATAACACTCCTCATTCCCCTCCCACCAACCAAGGACAACCACCAGTCTCCTTCCTCTTTATATGGATTTATCTATTCTGGATGTTTTACATTAATGGAATCATACAATCTATTACCTTTGTGACTGGCTTCTTTCACTTAGTTTAATGTTTTTGAGATTTGTTCACGTTGTAGCATGCATCAGTATTGCACTCCTTTTTATGTTCAAATAATATTCCATTTTAAGGATATATTACATTTTGTGTATCCATTCATCAGTTGATGGACATTTGGGTTGCTTGCATTTTAAGGCTATTATAAATACTGCTGCTATGAGCATTCACATGCAAATATTTGTTTCAATAACTGTTTTCAATTTTGGGGGGTAATATACCTAGTTTTAGAATTTTGGGGTCAAATGGTAGTTATATCTTTAACTATTTGAGAAACCACCAAACTATTTGCTTCAGGGACTGCATCATTTTATATGCCAACCAGCAATTTGCAAGGATTCTAATTTCTCCACAATCTTGCCAATGTGTGTTATTTTCTGTATTTTTAAATTTTTAAAATTGTTTTAAAATTTTAAAGATTTATTTATTTATTATTTGAGAAGGGGGGAGGTAGAGAGAGAGGGAGAGAGAATCCCCAGCAGACTCCCTGCTAAGCACAAAGCCTGTCATGGGGCTCAATCCCAGGATCCCGGGATAACAACCCACGCTGAAATCAAGAGATGTATGCTTAACCAACTAAGACACCCAGGCACCGCGGATTTTTTTTTTACTACATTCTACTAGGTGAGAGGTGGTATCTCATTGTAGTTTTGATTTGCATATTCATAATGAATAAGATGTTGAGCAATTTTCATGTGCCTGTTGGCCAAATATGTATCTTCTTTGGACTACTGTCTATTCAGTTCCTTGCCCATTTTTTAATTGAGTTGTTTGTCATTTGTTATTGAGTTTTAACAGTTCTTTATATATTCTGACCCTTATCAGATATACAATTTTAAAATGTTTTCTTCCATTCTATATGATGTGTTTTCACTTTCTTGATAGTGAAGTTTGATGCATAAAATATTTTAATTTTGATGAAGTCCAGCTTTTTCTTATTGGTTTTGTGCCTTTGCTATTATTTCTAATTTGGTGTTCTATTTCTAATTATTTCAGATATGTACAAATGGCCAACAGGCACATGAAATGATGCTCAACATCTTTAGTCATTATGAATATGCAAATCCATTGCCAAATTCAGGGTCACAGGAGAGTTTACCACTATGTTTTTTTCCTAAATATTTGTAATTTTAGCTCTTAAATTTAGATCTTTGATCCATTTTGAGTTAATTTTTTATAAGGGATGAAGAGTCCAGCTTCACTGTTTTGCATGCAAATATCTAGCTATCCCAGCACAATTTGTCAAAGACGGTATTTTTCCCCATTGGATTGTCTTATTATCCTTGTAGAAAATCAAATGGCCATAGACGTAGGGATTAATTTCTAGATTCTAAGTTCTATTCCATTGTTTTCATACATCTATCCTTATGTCATTGCCATGCTCTTTTTTTAACCATACTCTTTTTATTATTGCAGATTTGTAGTAAGTTTTAAAACCAGGAAGTGTGTCTCCTAATTTTGTCTCTTTTTCAGATTATTTTGGTCATTCAAGTCCTTTTACAGTTCCTTATGACCGTTAGTATCACTTTTTCCATTTCTGCAAAAAATATAGTTGTGGTTTTTTTTTAATTTTTATTTTTTTTTATGATAGTCACAGAGAGAGAGAGAGAGGCAGAGACACAGGCAGAGGGAGAAGCAGGCTCCATGCACCGGGAGCCTGATGTGGGATTCGATCCCGGGTCTCCAGGATCGCGCCCTGGGCCAAAGGCAGGCGCTAAACCGCTGCGCCACCCAGGGATCCCTAGTTGTGGTTTTAATAAAAGTTACATTGAGTCATTTTGGTAGTATTGCCATTTTAACAATAATAAGTCTTTCAATCTATGAATACTGAATGTCTTCCCACTTGTTTAGGACTTCTTTAATTCATTTCAGCAATGTTTTGTAATTTTCAATGTACAAATATTGCAAATTCTTGGTTAAATTTATTCCTTTGTATTTTATTCTTTTCGATGCCATTGTAAATGGAATTATTCTCTTAATTTCCATTGCAGATTGCTCACTGCTAGTGTATAGAAATATAGTCAGGGATGCCTGGATGGCTCAGTGGTTAAGCTCTGCTTTCAGCTCAGGGTATGATCCTAGAGTTCAGGGATTGAGTCCCACATCAGGCTCCCTGAGGAGCACCTGCTTCTCCCTCTGCCTATGTCTCTGCCTCTCTCTCTGTGTCTCTCGTGAATAAATAAAGTATTTTTAAAAAGAAATATAGTCAAATGTGTGTGTTGATCCTGCATCCCGAAACTTTTCCAAATTCATTTATTATCCTAGCAGTTGTTTTGTATTTTGTAGTACCATTAGGATATTCTATATATAGGATTGTATCATCTGCAAATAAAGATAATTTTAGTTTTCTTTTCCAATTTTAATATCTTCTATTTTCTTATTGCCCTAAATGCTCTGGCTAGAACTTTTAATACAATTTTCGATAGCAGTGGTGAAACTCAGCATCCTCGTCTTGTTCCTGATCTTACAAGGAAAGCTTTTCATCTTCACCATTGAGGATAATGTAACTTTAGGTTTTCTATAAATGCCCTTTATCTTATTGAGAATATCCCTTCTACTCCTAGTTTTCCAAGTATGTAAGTAATGAAAGTGTCTTGGATTTGATCAAAATGTGTTTTCTGTATTAATTGAGATAATCAAGGGATGTTTTCCCCTTTATTCTATTAATGTGGTGTGTTATACTGATTTTCATATATTGACCCACCCCTGTAATTCTTCATGACAAATTTAATTTGATCATGATATGCAATTTTCTTAATATGCTGTTGGATTTGGTTTGCTAATATTGCTCAGGGCTTTTTCTAGTACTTTGTTCAGGATCTATTCATTAGGAATATTGGTCTATAATTTTCTTTCTTCAGATAACTTTATCTGGATATCATAGCAGGATAATACTGGCCTTATAGAATGAATTATAAGGTACTGTTAACTCTTCTATTTTTTGGAAGTGTTTGAAAAAGGGTTGGTGTTAATTCTTTAAATGTTTGGTATAATTCACCAGTGAAGCAATCCGGTCCTGGGATTTCCTTTTTGCGAAGTTTTTGATTATTGATTCTATTTACTTATTAAAAGTCAGTTCATATTTTCCATTTCTTCTTGAGTTAGTGTTCATAGTTTGTCTTTCTAGAAATCTGTCCATTTCATTAGTTGGTATACACTTCTTTATAGTATTCTATTATAATCCTTTTTATTTCTGTAAGATCTTGTAGTAACATCCTCAGTTTTCTTTTTTTTAATTTATTTTTATTGGTGTTCAATTTACCAACATACAGAATAACCCCCAGTGCCCGTCACCCATTCACTCCCACCCCCCGCCCTCCTCCCCTTCTACCACCCCTAGTTCGTTTCCCAGAGTTAGCAGTCTTTACGTTCTGTCTCCCTTTCTGATATTTCCCACACATTTCTTCTCCCTTCCCTTATATTCCCTTTCACTATTATTTATATTGCCCAAATGAATGAGAACATATAATGTTTGTCCTTCACCGACTGACTTACTTCACTCAGCATAATACCCTCCAGTTCCATCCACGTTGAAGCAAATGGTGGGTATTTGTCATTTCTAATAGCTGAGTAATATTCCATTGTATACATAAACCACATCTTCTTTATCCACTCATACTCTGGTTTCTCTTCAGATCGTATAAATCTTTCGCCCTTTACTTTTTTATTTCTTCTTTGATTTCTTTGTTGACCCATTCATTTTTAGTAGCATGTTATTTAACCTTCATGTATTTGTGGACTTTCCTGATTTTTTTCTTGTGGTTTATTTCTAGTTTCATAGCATTGTAGTCACAAAAGATGAATGGTATGACTTCATTCTTTTTTATTTTGTTGAGGTTTCTTTTGTAGCCTAATATATGAACTATCCTGGAAAATGTTCCATGTGCAGTTGAAAAGAATGTGTATTCTGCTGTTTCAGAATGGAATGTTCTGAATATATCAGTTAAATCCATCTCATACAGTATGCTATATAAAGCTACTGTTTTTTTGTTGATTTTCTGTTTGGATGATCTTTCCATTAACATAAGTGGGGTGTTAATGTCCCCTACTATTACTGAATTACTATTGACTAATTCCTTTATCTTTGTTTTTAATGGTTTTATGTATCAGGTGCTCCCATGTTTGGTGCATAAATATTTACAGTTGTTATATATTATTGTTGGATTTTACCTTTTATTATCGTATAGTGTCTTTTTACAGTCTTCATTTTATAATGTCTATTTTGGCTAATATAAGTATTGCTACTCTGGCTTTATTTTGACGTACATTTGCATGATAAATATTTCTCCATCCCCTCACTTTCAATCTCAGGTGTCTTTAGGTCTGAAATGCACCTCTTGTAGGCTGCATATAGGAGGGTCTTGTTTTTTTAAGATTTATTTATTTATTTGAGAGATAGTGAGTGGGGGATGGGCAGAGGGAGAGAATCTTCAATCAGACTCCTCGCTGAGTGCAGAGCTCAATGCAGGGCTTGATATCATGACCCATGAGATCATTACCTGAGCTGAAACCAAGAGTCAAATGCTTAACCAACTGAGCCACCCAAGCACCCCTTGGTCTTGCTTTTTAACCCACTCTGTCCCCCTATGTCTTTTGATTGGAGCAGTTAGTCTATTTACATCCAAAATAATTATTGATAGATATGTATTTCTTGTCACTTTGTTACTTGTTTTGTGTTTATTTTTATAGTTGTTCTATGATCCTTCTCTTTCACGGTTTGATGATTTTCTTAATGATATACTTGTGTTCTTTTTTCTTTATTCTTTGCATAACAATGTTTTTTGATTTGTGATTACCATTAAGTTTCTATATAGCATGTTCTGCATATAGTAGTCTATATTAAGTTGATGATTGCTTAATTCAAATCCATTATTTACTCCTGCCCCCTCTTACATTTTATTTGTATAGTTCCATATTTTAGAATCTTTTATTTTATGAATTTTTAACTTATTTTTCAGGAATACTCATTTTTATTGCTTTTGTGTTTCCTACTGTTCATACTCTCACTTATGGTCTTTCCTTTCCTTTCAAAAGCATCCCCTTTAATATTCCTCTGCTTCTTCTACCTTGCTATTTATTCCATCCAGTGTATTTTTTAATTTAATTTATTGTGCTCTTCATCTCTAATTGTTTCTTTTTAATCTTTTTGTTATGGATCTCACTATCATCTTCCACTTTTTTCTCAAGTCCAGTGAGTATCTTCATATTATTTTAAATTCTCTACCAGGTATGTTACATATTATGTCCAGTTTGCTTACGTCTTTGGCTGTGGTTTTGTCCTATTCTTTCATTTGTGACATAGTCTCCTGTTTCCTCAGTTTGCCTAACTCTCTGTGTCTGTTTTTCTGTGTTCAAAAAGTCAGGTATGTCTCTCACTTTTGAAAGAGTGGGTAAGACCTGCACTTTTAACTAGGTGGCTCTGGTCCTTCTCCACAGGAAATACATAGCCATCAGGAAGAACTGGGCCAGCGGAGGCCACTCCACAAAGCAAGCTCAGGTGGGCAGGTCGGCAGGTGGGTGCATGATGCTACAAGCTGTGTGCACTGATCCTCCCCCAGTAGAGAATGCACAGCTGCTGTGGAGACCAGGATGGTACAATGGAGCTATTTTACAGAAAATATTTCCTGAAGAAAAGATTTTGGTGAATGTATTGAAAGGAATTAAAAAACCTGGATCTGGGGGCACCTGGGTGGCTCAGTCAGTTAAGTGTCCAATTCTTGGTTTCAGCTAGGGTCATGATCTCAGGGTTGCGAGGTCAAGCGCCATGTCAGGCTCTGTGCTCAACAGGGAGTCTTCTTGCAATTTTCTCTCTCCCTTTCCCTCTGACCCTCCCTTGCTCATTCTCTCTCTCAAGTTAATAAAATCTTAAAAAAAAAATCTAAAAAAAAAAAAAAAAAAAAAAATCTTGGGATGCCTGGGTGGCTCAGTGGTTGAGTGTCTGCCTTTGGCTCAGGGCGTGATTCCGGAGTCTGGGATCAAGTCCTCCATTGGGCTTCTTGCAGGGAGCCTGCTTCACCCTCTGCCTATGTGTCTACCTCTGTGTGTGTGTGTCTCTCATGGATAAATAAATAAAATTTTAAAAACAAAAAACCTCTAGATCTGGTTTACTCAGTACACACACACACACACACACACACATCCATATACACACCCATACACACATACATCCCAGATATCAAATTAAATTCTCAGACCCTTCTTATAGCATAAAATCTTATGTTCTATAATCATGCTAAGTTTTTTTTAATGCCTATGTGAAGTAACATTCTGTAGCAATAAAAAATGGCCACAGTGCCATTTATTCTTACATTCTTTACATCCAGAAGATAATTATTAGAATTATTAGCTGGGTGGTAAAATTAGTTCTAAAACTTAAAAATCTTCTAATGCACACTATGACTTGTGCAATCACATGTATTTAACTTCATTGTCACTTGAATGCAGAGAACAGTCTCTAGCTGAAAGAACAACTCTAGATGAAACCTAAGCTGATGTTTCTTAAAGCAAGACCTGCATGGTGATGTAAAGAGAATGGACAGCACAAAATTTAAAAAATCAGAGGTCAGGAGAGCACACGAAACAAGATTAAATGAGGTGTTGAAACCATTGCATGACTCCAAACTCCATTGGTTGATTAAACAACAAATATCTAAATGGATTCTCCCCTTAACCACTCATAGACAACAAACTTACATTATGGAATACACTTCCCTATAGTTCTTAAGTAGTGAGAACTTTCCAGAACTTTCTAGTATTTATGTAGCATATAAATCATTAAGAGTGATTTTGGCAGAGGTCTGGATTTTAAATCACATCTAGGATGTTCCTTTCAGGGCCTCTCAAAACTAACAAGAAACTTGTGTGTGGGGATCCCTGGGTGGCGCAGTGGTTTGGCGCCTGCCTTTGGCCCAGGGCGCGATCCTGGAGACCCGGGATCGAATCCCACGTCGGGCTCCCGGTGCATGGAGCCTGCTTCTCCCTCTGCCTGTGTCTCTGCCTCTCTCTCTCTATCTGTATGTGACTATCATAAATAAAAAAAAAAATTTATAAAAAAAAAAAAAAAGAAACGTGTGTGTGTGTGTGTGTGTGTGTGTGTGTGATGGAGGTGGGGAGAAAAGAACAAGAGAATTTATATGAAGGTATATACTAGGACAAATATATTAGTCATACACAGATATGCTTTCTATAAAAGTTTTATATAATCTCCTTTTCATATATATATGTTTGGTAACTTTTAATGTCAATAATAATATACTTCCATAACTTCAATTCCCAATCAGATACATCCTATGCTATCATAGTTTTATCTATAATTATTACTGCTTAAATAATGGAGAAACATAAGAATTATTTAATATTTTCATCAAAACCTTGATTTGCCATATGCTCTCTACTCTTATTACTTTTTATATATTCTCCAGATATACTTTGTGTGTTTGTATATAATTCAAATGCTATATGTTCACATGAAAATATTTTTATTTATTTTTTAAAGATCATTTATTTATTTATTTATTCATGATACACACGGGGGGGGGCGGGGGTGCAGAGACACAGGCAGAGGGAGAAGCAGGCTCCATGCAGGGAGCCCGATGTGGGACTCAATCCTGGGAGGATCACACCCTGGGCCAAAGGCAGGCGCCAAACCGCTGAGCCACCCAGGGATCCCTAAATATTTTTATTTAAAACGAAGCAACATTAGGGGCCCCTGGGTTGCTCAGTTAGTTAAGCATCTGACTCTCGGTTTTGGCTTAAGTCATGATCTCAAAGTCATAACGTGGAGCCCTGCATCAGGCTTGGAACTCAGAGGAGAGTCTCCTCTTTCTCTCTCTCTCTCCTTGCCTCTCTGCCCTTCCCCCAACTGGTATGTGCGCTCTCTCACTCTTTCAAATAAATAAATAAATAAATAAATAAATCTTTTAAAAAGATTAATAAAATTAAGTAACATTATATGTACTGTGTTATGTATTTTTTATTTGTATATCTCAACCTGTCTATTTGCCCTTAATTTCAGTGTTGTTGAACAACTTTGGATGCTTGATTGCCATTGTTTTTTGCCTTTGATTTATTTGTTAATAAAATTGAACATCGCGGGGCGCCTGGGTGGCTCAATGGTTTAGCGCCTGCCTTCGGCCCAGGGTGTGATCCTGGAGACCCGGGGTTGAGTCCCACCTTGGGCTCCCTGCATGGAGCCTGCTTCTCTCTCTGCCTGTGTCTCTGCCTCTCTCTCTGTCTGTGTCTCTCACGAATAAATAAATAAAATCTTTTTAAAAATTGAACATCACTGTTCTATTTAAGCAGGTCAATTTTTATGTCAGTTATATTACTTATATGCCATTAAATTATGTTTTAATTATTTCTTTCATTTTCTGATGGTTTTAAGTGTATCATGTGGGAACCCTGGGTGGCGCAGCGGTTTAGCACCTGCCTTTGGCCCAGGGCGCGATCCTGGAGACCCGGGATTGAATCCCACATCGGGCTCCCGGTGCATGGAGCCTGCTTCTCCCTCTGCCTGTGTCTCTGCCTCTCTCTCTGTGTGTGTGTAACTATCATAAATAAATAAAAATTTAAAAAAATTAAGTGTATCATGTTTGGTGATACTAAATTTTTAATTTCCCCATAATATTTCACACAAAGCATATCATGTTTCACTGTAAAAATAGTGAAAGGAGCACTGCTATACTTTTTTTTCTTTTACTGATTTCTCAAATATGCAAAGATATATTACCTTATTTCTTTTTGGTATCTCTGACCTCCACCTTAGACCTTTTCCACATACCCCTACCTGCATTTTCTTTCTATGATTTGGGGAGTTGGTAGTTAAAGCTTAGTTGAGGCAATACAGTGTCCTCCCCGTAGTCCAGTGATGTACACAGACCATTTCAATCACTAAGCTAAAAGCCATGAAATAGTTAATTACATCAACAAGATTCAGTTTACATTCTTTAAATGGGATTAATGAGCCTAATATAACATCACTGTCGTGAGAAGACAAAAATTATGCAAAACATCTAGCCCATGGCAGGCTTTAGTCTGTTGTTATCCTACTTTCCCTCTCCTTTGAAAGAAATTATTTTGGCATTCACTTAGTAGCATTACTGTCCTAGAGAGCAATGTTAAGTATAAAAGGAAGACAGGAAAGTATGTGCTCATTGTCATAATGTATGACTGAGATTTGATGGCATTTTTTTAGAACATCACCAAATGGAGCTAGGGAATGCAGAGAAAATTAACTACTTTCTTTTATTTCATGCATTATCCTCTCCCCTTTTTACTGTTTGATTGAACAGCAGGCACATAATTTTTCATGGAGCTTAAGAAGGCAGAATTAATTTCATAATTTAATAAATATTTGTTGGCGCACTGTTGTGGGGAATGCAAACTGGTGCAGACACTGGGGAAAACAGTATGGAGGTTCCCCCAGAAAATAAAAATATAACTATCTTATGATACAGCAATTGCACTACTGTGTATTTGCCCAAAGTACACAAGAACACTAATTTAAAGGGATACATGCACCCCTATGTTTATAGCAGCATTATTTACAATAGCCAAATATGGAAGGATCCAAAGTGTCCGTTGATAGATGAATGGATAAAGCATATGATATATATGTGTGTGTGTACATATATATGAATACTATTTGGCCATAAAAAATAATTAAAGCGGGATCCCTGGGTGGCGCAGTGGTTTGGCGCCTGCCTTTGGCCCAGGGCACGATCCTGGAGACCCGGGATCGAATCCCACGTCGGGCTCCCGGTGCATGGAGCCTGCTTCTCCCTCTGCCTGTGTCTCTGCCTCTCTCTCTCTCTCTCTCTCTCTCTCTCTCTCACATAAATAAATAAAAATTAAAAAAAAATAATGAAAGCTTGCCACTTGCAGTGACATGGATGGAGCTAGAGAGTATCATCCTAAGCAAAATAAGTCAGTCAGAAAAAGACAGATACCATACGATTTCACTCATATGTGGAATTTAAGACACAAAACAAGCAAAGGGAAAAAATGAGAGAGAGAGAGAGAGAGAGAGAGAGAGATGCAAATGAAGAAAAAGACTCTTAACTATAGAGAAGAAATTGATGGTAGGGGGATGGGTAAATAGGTGATGGGGATTAAGGAGTACACTTCTTGGGATGAGCACAGAGTGATGTATGGAATTGTTGAATCACTATATTGTACACCTAAAACTAATATAACACCATATGATAACTAACTAGAATAATAATAAAAACTTAATAAATATTTATTGAATGCTATAGTCCAAAGATAGGAAATTATAACTATCACACAGAGGCCAGGGGACTGCAGAAAACCACTGTTAATCTTGTATGTCCTCCAGAGCCTTTGGGTGCAAGATTTGTGGAAGAATGCTAAAGCCACCACAAAAAATCATGTTTTATATCTTTTGGAATCCGTATAAAGAATGCCTTTCTCCCCATTCCATTTTAAAATGTCATACAAATGTATATTATTGGTAGGACCTGAACTATATTCAGAATCCTATTGGCCAAGAAATCTGAGAAATGTAATTCATAGGCTTCAAATTTCTGCAACACAGGCGAGTGCATAGAATGGGGTAGAAAGGCTTTCAAGTGCTAGCTGACAATATCTGAAAAAGTCCTCTGAGTTTTATTCCTCTAACACTTCTGATGACTTTTTTAACATACCAGATTTCCTTTATTAAATGTTTTCTGCCAACCTGCTAACTCTGGGAAACGAACTAGGGGTGGTAGAAGGGGAGGAGGGCGGGGGGTGGGAGTGAATGGGTGACGGGCACTGGGTGTTATTCTGTATGTTAGTAAATTGAACACCAATAAAAAATAAATTAAAAAAAAAAAAAAATAAATGTTTTCTGTTTAAAATACCAGTTTCTCTTTCTCTTTTGCTGACTAAATCCTAAATGATGCACACTTCCTCAAAGATTCTGATTGAATACTTCTTATACAAGTGGATAGTGGTTCATAGTTTGAGAAGCAATGTTTCTGAGGGATTTCCTCCCACCTCACACAATATCGGAAGGGATAAAATTGCATTCCCTCACTATGCTTACCTTGTCCCATTGGTATTTTTTTAAGATTATTTATTTATTTATTCATGAGAGACACAGAGAGCGAGTGAGAGGCAGAGACACAGGCAGAGACACAGGCAGAGGAAGAAGCAGGCTCCATGCAGGGAGCCCAACGTGGGACTCAATCCCGGGACTCCAGGATCGTGCCCTGAGCCAAAGGCAGGCGCTAAACCGCTGAGCCACCCAGGGATCCCTCCCATTGGTATTTCAGTGGAATATTTCTTGTGTGTGATCTATCCAGTAATTCCTTTGGTGAGTAAATATTGCAATAACTTCCAGAAGAACAGGATAGAAAATTACGGAAACCATCCAACACCTCAGGTAATCTTGGGGAAATTGCTGAAACACAAAACAACAAAGACATGTTCCTGAGAGCCGAATGTCTCAAGTCTCCAGAAACAACCAGTTGTTTCTAGTTAGGAATGCATAGCCCAAACTGCCAAATTTTCAAATGTTTTTAAGACACTTTTTCTTGGGATGAAATGATCCTTTCAAATATTGACAAGGAAGTAAATAAACAATTTTAGAGTTAAACAAAAGATATCTGTGAGCCAGACCTAGGGACTTAGGGACCTAGCCCTAGAAACCACTGGTTTATGACCTTGGTCCCAGAATTTTACTGTGCTAGAGCACAAGAATTCAAAAACAAAACAAAGTGTCTTTTGTTATCAAGATGATCCCAGGCTATGGAGAAGGAAGGCAAACAATACAAATATGCATGAGATGTAGGGGCAGCACAGTGGAGGGTGGAATTAAGGCTAAGTAGGACAGAACAGGTTACTGGAGGAAGAGATGTATTATCTGGGTTTCAAAGGTTGTATGAGGGCTCATTAGACAGGTGCCTAATGTGGGGAAAAGGGCATTTCAGGAAGAGGGAACAACATATACTAACATTGCATAATGAAATGACAGTCTTCATAGTAATCTGTAATTAATTTAATATAGCTAAACCATAAAATAAGTGGTGAGGTGGGGGCACTAAAAGGGATTGAGATCAGAGGAAAGGAGACCAGTAGGACAGAGGCCATAGTTCTGACAAGAGATGACGCCTTGAAACAGGGCAATGGATGGGAGACTGAAAAGGAGAGCATGCCCAAGAGCAAATTTTGCACAGTTCCACCAGGACACATATCCATCATCAGGGAAACGGATGTGATATTGTACAGCATTAAAAGTGAATGAAGTAGTGCACCTGGGTGGCTCAGCTGATTAAGCATCTGCCTTCAGCTCAGGTCATAATCCCAAGGTCCTGGGATCAAGCCCCACTCGGCAGGGAGTCTGCTCCTCCCACCGCCCTCTCCCTCCTCATGGTCTGTATCAAACAGATAAATAAAATCTTTTTTTTTTAGTGAATGAACTACAGCTACATAGAGGAATATTAGAAACAAAATGTTTAGCAAAAGAAAAATGTCCCAAAATGCTACTTAGAATAAGATACAAAATGTTGTGAAATTTGAAAACAAAAGTAAAAAACACTGTTTAGGCATACATGTATAAGAATATGTGTAAAAAGAGAATGGAAATAATAAATATAAATCAAGATATTGGTTCCTTTGGGACGCAGGAAGGCAGTTGGGGAAAATATTGAGAAGTCTTAAAATATCAGTAATATCCTAGTTCTTTGGTTGGGTACCAGATTCACAGGTTTTTACCATAATTTAAATGGGTAGATGGATAGATAAGTAGTCGTTTACGGCCCCACGATGCAAATGACCAAGTATTCACCAAGTATTCGCTTATTTATCTCCTCTGTACTGAGGGCTACAAGAAAGAGATATTTTGGAAGTGGGAATCAACTGGTTTTCTAACATTTTCTTTACCCTTAAATTGGTTTCAGATCAGCTCCTCCAAGGGAAGAGGCCTCACAGTGTGAGTCCCACGTGCTGTTACATCCCGCGCTTTTTGCCCTTTGCCCTTGGCCATCATCGCTTCCCCTCCAAAGGGAAGCGGGTGACGTCAAGCAGTGGAGGAAGGGGGAGGGGCAGCCCGTGGGTCTAGAGCGTTCCTATTGGTGGGGAGAAGGAGCGAGAACGAGGCTCGAGCTGAAGCGTGGAAGAGAGGGGCGAAGGGGGCGGGGCTAAGCTGGAGGCGGGGCTAAAAGAGCTTAACGGGAGCGAGGCGCAAGTGCAATTGTCCGCGCCTCGCTGCGATGGCGGCGGCGCCGAGCACAGTCACACCGCTGGCGGCGGAGTCTTCCCCTCAGGAAGCTACCGTCTCTGCCGCCTCCTCCTCCTCCTACACCGCCTGCGCGGCGGCGGCGGTGGCGGCGGCAGTGATTGTGCCTGCCTCCTCCGCCACCTCCACCCCTGCCTTCCCGCCTGCCGGTGGCTGTGGCGACGGCGGCGGCGGCTTTGGCGGCTCCACTATGGCGGCGGCGGGGAGGGGGGGCAGTAGTTTTAAAGTAGACACCCGCCCTCGCCTCAGAGAAGGTGAGTTCCCGTCCCGGGGTGTGGGGGCGGCCCCATCTCCTTCGCTGCCTCTCTTCAGCCCGTCCGAGATCGGACTGGGCGCGGTTCGCCACCGCCCCACCCCCCACCTGCTGTGGCGCAGTAAAGGCCAAGATCGCCCCGCCCCGCCCTGCCGTAGTAGCCCCGAGTGTGCAAGATGGACTGAAGCAGAGAGGGGCTTCCCTACTTCTTCCCCCACTCTCAAGGTTGGCGGTGGTCCCCAGGAAAAGGAGCTGCAGGTATTCACACGGCAGGAATTTGAAGGGAAGAAAAATACCACATAGTTTCTCTCCCAGCCAGGGTGCCTTAGTATGGTCTACGAAGCTGAGGTGTGATTTGATAAAAAGAGAGGACTTAAGGTAGAAATGGTGTGAAACTGGAGGGTCAGGAAAAGGGAAGGGGGACTGATGCAGAACGGGGGCAGAGATAGAAGAGAAAGGCCGAAGAAATAAGTAAAAGGGAGGAAATCCCCTTTGGTGAAATTCAGCATCCTGCAGTGGAAACTTGCTGTGGGATATTTAAAGAGAGAGGAGGTTAGGAAATTGGGGAGGTTAGAGTGTATACTTGAGCTTTAAAGTAGGAGCTGTTAGATTGTAGGATCATAGGGTCTGGCGGAGGGGGGTTGTACTAAGAAAATAAAGGAAGAGAGTGTGGTAGAAGCACAGATTTCAGAAATCACTTTGGAGAGTTTTCTTTGGCTATTTGAGGGTGTGACCTTATAAAGCAAAGTTTAGGGGCCCATCAGTGAGATGGTTTTGATTTTAGTAAGTGCTGTTGTACCTACCAACACATACTACTCCTAACATAAAAAAGATTTCTTAACTATTTCAGTAATAAGTGGTATCTAGTTCACACGAAATACTATATACTGGTAAACAGCCTACTAATAGCAAACTGTAAAATTTGCCATTGAAATGTGTTTTAAAGCAGTGTTTGGAAATGCTTCTTATTCTTAGATTGTTGAGGCCGAGTCCACTATAGAAGATTTAAGTAAAGCATTTTGCCATCGTAAATTTCATAATTTCCAGTATTTGTGTGTTACCTCATGTTGCTAACTTGCCTCCCAACTGAAAGACGTGAACACCAAAATGGAGTAGAACAATTTAAGTTCCTTTTTCTTAGGAGGACATCCCATTAAAATTACCCCATAAAAATGTTTTTCTCTTCACATTCTTAAATGGTACATTCCTGTGTGCTATTTCATAGCCTTTCACACCTTTCACTTTGGAGGAATGGCAAAGCAGTAAAAAAAAATCCTTTACAGTATTTGTCATAGACACATTACATAAATGCCACTTACTAAGTATGGAAGTTAGAAATACACGGTGATATGGTGATATCTTTTTTTTTTATTAACTCTCTTACTAAAGGCAGCCTTTGTTTTTTTTGTTTTTTGTTTTTTTTTTTAAAGGCAGCCTTTGAAAGACTATAGTGTCTTCAGTCATCCTGGATTTGTACAGTTGTTTGAGGGTGAAAATATGAAATCTGGATTTTTTTTTGTTTTTATACCAAACTATGTATGACTATAAAGAAGGAGAGAACAGTTTTTAAAAGTGGTCAAGATCACGATTCAATCTGGCTGTCATGGACTTTTCACAGTAAGGTTTAGGACCAGTATCTCATGGAACAAATAAATGGCTTTTTGCCTGTCTCTGGGACTGTCTTGGTTATAGTATCTTTGAATTTACATAGGTATTAATGGCTTTAAGAGATATAAATTCATAATGTAGCAGCAATACCCTGTATACATTATTTTTAGCTGGCAAAATGAAGAGGGCTGCAGCATAAGAGTCTGGTGCAGTGAACCTAGGTTCTGTTGTTTATCTACTAGATTTTGTAACCCTGAACAGATGATAGACTTCCTAGATTTGGGTTTTGACACTTCTGAAATAGAAGTATTGGACCAGCCAGACTCCAAGGTTGATTTCAGATCTGAAAGTATGAACCATGATTTTGTAGTTCTGCATTGATACTCTCCAGGCATTTCCATGGCTGTGCATTAGAGCAGTAATTCATAAGCCATGAGAAACTTTGACCATAGTTTTCACTTGACATTCAGTGAGTAATGAAATCTGTGTTGTTAGTGTTGAGATCATTTACTAGGATATGAAAAAACAAATATAATTGCTACCTAAAAATTATTTCCTACCATGTCATTTTAGGTAAATAACCTTCATTAACTGTTCACTCCAAACCAAAACTTTCTTACCTTTCCACTTAACAAAAGATAAATATATGATGTAGTACACTGTCCAAAACATTATTAGGTCTCAAATTTTTTTAGATATTTATAAATACTATAAATGGTTGGCAGTTATATGATAGTGGATAAAGAAGAGTGAAAAATGTCACTTGATGGTGTGCCAGTATCTTTTGCCTGTTTATTTTTTAAGCCCAAGTTAGGAAATTGATCTAAACGGTGACAAAGAATTGTCAAGATTCCAGTTACTACAAGTCCACTCCAGATAGGACCATTAAAAGTGGTTTGATAAAGCATTTGCTGATCTATTTTCAACTATAGCCAGCATCTTTCTTGGGGTTGGTAGTGAGCAAATGTCAGTGGAGATTAGAAATAGCCAAGCTGGGGATATTAGAAGCTTTTGAGGTTACAAATGGGAAATTGGGTAATAAACTTCAAAACAAAACAACAAACAAAAAAAAATGCCAAGTAAATGGACATATGACAAAACACATACCTACCCAGAATTCATGGTAAGAGGAGTCATGAGATTTTGTAGGATGCTTCATATTTCATCCAGTAACATGTTTCAAAAGTGTTTAATGGCTCAAAAATGAATTTTCACTCAGTATTGATGTTCCAATGTAATCATAGTAAAAATCAAAACAAAAACACATCCCACCTGTTTATTTACCTCTTCCTTTTAAGAAAGTTAAATTATTAAGTGGATTCTGTTTTAGATTGGAGGACATGCTGTTTTTTTTTATTTAGTTAATAATCCACTTGCATAGCAATTACCTAGAAATTACCTTTGTCTTTATAATATTATATATAGAATCATCTAATTTGCATAACCTTAAACTTCTTATCAAGATAACCAAAGAACATTTAATTGGAGTGAACAGAGAAAGTTCTTGTACTAGAACTGAAGAGATGTTATACTATTCCTTTCCTCAGAGATCCTGTGTGGTTTATTTATTTAGAGAGCGTGCATGCAACTTTCAGGGAGTGGAGGAAAGAGAAGAGAGAGAATCTTAAGGAGACTCCACACCCAGAGCAGAGCTCAACACAGAGTTCGATCTCATGACCCTAAGATCATAACCTGAGCCAAAATCAAGACTCGGATACTTAACTGACTGAGCCACCCAGGCACCCCAGATCCTGTATGGTTTTGAATTTCCTTAGTGAGAGTGAACCAAATTGTAGGCATAGATTCATTGTTTTTTTTTTTCTGACTCAAGCCATAAATGTTTTTTTTTTATCAAAAAATCTATGTCATCCTAAATTGTCTGGTATTTCTAGTAGTATTAGAAGAAAGTTTCAAACAGGATAATTTGGATTTCACACTCAATTTCATTTTTGGATACAAAAGTTAATGGTATTTTATTTTAGCATAATCAACTATTTGGAATAGGTACAATCCAACAAAGGTCTCTAAAAAATGAGTTTCTGGAAAGTGAATTCTCTTTGTTTTTTATATTATTGAAGGCAGATACTCGAACAAGCTGAATCAAATATTTTTATATAAACATGGGATTTTAATCCACAAAATGTGCATTATTTGTATTCATATTTTATTTCACTTATTTAAGAACATCCAACTATTACTAATGCCTCTCCTAAGACTTCTGAACCTTTTCATAGTCCAAATCCACCTGAATCTGAAATCATATATTTTAATTTCCCTAATCTTTTGTTTCCTATGACTGCTCTGTGCTTTAGCTTCCTTATTTTGAAATGAGAATGTTAGACTAAATCAGTTATAAACTAGAAGCAATTTTGCCCCAAAAAGGACATGTGTCAATGTCTGGAGATACTTTTGGTTGTCACAATTGGGGAATGCTGCCAACTTCTAGTTGGTAGAGGCTGGGGATGCTGCTAAATGTTTTACGATGCATAGAATAGTCCCTCACAACAATGAACTATCTGGCCCAAAGTGACAATAGTGCTAAAGATTCAGAAACATTAGATGATCTCTAAAATTACTGTGATCTGAAATGAAATTTTTAACTATAATATTAAGTAAAATCTCAGCTACTGAATTAGTAAACAAGCATAGTTTATCAAGTAATTATGTGTGTAAAACATTTTTTAAAAGAATTTTTGTTTTATTTAATAGTCACCATATCCCGAGAAAGACATATTTCTGTACTTTTTAGATGAAAAAACTGGCTCAAAGTCGTTAAATAATTTGCTCAAGGGTATATAGTTAGAAGTAGAGAGAGGATTTGAATCTGTTTGATCAGCTCAAAAGCTTTTTTTTTTCCCTACAGCCCAGTGCTGTGGGTCATAGTTTTTCCCCCATTCCAAATTATTATGAAAGCTTTGCTTTCACAAGTCATGTAAACACTCCTATAGGAAGGAAATAGACTAAACACTTTCATTAATAGAAAATTAGTTGATTCTCTCACCAAAGCCTAAAGCCACACGGAAATATAATCAAATTGTACGAGTACCAAATACATGAAATCTCTTATCAGTTCCCATTTACAATTTTAACAAAACCACTCTTTCATTTAAAATAACTCTTATGGGATCCCTGGGTGGCGCAGCGGTTTGGCGCCTGCCTTTGGCCCAGGGCGCGATCCTGGAGACCCGGGATCGAGTCCCACGTCGGGCTCTGGGTGCATGGAGCCTGCTTCTCCCTCTGCCTGTGTCTCTGCCTCTCTCTCTCTCTCTCTCTCTGTGTGACTATCATAAATAAATAAAAATTTTAAAAAATCTAAAATCTTTAAAAAAAATAAAAAATAAAATAACTCTTATAAAATTAATTAACCCTTATAATTGTTATATATATTATGTATAACATAAGGGAGGATCACTTACAATAGCAAAACAAAGTTTTATTACTTGTTCATGTGTTTTTCCTCTGAGTGATGGGTTGACTGCAGGAGAACTGCCCCTCTTGCTGTGGTTGAGGTAGAAGACGGTGCTTTTGTCTTTTATTTTAACGTTTTCAGTATTTTATTTTATTTCTTATTGTGGCCAAATATACATAATATAAAACTGCCATTTTAAGCATTTTTAAGTGTGCAACTCAATGACATTAAGTACATCCACATTGTTAGGCAGCCTTCACCACTATCCATCTCTAGAAATTTTTCATTGTCCCAAACTGGAACTCTGTACCTGTAGGTCATAGTTTTGTCATATGACTATATTTCTCCAATCTAAAGAACTATCTGATGTGTCTGATTTCTGGAAAATAACATGTTTAAACGTTATGCTTAATTTGTTAACTGTCGGCAACCTGAGGAAGTATACTGTTGATTGTGACCACAGAGGACAGCGTTGCAAAGCAGTTTTACTTTCTTAATACTCTGAATGTAAGTGGAACCATGCATTAAGCATTAGTTGTGTTTCATCTGTTCCATATCCTATCAGTTTAAGCCATAACACCTTAGGTGTCTTTCCATTTTTAACCTAGTTTTTTTTTTTTTTAATTTTTTTTATTTATTTATGATAGTCACAGAGAAAGAGAGAGAGAGGCGGAGACATAGGCAGAGGGAGAAGCAGGCTCCATGCACCAGGAGCCCGATATGGGATTCGATCCCGGGTCTCCAGGATCGCGCCCTGGGCCAAAGGCAGGCGCTAAACCGCTGCGCCACCCAGGGATCCCTTAACCTAGTTTTTGATAGTACTTTCTTGTTTTCCATTGCTGTTTTTTATGTTAAAACACACAAAAAAATGTTACCAGCATGAAAAACTTCTGTATGTTTCAAGGATAGTATATTCCAGTCTATATTTGAAAGCATACCATTGTATCACTAAGATCTCACTATCAAACTACACTAAAATGGGCTTTGATTCAGAGTATAAAATCTTGCCCTCCTATCCATATATCTTTTACAAGTTTATGATGGCATATAAAATTCAGATATGCCAGAGGATGAAGAACAGTTGAGAAGTACTATGCTAGGAATATAAAAGCAACATGTCTAAGATTCACTGGGAGATATTTACCTTCCCATGTCAGAGAACTTTATTTGCTGCAGATGAGGGATGAAATCATACTTCATAGCATTTATTATTTTGTCATTTGATATTCTAATGTGTAATCTACTTTTATTTTTAACTCTAGTTCTCCTAACATCTAACTAAATTAGATTGGAAGATTCAGGACCATCTGCTATGAATTTGGGGTATTCATTGTCAGAAAAGAAAACTGAGCCACTTATACCTAAATTATAACCAAAATAATACCTAATTTGCTGGAAAAATTTATTGACACTTGCTATAATGGTTAAAGCATTATATTTATCAATAGAAATGCTGTGTATTGTTTTGCAAAGAAATACCTTGGAGAGAACCAATTTTACGAATTAGACATAGATAATAAAATGCAAATAATAGAGGAGTAGGGGAAGAAATTTGGGGACCTTTTGAATTTTTAGGCCCTAAAGTCTGTGCTGTATAGCTGCTTAAAACTTCAAATCTACTTTTGTGTTTTCTGATAGACTTATTATTTGGAAGAAGCTAAGTTATTTGGATCCTTCTCTAAGTACGCCATGAAAACTTTGCTTCTCTATGTATTTCTGTCTAAAATACAACCTTTTCTTATTGATAACTATCAACCCATATATGGTAAAGTACAAAAAGAAACTTTAGAAATGGAAATCTGGAAGGTTGTGGTATGTTCTTAGTCATACAGCTAGTTAATAGCAGGATAAAGGCTAATGCAGTCTCTCATTCTAGTGCTTTTTACTTTTACTGCTTTTGGATTTAAGAATCAGTGTAAGCCCATATTCAACAACCAACCAATAAAAATACTTGTTTATTTATTATTTCAAATTCTAACCAGTTTATAAAGAGAAAAGAGGTGAAGAGAGTATAAAGGGAAAAAGAGGAAGAAAGAAATTGCCAAGTTTCTTCAACCATTCATTCCTACCAGAACCAGTGCCAGAGCCCCAGTTCTTTGTGAAAACACTTATTTTAGTTCCTGACATATAGTAAGTCCACAGTAAACATTAGTTCCTATTCCAGCCATCTTTCTCACAGCCAACATTATTTGCTCACATGACCTGTAATTTAATATTTATTCCCTGAAGTTGGCCTGCCCTCTAGATCTTCTGCCTGAGAGAGGCTGAAAAATATCTGCACTATCACCAATTTCCTCTGCCACATTCAGAATTGGCTATAGGCCATTTACTTCTGGGAGTCCAAAAATCATGTCTCAAATAGTGAGGATGGGGGTAGATTGGGGTCTAAAGGAACATTTTTTAGCATCTCTTGTGAATCAGACATATTTCTTATGTATGCCAAAACTAGAGAAGTTTTTCATTCAAGACTTTGGCCTTTTTAAGAACTAGCTCTCAGAAATCTTGGGCAGACTTAGACACTTACTATGTAACTTTGAACAAATTGTTTGACTTCTTCAAGCCTCAGGTATTGCCTTTAGAAAGGAGAGATCATTGTCAAATTTGACATTCATGTCAAATTTAAGGGAAATGCAGTTTAAAGATAATTTGGCAGTGTGGAGTGCCCTCTGAAAAACAGTACTCCATCATGTATAATGTTCTCAGTGAAAAGCTAGCTTCCACAAGCCTCCTGTCTACAGATTCAGGATCTAAAAAGATCTTGAAAGTCCAGAATTATTGGTAGAATCTAACAAAGGAAAACTTAAATGAGACAAATATAGTGTATATTGGGTATTTGGAGGATCCATAAAAATTTCTATCTATATAACTATGTCCTGGAGTGCATTCTTTAACTAGCTCCAGGTGAAAACGAAGCTTGTCTTTTAGTCAGAAATTAGCCTAGCATTAGTCAGTGTATGATGTGCCCACCAAAAAAAAAGTTATCTTGGGCTATATTAATAGAAGAGAAACACTCAAAACAAAGAGGTGAATATACTTAACAATAAATACTGAACTGTACACTTAAAAATGGTTAAGGTGGTAAATTTTATATTATGCATTTTACTACAGTAAGAAAAATGAGATGATCTCATTTTACTAGTCTGTTGTTAATTGTGACCCCATTAGGGTGATTGTGCTTATTTTATATTTTATGAATGGCAGGGATTTAGGTAAATTAGTGAGAGGACTAGAATTCATGCTGCATGACAAAATTGGGATCAACTCACAAAAAAGCTAAGGTGTGTGTGTGGGGGGAGGAATACAGATGTAACGGTTCTCTTAAAATATTTGAGGATTTCCATTTTAGAAGAGGGATTATATTTACCATGACTTTGAGGAATAGAACTAGGACCAGTGGAAGCTCTAAGACAGTGTGGTGTCATAGTCTGGTCCCTGAGCAATGATGCATCAGTATCACCAGGGAACTTGTAAAACCCTGTATGTTCTTGGTCCCCCACTCAAGAACTACTGAATAAGAAGTTCTGGGAATGAGACCTAATAATCAGTTAATCTTTTAACAAGGTTTCCAGGTGATTCTGATGCACACTAAAGTTTGAGAGCCCTTACTCCAGGAAAACAGATTTCAGTTCAACAAAAACACATGAAAATTTGCCTAGCAGTGATTTCTCAACCTTCACTGAATCACCTGGGAAACTTTAAAGAACAAAACAAACAAGAGACTATGATGGGGAGCCACTCCCAGAGATTCTGGTCTGGTGTGGAGTCAGGATATTGGCATGTTTTAAAAATAACCTAGTGACTTCAATGTGCAGCCAGGGTTAAGAACTACCTTTGTGAAAGGTTGAACTAGGATCATTAGGTAGGCTGTTTAAGAGATCTCTTGGGGATCCTATTTAACAACACAGACTCTCGGGCTTCAACTCTGGAGATTTATATAGTTTTGAGATAGTGCCAAGGAATACTTTTTTCCTTCCTTTTTTTTTCAAAAATCTTTTCAGGTTAAACAAAAGCACAGTTAGCTTGATAATAAGTATGGTAGATGACAAAACCCGTATATCAGTCAGCTTAAGTCTCCAAATAGATATTGGACAGCCATTATGTGTAAGGATCTGAGCCTGTAGGGCAGTGATTCCCAACATGGTTGATTATCAGAATGACTTGTGGTTGGATTGGACCACCCACAGAGATTTTTAATTCAGCATGTATGATTTTGAAAAACTGTGCATGTGAATTTTTTAAAATATTTTATTTTTTATTTATTCATGAGAGACACAGAGAGAGGCAGAGACATAAGCAGAGGGAGAATCAGGCTTCATGCAGGGAGCCCAAGGTGGGACTCGATCCTGGAACTCCAGGATTATATCCTGGGCCCAAAGGCAGATGCTCAACCGCTGAGCCACCCAGGCGTCGCCTGTGCATGTGAATTCTATGTGATACCCTGCTTGTGAATAATTTTTACATGAAGATTTGTTCTGGAATTTTTAAAGTAGATTTAATCATATTTGAATTGATTAGGAAAGCATGCTATTTAAAGAAAATTAGGGTAAATCCTCCTAAGTACATTTTAATGTGCATCATCACTCCAGTATCTTCTTTTTTAGTTACAGATTTTTGTATATTTTAATTTTTGATTCACTGAAGTCAGAACATCACATTCATTATATTACATATAAAGAATTTTCCATTGACAAGTAATTGTAGGTGAATTTATTTGATTTAAGGTGGAATTGACGTGAAGTAGTGATTTGCTGGGGAGAAGAATGGCTGAGATTTTGAGCCTGAAATATTGTACCATTTAATAAAGAAAAACAGACCAAGAACTTGTTTGAGGAAGTAAGTCAAAGGCAATAAGTAGGCAATACCATTCTAAAGAAAAACTTAGAGGGGCACCAGTAACTTCATGGTCTTCATGGAAATGATGTGGTGATACCAGTAATGAAAGGCTAGGTTAAAATACTCAGCCTTGGTATTTCCCAACTTGAGGTCAATTTCAAACTTTGAGTATTTAGACCTGGGGAAATTTGGAATTAAAGATTGATCTAGGAGAGAAAGGAAAGTTATATTTTAGGAATTACTGAATCTCTAAATTAGTAGTTTCCTTTTGTCTTCTCAAAGCAAACTTTCCTTTGGTAATAAATTATATTGCCAACAAATTATAATATTTAGAAAAGGTTTTAAAGGGAAATTCATAATCTTACCAGGATGCTCAAATTGAATGTAATAGTTAATTCTGAAACAAGGGACGTCCTGAAATACATTTTAACCTCTTTACCTTGCTGACTTTAGAGCTAAAAATAAATAATATATTCTAAAACAACCTAAAAATGTAATTCAGTGGGGATACCATCCATATATTATAGTGATAAATTTTTAACCATTTGTCAAGGTATTTTTGACATGCTTCTAATTAAAATTATTTATTTTTATTAAACTATAATTAACACAGATATTAGTTGCAAGTTTACTATATAATGATTCAACAATTCTGTACTTTTTTCAGTGCTCATCAAGGTAAATGTACTCTTAATGCTTTTATCTGTTTTACCACTTCATCCACCCATCTCCCCTCTGGAAACCACCCGTTTTCAATCTGTATTTAAGAGTCTGCTTTTTTAATTTGTCTCTTTTTTACTTTGTTAATTTGTTTTGTTTCTTAAATTCCATGTATGTGTGAAATTATATGGTGTTTGTCTTTCTCTGACTGATTTATTACGTTAGCATTCTACTCTCTAGATCCATCCATGTTGTAACAAATGGCAAAATTTCGTTTTTTATAGCTAATATTCCATTGTATAGCTTACATCACATATTCTTTATCTGTTCATCTATTGATGGACACTTGGGTTGCTTCTATATCTTGGGTGTTTTAAATAATGCTGCAGTAAACATAGGGGTGGGTATATCTTTTCAAATTAGTGTTTTTATTTTCTTTGGATAAATACCCAGTAGTGGAACTACTAGATCATATGATAATCCTATTTTTAATTTTTGAGGAAGCTCCATACTGTTTTCCACAGTGGCTGCACCAATGTTACGTTCCTAACAGTGCATAAGGGTTCTTTTTTCTTCACATCTTCGCCAATATTTGTTAATTTTTGTGTTTTTTAGTTTAGCCGTTCTCACAGGTATTAAGTGATACCTCATAATGGTTTTAATTTGAGTTGCCCTGATGATTAGTGATTTTAATTATGGTTATTCTTATCGGGACAAGCAATTTTTTAAGAAAGCCTTTTTAGTGTATACAGTGATACTGAAAATTAAGCTTAGTTGAAGATACCTGACATAACTTTTAAAAATAAATATCTTAAGATGTGCCTGGGTGGCTCAGTCAGTTAAATGGCTGGCTCTTGATTTGGGCTCAGGTCTCAGGGTCTGGGATTGAACTCTGCTCTGTGCTCATTGGGGAGTCTGCTTAAGGATTCTCTCCCCCCCTCCCTATGTTCTTCCCCCAGCTTGCACGCTCTCTCTCTAAAATAAATCTTAAAAAAAATACATATCTTTGAAAATTTTTAAATAGCAAGTCTTATATGTGTTTTGCAAAACTTAAAATAGATAACTGTAAGGAATAAAATGTTAAATTTTCTTCCTTTTTTCCTTTTTAAATTTTCTCCTTTTTCCTTTTCTAGCCCCGTTTCCCAGAGTTAACCACTTTTAAATTTAATTTATATCTTTCCATATTTTTTTCTATGTGGTATATAATTAATTTTTGTTAGTATTGGGAACTGGATGTGTTAATAATTTTTCTTCTACAACTTTTATAGATTTAATGTATTATTGGCATTTCTCCATAAATACGTGGTATCAAGTTATTCATTTAAATAGCCAAATAGCAAGCAAAATTTTGATATTTTGTGGTTTATACCCTGTAGATAAACTAATAAACTTTGGCAGAATACATTGCAGCTGTTAAGAACCTTAGATAGAAGCATGGACCTCAAGTGTAAAGGCAGAAAGTTTCAGTATGTGTTACTAATACAGTGAGAAACGCTATAGCATAATTTCTATATATTATTACATGAACACTATAGCTTTGAGGAGCTTGTGTGAGACATGTTTTGCCAAATGGACGTGCTAGGTTTTTTTATAATAGTGGAGAATGTTTGCCCACCATAAGCAAAGATACTTGTGGTTCCAAATGATTTTTAGATAACATTGGAGTCATAGCTCTAGATAAGTGACAGTCTTAAAACAATGCTTTTCTTAGGATTATCTGCTGTAAAACAAAATTCCAAGGCTGAGTTTTTAATTTAATCCTGTCTTTCATTATTGGTACCCTAGATCATTCCATGAAGCTCATGAAGTTACTGATAACCCCATAACTTTTCCTTTGGAATGATATTGCCTAGACTTATCATACTAAATAAGTAAATCTTGCTATATCAGACATTAGAAACATACCTAATATACCCATATTAAATTGCATCCTCAATAAGCAAAAAGCTATAAGCTTTTTTTATAAGCTATAAGCAAAAAGCCTCACAGGCACTCAGATTTACGGTGACATATGAAATAATGGATAGTTGAAGAATGAAAATGATACTTCTAAATATTCATTAATGTGATATACAGTCTCACCTCCCTTTATTTTATTCATAGATACGACTTGGAATGAACAGGAAAAGACTGAACTTTATACAGATAACTTTTGTAATATATGTGGAGTGGTGCTACAGTTTGAATCACAAAGGATTTCACATTACGAGGTAGGTTAAAAATAATGGAAATAGAGTCTAAAGGAAGTTTTTATTTTATTTTTTTATGGTTTAATATATACCTGTTATTTTTACTTATATATTTATCCTCCAAACTCATTTAAAGGAGTTTCTTAAATGTAGCAGATCAACTTCATATTTTATCATTTCTGATTCTTATGAAAATCCTGTGAAGTAGGGAGAATTTTTTCCCTTTGATGGATGAGGAGACTGGCTCAGAGAGGGACAGTAACTAACTAGCTTAAGTTTGGGGAATTTGGGTTTAAAATTGAACTTTTTGGCTTCTTTTCTTTTCTTCACACCATTCTGCCTCCCTTTGTATTCATCAAGCTACTATATCCTTCATCCTCATTGTAAATATAAGGGAGGCATTATAAAACTGGAGTAGGAAACGATTAATATGAATAAAGGGATATTATAGGACTCCAGAGTCTTCCTTTTATAGTAAATGAAGGCTATAAAAATAAAATGAACCGGTCTTGCACTTGACTTAGCTAACATCTTTTTTTAAAGACTTTTATTTATTTATTTATTCATGAGAGACACAGAGAGAAAGGCAGAGACATAGGCAGAGGGAGGAGCAGGTTCCATGCAGGGAGCCTGATGCGGGACTAGATCCTGGGACTCCAGGATTACACCCTGGGCCTACCCACTGCTGAGCCACCCAGGGATCCCCAGCCAACATCTTTTTAAGTACAGAACCATATAATTCTAAATCTAGGAGTGGGAATGTGTAATGTTCTTACTCCTTTGGTTTATTGATTAAAAAACTGAGAGCCAGAGGCTACTGAGACTCTTTTGGTTATTGATTTTAAAAACTGAGACAAAAATGTTTGCTACTACCCTAAAAATTTTGGCACTTCATAAAGTGAAATTGGTATTTAAAACATTGCCAACCCTTTGTACTTAGTACTTTGAAAAGTCATACATTTTTCAGAAAGGTTGAATATTTGAAAAAATTTTACAGAATTCTGAACCTTCAAAAAGCTATTATGCTCTGGGTAGATTTGGGGAGAGCAAAGCTAGATTTGCTAAGAGCCACATTTGCCACTCAATATTATGAAATATGTACTTTTAAACTGAAGTGTTTGAATTCCAAAATACATTTTTGAAAAGCCATATGGTTTTAATAAGAATAGAAAATGGGCTGTACATGTCTCTTAAAATTCAATTTCTTTTGATTTTTTTCTTGATTCTATAGGTTGCCATCTTTTGGGGGTTTGTTCAAGTTGTTATTTAATTCCAATTAGTTAACATATAGTGTAATGTTGGTTTTAGGTATTACACATATTACACATATAGTGTAATATTAGTTTTAGGTATAGAATTTAGTGATTCAACATTTATGTAAAACTCCTGGTGCTCAGCACAAGTGCACTCCTCAATCCCCATCACCTATTTAACCTATCCCTCATCCACCTCCCCTCTGGTAACCATCTGTAGTTGAGTCTATTTCTTGGTTTGCCTCTATCTCTGTTTTTCCCCTTTGTTCATTTGTTTTGTTTCTTAAATTCTACATGTGAGTGAAATTATATGGTACTTGTTTTTCTCTGATGGACTTATTTCACTTAGTATTATATTCTCCTGTTCCATCCGTGTTGTTGCAGATGGCAAGATTTCATCCTTTTCTATGGCTGAATAATAGTCCACTGTGTGTGTGTGTGTGTGTGTGTGTGTATACATGTCTCTTAAACTTCAATTTCATATCAATTTTATTCTAGATTCAATAGATTACCATTTTTCATTTTTTCAAGTTCAATTTCATTCCAGTTAACATACAGTATAATATTAGTATGTGTACACACACACACACACACACACACACACACTATATCTTTATCCATTCATCAGTTGATGAACATTTGGGCTCATACCATAATTTGGCTATTGTTGATAGTGTAGCATATTTTAAAATTTGAATTTCTCTGCCATCTGTAAGCTTGGTGCTTAAGCTTATTAAGTCATCAAATCAAAATTATACATAACTTTCCAGATATTTGAAAGCATTTCCATACAAACACTTTACTTGAGAAGGTGATTTTTTCCTCTTTAGTATACAACTTGGTTAATACTATCAGACCAGCTCACTATATATTATTTATTGCACATATCAAATAGAACAGTACTGTAGAAGTTTTGAATGCTTTTTAAGTTTTTATTTAAATTCCAGTTAGTTAACATACAGCTTAATATTAGTTTCAGGTGTACAGTAGAGTGATTCAACATGTCCATACAACCCCCTTCTCATCTGGACAAGTGTACTCCTTAATCCCCATCATCTATTTAACCCATCTCTCCACTCACCTCCCCTCTAGTAAACATCAATTTCTTCTCTATAGTTAAGAATCTGTTTCTTGGTTTGCTTCTCCCTCTCTTTTTTTCCCCTTTGCTTATTTGTTTTGTTTCTTAAATTCCATATAGGAGTAAAATCATATGTTGTTTGTCTTTTTCTGACTGACATATTTTCCTTAGTATTGTACTCTCCTGCTCCATCCGTGTCATTGCAAATGGCAAGATTTCATTTTTTCTGGTGGCTGAGCAATATATATATATATATATATATATATATATATATATACACACACACACGCACACCACTTCTTCTTTATCCATTCATCAGTCAATGGACACTTGGGCTGTTTCCATAATTTGGCTATAACAGATAATGCTACTATAAACATAGGTGTGTGTGCATCCTTTGAATTATATATTTTTCTTTTTTTTTAATTTTTTTAAATTTATTTATGATAATCACAGAGAGAGAGGTGAGAGAGAGAGAGAGGCAGAGACATAGGCAGAGGGAGAAGCAGGCTCCATGCACCGGGAGCCCAACGTGGGATTCGATCCCGGGTGTCCAGGATCGCGCCCTGGGCCAAAGGCAGGCGCTAAACCACTGCGCCACCCAGGGATCCCTGAATTATATATTTTTCTATTCTTTAGGTAAATACCTAGTAGTACAATTCCTGGATCTTAGGGTAGTTCTATTTTTAACTTTCTGAAAAACCTCCATACTGTTTTCTAGAGTGCTACACCAGTTTGCATTCCCACCAACAGTGTAAGAGTGTTCCCCTTTCTCCACATCCTTGCCAACACCTGTTGTTTCTTGTCTTGTTGATTTTAGCCAAAGGCAGACGCTCAACCACGGAGCAACCCAGGTGTCCCCATAAAAATTTTAAATGACAGTAGTATATAATACTGTTTATAAGTACATGCATATGCAATGAAAGAATAAAAGCATGAAAGGAAACAATATAGATCAACTTTAAGATAATGGTTATTTATAGGGAAAGAGTGAGGAGTAAGGGATTGTGGGTATGAGGAGATAGGACTTTATACTTATAAAATTTTACATCTTTTTAAAAGGAGATCTGAAAGAACGATAGCAAAATGTTAACATCTGTTAAAACCGGGTGATGGGTATGGGCTCCAGCTATATTATTGCCTGTACTTTTCTATAAGATGGATCTATTTCATAATTTAAAATTCTGTAGATAGTGGTTGTGTCACAGCATATGCTCAGGAATGTTAGTTTCCCTTCTACCTACACCATTTTTGTTATTCTTACATAGTTCATTACACATTTTTTAGAGATTTTTCTAATATGCTTAACCTAGAAGGGTTAAAATCTTCACATAAAAGAATTTGAGAGATAGGAAGTACAGGACTGATATGACAGTTCCATGACCCCATCAGGGACCTAGGCATTTTCTGTCTTTCTGTTTTGCTGAGCTAGCTTTTGTCCTCAAGGTCCCCTATAGTCCCATGACTATTGGAACTCTGACCTTTCCAGCTTGATTCCAGAAACAGAAGGGAAGAAGTTTAGAAGGGTTTATCCCTCAGTCTGTCAAGGAGATTTCCCAGAAGTTCCACCCAGCAGTTCAGATTATATCTTACTGGCCAGAATCTAGTCACATGGTTACATTTCACTGAAAGGGAGGCTGAAACATGCAGTCTTTTAGCTGGGTATGTTGTCCAAGATGTGTAACTAAGAACAAATTTGATACTGGAAAGCAACCAGGAATCTCTGCCTAAAACAGGAATATAAAAGTTACCTCTAAATTATAGCATTATTTCATTTTACTGAGATTTAGAAATTTGAAGAAGCATGTGAAGCTCTTTCATTAACTTGGTACACACCACATTTTTACAGCTCACGAGTGCTATCCTCAAATTCAAAGAGGTGTAACTCAGGATGCCTCTGTTATTAAATAAACAAAGTCATATTATATCTTTTTTCAGAGTGAAAAACATGCTCAAAATGTTAGGTTTTATTTTCAAATGCATGGGGAACAAAATGAAGTGCCTGGTAAGAAAATGAAGATGGATGTTAGGAATTTTCAGGTGAGTGACCTATATTGATGTCGTAATTCTAAACTTTGAATTATCAAATCATTCTAACAAGATTGTGCTTATTTCAGGTGCATAGGAGTGAAGTAGTGGACAGAAACAAATTTTGTGATCTCTGCAACATGATATTTAGCTCCCCAGTTGTTGCTCAGTCTCACTATGTGGGAAAAGTCCATGCTAAAAAACTGAAGCAGTTAATGGAGGAGCATGATCAGGTATCTCCATCAGGATTTCAGCCAGAGATGGGTAAGATTACATTCACCTCTTTAGCTTCAATACAGGGTCTCTCGTTCTTTTTTTTTTTTTTCCAACTTTGCTATCCAAGTTTTTTTTTTTTTTTTAATTGGAGAGACTTTCACTCTGGAGTAATAATTTGATTATTCTTCTTCCTAGTTAATCTCTTCTGTGTCTTTGTTATTTAGTATGGAGATTATTAATTGCTCACTGAATTTTAAGAAATGTTATCACCTTTCCTTTTCGGTTTATTAAATACAAATGAAAGCAAGTAATTTCCTATGCTGTTAAAGAGAAACAACAAAAAGCAGCCTGAGCTCTCCATTTCTAATCAAATCATAAAATCTTATCTCCTTCATATACTTCCCCTTGCCATCTATCTCACTTTTTTCTTTAATACTTTGTAAAACATTATCTCATATGTGTGTTCAGACTAGTATTTTCACCATAATATATTTATGGTGTCGCATTTTCTGACTATAACTATAAGCAAAAAATAAATAAGTTATGGAATCTCCCTCTACCCTAATCATTCATTCTTTTTATGAATATAAAGAAAAAATACCACCAACATCCTCAATCAGTAATGATCACTTATTTTATGCTAGATCCCAAAGATACAGAGAACTCTAAAACATTGCCTCTTTCCTCTTTCTAGTAATGTTGAGTCACCAGCACATGAGAAATTTAACCCAAAGATCTCACTTCTGGTCTAAGGTAGCAGAGTGTACCCTGGAAAACCAAACTTGTATTTTGAGAATTTTGTGTGCTAGAACAAAAAATGATTAATCCACTGGAATAAATAATTTACCACATTCCCACTAGGTTAAACACTTTAGTAATAAGGCATGCCTAGCATGGAAAATTTACCAACATTAATTTCTAACTCATATTGTAGGCCTTATCCAGCATTAAAACATACTATATTCTTGATAAATTAAACCAGAATTATTTTTAAACTTATTCTAGTCTAATTTTGTATATTTATTTTTCTTATGTCATCTAAAGGGGGTTAGAATCAGTATGCCCTATAATAGAAAGCATCTTGTCAAGTCTTATTTTCAGTCCCCAAAATTCATCAATTTGAGCTCAGATAGGATACTAAATCTAATAGCTCTGAAATAACTATATAATTGTGGAAACACATAATTTTGTAGCCTTAAACAACTGCATAAATTTTATTTTGTTACAAACACCACAGATCTAGACTTATTGGGCTACTCAAGAAAGACACCAACTTAGAAGTTGATACCATCTGTTTTTCCCTCACTAATTTCAAGAACCATCTTAAGCTTTCATGCTTTCATCTATTTTTCTAATGAATATAATTAGCCAATGCCTGATGCTAATATTCCTTCTTGTACTTTTGTTGGAGAAACTTGGTGACAGACTTGTCTTCGAATTTCTATTCTCACAGAAGGAAATTCTTTTTAACCTGAGTACCTTTATCCAACAGCCCTGTGTGGAAAATGTCCAAAGATAGCAGGTTTTTAAATAATTCTGAATTTCCTTAATACTTTATAATGAATGCAGCTCTAATAGCTGAATATATGTTGATCACTTCTCATTACAACTATTTCAGCAGATGTGCCTCTTACTACTTCTGCAGAATCAACTTTTCTGAAGCCCCTTGCGATCAAGCCTCCTCCAGGTGGGATTAAAGACAAGACTATGCCTTCCTCTTCCAGCAGTGCTTTGGATTTGAATAATCCAAACAAGTATTGCAAGCTCTGTCCTGCTTCCTTTAATAGTCCATTAATGGCCCAGCAACATTATGTTGGGAAAAAACACAAAAGAAATGAAGCTAGGAAGAAGTTTGTAGACAAGATAAGAGAGAAACCTCTTCCAGCAAATTCAGATGCAAATGGTAAACAGTAAAAATATCCCAAAACTCTTTCATAGGAAGTTTATATTTTATAAAGCATACTGGCTTATGTATATATCATTTTGCTCTTATTGAGTAGGAAGTTGATAGTACTGATAGGATCATAGAATTTTAGATGAGTAAAGACTTCAGAGTCCATCTAGTTCTGTCTGTTAGTTTTCTAGAAAATGAGACTCAGAAAGATTTAGATGACCTTTATTAATTATAGAATCATGTATAGGTATTCCCATGGCTCCATGTTATATCATAGGTACATAAAGAAGTATTTTTAATTAGTGTCACATGATTATATTTTCAGTCACTAAGTATGGCTAAAGTGTCTCTGGGGTGTTAGGCTAGTCATTATTGGGAATACAAAGAGGATATACCATTTTCCCTGAAGGAGCAAGTGTATAAACTAGTTGGGTTAATAACACTTCATTGAAAGAGGCTACAGACATGAATTTCCGTGTACATATTTTTGGTAACTAGGGGAGTGAAGCATTATGGTTCAGAAAACCTTCATAGAGGAAGTATATGATTTAGATTGGTAGAAGTGGGAAAGAGAGAATTAACAAAGGAGATAGAGTGGCAAGAATTCAGGCACAGTAAAGATTCTGATCCTGACTGGAATAATCCACTTGCTCTTCTAACCATTTTTTTTTCATTTTTCCCCCACAGGCACCTTCTCACTACTAGCGTATTTTATTCCTTTTTCATATTCTCTCTTCCACCCACTTCTTTTCCTCCCCTCACTGTTATTTTTCAATTCTTTTCTTACTAGACCTTTCTGCTTCATGTGAAAATGCTCATTACTCCCACCTTGAAGCCCTATTCTTCGTCATATGTAACTCCTTATGCTCTAGTTCTTCTGTTTTTGTTTTTTGTTTTTTTTCTGTTTTCTTTGGAGGCTCTTTTTTTTTAATATAATTCATTACCTAAATGTAGGTGTTCTTGTGGCTCCATTCTTGACCTTACTCTACAAACAGATCTTATCTGTTCCCCTGATTTCATCTCTTATCTGTATGCTTAATGACCTTTCTGTCAAGCTTTGGACTCCTATATCCAACTGGCAACTACTGCTTTACCTGGTTACCTCATATCCATCTCACTCTACTCAGTCATTCTGAGTAGAAACCTATAGTTAAATGTGAATCCCACAATACTACCTTCTTCACTTTTTATAATGAAACAGCAAGCCATGACTATTTTGCCTGTTCCCTTATCTCCAGTCCTACTCTTCCCATACTAGGTCAGGCCCTCAACATCTTTCCTAGAGCTTTGCTACTCAAAGTGTGGCTTGTGGTCAGCATCATCAGCATCACTTGGGAGCTTGTTAGAAAAAAAAAAAAAAGAATCTCAGGTCTCACTGCAGACATACTGAATCAGAAATGGCATTTTGACAAGATCCCTACGTGATTTGTATTCACAGTAACTTTTGAGAAGCACTGTTCTAGAATATTGCCACAGCCTCCTAACTACTCTCCCTGCCATCGGTTTTGTCTCTGCAGATCTACCCTCAATTTAACCACAAGAGTGTTTCACCTAGAGTGCACATCTTTCCATGTCATTCCCTATTTAAAAATCCTCAACTGTTTCTCATTTTTCTGAGGATAAAAATCTAAGCTTCATAGTTCTTTACCATCTTGTCCCTGCCTATCTTTTCCAGGCTTATCCCCTGCTACTTCTTGTCATGATCTGTATAGGTCAGAACCTGCAAACTGCTTATGGTTTCCAGTAACCGTTACCCTATTTCTTGTCTCTGTGCCCTTGTTCATGCTGTCATTTTGCCTGGAACATCTCCATGTTCCTCTTCTTTAGCTAATTCCTAATCATTCTTTAACATGCTACTTCTCAGGAAGCCTTTTCACTTCCTTCAAGACTTAACTTCTGTGCTTCCTTAGCCTGCATGTCTAATTTTCTCTCCATGTGTTTATATCTCCCACTAGAATGTAAGGCCTTTGAGGGAAGGTATTTTATGTAACTCATCTGTATTTCCAGTGCTAGAGAGAGAAACTGGCACAGAGTAGGCCTACCTCAGTAGAGATTAGTTTAATATAGAATCAGTGAACTATTAATCATGATATATTGAGTACTAACCCTGTATTTGTACTATTTTAAATTTCCTAATTAATGTGATTCAACATATCCCCAGAAGTTAGATAGAGGTCTGTGTTTTTATCTAGGATTTTAAAGAATGTTGATTTAAGCAAGTACAGATATAAAAGTGGTAGAGCTTCTGAACATAGATGTTTGGAGAAATGACAAGACTTTTACTTGTTAAGATATTCATCCTATTGCTGAAGTGAGGATATCTGAAATAAGTACCTTCTAGTTTAATGGCTGGCATTAGGTAAAATTGGAACTGAGTCAGCTATAAGAAGTGTATATAATCTGATCACATCTAAAGGGAGGGTCATATTATCATTCTGAAGTTTCAAGGTTATTAGAATAAGAGGAGGATTTGGGTGAAATTTTCTTCTGGCCAGGGAGGGAGTGCTGTCCATTAGCATAATAGAGAGAGAACAAACTTTCAGCCCTGCTTTGACTGTTCCATTTTAAGAACAGTAAACAAACAAACAAACAAAAAAAAAAGAACAGTAAACAGTGAAGGATTAAAAAATAGGTAGAGAATTTAAATTAGCTAATGAGAATTTCAAAGAACAGAACAGCAGAAGCCCATATTATAAGCGAGCAAGTGGTAAAACAGATACAATTCAATATATGACACCTTAACTATTTCATTCATTACTCATTTTCTACCTTCTTTCTGTCTCTGCCTTTTTCCCTATCTGTTTTGTTTATATATGTTCCTACTATACCTAATCTCTTTCTTCATCATTCTCACTGCTTTCTTCATGTCCCTCATCCAGCCCAGATCTTATTAGCACAGGAATGGCTACCATAACGATATGGAACTAAAGTATGTATGTATTTTTTATTTATTGTATTTGTTTTATTTATCTTACTAATTTCTAGCCTCATTATTGCACTTAAATATCTCACCTTTACCTGTAACTCAACATATCTAAAATTGAATTAATCTTCTGTAAAACCAACTTGAATTTCCCAAGATTCCTGTCTTTGACAATAATACCACTATTTATTAGTCACCTACATTTGAATCTTTTAGGGCATCTTTGACTACTTAATTTTCCTATATCCTGTCCATCAATAAATCTTATCAAGTCTTATTAGAACTTTTTTTTTTCCTTTCTAGACCCTTCTATTATATTTCCACTACCATCATTTCACACTTCAGTGCTGTAACAACCCTTTGGAAGGTTTTGCATATACGTCATTGTTATTCTCTCACTCCTTAGTAGCAAGATTTCAACTCTGGATCAGTTCCACAATCCACCTTTTCTACTTTTACATTCAGGATACTGAGTGATGTTATGGAAAATTATGTAAAGCTAGAGATTGGGTACCTCAACAGAGTCTTGGAATCTAATTTCTGGGGATTTGTAATCCCACTTAATCCTTTACCTTTTCCTTCGCTTTCCTCTCAGAATGATTTCAAAACCTACACCACTCTCCAAGACTCTCTTCCATTCTTCTACACTTCCCCTTCTCACACCCTTCAGGTAAACTTATCTCCCATATTCAATAAGTCACCAAGTTTTGCCAGGTTGTTTTTTTTTTTTTTTTTTTGCCAGTTTTAATAGTATATTTCACCAATCTTCCTGCTCTTCTCTATCCCTTTGTGTTCTAGCCCATGCCCTCCTTATCTCTTGCCTGGTCTAGTTATTTACATGCATGTAGTCTCCTTACTTTGAAATTTGTTCCTGTCAAATTTATCCTCTATATTGCAGCTAGAGGAGAGATTTCTCTAAAACATAGCTGACCATGTTACTTACTACTAAAAGCATTTCAAGGTTTCCCACTACACAGGATAAAAGTCTAGGCTCCTTAGCATAACATATATATCTCTCTGATCTAACACCCTTTTGCCTCTCCCATCTTGTCCTGTTATATTTTATTCTACAACAATTCCAAGTTTTAAGTTCTTATAAACAGTAATACGCTTCTATCATGCTAGTCCCTCTACGTTCAATAGTCTTCTCAACTGTTTTCATCAAGTTAACTATTTTTCATCCTTCCAAGTTTAACTAAGGCATCATCTCTTCCATTAGCCTTCTTCAGATCCCCATACTGTGCTAAGTGCCTCTGCTTTCTTTGAGCTCCTAATACCCCTTAAGCATACCTCTTTTACCAAGTGAGACTGAAATTCTTTGTTTATATATCTGTTTCTCACTTAGATTTGTGAGCAACCTGCCCATTTTATTCATCTTGTACCCCTAGAATCTAGCATGATGCTTGGTGCCACATAGGTGCTTAGTGTTTATTGAACAGATTATTTGAAGCCAGTACATCATGCTTATTTCTGTCTCTGCCATATCTGATACTGTTTTCATCCCCTGGAATGCCTTTATCTGCCTTCCTTATAATTCAAATCTTTTCTTGTCTTCCAAGACCCATCATAACTTCCTTACTGCTTTGGCTACTGGTATTCTTCCCCTCTTCTGATTTCTCATAGACTTCACTGTTCATTGCCAATTGCATTAATTATAGACCCTTAAGTGAATTAGCCTTCTTGAGACAATGGATTATATTTTATTCTGCAATATCCATCTCAGGACTTTATATGGTAATAAGTACATAGTTTTTCTCAATATTTGCTAATTGTTTATTGAGAGGCAGTGTCATGTAGAAGGATAAATATATATTGATAGATATGTTTGAAGTCACTTAACCAGTTGTATCTCAGATTCCTCAGGTGTAAAGTGAAAATAAGGCTACTTCACAGGATTGTCAAAGGATGAAGTTGAAGCGGTATATGCAGTACCCATCACAGAATAGGTCCTTAACAAATGTTACTTTTTTTGAAATGTTTGTTCGCCTGTCATAACTTTAAAACAGGTAAATTAGACTTTTTCTGTTTTTTTTTTCAAAAAGTAAATCTCACACTAAGTTGTATATTTGCTTATATGTAGCTCTCGATTGTTTTCTATTTAAACTATTAGACCAGTGGTTCTCACCTTGACTACATGTTAGCATCATGCAGGAAGCTTTTAGAAATCTCAACTCTCAGGCCATCCCTCAAATCAATTAAATTAGAATCCCTAGGACCTACACATTAGTGTTTTGTTTCCTATTTTTTAACTCTCTAGTTGATTAGAATATAAAGCTAGGATTGAGAACCACAATGTTAGATTATAAAGACATGCATTTCCCTAATCTGTGCTTTGAAAACAAAGATCTTAGTCTGGGGAGTTATAAGATAGAGCTGTGATTAGGAGAAAAATGGGCATCACAAGTGTTAGGTTATGGAAGATTCTGAAAGGTACAAGATGCAAAGAAGCTTGAGTTTCTGGAGTAAGTCAAAAACAAGGAATCTTAGCAGAGCTGAGGACAACAAAGTTAGAGAAGACCGAGGAACAGACTAAGACGGGAGAATAGAAAGTGTAAGAAACATAGTGGATAAAAGAAATTTAGAGTGTACTTATCTTGGTGAGCACTAAGTAATGTATAAAATTACTGAATCATTCTGCTGGTATACCTGAAACTAGTATAACATTATATATTAATTATATTTCAATTAAAAAAGGAAAAGAGGGTGATGGGCACTGAGGGGGCACTTGACGGGATGAGCACTGTGTGTTATGCTATATGTTGGCATATTGAACTCCAATAAAAATATATAGAAAAAATAAATAAGGAAAAGAAAAACATAGTTGAGGCATGTTACAGAAGGATTAGACCAGGAATTCTGATCTTGGAGCCAATAAATAGGCTTCATATCTTCACAGAAAGTGTTTATACCATTTATATATATTATTTTCTGAGATGTCTATATCTAGAAAAAGATAGAAAATATCAGTGTATGAAAAAGACGAGGGCTAAAGTAATAGTAATCAGACCACAGTTCCAGAACTGCCTCTCGAATTTTTATATGTGACCTGCAGTTTCTCTAGGCCCCTCTATTACCTATATTATAATCTTTTTTTAAGATTTTGTTTATTTATTCATGAGAGACACAGAGAGAGAGGCAGAGGCAGGCAGAGGGAGAAGCAGGCTCCATGCAGGGAGCCCAATGCGGGACTTGATCCTGGGACTCCGGGATCATGCCCTGAGCCAAAGGCAGACGCTCAACCCCTGCCCAGGCTTCCCAATATTATTTATAATCTTCTGATCCAATTTGTGAAGAAACAAAGGAGGAACTGAGGAGAAAATTATGTATACTATATACTGTATAAGTACTAAACAAATATGCAAAACTTCAAATATAATCTGAGTTTATAATCATAATGAAGATCATTAGCTCAATATTAGGCAGTGGTGCTCAACAATGGCTGTTTAGAAAAATCATCTAAAAACACTTTCAGAAAGTAAGAAAGCCTGGTTCCACTCCTGGAGATTCTGATTTAAATGCCCCGATGTGGAACTGTAACATGAATATTTTTAAAGTTTTCCACATGGTTCTAATGTGTAGCTAGCATTGAGAACCACGAAGCTAGAAGAAACCAGGATTCCTGCTTATCTTACATAACTTGAGTGCTCTCAAAATGTCTTGTGTTGGCCAAGTGAATCTAAGCCTTAATTTTCACACTTGTTAAATGAGGACATTAATAGTTTTATAAAAGGTTTGTCATGAGCATGCATAGTCCTAGATTTAGTCCTTTGCTTTGCAGGAAGTCCAGAATCTTCGGGGTAGATCAGCCTCAAATCAGGGACTTGCTCAGATCATAAACAAACTTGGCAAACACTGATAAATAATCAAGGAACTAGAAAGGTATTCCATTAGTGTATTTCCCGCACATTCTCTAATAATAATTACCTGGGGTATTGTTAAAATACAAATTCCCTCTCCCACAGATATTGTATCATGTCCTCCAGGGAAGGGGCTTGGGGATCTATATTTATATAATACTCTAATTCTTATCAGAGAAGTCTGGGAAACATTTTAATTTAAGTTAATACATTGTCATTCTAGTATTGATTTATGGTAGGAGGAGTATATTTTTTCAGTTCCCAGGGTTTTTAAAATTTGAATCTATCATCCAGGGTATCCCTTTTATGGTATCAAAGAATATAGGAAACAAATTATAATCAAAAAATAACTTGGTGAACACGAAATCAGAGCACTGGGAGAGAGGATAATTATAAGGAATCATTCATTCAGTCTTTGGTGTAACCTGCTGAGTTCTCCTGGTTCACTAGAGTATATGTCGGTAATAAGCAGAATCCTTGTGTTTTTCCAAGTTAGCATCTTTCTTTCCCCTTGATAATATTCTCCTGTTTCTGTGAATAATCTTTGGACAAGGCTAGTATACTTGATAATGATTAGTTTAGCATCCTTTGAATGATTAAGTTGCTGTTTGATTTAAAACATGACCTCACTTGACCCTAAAATTACTGCAGCCACCAATTTATTTCCTCTTCTTTAGAGTAGGATTATTTTATATTTAGTTTATGAAATTTATTATTTGCTACTTCTGACCAAAGAGAAAGTGGAAGGATGATGAAGTTAAGAAAATAAAGATTAATTTATCCCCTTTCAATTCTACCTAAGAAGCAGAATAGAGAGGTAGATAGTATACCTATTCTATAGTTCTTAACTCTTTGGAAGTGGTAACTAGTAGTTTTGCTTTAGAATTTTGCTTTCAGCTTTTATCCTGAGAGTGGGGCTCACTGAACCTCTCTCCTTTCTAAAATCTGTCTGTGGAAATTACTTTTGGTAAACTAATGCACTACAGTGATTTCAGGTAAGAGAGTAAAAATTTGTTTTTGTTTAACCTTTTGGGACATTTCAGGTTTTTCTTGGGTTGAAAGAGAATTAGGAGCAAGCAAAAAAGTTGGTTAAGGGATTAAGAGGCAAAGGTTGGTTGGGCGTACTAAATTTGAAGTGCTTGCTGCATTTCCATGTATTAACAATAGGCAAGGAGATAGCAGTTGCCTAGGAAAGAGGCCAAGGTTAGAGAAACAGTATGGTGAAATGTAAAGAATTCTGGGCTTTAAATCAAGAAGCATGGGCTTTGAGAGGTTATCTCTATTACTGATTGGCTCTTTCACTTTGACCAAGTTATTTGACATCTCTGGGTCTCATCTTTAAATTGGGAAAGTTCAGTAGATGATTTCTAGTAAATTCCTGTCCAGCTTTGGATTTTAAGTGTATCCATATTGACCTTCTTAACTTGGACTCTCTGTTTTTTCAGCATTTAGTATGAGAACCTACATTTGCCATATTTGTAATATCACCTTTACATCTTTAGAAATGTTCCGGTCCCATATGCAAGGAAGTGAACACCAAATTAAGTAAGTATCTTTTACCAAAGTGCTCCTGCAACACCAAAGAGCAGGGCTTCTGTCAAGTAACCTTGCATATATTTTACAAACTTTCTAGGCTTTCATTTCCCTATGAGTTGATACTGCTACAGTTGATGGTATTTGTCACATAGTACATGCTACTGGAATCCCCTAGGGAAGTTCTTTAGCAATGATAGTATGCTGGCAGAGCTAGATAATTGGCACCCCTCCTGACCAGACAGCATTGTCCTTCTCTGGGGAGATGCTAAAGGATCATTCTCTTGAGCCATACAAACTCAAATAATTCCTGAAAGGTTACTTAGTTCCAGGAAATAGAGTGATCTGGTCATCATCCTCCCAGTGAAGTACAGTGGCTAAGAACAAAGGTCTTGCTGTTAGATCTAGATTGGAATATCAGATTTCTCTTTCTAACAAGCGTATAACTTTGGACAGCTCTAATATGAAGTGGTTAAAATGAAATATTAAAAATATGTGTACGGTGCCTAGCCTGGCACATAATAGGAGCTCAATAAATAATTCTTCCATTTTATTCTGTTGTTTTATGGAGGAGAGGATTAAGTGGACAATTAGTGACTGATAAGTCAGGTAGCAGGATAGAGGGGCATCTAGCTATTGTATTTTTGGTTTGTTGCTTTAAAAATCAAAGCATAGTGTTTTCTGTTAATATTATATTTATTCTGTTATATGTTACTCAAAGTAGAAATACAAAATACTTAGGAGGTAAATTGTCCAATTAACCAAATTAACCTTCATTTAGACTCGTCTTTTAAATCTTAGGGTTCCAGAAATCAATAGCCATTATATATTGAGATCTCTATGTGGAACTAATTTAAACTTTTAAAATAATGGGACATTCCGATCAGACCATCTTCAGGGCACTAAATATAATTGGTCCTTTCCCACTATCCCCACATGCCTTACATTTTAAGTACTAAGACTGTAGCAGCTATGTCTGCACCTTTGTACCCATCTTCCCTTTTATCTCAGCCCTGAAAATCTTTGCGTGTATAAAAAATTGTGAGATACATGGGAGATATCTGACAATCCCTCATACTTCGTTTTGGCATAAAAAGTGATGATTTATAGCTTTTGTATTGCAGTAGGCTTTTAAAATTGGTTTGGGCTTTTGTTGTTTGTGTTTCTCTAAACTCATCTTTTTGAAAGCAAAGAAAATATTCAGAATAAAATAACCTATTAAGTAACTTCTGCTGTCTTCTTTGCAGAGAATCCATTGTTATCAATCTAGTGAAGAATTCAAAGAAGACACAAGACTCTTACCAAGATGAATATGCAGATTATATCAAAGTGCAGAAAGCCAGAGGACCAGAGTCCAAGACTTGTTTCAGAAAGATGGAAGAGGGTTCTTTGGAAACCCGTGGGTACAGGGAAGTACTTGATTCCAGATCCAGACATAGAATGTTTAAACAAAGACTCCCATGTGAGACTTTCCGAACATACCCAGGATCATACAATATTTCACAAACAGCAGAAAACCAGTTACCTCATTGCTTACCAGCTCATTCAAAGAAGACCTATGACTCTTTCCAAGATGAATTGGAAGATTATATCAAAGTGCAGAAAGCCAGAGGACTAGATCCAAAGATTTGTTTCAGAAAGGTAAGAGAGAATTCTATGGAAACCCGTGGGTACAGAGAAAGTGATTCTGGACACAGACAAAGAATGTTTGAGCATAGATTTTCACTTGAGACTTCCCAGACCTACCAACAACCATATAATATTTCACCAGTGGAAAGCCAGCTACATCACTGGTTACCAGCTCATTCAAAGAGGACTTATGATTCTTTCCAAGATGAACTTGAAGATTACATCAAAGTGCAGAAAGCCAGAGGACTAGAGCCAAAGACTTGTTTTAGAAAGATTAGTGATAGCTCTATGGAAACCCATAAGTACAAAGAAATGGTTGATTCCAGACCCAAACATAGAATGCTTGAGCAAAAACTCCCATTTGAGACTTCCCAGACCTATACAGGATCATACAGTATTTCACAAGCAGTGGAAAACCAGTTACCTCATTGCTTACCAGCTCATGACAGCAAACAGAGACTAGACTCTATGACCTCTTGTCAACCCATCAGAGACTATTTCCCAGAAAAACCAGTACCCCTGAGCCTTAGTCAACAAGAAAATAACTCTGGCCCATACGGTGTAGAATCTGAAGTTTACAAACACCTTTCCTCAGAAAACAGTACCAGTGACCATCAAGCAAGTCATAAACGGAGACATCAAAAGAGAAGAAGGCACCTGGAGAAAGGTGAAGAAAAGCCAGAGAAAGAGCAGTCCAAGCATAAAAGGAAAAAGAGTTATGGAGATACTGATCTAGAGAAGGATGAGAGCATCCGACAAAGGAAAAGAGAGGGAGATAAAGTCAGTGTCAGCTCAGGAAAGCTTAAGCATCGAAAAAAGAAAAAAAGCCATGGTGTGCCCACTGAGAAAGAAGAACGTAAACACAAGAAAGAGAAAAAGAAATCTGTTGAAGAAAAGACCGAAGAGGAAATGCTTTGGGATGAATCTATTCTTGGATTTTGAACTTTTAGTTTTGTTTACCTAAGGATGAATTGAAGAAATAAGTTAATATGGATTTAGACAAACAGGAACATCTAGTGAAGAAAAGAAACAGTGCATACAGTATCAGTTCAGAAAAGCTTAGTTTTTGTGTGTATAAATTGAAATTGAATTGAAAGAAGAAACAAACAAGCTTAAACCTACCCTCTGAGAAAGAGCATAAGAAAAACATAAGAACATAAGATAAAAGGAAATCTATTGAAGAAAATATGAGAGTCAGTGTTTTGGGATAAGTCTGTTCTAGGAATTTGAACATTTCATTTTGTTTACCTGAGGATGAATTGAGGAAATCAATTTAGAAAATGGATTTAGACAAAAAACAAGAACATCCAATGAAGAAGAGAAGAGGTGAATATGGGCATTGTCAATTTAGGAAAGTTTAGTTTTGAGGGTATAAAAATTGAAATTGAATTGAAAGAAGAAACAAGTGTAAACCTAGCCTCTGAGAAAGAAGAACATAAGAATAGAAAAGAAAATGAAACCTATTGAAGAAAGATAATGCTTTGGGATGAGTCTACTCTTGGATTTTGAATTTTTTAGTTTTGTTACCTTAAGGTTGAATTGAAGAAATAAGTTGAAGAGTTTGGTTTCATGAAATTGTTGTTATTTGAATTTTCCTAAGTGAAGAGTTAACTTTAACCTCTAACAAAAGCCAAGTGAAGTAAAAGTATTCAATATGCCTTTTCCTCAAGCTACTTTTCCTCATTTTCTTAAAAAAAAGCAAAGCAAAATTACGTTTCTTACATATAATGTAATTTTACTTAATGAGGTTGTCTTTACTTCTATTCATCAAATTGCTGTGGTGGTGAATTATTCACCCATGGGAGATAATTTATTTTAAATGAGAGAATTACCAGGCATTACAGAATCCATTCCTTGTTTGGGTTTTTGTTGGTGTTGTTGGTATTTTGTTGTTGTTGTGTTTATTTGTTTCTTGGTTTTCTCCAAGAAAAATGTATGAAGAAATTTAGACTGATTTTTTTGTTTATTAAATCTAATTTGCAGTGTATTTTTGTATTTTCTAGTTCGGAAAGTGAAAATGAAATAGTCTATGATAAGTTTAGACGATATATAGTTTTAAAAAGCTTTCAAAAAGTACTGGTACAAAATCAGTCTATATTCTGGAAATGTTTATATTATATTAAAGTGTTTTAATTTCTACATATTGTTTTGTGTAAACAGTCATTTCCCAGCCAAAGATGATTTTATTTTAGGAGTGAGAGGGGAAATAATTAAATAGTTTGCATTGCACTTCTTGGGAGATCACAATGTCAAGTTGTAATAATTTCATTTATTCTACATTGGCTTAGTAGAAGCTGATATTCAGACTTGAGTTCAGTTTTAAGTTAAAAAATTTGACCAACTAAATAACTTGAAACTGAAGAAGGAAGAATTTTCTAAGTGGGAGAGGGCTATGAGGGTACTTTACCTTTAAATTGTTTCATCTTGATTATTTTTTTTATGCTGGTGCTCCATTTTTATGATTAGCATCTCCTGCAAGTATTTGAACATCACCATGGCATAGTAGAAAGAGTAATCCTCAGAATCCGAATCCCAGGATTCTGGTTTCAATTGTACCATCAAGTTGCCATGTGACCTTGTGGGAATATTATCAGAATCCAACATATGTAGTCATAGGAGAAATAGGCTATAGTATTCCCTTGATGTGTTAATCTTATCAAAAAGTAAATAAATTTAGATGGCAATGTATCTGCACATAGGCAAGACATTTAATAGTGTTTTTTCCTTGAGATTTTACTAAAATGGTAAATATGAGCTGAAGCATAATATGATTGATTGGGTCTATACCAGGTTTAATGAACAGTCTGAAAGGGTGTTAGTTCCCAAATTAACTTATCTTCCACAACACTTGATACAAAATTTTTTGGTGCTACAATACGACTTTTCTTTTTAACACAGCTGGTATGCTGGTGAAAGAGGGAAAAGAAGAACTGGAGTGGAGCAAATAGACTGAATTAGCCACAGAATGGCAAAATCCCTTTTCTGAACTTGGCAAAAAAAATGCAGCTTTTTTTTCACAGAACGTGTGAGACAATATTGAATTGAAAGCATTTTTAATTGATAAATTATTTTGCAAAAGTCCATTTTGTGTTGAAAGGTGGAAGGCAGGAATTCAAAACTACATATCAGAATATTCACTAAGACACCAAATTGCTATGATCTTTTCCAGGTAACTTAAATAGATTAATAATGTATTAAAATTAGCACACAATTTCATCAACATTGTCTAAATCAGACAAAATTTTAACATTAAAATCATCTAAATTAGGTGGAGTGGCAAGTTGGGGGAGGGATAAGGGAATAGTGTCGACTACATTCTTGGAGAAGTTACCAGTGACTTGCTCTAGAAAGTGGTTTTGAAAAATATTAGGACAAAAACTGTTTTGAAAAAAATAAACTTAAGTTAACTCTATCATAAAATTAATTTTCTATTAACTAGAAAGTATTTTCTTGTTGAAGCTGGGGACAAGGACTTGGAATTGGCTCATTTGCTCTGCTCCCAACTTCTGCCTCTGAGCACTAGGAGGTTACAGTATAAGGCAAGATATTTAAATATATACACAAGATCCAAAAGTATCTCTATTTTTGGAGTTGGGGCTGAATTTGGTAAGATGACATTTACTATTATAAATATTAAATCCTGCATTTGGCTGTAGGAGACAATACAAAAATAATTTTGAGAAGACATAGTTTAGGATACTGCATGTGAAAACAACATTGAGATTTTTATTACATGCTTAATTTGAAAGACTTACTATGCTCATCTAGACATAAGATCAAATATGATCTAAAACAAATAGTATTCAGACAAGTAAATGAATAGCACCTAGCATCATAAGTATGTCCTCAATAGAAGATGGGCAAATATTCGCTGAATTTGGAAAATCATTTTCAGTAATTGCAACTATAGGGGAAAAAATGGAATTGACTGTCTTGTTATATGCATGCCTTAAACAAATAGTAACATCTGACTGTAAGCATTGTGCCAGGAAGGAAACAAAAAAAAAATGAAGAGCATAGATTCTATTCTACAAACAGCTCACAGTCTAACAGAGTAAATGGACCAATAAATAGGAAATTGCAATATAAATTTGATAAAGGCTACAATAGAAGTGCTGAAGGATGCTGTGGTTAGAAGGGTTAACAAGCTTAATGGAGTGGGAAGTGGGCATTCAAGAAAGGCTTCCCAAACAAAGTGACATCTAAGCAGACCTTTCCTTTCAGTTCAAAGACATTTCTTTGATATATCCACTTGGCTATCTAATAGATACTTCAAACTTAATATAGCTACATAGAGTGCCTGCTTCTGCCATTACCAACCACTCACCTCCCAGTTTCCCCCATTTCTGCAAAACCGTCCAATTGCTCAAGCCAAGAACTGTTTTTGAGAACCTCTTCACTTTTACTGTCCATAAGCAATTCTCCTTGATCATATCACTAAAATATCTCTCTTAATGTTCACTTCTCTTCATCCTCATTGCCACCACTCTAGTCAGATCATTTCTTGATCCAACTGGAAAAACAGGTTTGAGAGCAACTGAAACATTCAAGGAAGCCATCAGAGGTTCTGAATTATAAGTGAGTGGAAAAAAAAATACACAGAATCAGCAAGAGATCAGAGTTCTGTGGTGACCTAGGCCCTTGAGGATTTCAGAACTATCCAGCATAGTGTTCCCTCCAGAACAAACAACATACAAAGAGAAAGCTGCTAGTTTCAGAAATCAAATTGAATACGACAGAGACACTATGGGGAAGGGGAAGGGGAAGTTCAGATTGTAGTGGATAGCAGAAGAATCCAGAGAAAGCAGATCCCAGGAGGTATTATGACAGCAAAATAAACTTAGAAAGGTAAGAGTAGCACTTTGGAAGGCCAGTTCTAGTAGATTGTGAACACAACAGAAAAATGCAGACACAAAGTAAATGAAAACTAACCTAACCCAGTATTTTTAAATGAGCTGAAAGAAAAGGTTTAAGAGATTTGATACACAGCATAAACTCAGAGAACCCAGAAATAACAGGTGTAAAACAAAAGCTGGCAGAGATAACTAAATAAATATAAAAAACAATTAGTGAAGATTAACCTGCACGGAATATAAGAGAGAAGAGACACTATGTTAAAGATAGGGAAATAATAGAAAAAAGGAAAATAAAGACAAATTTTTAAAAATTATATAGATTGATAGAACAAATAAAAGCCAGTGGGAAATAAGTTTGTTGTAATGGATACTGTGTTGGTGCTGCCCAGAACCACTCCTGACCCCTGCCCAAATATTTCAGGACAAAGGCACTCAATTTCCCAACTTTTGGGGAACTGGCCTTGTCTGAAGGGAACTGTGTCTTGTAAGATCATGCCTTCTGGGTGCAATCTGCGATCCATTAGTGGGATAATGTAGGCATATACAAAGGCCAAGGTCTCCTGTTTCAATTTTGGGAATCTCTAAAAGGCCATCTTAGTTTGAGTTCCCATGGGGTCAGCTGAGACCTTTATCGTAACTATACCACAATTCAAGTTCTCTGCTAATCCAGCTTCCCTTATTACCTCACAGTATTCTTTTGAACATCCCCCTATAAACTACCTACAAACAAATTTCCATCTCATCATTACTTTCCCCCAGAACCTTACCTAAGACAGGTAGTATCAGGAATAGTCCTAGGAAACAGACTACAAAAATGGGATTTGGGGAGCAGGGAGTGAGGATCCTATCATTCACTGGTAATTTGGAAAATACTGGTAGTAGGTAGTCCATGGTGTGCTATTGGAGTACAATTGTTTAAATTTTCACCAATGATACTAGTGAAAATGAATGTACGTGAAAATATATCTCAAGCAGTTGAGAGGGTTGGGGAAAATAGCAATTAGAATCTGATGACTCTGAGTACCGTTCACATACTGGAGAGGGAAAATGAATGGTTTAGAGAATTAATTACCAATTTAAAGCAGAATATGAAAATCAGAAGGCATCTTTGGTAGCATATAAAAGAACTTCTGAAAAAAAAATAAAAAATAAAAAATAAAAGAACTTCTGGCTCTATCTTGAAATCTCATCTCTCATGAGCCCTCTATCTTGAAAGGGTGAACCAATTCTAGGATTGCCAGAAAACATACAGAATGCCCAGTAAAATTTGATTTTCAGAAAAAGAGCTATTTTTAATATAAATATGTCCAATGCAATATTTGGGACACAATTACACTAAAACAAAATTTAATTGTTTATCTGAACTTCAAATTTAACTGGATTTCTTGTATTTATTTTTTTGTTACATCTGGCAACCCAACACATCTCTCCCAATCAGTGGTTAACATTCCCATCTTACTTGAAGATATTTAGCCCTTTGCCTTACCAAACACGTCCCCTCTCCCAGCATCTATGCACATGACTCCTGCTGGCCAATAACTATAAAAAAAAATCACAACTTAACCTGGCTTAAGAAACATTGGTCTGATCAAGGTAAAAATGGTCTATGTGCACTCTAGAGGAAGGAAAGTACTAGGAGGAGGCCTGGTGGGAGCTCAGAGGCCAGAAAATTTGTGGCCAGAATATAAGAGGGTTAGGTGTTTCCAGGAAAAGCCCCATAATACAGGGAGGTTAGAGATAAAAACAGCCCACTTGGGGGTATATAAGAGAGAATATGCACAGGAAGAGTAGGGCAGACCTGAAATCCTTTGACACAGAGTGTTATCTTTTCCTGTAAGTAGCAGATGTCATTGAGGATTTCTAAGCAGAAAATGAGAGGGAGTTGGACTGGGTGGTCTTAAATGAGTCCAATGTGTTAATTTAAAAAGTATGTCAGTGTGAAATTGGTAGGTTGGACAGGGGAGGAGACAGACACAGAATCTTTATGGTAAGCCAAATGTAATATCGGACTTGGGTGAGGTGAGAAAAAACTGGGAGTAAGAGACAGAGAAAGACTTGAAGTTCTCTTATAAAAACTCTGAAAGACTAGGGCTGGGTCCTAAATGTCTGAGAGAAAAGCAAAACTTTGTTTCAGACAGGCTGATTTCACAACAACTGATACCAAGAAAGTCAATCTAACATCATGATGCCATGAAAGTAAAAAGCCTTCAGATTGAAAGTAGCCTAATAATATAATTACAGGCTCAAGTTTCTTGAGATGTTTTAATCAAGTCCAAGGAGAATTAAAAACTTTAAGTATGTAACAATTGACCCATGGGACTTGTCAGTGTAACTTCATTGTGCACCTCAGTTTAAGATAAGCACTCAGAAAACAAATGTTTGGGAGTAGCAAGAATAACTTTTCAAACCATATTCTGGAAAGTTAGAAAAGGATTTTCCATAGATCTGCTATTCTAAAAACAAAATAAAACTATTAGTATAACCTTGCTAAACATTTATTTGTTTCTGTTTCCTTCCTTTTTTAATATAATTTTTAGGTATATTATAGCAAGACTAAAGAGGAATAATTCATGAAATCTTTAATTGGCTCAGTGAGGGTAGAAAAGTATGACAGGGAAATCTGTGTAATACTTTTCAAAAGATTAGTTGTACATCTATGTTACTGCACCTGCTACATATACAGATGAAGGAGAATTGTTAGAAAGAGAAGGTATATCTGGTACTCCACAAAGAGACAGAAAACAGGAAGTATGCAGTACTCTTCCCCTTCATTTAAGAAACGCTCTAAGCAAGAGGTTTATTTGGTTCCTCAAATTTTCAACCAGCATAAAATGGGTGCATCTATAAAATCTATAAAGGGACATCTATAGGGAGAAGTAAGAGCCATGGCTTATCAAACCCTCATTTATCCTGAAATACTGCATGAAGTAACCAAGAAAGTAATGATTAATTTGGCTTGGATGTACTCCACGTTATATTTTTCTTTTCCATAGCTGATAGCACCTTTAAGAGGTTAGGTGGAGCAGGGCTCATTCCTATTCTAGAAAAGAAGAAAATTCTATCCTTATAGATTTCTTCAATGCACACTTAGTGAAGTCAGGAGGTGTTTCCTCACATTTTCACTGAATTCACAACAGTGTAATATCTGTTGTTCAATAACTCCAGCAACCTATTAAATGCCCAGGTAGCTTAGAGTGAAGCAGGAGGAGAAAAAATATATACATTATGGTGAGATGACATGGAGTATTGCGGGCTTTGGATTCAAATTCAGAAGACCTGGGTTTGAAAGACCACTCTCACACTGGCTCGCTTTAAGGTAACTGGGAGCAGGTCATCTAACCTCTTGCAACCTTACTTTCCTCATCTATAAAATGGAGATTTAAAGAAACTCATCTCAAAGCTATTTGAGGATGAAATGGAAATAGGATAATGTGACAATGCAGTTTTGACAGATATTGAACTCTCAATACATATTGATTAATTTAGAATATAAAATAGAAAGTAATAGTTGGGAGAACATGACTAAGTGCTACATTACAAGATGGTGACTCCAAGAAAAAGTCCTTTCCAGTGGTCATAGCTGTCCAAAGGTAAGCTGGCTTATCTCAAGAGGTAATGAATACTGGAAATGTTCAAAGGCTAATTATTAGATAAGATTGGGTGGGGAGCTATGTGGGGTTTAATACTAAACTTACTCTCATTATTACTCATAACTTCACTCTTACTTTTTTCTACCTTTCTTTCTTTTATCTATAATTTCATCACCTAAAGAAATTCTGTCAAGCCTCTATCTTTGTAAGCTGCCTTGATATTTTTTTAATAAAGCCTGATATAAACAAACAAGTAAACTAATTTCACAAAAATTTTAAGTGGAATTGAATCTAGGAATTAATATTTTTGTGGCTTCATTTTTGTTCTAGGAGACATTTTGTAAGGACATTGTGCCTTTATGGAAAGTGAGAAGTAAGTATAAATCACAAATTCCTTGCATTAACAGTTTTTAGCCTATTGCTTTGTGGGTGGGCATTTTGCCCTTAGCTATGACTTTATAATAGTGGATATATAAATCAATAATTATACTGCAACCCATTCGTTAAGTTCAAGTTTTGAAAATGTTTTCACATGCCACCTTCATTATCCCAAGTTCACAGATGAGCAAAGTAAGGTTTTGAGTGATGTGTCTCAAATCACACAACTCCCTACCTGTCGGTTGTTAATATCTGTAAATCCACTGTAATGAGTATAATCGTATCTTTTGAGGAAGAATGCACCAGTCTGCAAGAGTGGAATACCATCACCTACCAGAGATCTTCCCTCACCAAAAACACCTGCCAACACCCAAAGTGTCTGGAAAGAGGAGAGAAATAGTCTTTCTTTCTAAAGTGTTCTTCTTCTGGAAGGAATGAGAATTTCAATTCCATCAAAAAGATTTAAATCCTATGGCCTAAAGACTGTCCTTTGTGAGAATGCAAATAACTACTCAAGAGGTAATTTTTTTTATTGGAGTTTAATTTGCCAACATATAGTATAACACCCAGTGCTCATCCCATCAAGTGCCCCACAAGTGCCCGTCACCCAGTCACCTCATCCCCCTTTCCTTTTTTTTTTTTCTCATCCCCCTTTCCACCTCCCCTTCTACTACCCCTTGTTCATTTCCCAGAGTTAGGAGTCTCTCATGTTTTGGCACCCTGTCTGATTTTTCCCACTCATTTTCTCTCCTTTCCCCTATAATCCCTTTCATTATTTTTTATATTCCCCGTATGAGTGAAACCATATAATTATTGTCCTTCTCTGATTGACTTACTTCATTCAGCATAATACCCCCCAGTTCCATCCACCTTGAAGAAATGGTTCGTCATTTCTAATGGCTGAATAATATTCCATTGTATTCATATACCACATCTTCTTTATCCACTCATCTTTTTGTGGACACAGAGGCTCCTTCCACAGTTTGACTATTGTGGACATTGCTGCTATAAACATTGGGGTGCAGGTGTCTCGGTTTTTACACTGTGTCTGTGTCTTTGGGGTAAATCTCCAAGAGTGCAATTGCTGGTAATTTATTCAGCCATTACCACCCACTAATTTCCCCCGTGGAAAAGTGGTAAGAGAGAAAATAAAAAGCTCAAGGAAAATTTTAATATGAGAGAGAACTGGAACTAGATTTGAGTACCAATACTGGGCTAGGTACTTTCACATTTGTTATCTCTTTTAATTCTTAAATTAATTCTGAAAACCAAGTGGAAAAAGGAAGGAAAATGAATCTCAGAGAAGTCCATTGGCCAAGATCATAGATTTAAGGGCATAGCTGGGAATTGAATCCCCATTTTTCTGACCTCTGAAGCTGATCTGAGCCAGGAAGTTCACTATCCCTGGAGAAGTGCTGACCCAGAATGCCCTCTGGGTATGAAGACCTTAAGTAGGGCCCTGGGTGATCTTATCCATTAAGCACAGTAGGCACAATGCCTAGATATCATGTTACTTTTAGGAGTCCACAAAAATGGTTTAATGTAGGGAGATGATGCCACTCAAAATAGCAGAGTAGCAAATTCCAGGGCCTGGCCCGCTACAAAAGCAACTAAGCTGGCAAAAACTGTCAGACTCCACTTTCACAGAATTCTCGAATCTAGTCAAAATCTTAGAACTGGAGAAAAGCTTAATGAAGAAAGAAGCTGCAATGTTTTAGTAAGAGAGAGTGGTGGCATTTTAAACACCTCTCTTAACATTCCCATTCTCCAAATCAGCAGCAGCCATGAAGACTTCTGGTGCAGGTTACTAAGTGTCAGAGGGAACAGTACAGGCTTTATTCTCAAAGAATGGTGGTTGTGTGTTTCAGCTAGACTGGCAGCTCCTTGAAAGACCATCTCAAGGGCTTTCCATTGTTTCTGTTGACTTGGAGAGTTCCCAGAGCTGGAGTGACTTCCCAGCATTTGCTGACAGCATTTGTGATGGTTCATTTTATGTACAAGCTTGGCTGAGCCATGGTGCCCAGATATTTGGTTAAACATTATTCTGGATGTTTCTATGAAGAATTTTTTGGATGAAACAAACATTTAAATAAGTGATTTTTTTGTATATTTTTTTATTGGAGTTCGATTTGCCAACATATAGTATAACACCCAGTGCTCATCCCGTCAAGTGCCCCACTAGTGCCCATCACCCAATCACCCCATCCCCCCACCCACCTCCCCTTCCACCACTCCTTGTTCATTTCCCAGAGTTAGGAGTCTCTCATGTTTTGTCACCCTTTCTAATTTTTCCCACTCATTTTCCCTCCTTTCCCCTTTAATCCCTTTCATTATTTTTTATATTCCCTGAATGAATGAAACCATATAATGTTTGTCCTTCTCCGATTGACTTACTTCACTCAGCATAATACCCTCCAGTTCCATCCACGTCAAAGCGAATGGTGTGTATTCATCGTTTCTAATGGCTGAGCAATATTCCATTGTATATATATATACCACATCTTCTTTATCCATTCATCTGTCGATAGACACTGAGGCTCCTTCCACAGTTTGCCTAATGTGAACATTGCTGCTATAAACATTGGGTGAATTTTTGAGTAAAGCAAAAACCGTCTACAGCCATACCACCCTGAATGTGCCTGATCTCATCTAAGTAAAGCAAAACCCCCTCTATATTGGTGGGTCTCATCCAACCAGTTCATGGCTTTAATAGAATAAAGACTAATCTCCCAGAGCAAGAAGGAATTCTGCCAGTATACTGACGTTGGATTCAAACTGGATCTTCAACCTGAAAGCCTGTCCTGCAGATTTTTACATACCAAGCTTCCACTATCATGTGACCTAATTCTTTAAAACAAACAAATAAGTAAACATCCTACTGGTTCTATTTCTCTGGAGAATCCCATAACAAATGTTGGCACTGAGAAGTGAGGTACTACCTTAACAAATGTCTAAAAATATAGAAGTGGCTTTGGAATTGAGAATGGGTAGAAGCTGGAAGAGTTCTGAGATGCATGCTAGAAAATGTCTAGATTGCCATGAAGAGACTGTTGATAAAAATGTGGACATTAAAGGCGATTCTGGTGAGATTTCAAAAAGAAAAGAGGATTATTTTATAGGAAACTGGTGAAAAGGTGATCCTTGTTAAAAAGTGGCAAAGAACTTGGCCAAATTATGTCCTAGTATTTTGTGGAAACTAGAAATGTAAGTTGATGAATTTGCATATTTAACATAGGAGACTTTGAGCAAAATGGTAAAGGCATTGCCTGGTTTCTCTTTACTGCTTATAATAAAATATAAGAAGAGAGAGGTGAACTGGAGCAAGAATCATCAACCAAAAAACACCAGAACTTCACAATTGCAAAAAAAAAAAAAAGAGAAAGCATGTTCTGGAGAGAACAACAAAGGTTTGATTGTCACTCCAGAAAAGAGATTATGGGCATGACTCATAGTCTAACCAGCAATCTCAGCAAAAGCCAGAAATAGAGATGGGGTTATACCAGTAGAAACACTGCCAGCTTTGACTGAAGAAGACAAAGATGGTACAAAATGAAGAAAAGCTATTGGACTTCTGGGATTCTAGAGGACAGAACAATAGACGTATCAAGCTGTGAACATATGCTATCTTTCAAGAAAAAATAAGAATGACCCCAAAATGGGGCTGTGTCTTCCTCAGTTTCAGAGGGCAGGGCCACCTCTTTGGTTTCAATGGGCAAGGCCTAGAATCCTTGGAGTGGAGCTACCACCCAGAGACAAGGGGGTGTAGCTACCACCTTAGTGGGCTCATAAAGTGGAAATTCCACCCCTCTGGACCTAGAGGACAGAGCATTGAGCCAAAGAGAATTATTCTTGGGCCTCAAAAACAAATGGAGTTTTCCTGCTAGGTTTTAGACTTGTTTTTTGGTCTGTAATCCCTTTTTTTTTCCAAGCTTGTCCCTTTTGGAATGATAATCTGTATCCTATGTCTATCCTACCATTGTATTTTGGAAGCAGGTTAACTTATCTGATTTCACAGGTTCACAACAAGACAGGGATTTTGCCTCAAGATGAATCATCTCTTTGACTCTCACTCATTCTTTATATATTTAGGTGAGATTGAGGATTTATAATTAATGCTGGAATAGGTTAATATTTGGGCTGTTGTAATAAGGGTGAATGGGGGCACCTGGGTGGCTCAGTAGTTGAGCATCTGCCTTTGGCTCAGGTCATGATCCTGGGGTCCTGAGATCAAGTCCTGCATCAGGTTTCCCTCAGAGAGCCTGCTTCTCCCTCTGCCTATGTCTCTGCCTCTCTCTGTGTGTCTCTCATGAATAAATAAATAAAATTTTTTTAAAAAAGAAATAGGAGGGACACCTGGGTAGCTCAGCAGTTGAGCATCTGTCTTTAGCCTAGGGCATGATCCTGGAGACTCGGGATCGAGTCCTGCATTGGGCTCCCTGCATGAAGCCTGCTTCCCCCTCTGCCTATGTCTCTGCCTCTCTCTGTGTGTGTCTGTCACGAATAAATAAATAAAATCTTTTTTAAAAATAAAAATAAAAAAATAAATAGGAGTGAATGTATTTTGCATATGAGAAGGACATGAATTTTGGGTATCCAGAGTGTGGACTGTTAGAGACTGAATTGTGTGCCCTCAAAATTCATGTTTAAATCTTAACACCCAGTACCTCAGATTGTGACTATATTTAGAAATGGGGTCTTTAAGGAGATGATTAAGTCAAAATGTGACTTTCAAGATGGGCCCTAAACCGATTTGGCTTATGAAGAGAAAATTTGGACACACACAAGAAATACCAGGTATAAAGTGCACACAGAGTAAAGACCATGTGAAGTCAGAGCAAAAAGTTGGCCATCTGCAAGTCAGGAAACGAAGAAGCAGAAGACACCTTGATATTGGACTTCTAGGTTCTAGAAGTGTGAAAAAATAAATTCCTGTTATGTAAGCTACCCAGTTTGTGGTATTTTGAAGCAACCCTAGTAAACTAATACAGCATTCAAAAGTGAAAGTATTGACTGCATCAGCCAGGAGCAAAGGGCAATATCCAGGACAAGCAGGAGACAGACTGATAAGCCTGAGATAAAAAGAGATTGGGAAAAATAATTTGGGGAAAATAAGGGCATTTAAAAGCTCCTGTATATATCAAGGAATCCAGTAGTTCTCCTAATGTCACTGGCATCAGTGCTGTATTTTTTTTTCTTTCAGTTGAAAGAGGGCCAGTTAATATAACCTAAAATACTACTTCAGGCTTTAGCTTCCCACAACCTATTGAAAGTTCAAGAGATTTATTTAGTATCTATATTAAATAAAAGACTCACCTAAAGACATTTTCACATATCATGCTTTATGGTTGCCTGTTAATTTTTTAGGGAATATACAGTGATGCCTTAATAATTACCTGATAAATTAATCAATTACAAGGAAAAAGTAGTCTTATTGCCTTTTCCTCAACCCTTCTGTTAGACCATTGTCACTATCACAAATACACTGCTCCCTCCTCACTGTTGAAGATCTATTTGCGTAAATATTTCACATACACACTTGTATTGAAAACTGAGGCTGATGCACATGACTCCTGGGTTCCTAGAAAGGGACTGGAAAACCATGTTCCCATCCATATATATTTGGGAGTTGCAATTCCTTTGAAATACAAATTAGCAGCACAACAAGATCTCAAATTGGCATATATTTGTTGGAAAATTTCTTGTGAAATTACCTAGAGTGGCAAGAAGGTTATCAGAGGAAGATTTTTTTAAGATTTATTTTTTTTATTCATAAGAGACGGAGAGAGAGAGAGAGAGAGAGAGAGAGAGAGAGAGGCAGAGACACAGGCAGAGGGAGAAGCAGGCTCCATGCAGGGAGCCTGATGTGGGACTTGATCCCGGGTCTCCAGGATCACACCCTGTGCTGAAGGCAGCGCTAAACCGCTGAGCCACCCGGGCTGCCCAGGAAGATTTTTTTTATCATAAGTCATACATAAGGTTACATCTATCATACAACAAATACCATGCCTGGCACATAATCCATGGCTAAAGATTCTGCGATTCCTTAGAAGTGGGAACATGTCACCACAATCTTATAGAAATTTAATTCACTTAACAACTATTTTTAAAGCACCTTTTTAAAAAGATTTTATTTATTCATGAGAGACACACACACACACACACAGAGAGAGAGAGAGGCAGAGACACAGGCAGAGTGAGAAGCAGGCTCCGTGCAGGGAGCTAGATGTGGGACCCGATCTCGGGTCTCCAGGATGACATTCTGGGCTGAAGGTGGCGCCAAACCGCTGAGCCACCTGGGCTGCCCTTTTAAGCACCTTCTAAGTGCAGGTACTATTATAGGCATTGAGGATATATTAGTTAACAAAAAAAGACAGAAACCTCTGTTTTTATAAATGAGAGAGACAGAAAATAAATTAAGTACAATATTAGTAGGATGGAGAGTGAAAAATGCTAAGTAGAAAAATAAGGGAGGAGGATAGTGAAAGTGGGAGTCAGGGAATGAATACATGATAGGAAAGTAATGAATAGGGAATTTGAGTACGGAAGCTAGGAAAGGCCTCAATGATAAAATGATTTTGAAGCAAATATCCTAAGGATGTCACAGAGAGAGTCTAGGGGTATTTTGAAAATAGTATTCCAGATAGAGAGAATAGCAAATGCAAAGGTCCAGAGGACACAGCATAATTGGCATATTCACAAAACCACACAGAGGCCATCTTGGCTGGAATAAAATCAGGGAGAGGAAGCATAGTAAGAATGAAGGTCAAGAAGGAAACTGAGAAGCTCCCCAAACCTTGTTTGGGACTTTTACATGGGGTTTTATTACATGAGCATGATTGTTTTTAAATCATTGGCCATTAGTGACTAAACTCAATTTCCAGCCCCTCCCTCCTACCTTGAGGTTGGGTGTGGGTCAGAATATTCTAACCCTCTAAATCCCATGTTTTTCTGATGACCAGCTCCATCCTGAAACATTCAGAGGCCCCAACCCAAGTCATCTCATTAGCATGAACTCAGATGTGTTCCAAAGGTGCTCACTCAGGAAATTTTTTTAAGCTTTTATTTATTCATGAGAGATGCAGAGAGAGAGAGGCAGAGACACAGGCAGAGCGAGAGGCAGGCTCCATGCAGGGAGCCCGATGTGGGACTCAATCCCAGGTCTCCAGGATCATGCCCTGGGCTGAAGGCAGGCGCTAAACCACTGAGCCACCCAGGCCGCCCTCACTCAGGAAATTCTGGGGATTTTAGGAGCTCTGTGCCAGGAACTGGGGACAAGGACCAGTTAAATATATTTTTATTATACTACAATCTGTATATCACTTTGAGGAGAATTGATTCCTACTCCATTTATTTAGATCTTTCATTTCACCTATCAGTGCTTTGTAGTTTTCAGGATATGTGTTCTGTATGTGCTTCGTTCGATTTTTACCTAAGTATTTCATCATTTGGGAGTGATTGTAAATATTGTATTTTTAATTTTGATGTTTATATATTCATGACTTAGTATATAGAAGTAAAATAACTTTTGTGTATTTATCTTGTAAAAAAAAAAAAGAAGGAACTGAGGATGAGATCATGTTGAACAGTGTTAAAGGTGCTGGCCTGAAATCATATCCCAGAATATCAACCATTCTCTTTCCAGTTTCCTCAATTTCCTCACCTCATCCTCTTTGTCCTAATAAGTGATGAGAATTCCCATGCAAATATATATTTTTTGTAATAGAAAAACTTGGAAGGAACGATTTCTTCCAGATAAATTTCCGGAAATGGTATGCTTAATGGGTCTATAAATTTAAAATGGTTAAACGTAATAATATCCTTCATATTTTAGGGTATGATAATTTTCTCAATATAAAAAAATCTTCCAATCTGGTAAGCTCATGATTTAAAGCCAAATGAATATGTTACAGAGACAAGAACAGTGGTTTGAGTTTAGAAGGACCTTAACTCCAATATAATTTTTTAGATTATAACTGAACTTGGTGGTGTCCTGGAGGGAATAAAGAGTTGGCAGTCAGGAAGGGATTTGTTACCAACTTTGTCCTTCTTTTCAGTTGCCGTATGACCCTAGACAATATGCTTTTTATTTCTCAGTTTCCTCATCTAGAGAATGGAGATGATAATTATCTTCCTCATAGAAATAAGTGAGATAACCTATATAGGGCACATGGTCAGACTTTCCTGGGTTCCCTATAGAGCAGCAACTAGGAAACCCCCCTGTAAGAAGCCATGTGACAGTGAACATTTAAATAGCAAAATGATAGGCGCGAATTATTGGATCCAAGTCCCCAAAAGTGTGTAAATTTTGATTATTGGTATAAACTTAGGATATAATTTTAATAATTCTATATAAAAAAGGAAAATGTAAAGAAACAAAAGTCACTATAAGTACCTCTAATTAGGGATCCCTGGGTGGCGCAGTAGTTTAGCGCCTGCCTTTGGCCTAGGGCGTGATCCTGGAGACCCGGGATCGAATCCCATGTCAGGCTCCCGGTGCATGGAGCCTGCTTCTCCCTCTGCCTGTGTCTCTGCCTCTCTCTCTCTCTGTGGGTGACTATCATAAATAAATAAAAATTTTAAAAAGTACCTCTAATTAGAGGTAATTATTGTTTTAATTTTTATTAAGATTGTAAGCTTGACAATAGATAGATATAACTTATTGCCTACTAACTATTTTTTATTGGAGTTCAATTTGCCAACATATAGCATAACACCCAGTGCTCATCCCATCAAGTGCTTCCCTCAGTGCCCATCGCCCCCACCCCCCACCCACCTCCCTTTCCACCACCCCTTGTTCATTTCCCAGAGTTAGGAGTCTCTCATGTTCTGTCTTCCTCTCTGATATTTCCCACTCATTTTTCCCCCTTTCCCCTTTATTCCCTTTCACTATTTTTTATATTCCCCAAATGAATGGTATTATGCTGAGTGAAATAAGTCAATCAGAGAAGAACAAACATTATATGGTCTCATTCATTTGCCTACTAACTGTTGCATCCTGCATGAGTGTTTAAAAAAACTACATGATCAACTCAATAGAAGCAGAAAAAGCACTATACAAAATCCAACACCCATTCAGGATAAAATCAAACTAGAAATAGCAAGGAACTTCCTCAACCTGATAAAGGGCCACTTCTATCAGAAAATTCTAAAACTAATATCCTACTTAGTGGTGAAAGACTGAAAGTTTTCCCCTATCAGGAACAAGACAAGAATATTTGCTCTTACCAGTTTTATTCAGAATAGTATGGGAGATACTAGCCACTGCAAAAAGATATGAAAAAGAAATGGAAGGCATATAGATTGCAAAGGAATAAATAAAACCATCTTTATTTGCAGGTAACATGACCTTGTATGCAGAAATTCCCAAGAAATCTATAAAATAAGTACTACTACTAATACACAAATTTTGAAAGATCAATAATGTCTATATACTAAAAATGAACAATCAGAAAATGAAATTAAGAAATCAATTCCTAAAGTAGTATGAAATAGAATAAAATACTTAGAAATAAAATTTAACAAAATAAGTGCAAAGCTTATTCACTGAAAATTATAAAAGATAGCTGAGAGAAATTAAAGATATAAATTAATAGACAAATATGTCATATTTAACAACTGGAGGACTTCACTGTTCTCTCTCCCTCCTTTTGGTATTCCAGTTAAATGTGTTAGAATTATTCACTGTATTATCTTTCATTCTTGCCCTCTCTCTTTCAGTATGTTCCATCATTTTTTCTCCCCATGCTTCATTCTGGATATTTTCTTCAGACTATCTTTCATTTTTTCATGTGGAGAACTCACTATGGCCCTTAAAATATAACACCACATATTCAATTGTCCACCTAGAGCACAGGATGGAGGTGAGGGTTACAGACATTAATTAACTTATTCCAGGTCACCCAGCCTGAAAACATCACAGCAGGGATAATTCCTCACAATGGACCCTCTGTCCAAGTCCTTCCTGATGTTTTTGCTCTCTCTTGGGCTGTGAATTCTCCCAACTTCTCATCTTCCAGGAGATACAGCGCAGCCTTCCAATTTTCTGTGCTATATTTCTTTTTTGATTATAATAATCAGTGATATTTCTTCATTAGCCATGATAATATCCCAGGATTTTGTTTCTGGCATTTTGTGTTTTCTACTTTGTGTCTTATTTTGTATTGTCTTTTTTCACTTATTCATTTTTCTGTGTTTTTTTCCAATTTCAGAGCATGATATCAAATTAGTTTCTTTCAAAGAACAAGATGCTGGGGTGTTTTCCAAGGGAGGTATGACAAATGGTCTGAACAAAGTAGTTCTAGGATTCATTCTTCATCCCTCTAGAAGTGAATGATGCCAAAGAGGGCCCCTGGATAAGATAGTAAGTGACTGCAGTGTACAGGGATGGGTGTGTTGGAAGGATTAAGGGAGTGAATAATGGGAATTTGCAGGTAATTTGTTTTGCTTGTTTATTTCACTAGTTATTACATGTAACAGCTCCCTCTAGGCACATATAAGCTAGCTAGTTGTTTTGAACAGTTGTACATTACTTTTATGAATTTCAGGAACCTGTTCCTTTTTTTGACAGACATTTAGGTACCAGAATTTTTTCCCATGACACACTGCCACAGAGCTTATTCTGCTGCATATGATGCAGTAAATGTGGAGCATGTTTCTGTCGCAGAGATCAGGAAATGGCACTGTGCAGTCAGAGTATCTCTACTTTGATCCTAATGGATGTTGTCATTTCTTCCTCCACCCCAGATGCCTTCATGACAATCACTTGTACTACACCAGAGCCTTATGGGGTTTTGCTGTGCCCAAAATAAGGTTTGGGAATTTCAGTCAAGTGAGAAGGATGAGACTCAGGATCAGCTATGCTGATCTCCTGATTCCCTCCCATCACTCCCTCCACGTTGTCATCAAGATCCCAGAAAAAGGCCTTAATAAAGCTATTTGTGATCCTGAAACCCAAAACTCTGGAAGAAGACATTGGGCTTATCATCTTCCTGATCCTAAACTTTCTCCTCTGGCCTGCGATTAAGGTGAGAAGTCCAGCTCACCCAAGAAGCCAAAGGTTAACTGGTAAGGGTGACACTTAATCACCCAAATGACTGGTTTTTCTCTGTTTTTGTCCCAACCAGCATTCCTGATTATGTTGATAGTAAAAAATAGCATTGCATGTTATGTCAAATCCCTGCAAAATCCATTCAAGGCAGGTACTACATTCACTGGTCCATTGAAGAGGAAAGGGAAAATCAGAGGGTCAACAACTCTTGGGGAACAGTGAGGTAGAGACTCAAATCTTGTAAACGCCCCTCCTCAAAGCCCAGGCTGTGTATGCTCCCCAGGACCATTTGGCTTCTGAGATGGGCAATGTTCTATTACTCTGATAAACCTGGGGGTGATGTTCTGTGCCCCTAGTATATTAGTCAAATGTTTTTATACAAAGAACAGTATAAATTCTTAGCTATACAAATCTATTCAAATTTTAAAACAACCTCTTGGGGGAAAGACAGTATTAAACTGCACATGAAAAGATGATGAGATGGGAAGAAAGAATTGCCCACATACATGCCTGATATAGGAATAATATCCTTGATATATAAAAAATCAGTAGAGAGAAGGGAAACTGATATCAACCTAGAATTCTTATTAAAAGCAGTAGTAATTGGATGCCTGGGTGGCTAAGTGGCTGAGCATCTTCCTCTGGCTCAGGTCATGATCCCAGTGTCCTGGGATCAAGTCCCACATTGGGCTCCTTGCAAGGAGCCTGCTTCTCCCTCTGCCTATGTCTCTGTCTCTGTCTCTCTGTGTATCCTGAATAAATAAATAAAATCTTTTAAAAAATAAAAACAGTAGTAATTACCAGCAAGAAAATCTGTACAAGGTATAAGATAAAAAGTGTTATTATATTATTATTATGTTATTACATAATATAATAGTATATATTATATTATATAATATATTATAATAATATATTATTATTATGTTATATATATTATATAATATATATTATGTTATATATATTATTATTATGTTATATATTATGTTATATTATATAATAATAATATATTATTATATGTTATATGTTATTATTATATGTTATTAATATATAATATATAATTATATATTATTATATGTTATATTATATTATATGTTATATGTTATATTATTATATTATATGTTATATATTATTATTATATATTATTATATTATTATATGTTATTATATGTTATAACATATAATTAAATATATTGTAATTAGACATATATTATAATTAAATAATATATATTCCATGCCTAATCTTACTACCTAGGCAATAACTTTGTCCTGAATTTAAAAATAACTAGGAAAAATTATTGTAGTAATGTTATCAGTGAGGGTATTATGTTCAAATTGTTTTATAAACAAGTCTGTTTTAGAAAACATTACTCTGTTTCACTGAAATTCAGTTGATTTCTGAGAAACACTAGGTGAAAGAAGGAATCTGCACCCAGATGAACACCTAAGAACACACAAAAGGGTATACACATACCCCAAACATCTACCAGCTCCCTCAATTCACAGTGCTTGCTATGAGCCATACCCATCCACATCAGGTGTTAGAATTTTCTGTCTGATTCAGGTAACCTCTCTTCCACCACTTCAGGGAAACTCACAAATTCTAACCCTTTAGACACCCACTTTTACAAGAGAACTTCACATCTTTTTCAAGTAAACTGCCATAAATATTGTAGTATTTACATACATAGTCATTTAAGTCTGAAACAGCACTACCATTTTTATTAGGTTCCTGTTTTATTTTTAATGTATCTGTATTGAAAAAAATCTCCCAACAAAGCCCAGGTCCAGATGCCTTCAACTGTTGAATTCTATCAAACATTTAAAGAATTAGTACCAATATTCCTCAAACTCTTCCAAAAGGTAGAAGAGGAGGGAACATGTCTTAACTCATCGTAGTAGCATTACCCAAATACCATGTCAATATGTTGACACTAAAAGAAAGCTGCAGACCAGTATCTCTTATAAATATAGATGCAAACTTAAAAATTAATGAATACTACATCTGAAACTAATGATGTACTATATGTTGGCTAATTGAATTTAAATAAAAAATAAATATAGATGAAAAAACCCTCAACAAAGTACTAACAAACTGAATCCAACGGTAGAGTAAGTCCATGATGACCAAGTGGGATTTATGCAAAGGTGGTTCAACATTGGAAAATCAACATAGGGATGCCTGGGTGGCTCGGTGGTTAAGCGTCTGCCTTCAGCTCAGGGCATCATCCTGGAGTCCTGGGATCAAGTCCCTCATCAGGCTTGGCTCCCTGCATGGAGCCTGCCTCTCCCTCTGCCTATGTCTCTGCCTCTCTCTCTCTCTCTCTCTCTCTCTCTGTGTGTGTGTGTGTCTTGTGAATATATAAATAAAATCTTTTTTTTAAAATCGATGTATTAATGAGGGCATGTGACATGATGAGCACTGGGTGTTATATGCAACTGATGAATTACTGAACTCTACATCTGAAACTAATGATGTACTCTATGTTAACTAAATTTAATTTAAATAAAATTTTTTTAGAAAGGGGATCCCTGGGTGGCGCAGCGGTTTAACGCCTGCCTTTGGCTCAGGGCACGACCCTGGAGACCCGGGATCGAGTCCCACATCGGGCTCCCGGTGCATGGAGCCTGCTCCTCCCTCTGCCTGTGTCTCTGCCTCTCTCTCTCTCTCTGTGTGACTATCATAAATAAATAAAAATTAAAAAAAATTTTTTAGAAAACAAAAATAATTTTATTCTATAGGTAAATAAATAAACAAATTTTATTCTATAAGGGAGAAAAAGAAAGAAAATAAATGTAATACACAATAGTAACAGAATGAAAAACATGTTTGCATCCTTGGAATGAACCCTACTTGGTCATGGTGTATGATTTTTTACGTATTGCTGAATTCCATTTACTAATACATTAAGGATTTTTACATCTATACTCATGGGGGATATGTAGAGTGTTTTTTTTCTTCCATTATCCTTCCTTTCTCCCGCCCTCCTTCCTTCCCCCATCTTCCTTCCTTTTTCTTTCTTTCTTTCTTCTTTCTTTCTTTCTTTCTTTCTTTCTTTCTTTCTTTCTTTCTTCCTTCCTTCCTCCCTTCCTTCCTTCCCTTCTTCTTTCCTTCTTTCCTTCCTTTCCTTCTTTATTTCCTTTGTCTAGTTTGGATATTAGGGTATTACTAGTTTCATAAAATGAATTGAGAAGTATTCCCTTCTCTTTTATTTTCTGGGTAGAGATTTTGTAGAATTGATGTTAATTCTCACCTTAACTTCAGATTCTCCAGTAGTATCATATGGGCCTGGATTTTTGGGAGAGTTGTTGAATTACAACTTCAATTTTTTAATAGATGACTTTTCAAATTATCTATTTCACATAGGGTGAGTTATAGTATAGTATATTGTATTTTTCAAGGAAATGGTCAGTTTTGTCTAAGTTGTCAAACTGATGTGTGTAGACTTGCCCGTAGCATAGTATACTCTGATTATATTTTTTATGCCTGCAGAATCTATAATGACATCCTCTTTCAAACATGATTTTGGTCATTTGTCTCTCTCTCTCTCTCTCTTTTCTTTTCTTACCATCTTGCTGGAGGTTTGGCAATTTTTTTATTTTTATTTTTTTAATTTATTTTTTTATTTATTTATGATAGTCACAGAGAGAGTGAGAGAGAGAGAGGCAGAGACATAGGCAGAAGGAGCAGGCTCCATGCACCGGGAGCCCGACGTGGGATTCGATCCCGGGTCTCCAGGATCGCGCCCTGGGCCAAAGGCAGGCGCTAAACCGCTGCGCCACCTAGGGATCCCTATTTTTTTTAATTTAAATTCAATTTGCAGGCATATAGTATAACACCCAGTGCTCATCACATCCCATGGTTTGACAATTTCATTGATCTTTTGGAAAGAATCAGGCACTCGTTTCATTAATTTTCTCTATTATTTTTCTCTTAAATTTCTTTGATTTACACTCTTTATTTTTGTCTACCTTATTCTGGTCTTGATTTCTTTTGCTATTCTTTTTCTAGATTCTTGAAGTCAAAGATTGGATTATTGATTTGAGACACTTTTGTGTTTTTTTAATGTATGCATTTAGTGGTAAAACTTAGCTCTCAGTACTGCTAGATCACACAAATTTTGATAATGAATTTTCATTCCGTTTAAATATTTCATTTTCATTTTTTTAAGATTTTATTTATTTATGAGAGATACAGAGAGAGAGAGAGAGAGAGAGAGAGATAGGCAGAAGGAGAAGCAGGCTCCATGCAAGAAGCTCGACACGGGACTCGATCCCAGGTCTCCAGGATCACACCGTAGGCCAAAGGCAGCACTAAACCGCTGGGCCACCTGGGCTGCCCCAGTTTAAATTTTTTTTATTTTTTTATTTTTTTTAAGATTATTTACTTATTTATTTATGACAGAGAGAGAGAGAGGGAGGCAGAGACAGAGGCAAAGGCAGAGGCAGAGGGAGAAGAAGGCTCCATGCAGGGAGCCCGACGTGGGACTCGATCCCGGTCTCCAGGATCACACCCCAGGCTGAAGGCACCACTAAACCCCTGGGCCACCAGGGCTGCCCTTCCAGTTTACATTTTTAAAAATTTCCCTTGAGACTTCACTTTGACTCATTGGTTATTTATTTATTTATTTATTTATTTATTTATTTATTTATTCATTTACAGTAGAAAATCAAATTCAATAGGTGTATGTATGAGGAATCCACAGTCATGGTAATTTCAAGGAAATCACACAAAATGAGATATATATATGTCATTCTGAACCAAGGAGAATGCGGTAGGGGTATGGGATTTCTGAGGAAAGGAATGCACTTCACAGGGTGGTAACAGGAGCAGGTGTTTGGCAATTAGATGTTTGACCTACCATATAGGATCACTCAGATAAAATTTATCTCTGTTAATAACTCTTATTCTGGGAAAGACTCCCCAATTTAGATATTTCTGTGCGGTTAAAAGAGGGACAGAACTGTCTGCTGAGTCTGCACATTCTCAAGTGCCTTTAGCTCAAAATAATGCACATGCCAAAGTGGCATCTTCTGAGGTGGGGGCTGTCATGAACCCCTTCAGTTTCCTCCAATAATACTTCCTTGGGAGTGTCACATATTAAATATTGAGCAGGTGAATTATTACATCTCATTGATCCAGTCACTTAGTCCTAGCAATAGGTCAGTTTAGTCAAACTAATTTCAGGAGGCAGTGATGCAGGTATATTCTCAAAGGTACACCTATGTTTCAAGTAATCAGGTATTAAATAACAAGAATTTCTATGGAAACAAAAGAAAAACAATGGTTATGTTTGGATCAGTTGTTAAGCCAGTTTCTGTGTTCTGAGGGTTGCTAGTTGATGAGACCTCTAGATGTCAGACTTGAAGCATTTTTAGACAGAGTGAGGGCAGGTAGAGGCAATCTAACAGATCTTCCTGTTTTGCAGTTCAAATGTCTTTGGAGATCTTTTGAGTGGCCCATAGAGCAATAAGTACAAATACTGTCTATTAATGAGCTATTGTGGGGATTTCTTTACATCAAGTCATTCATATTTAGTTTGCAGGACTTCAGGAAAAGGGAAGTTTTAGTTCCTAAATGATTTCAAGTCACAAAGATTGGAGAAAAATCAAAATTTTAGTTTGGAGTGTTGTAGCCAGGCATTGGAGAACACTAGAAGGAATCAGGACTTAATCCAGTTTACAACAAATAGTATTAAAATCTAATATCTACAAATATGTGTTATTGAAACATATTTTGTCTTGATAGTAGCCCTCATCTTTACCAAAGATAACCAAATGAACAATAATTTGTTTGTAAAATAAGTCTAGACTTATTTTGACCCATCAGTTATTTAAAAACGTGTTGTTTAGTTTTCAATAGACACTGACCATATCTCTAACTCTGCAGCTAACCGTGATCAAACGATATGTAGTCTCCCATCAATCTCTTATCTAGAGAGTCCACTTCACCCCCCCTTGTATGTCTACAGCAGTAATCCTAGGGCAGGGGAGGGCAGAAGGGCCAGGCTGGGAAGGAGACTTAGGCATGGTAACGTGGGGAGGTATTGGTACTGGAGCTGTACCAGCCAGGCCTCTCTCAGCCTTCTGATTCCCTCCTCTCAGCTTCTCAGATACTTGATTACCAGTAATATTGAAATGGTACTGAATCCTAGAAACATCATGGCTCCCTTCCTACAGATCCATGAAAAGAATATGCCCAAGGTGAGGACTCAGGCCCAGTTCTGGGAATCATCTGAGGCAAGCATAGGTGCACTGGGGCCATCAGGAGGGAAGGCAGTGATCATAAGAGGCGACTACAGACCCTCAGCCCCATGCTGACCTGAGATTCGACCCTCTACTCCCTCTGGGGAAGCCTGCTGTCCCCGAGGCTGCCTTGTATCTCATGTCTGGCTCAGACTAAGTTCACACAGGTGACAAAAGTTCAACCATCATCCAGTGGGACCCCAGCCCAACACCTGCATGTTTCCCATTCTTACCTAGATTGCCAGGGACAACCAGGGCAGGTGATGGAAAGGGCTGCAGCCATGGGGCTATTTCCCCCATATTCTCTCTTCCTCTCTGACCCCCACCCCCATGATAGAGCTTCATTCCCTTTCCTTTGCTTTGCTTTCTCTTCCTTTTAATCTCTAGTTCCCCTATGTCCCTCCCACCTCTCCACCCCTACCTTTATTCCCTCTTCTGTCTTCATCCCCCTCCCTCTCCCTCCCTGCCTCCTGGGCCTTGCCTCACTCACCTCCCTGCCCCAGCATCCTGGGCCATCCTTGGGGGCGGGTGCCATGTTTCTGTAGAATGCTGGACCCCTAGTGAGGTAGCAGAGCCCTGGGCTCCCACTCCATTCCCTCTTATCTCTGGAGCCTTCAGTGGGGACTTGGAGGAAGGAAGGGAGGTAGGAAGGGGAATACAGCCCTGGTGCCTGGGCTCCAAATGTTTCTTGTGGCACTGAAGAAGGGAATAAGGGCAATCAGGTGGGAGCTACCCAGTGGAAAGAGAGGGAGGGGAGGGGAGGGAGGGAAAGGGAAGGAGGGAGGTTTCACAACTCTGACCTATCAGTCACTTCTTTCTATTTTGGGTTTTGGACAGTGCCATCAGGGATTGTTTTCCCAAGCTGTTACGCCTGGTAAGTGCCTACATTCATCATTGTCTCTTACTAACATTGATCACCTCCACACCTGCCCTCTAGCCCTTTGGGTCTTGCCTAGATTACATGTTTGTGTCAGACCCTTATCCATTTTAGGGAACCAGGACCCCTGAAAAAGACATGAATATGCTCTCTGGAAAAATGTCCAGACACAGACACACACACAGACACACACAGAAACACACACACACACACACACACACACACACACACACACAAGTTGAATATAGTAGTAAAGACTTCCAGGACCTCATGATGAAAACACCCACTGTAATCTTGTCTGTGTAATTTCCAGTGCCTTTTCATACCTAACCTCTGGCTCTCACCCTCTTTTGGGCTCATCTTTTTGCCCTGAGCATCCAGGGCCACCTCTCTGGTCTCACTAACTGACTTCTTCTTCCCTTCTCCAAGATGGCCAGGAGTCACCACCACCAGTTACCATTGATACTGACACACCCTGCTTGATAAAGCCCTGCAAAGTGAGGGAAAGTGATCAAACAATGTTTGAGGTATTATAAAGGAGGCTTTATCAGCCACATAGTCTCAAATGCCTTTTGATTCCAGGAAATCTACAAAGGATATGAGACACTGAAGAGTCTAGTCTTGCAATTCCTGCAGCAGTAAGTACCCCTGGGAATCTGAGGAAGGAGACAGTTAGGATGGGTGAGGCCACTCAAGCTCAGGACTGCTGACTGGGTCTTGAAATCTCATTTGGGGTCCAGACCACAGAGATAGACTGTCCTCATTACTCCCCCACAGGTACTACTTGATCTATGACTCTGGAAACTGTCAGGGTCTCCTTGGTGCCTACCATGATGAGGCCTGCTTCTCCCTGGCCATTCCCTTCAACCCTGAGGACCCAGCCCATGAGCAGAACTCAGACTCTGCTCCTGGGCCTTGTGTCTCCCCAGGGGACACAAGGAAGCTCCTGGAAACACCCACACTGGCTAGACCACCACCTTCTGTTCCTCTTTCTCTCCTAGAAGCAACTTGTGCAAATACTTCAAGGAAAGCAGGAATATGAAGAAGCTCAAGGACCTCTGTGCATGTGTAATGGGGAAAATTAGGCAGGGAAAGGCAGTGTGAAGGGATAATTGTAGGGCCCAGGGTGTGGCCACCCCTGACCTTCACTTACTTTTTCCTTCCCCTAATAGCCCTGTGTGTTTTCCGGCTGAAGCATACAAAATATGACATCCTGTGCTCCCCCTATGTGCTGCTCACAACATAGCACGACCTCAGCTCCCTCGTGGTGGACATGTGGTTCCGGACGGTGAGCACCTGCTTCCTCCCAAGGGCAGCCCCAGAAAGCCACACAGGTGGGTAGGACATTTAGTTGATTTAACACCTGGGCTCTTCCCTTTCAGGAGAAGATGCTCTGCTTCTCTTTCAATGAGGTGTTCAAGGAAGGTGAATGTGCATAAAGCCCCTCCCCAGATGCTCCTCTGCTCCCTCTCTACTGGCTGGGCTCCCTCTCAGAACTCTCCCAGCTTCCCTGATCCCTTTCCTTTTCTTCATATTCCTGCTGTATTTTCCATCTTCCACTCTGCTTCCAAACCATCGTAGTATGACCTGCATCATGCATGTTTGCCATTCACAATTCAGGCATTGGGAACACAGGCTGTGGAGTTTGATGGCACTCATCCAAGGTCCTTACTCTGTGACCTTGGGCATTTAACCTGTAAGTTTCCTCGTGTGATAATGAAACTAATAGTATCTATCTCTTGGGTAACTGTGAAAAATGCATCAAATGACTCCTGAAGTGGTTTTCACAGGACCTGGCACATAGGATGGTCCTTGTAACCGAGAGCAGATTATTCCTATTGTTGCCATCCCCATACCAAACACTCTGACCTCCAGAGAACAATTGTCCCCTTCACGTGAATATCAAGTCAGACCCTGACTGAAGAATACTGTGTAAGGGTGTGAAGCACGTATGACTTTAAGGTAGTATTGTTTGTTGTTTGTTGTTGAAGTAGAAGGAATGTCTTGGTTCTGTTCGTGCCTTTACCTGGACTTCCATTGCTACCCCTAGGAGCAATTCTAGGTGAGTGGTATATTGTAGGTTGAACACTCAGCCCAGTCTGTGTTCAGTGGTGTGGGAATGTAGTGTTGCAGTCCTTGGGATTTTCTCAGTATTGTAAAAAGCAAACAGGTACACCCGAAGTGTCTAGCTTGGTGGTCAAGGGCATGGGCTCTGGAATTAAAATGTGGGTTATCAAAAAAAAATGTGGGTTATCTTCCTGACCCCACTATTCACCAGGGGTATTACTTTGGTTAAGTCACATGCCCTCTCGGTGACTCAATATTTTCTTCTGAGAATGAAATTAGACTGTCTACTCCTTGGGCTGTTGTACAGAGTAAATGTAGGTATAAATTGTCCTTGGTTTGGGTGCAACTGGGTGACTCAGTTGGTTAGGCATCCCACTCTTGATTTCTGCTCAGATCACGATCTCAGGGTCATGCGATTAAGCCTGACATTTGGCTCTGTGCTCAGCGGGGGTCTGCTTCTCTCCCCCTCACTCTCCCTATGCCCTTCCCTGCCCCTGCACTCTCTTTCTAAAATAACCAAATAAATTTAAAAAAAATAAATAAAATTGTCCTTGGTTTGGGTATAAACCTATTAATGCAGAGAAGCTGGCAGACAATCTCCAAACGTTGACTCTGTGGGAAGGCTAGAGGTACCAGCCAAGGAGTCTGGGAGGCAAACAAAGTAGGGGTATGGTATGGAAGTTTTACACGCACTCATTTGTGTGTTAGAGTGTCTGTGTATAATATACGTGCATAATTTCATGCATTTTACCAACTATGTAGGCTTTGCGACTATCTCTACAAACAAAATACAAAACTGTGTCATTACCACAAACTTCCCTCATGCTACTCTTTATAGCCACACCTACCTTCTCCCTGGCCCCATATCCCTAATCTCTGTCAAACACTATCATAATTTCAAAAGTGTCATATAAGTAGAATCATATAGTATATAACCTTTTTAAATGGATTTCTTTCACTTAGCATAATTCCCCTGAGAGCCATCCAAGTTGTTAAGTGTATTGATAATCTGTTCCTTTTTATTGCCAAATAGAATTCCATTGTATGGATATATCACTGTTTGTTTAGCCATTCACTTATTGAAGGACATCTGGGCTGTTTCTACTTTTTTAACTATTATGAATAAAACCGTTATGAACATTCATGTACAGGTTTTCAGGTGAACACAAATTTTCATTTCTTTGGGTAAATTGCCTAGAGTGCAATTGCTGTATTATCCATTAATTACCTGCTTAGCTTTGAGGAAAAAATGCCAGATTGCTTTCCAGAGTGCCCCTACCATTTTGTATTCTCACTAGCAATATCTGAGTGACTCAGTTTATCCATAGACTTGTCTGCATTTGGTGTTGTCACTATGTTTTAAGCCATTCTAATAAGTATGTTCATATTTTATTGTGCATTTCCATGATGACTAAAGATGCTAAATATTTTTTCATATGCTTACTTTCCATCAGTAAAATCTCAGGTTCTTGAGTTTTGTGCATTGTCTAATTGGATTAAGACGCCAGATGGTAGCTTCTGAGCCCTGGCTCAGGCTACCAGTCAAAATAAGAGAGGGTGAGGCTCCTCAAAACTTACTTTTCTTGGCACAGGGGGCCCAAACTGGGGCTGACGCTATTTAATGTTCCTCAAATTAAGATGTATCTTGGGACACCTGGGTGGCTCAGTAATTGAGCATATGCCTTCTGCTCAGGGCCTGATCCCAGGATCCTGGGATCAAGCGTTGAATTGGGCTTCCCGCAGGGACCCTGCTTCTCCCTCTGCGCCTATCTCTCTCTGCCTCTCTCTATGTGTCTCTCATGAATAAATAAATAAATAAATAAATAAATAAATAAATAAATAAATAAATACAATCTTTAAAAAAATTAAGATGTATCTTGGATTTGTAACGGGATGGAGTTGGGAAAATCTCTGGGTCCATCAGTGGGGATCTGGATAGAAGAAAAAAAGGGAGCTGTGGGATGAAGATAAACAGTGGAAGGAGAGATATATGGGGTGGAGGGAAATGCCTTCTACATGATCCTAGATCCAATGCTCTCAACCTCCTCTATAGGATGCAAAACATTTTTCTCTTAGACTTGTGGTTTTCAACTCTGGATATACAGTAAAATCCCCTCCAGTGCCCAGACTTGAGAAACTGAATCAGAATCTCTAGGGGTAGATCCAGTCATCAGTATTTTTTTTTTATTGGTGTTCAATTTACTAACATACAGAATAACCCCCAGTGCCCGTCACCCATTCACTCCCACCCCCCGCCCTCCTCCCCTTTCAACACCCCTAGTTCGTCATCAGTATTTTTAAGGCTCCCCAGTTGATTCTCAAGAGCTGTCATAATGAAAGCCTTATCTAATGGTATATTAGTTTGCTAGGGCAGAGATACCATAGACTGAGTGGCTTAACAACAGAAACTTATTTCTCAAGTTCTGAAAACTAGAAATCCAAGATCCAAGTATTTGTAACATTGGTTTCTTGTGAGGCCTCTCTTTTTGCCTTGCAGGTAGTCACCCTTTTTCTTGCTCCTTCTTTACATGGTCATCCTTCTGTGCATATGCAACCTTGGTATCTCTCCATATTTCCTAAACTCCTCTTATAGGGACTCTAATTATATTGGATTAGGGTCTACCCTAATGGCCACATTTTAACTTAGTTACCTCTTTAATGGCTGTATCTTCAAATCCAGTCATGTTCTGGGTATAGGGGGTTAGAGCTTCAACATATGAATTTGGCTGGGACACAGTTCAGTCCACAACAGATGGTGTAAGAGCTACCTTGGTCTGAGAAGTTCAGCTGCCTTTTATCTTTTTTCCTATAACTACCACACGGTACTTTTACAATCACCTTGTTGGGCAGAAGTTGGTCATGTGGCCTCACATAGCTGCAAAAAAGGCTACAAATATGGTCTTTTACTGGGAACACTACTATCCCAAATAAATTTTGGATTCTATTATTAAGAAAGAAGGATAATTGGTATAGAATATATGCTACACTTTTATACTCAAGGCAACTAGAAGCACTCCCTCAATTTATTATGGACTTTCTACCCAATTTTCAAACCGCAATTTTCATGGGTTCAAACAAAACTACTATTTTAGAAATATCTAAGATCACTTTCCCATCCTCCCAAATCCCATGTTCCAGACTGCTTGGCTCATCACACCTTAGCATGCATCTTTTTAATCAATGCCATTCATTCATTCAACAAATATTTAGAAATTACCAATACGTGAGAGGCACTGTGATAGGTACTATAGATAAAGAAGAGAACCTGAAATACATGGCCCTAGTTCCCATTGAGCTTATATTTTAAAGGGTTGATATCCTCAGGGATGGAATATTATTAAGAAAATAATATGGGGAAATACGATAGAGAGCTACTAGGATGGGGAAGGCAGGGAAGAATTTTCTGAAGAAATGACTTTTATCTGATACTCAATAAGAAGTAGTCAGCTGTGGGAAGATATAGAACCTCAGGGAACAGCAGAGGGATCACCAAAAGAGAGGCCCTAAAGTATGAACAAGCTTGGCACATTTAGGAAATAGCTTGGAAGTCAATGTGCCTTAGGACAACAGTGTTAGGAAATGAGATTAGAGTAGTAGGAGGGGCCAGGTCACAGAAGGCCTTATGGGCCATGGGAAACACTTGGGGTTTTGTTCTTACTAAGATGGCACCATTGAGGCATTTTAAGAAAGGAAGAAATATTATCAGAATCTGCTTTATTAAAGGTCACTCAAAATGTTCTTTATAGAACAGACTGAAATATAGGAGCAAGGAAATGAGGTAGGAAATTACTACAGATGTGAGAGTGAGAAGTTACAGTGGCATGGACCAGAATCTTAGCAATGGAAGGGGTGAGGAGTTTGAAATGAGATATTTTTCAGAAGTACTAAACTTGTGGTGAAGGATAGAAAGTAATCAAGTGTGTCTTTTGGAATGTGGATCTTTGCAACTGGGTTAGTATGGTTTTCTTAAATGTGGAATTGAGTAGAGGGTCAGGTTTAGTGCAATGCCAGGAAATTGACAGTTCTGTTTTGGTCATGTTGTTTGTGGAGCCTATGAAAAAATCTGGGTGGAGCCATGTTGTTGGATATATATAAGTCTGGATTTCCTGAGAATACTCTTGGCTACAGCAAAAACAAAACAAAACAACTATACAATTTAACAGAAAATTCAATCATAAAATACTTGATTCCACATATAAGCAAGACTCCGCTGTAAATTCTGGAAAGGATACATGCCACTGATCCAGGATAGAGGTGACAATATGAAGAAAGACTCAGAGTCTCACTGAATTTTAATCTGGGTGACAGTGGGACCAAGACTCAGACTCGGATTCAAACTGGAATTGGACTCAGACTCGGACCCCGAGGCTTTGTCTCCTCCAGTTTTTATCAAGAAATCTAGCAGATTGGCTATAGGAATGATTAACTTTGGGAAGCAGAGAAAAACATGTTTACTTCAAAAGATAAAAGAATAGACTATTGACTCAAAGAAGGGGGAGCAAAGGAGCTGTATCTGGAGAACAATGTGGTCAAGAGCCAGTATGCTGACTCAGGACCTTCCGTATCCCCACTGTGCTGAGGACTACACGATTCAGTTCTCAGGCTCTGCAGCTGGTTCCCCACAAATACAAAAACTTTTAAAAATCAATTTTACTGAGCTATAGCTTATATTCAATATAATGCATCCACTTTGGGTGTATAATTCAATAAATTTGGATAAATTCATTCTCACATGTAACCCCTACGGTGGAAATATAGAACATTGGTATGAAGGCTTTTCAATTAGCAATAATCGCGCCTGGGATAAACCTCATTGGCTACGATACTGCCACTGCGCAAAGCTGGTATGAAGGCTTTTAAGATCCCTGTCACTTTCTTCATGAAGCTCATCATGTTGCTAGAGAGAAAATCATGCATGCATGTAAATTAGAGAAAGATATAAAGAAGTAAAGGATAAGTTTCAATAACTATAACAGTTCTTGAAGAATGGCACTTTGGTGAAGATATCCATTGTAAAATGCTGGCTCTAATGCAAATATATTTGGGGCAGGAAGCTTGCCATCAACATAAAAGTCAAGGGAGAAATCAGGCCAGGACACAAGACTTTCATTTCCCCAAATATCTCACCAATATGAAGTGCCCATAATTATTCACAACCTTGGCTTAAAATATTTGGAATATCTTTGGAACATAAGTAACAAAATGCACATAAATTTTTCAAGAGTGACATTTATGGGATATGTAGAAAGCCAGCACTCCACAAACATAAGTTTATGGTGTCATTTTAAGATTTTCTGGCTACCACCTCATAAGAAGACAGGGAACTTCAGGACAAATGAGGGATTAGCAAAGCAAGTACTCAATATCCTCCCAACTCCTCTGTTTTTTTTTTCTAACCTGACAAGAGAAAGATTTCCTTCCTTTAGGATATCCAAAAATCATTTTGTGATGGCAAGCCCCATCAGGAAGCCCATGACATTTGTTTTAGCCCAGAGAAAAGGAGGGCTTTATTGGGAACATGAGTTCAACTAGAGATTGGAGGAAAACCTAGAAAATGGTGTGTGTGTGTGTGTGTGTGTGTGTGTGTGTGTGTGTGTGAGGGAGATATAAACAAAGTCCATGGGCTAGTAAATTTTTAATATCTGTGTTTATTCATATTGATGGTAACGTGTACAAAGTGGCCATAGTGGGAGAGATAGAGGTTATACCTGCGTCTAATAGTATGGGTCTTGACTTATCCTGGTGGATACAACTCTGCTACTGTTGAATGTTTAATCTTCCAGGAACAGAAAACAATGCTGAGCACCAAATATGGGACTGTTTGAATAGATTGTGCCTTTTCACTCTGAAAAAGCCAATGGCTCTTTTGAAAGGAATATATACATACTGTGGGTAATGGCCTGCAGGGTCTTAGCCATCACCTTTATCTGAGAGTATATAGTGTTTGATCTACTGTCATGGAATTCCCAGAAAACATTATATCAAACAAAAAGACACACTTTATAGCAGCAACATATGGAAATGGACCCACTAACATGGAATTTACTGGTCATATGACAGTTTGAACCACCCAGAAGCTGCTGCTGCCTAATAAAGGATTAGAATGGATTGCTGAACACCAAGGTGAAGTCCTGTTTAAAGGCAGTATTTTAATACCATTGGGAGTCATCATCTAGGACTCAGTATATACCATGAGTAAAAGACTTTTTGTATGATTCTGGTCCTCAAAAAGGATAGCATATGGATCTGGAAAACAAGGGGGTGTAAGTAGGACCCCTCACTTGCCATCATTCCAATTTGGGTCCCTGATTTCTAGAACTCTGGGTTATCGAATTATAAAGTATAAATTCTACTCATGCACTTTGTCCTCCTTGTGCTTACCAACCGTCCTGAAAAAAGAAGAGTCACTCTCCTGGCAGAGGTAATTTACTCTTATCAGGAGAATGTATGGACATTATTACACATTGAGGGCAGGAAGAAATATATTTGGCTACCAAGCAATCCACTGAATGCTTCTTGGTACTCCCCTGCCCAGTTTTGACAGTAAAAGGACCATGGAGAAACCCTGGCCAGGGAAGAATAAGATGACCAGGGATGAGGGTCTAAATAATGCCCATTACAACCACCAGACTTGAGGGCTGAAGATGAAGGGAATCTAGAATGTGTAGTAGAAGAAAGATATGGGTATTAGTTGTGGCTGCAAGACCAGATACAGGTATGGGCTGGTAATTATTATCTTCTAAGTTTCCTTCAGTTATACAGACCCACTGGGTTTTCTGGACATATGTGGAGAAGTGGATCCAATCAGAAAAATTGGTAGAGACAGTGAGGAAATCAGAGTCATGTTGCCTTGATATCCCCTTCAGAATTGCCTGTGGCAATTGATATCAGCAGATAGCCTGCGGCTATCAACGGTTTCTGGGATAGCCTCTACCGCAGAAAGCTGTCTTGACCATAGTCATGCCCTTGCTATGGTGTTCCTCACTGATGGAGGTAGGGTAGTCCCAATGCCTGACAAATCTAGCAGAACGTTTTAGCTCCTCAACTCCACATGGAGTGGGCAAAAGCTATTACTAGGTTTGCATCATAGCCTGACTTTTCCTTGATTTAATCCTACTTCTTTCTCCTCCAATCTATAGTTTTTTGTCCCTATGGAACTCTGTAATAAATATCCAGCATACTAAATTCAATCTTAAAGATTGTTTCCTGAGACCACCTTGGGACCCCTTCCAGCTCTTCTGAATGAGAATTTGCATATTTGTCTGTTTTTGTTTAATGCTATATTTCAAGCATCTAGAAGCGTACCTGCAACTTAGTAGAACTTCAATAATTATTGGTTGAATGGGAATGTAAAATGGCACAACCACTTTGTGGGGGTTTTTTTGTTTTTTAAGATTTTATTTATTTATTCATGAGAGACAGAGAGAGAGAGACACAGGCAGAGGGAGCAGGCTCCATGCAGAGAGCTAGACATGGGACTCGATCCCGGGTCTCCAGGATCACGCCCTGGGCTGAAGGCAGCGCTAAACCGCTGAGCCACCTGGGCTGCCCGGTACAACCACTTTAAAGAACAGTTTAAAAGTTTTTAAAAAGTTAAACTTATACTGTACCTACCAATATAATACATCCATTCCACTTCTAGATGATATTCAAGAGAAATGAAAGCATATGTCCAGCCAAGGACTTGTGCATAAATTTCATAACAGCTTTATTCATATAGCTCAAAACTAGAAATGAGTGAAACATCTACCACTTGGTGAATGGAAAAACAAATTGTGGAGTACTTCTCAGCAATAAAAGGAACAAACTATTGATACACTTTAACTACATGGATGAATCTTAAAGTAATTGTGCAAAATCAAATAATCTAGAAGGGAAAGAGTATAGACTGTATTTTTCCATTATATAAAGGCTAGAATATACAAACTGATTTATAGTAACAGAAAGCAAATCAGTGCTTGTTTGGGAGTGGTGGAGGGGTGTAGGAAGGAATGGGGAAGAATTAGAAAGGAACATGAGATATTTGGGGGGTTCATTACCTTTATAGCAGTTATGATTGCATGTATGTGTCAAAACTTAACAAGCTGTTCAATTTAAATATACAGGTAATTGCATGTCAATTATACACAAAAAATTCTGTTAAAATAATCATTGGTTGGATAAAAGAATGAACTCATAGCCTAGGACAGTTGTTTCCCAGAAACCTACCTCAAATGTACATTCTCTGTTTCAAATTTCACAACTGAGTAATCAGGCCCCTAAATTTTCACTCTCTGGGAATCTTAGGAATGGGCTTCAGAAACATAATTGACCTCTCTATCCTTACCTTTTATATAGAAGACCCAACAAACACAATTCCCCCACCCAAGCATTGGTAAATACTGGTATTATGAAGGAAAGGATTTTTAGACAAACAGCTTTGATCTGGCCAAAAATAGGCAGCAGGGAACACACTTGACGTTTCATGGGGAAAAATGGACTTGCTGTAATTGTTGGCACTAGCCAGAAACATCATAGCTCCAGCCTACACCATCTGTTGAAAAGGGATATTGTGGGCCATGGGCTGGAAAAATCCCTGTGGTGAAGGAGAGCTATATTGGAAGTTTTGAGAAGGAAATGAGAAAATCAATGCGACAATGGAAAAAAAAAACATTTATTATATGCAACTCTCATACTTTAAAGAGAGGGGGATATAAAAAAGGAATCTCTATGAGCTAAAACAGGGTGATGTATGTGAGGATTCAGACATAAGAAGCTGAGAGAAGTAAATGGCTCTGCTTAGGACAGAAGTTGGAGAGAAGGAGATGGTTCAAGAAAGACAGGGGCTGATGCTCTTCCATCTCCTAAGACTGCACGGAACAGAGGCAAGACTGCCTGCTGAAGAGTTTGATAAAGGTTTATTGTATAATGTGCCAGGTAACCTCTTTCATTGTACCCCTGAGGATATCAATAAAAGACATCTTGAATATGTTTGTAATTAAATTTATCATTGGTTGAGGGGTGGGAGATCGATTTCAGCACCTGCTGTCAGAAGTGACCCTAAGTGCTCCAATAATATACTGCATCAATAAGGTTGCTGCCGGTATTGTAAATTATTTCAACCAAAGTTGAGTGATTAAATATGGGCTTTACCTTCAGAGAAATGGAGTAATATTGAAGAAGCTTAGAGAGACATTTCAAACTTGCCACAAGCACAGCTGCCGCAGATGCTCCAACCTTCTTCAGAGAGGTTTTAAAAATATTGAATGAATTTTGGCAGGTACCTGCTGCTTCCCACTCTTACTCAGTGCTTGCCCCCTGTTGTGCCTGCTCAATTGACTGCCTGCCAGTCCTAAGAAGAGAAGATCTAGATTGCTCTGGTCTTTTTTTGGCAGCTTGGTTTGAAAACAAACAAAGAAACAAACATTTACCCCTCTCCAATGCCCACAGAATGTTGAACTACCTGGTTTAGGATAAGGTGCAATGGCTATTACAGTAACCAGTAAAATAGAGTGAGGAAGTAAAAAAACTTGGGTTAATGTTAAGCCTGAGGTGGGAATCCCAGCTGTTTCAAATAGTACAAAATGTAAGGGTGATTAAATGCTCTGTTTTAGATGCCTTTAACGAATCCTCCAGTAATCAGATTCATACTCTGGTCTTTGCCTTGAAAAGTACTTAATACTACCAGTTTCTGAATCTTTTAGGAGTCTGCAATTTGTTTCCTAGGGACTTGGTGTTTAGTTCTTGTGGTCTGCTCAAGAGTTATTACAGATCCCTCTGTTTCCCAGCTTCCAAAATTTTGCTCAGATTTTTTTTTGTCTGACTCCTTTTGCCCCGCCTTTCCTTCATTTGAGGAGGTTTTCTACTGGGATCAAAAAAGCATTTGTATTCAAATTTCCAGGAATAAGCAGAAGTTCATGGATAGATTTTTCTAATAGTTTACTATGCTTTCATTTCTGGAATAAATCCTTTGTGATCATATTTCTTTATAAGACATTGGTTAGTTCAATTTGGTTATATTTTATTTAGAATTTTATATCTATGATTATACATGTACTATAATTTTCCTTGTTTATATTGTCTTTTTCTAATGCTTTAGTGTCCAATTTAACTAGCCTTATAAAAGACAATTTTTTTATCTTATTGATATTAATGATAAATGTTTTCTCATCTGGGCAAATTAATGGATATAAATACATCTGAATGAACAGAAAGAAGAATATTCTTAACTTATGGAAAGGGACCATTACTATTTCAAAAGAACTGCTCTATGAAAGGAGGCAAAAAAAAAAAAACCCTCTTAGTACATGGACTATTACCAATGAAACCGATAAAAGACTGCTTTGTTCAGGGGATTTCATTAAAATGGCTTTCTTAGTTTTAAAGTCCATCTTGAGGAAAAGCCAATAAATTGTTTTTTTTCCAATAAATTGTTTTTTTTATTAGATATTAGTGTTTTATTAAGTTTTTATCTAAATTCCAGTTATTTAACATACAGTAATATTAGTTTCAGGTATACAATATAGTGATTCAGATTGACTAAAATCAACAATGCAAGAAACAACAGGTGTTGACAAGGATTTGGAGAAAGGGAAACCCTCTTGCACTGTTGGTGGGAATTGGGCAAACTGGCACAGACACTCTGGAAAACAAAAATTATGTTTGGTGTAATTTAGAATTCCTGAGGCCCAGCAAAAGCAGAAATAAGATCATGAGTTAACAACTGTATTAGGGTTCTCCAGAGAAACAAAAGCAATAAAAGGTGATAGATGATAGATAGATAGCTAGATAGATAGATGATAGATGATTAGATAGATAGATAGATAGATAGATAGATGATAGATAGATAGATAATAGATTAAAAGGTTTATTATAAGGAATTGGCTTATACAATTATGGAGGCTGAGAAGTCCCACAAATACTTCAAGCTGGAGACCCAGGAAAGCTGATTGTGTAGTTTCAGTCTGAGTCTGAATGTCTGAGAACTAGGAGAACTGGTTATACAAGTTATAGTCCAAATCTGAAATCTTGAGAACCAGGGGAGTTGATGGCATAAGTCCCAGTCCAAGGATGAGAGAATACCAATACTCAGCACAATAGTCAGGCAAAGAGAGAGAATTTTTCCTTCCTCTGCTTTTTTTTAATTTTATTCAGGCAGTCAACCAATTAGATTATGGCCACCCACATTGAAGAGGAAAAATCTGCTTTACTCAGTTTATCAACTCAAACTCTAATCTCATCCAGAAATAGCTTCACAGACACACTCAGAAATAACATTTTACCAAAATATCTGGACACCCTGTGACCTTGTCAACTTGACACATAAAATTGACCATCATGATGATTCTCATCTAAATCACCTAGTAGCAAGGCATGGCATATAAAGAGATAACATGGGCAGAGAAGTAACTGTAGATATCTTGTCAAAAATTGCAGGGTGGAAGGAAGAACAAGGGAGAATTTTGGGACTCTCTCCTGAGTCTGCCACTGTGAAGAGTGGTTCTGGCCTGACCTGGGAGGAAAGTTGAGCACCGTGAAGATCCACTCATGATTTTTCTTTTATCTTACAATAGTACAATTGAGGTGAACAGGCAAGACTCTTTAAATCTCATGGATTGTGAGATGCAGAGCCTACTGAGGAAAGCTCAATTGTGCATGCTCAGGAGGAGTTCTCTCTTAATACCTCGCAGTTGAGGGTAAGTGATCTGGAACCAGAGGGAATGAAGGATCAAAACATGTGCCCAAATTCACTGGTGGAACAACTTATAATCTTTGAGAGGCCTTGAAACCATTGCTTTGAGTTCCTTAGATAAGAAAGCACCCGGTATAATTCAGAGCTAAATATTCAGTTGAAATGCTTAAAAGTATTATTTATGCTCTTAGATGTGGCAGACATGTACAAGAGATGCTGAGGAAGATTTAAGAAGTGCCACTGTAGGGATGGCCAGTGAGTCTGAACCAAGCTAGTGACTAGAAAAGAGAGCTAAGGGTACATTGCCACTGATCTTACATTTGTTCTGATGCACTGAACTGAAAGTCAAGGTCACAGATCATCATCTTATTTACTCACAAGAGATCAAAGCTATAGGGATTGAAGTTAATTTACAACTTAAAAACACCAATGGAGAGGAATGAATTTAGACCTCATCTACACCTATAGTCATTACTCAAACATTGGAAGAGACAGAGGCAGACCAACTCATGGCCAATCCTAAGGCAAGGGCCTCAGTATAACTTATAACCTGTGGAAATATCCAAGGGCTTTATTGTGGGTAGTTTATTTGGTTTCTCACACTTGTCTGAGTTTCCTTCTTACATATTTCAGAGACTTGAGAAGCATCTGTTCTCTGTTATAGGATACTAGTCATTAACCACATGTCATTCTGTAGCCTTTAGGATTTCCTTGGAAAGCTGGAGCTGGAATTCTTCCAAGAAGTAACCCTACATCTTTGGACACGGTTCCACTTCCAGTTCTTTACATAGATAGTGGAAATGAATAACCAGGTAACCTCTTAATGACCCACAGCCCCAGTGCTTCCCTTTTGACTGCTTCTTCCTATTGAGTAAGCTAGATCACCTTCAGAAGTTTCACTTAATCTTTATCTACCGTCAGGCCAGGTAGATAAATAATATGCTCAGGGAGTGTATGTAAAGGTTTTCTGAAGATACAAAGGCCAAGATATCCAGTATGCCTCTCTGAACCTCATCAAGTTAGAGGCAAGCATAGGGTTCCCTTCCATAAATTTTTGCTGAATCACTTGGGACCACTGGCTCCACGACTAAGGTCTTGGTCTGCCAGGGGCTATTAACCATGAGAGAGAAGAAAGATATATACATAGAATATAACTAATTCATTCATTCATTCAAGCATCCAGTGCAGGTCAAGCATAATGATAAGAAGGGAAATAGGACCATGAAAAATTCAGGCAATGCCTCTGTCTTCCTGGAGCTTAAGAGTCTATATAGAGAAGTGCAAGGTGCTCTGGAATAAGGGAGATAGTTGGGCCCCTAAAGTGTCTAACCCCAGTTTACAAGGTCAACTCTTCCTCTTCTGCATGTCTTATAGACAATGCTGTGGCATGACCTAGAATAGAAAGCTGTTCACCAGGAGCCTCTCCATTGTGTAAATAAAAGGCTGAGGAACGATCTTTCCAAACATTCTACCCAATAAAACACTTAGGCCTTATTATGTGCAGAAATATACTTAAATTTCATTTAATTCTTCCAATAATTTGAGGATCGTGACTAATTATTTTAAGTCTATATGTAATTAGGAAACTAAAGTTAAGGAAAATTGAGTGTCTTGAAAGAAAATAGAAGGCATATTGATAACAGGAAAAGTTAAACGTTAAGCTATGAATTATTAACTTGTGTAATATACTGATTCCCATCCTTCAGATTCAGGCTAAGGTAGTGGCAAAACAAATTTCCCAGTCCAGTACTTGGGAGTTATTGACCATTTGAGAATCTGGAGAAGCTGTAGAATAAAGAAGTCTAACATGCCATCCTCCTGCCTGCTCTGTTTCATTGTTCTTGCTTCTGCTCTCTTGTCATCTTAACATGGGCTTGGTTTTGACTGAATTATGTTCTCCCAAAAGTCATATCTTGAAGCCCTAATTCCCAATGCCTCAGAATATAACTATATCTGGAAATATATCTTTAAAGAAGTGATTAAACTAAAGTGAGGCTGTTATATGCCTTAATCCATTCTGACTGGTGTCTTCATAAGAAAAGGAGTTTAACAAAAAGCATAATCAGACCTATAAATACAGAGAACAAACCAAGGTTGCCAGAGGGGAGAGAAGTAGGCACACAGGCAAACTGAGTGAAGGGGAGTGGGAAATACAGATTTCCAGTTATGGAAAGAATTAGGAATAAAAGGCACCACATAGGGAATATAGTCAGTGATATCTTAATAGCACAATATGGTTATACTTCTTTGTACATGGCATAACCAGTAGAGAAGTTGAATAACTATGTTGTACACATGAAACTAATGTAACATTGTGTGTCAAATATACTCAAATATAAAAATTTTAAATAAGTCCATTTTTTAAAAGTAATTGAAGACACACACATGACACCAGTAGCGTGCATGCACAGAGGAACAACCATGTGAAGAGACAGCAAGAGGGAAGACATCTGCAAACCAAGGAAAGAAGCCTCAGAAGAAACCAAATATATCAACACCTTGATTTTGGACTTCTAAGCTTCCAGAACTGTGAGAAACAAATTTCTGTTTTTAAACCATCTAGCCTGAGGTATTTTTGTCATGGTAGCCCAAAAAGTCTAATACAAGCATTATGAACATGTTGCAGAGTTTTGCAGGTTATAAAGCAGGTACAGAAAAAAAAGCCTGTATATAAAGCCTGTCACAGAAAAGATGAAGATAAAGTGATAAAACTATCAAGGACCAGTAAAACTAAGAGAAAGATGGTTTATTTGTAGTAGTGTCAGGGAAAATAGACATTAAGTATTATTTGAAATAAAAAAGGCTACCATATAATTATAAAAGAAAATGTATTAAAAAGATAGAAATTCTGAATTTACATTCAGCTGATAACATAGCTTCAGAAATATATAAAGCAGTAAGTAACAAAGTTACAAGTAACAGTAAAAGTCATTTTTGTTTATACAACAAGGAAATTGATTTGCTTATATAATCAAGAGTCTAAAAAAAAAAAAAGAGTCTAGGAGTAGAGGAGGCTTCAGCGTTAATTGATCCAGTGACTCAAACATATAAAGATTCAGGCTCAAACTTGAACCAATCACTGTGTCCAGGGGCATAGGTTTACTGGATTCAATTAGACTAACTCTGGACCCACTCTTAGAACTAGTGGTCAAATTCCTCCCAAACACAGAACTGTATGAGAGAAGAGGTATGCTAGTGAAAATTTGAGCCCAATAGAAAGGTGAGGAAAGAATACTGTGTAGATAGATAAAGATGTCACCTGCAGGAACCAACTCAATGCACATTTATCAATATAAGCATAATACCCACAATACTTAACCTCTACTCGTTTTCAAATACTCTCTATCCAGTAAACAAAGACAGATATTTCTATTCAGGAACTACTTACACTGAATTAGTGAATGTGTAGTTACAAAGCACTAAAGCTCTCACTCACACAGTATAAATTTTGGAAGAATCTCAAAGACATTCAATGTGGTATGCTTAAATCTCATTTTCTTTCTCAAGTTTTCGCAGGGCTTTTCTTCACTGTTATATTTATATGTTGTTGTATCAGGATAGTTTTACAATAAGAGAATGAATTCTTCATAGTTACTGTTTTACAAGCTTTATCAGTCTGTAAAAATATAACAGAGATTTTTTTTAGATTTTATTTATTTATTCATGAGAGATACACAGAGAGAGGCAGAGACATAGGCAGAGGGAGAAGCAGGCTCCCTGCAAAGAGCCTGATGCGGGACTCGATCCTGGGACCCCAGGATCATGCCCTGAGCCAAAGGCAGATGCTCAGCCACTGAGCCACCCAGGCATCCCAACACAGATTTCATAAAGGTATGAAAGATAGGAACAAAGAAAATTATCACCATTTATAGTCATCAAAAATTTTCTCTAAAGAACATCATTAAATTTCAACATGGAATATCTTTAAAAGCTCTGGCCTTTTAGAAGAAAGTCAGTCTCATATAAATGTACTAAAATTAAAGAATATATTCCATTAATATACATATTTGTAAATATAGGCATACCTCAAAAGTTGCAGGTTTGGTTCCAGAACACAATAAAGTGAATATCTCAATGAAAGGAGTCAAATGAATTTTTCAATTTCATAATGGATATAAAAGTTATGCTTACACTAAACTACAGTCTATTATGTGCAATACCATTATGTAAATAAATTTATATACCTTAATTTAAATATACTTTATTGCTAAAAAATGCTAATCCATAACCTGAGGTTTCACTGAGTCACAATCACTGACCACAGTTTACCATAATAATGAAAAAGTTTAAAATATTGTGAGAATTACCAAAATGGGGCATAGAGTCACAAAATGAGCAAATACTATTGGAAAAATGCCAAATGCCAAAATGTGAGAAAGTGTTGCCAAAAACCTTCAATTTGTAAAAAACACAGTATCTATGAAGCACAATAAAGCAAAATACAATAAAACAAGGTATACCTATAGGTTAAAAGGAATATTTGTCTTAACAGAAAATACACATGTGAAAGAAAATCTAAAATAAGATAATAATTCAAACTGCAAATATACAGATATGAAAACCAAACATCAAGATAAAATATAAACTATGGGGTGCCTGGGTAGCACAGTGGGTTAAGCATCTGCCTTCAGCTCAGGTCCTGATCCCAGCCAGGGTCCTTGGATCAAGCCCCATATTGGGAATTTCTGCTCAGCGGGGGATCTGCTTCTCCCTCTTCCTTTGCCTGTCACTCTCTCTGCTTGTGCTCTCTCTCCCTCTCTCTCTGTCAAATAAATAAGATCTTTCTAAAAAGATAAAATGTAAGCTTTTAATAAATATGCTTTATATCTTATAGATAAATTGTGTGGTGTATTTTGTTTCACATTTTGTCTCAGGCTGCATCTACACAGTCAAACTAGTTTAGTCATGTTTACTTTTTTAGTTGTTCTTTTTTATAGTTCTTTGAGATGTAAGGCTAGGTTATTTACTTGAGATTTTTCTTTTTTAACGTAGATGTTTTCACTATAAACTTCCCTGTTTGTACTGCTTTTGCTGAATCCCATAAGTCTGTTAGTAAAGATAAAAGCTGCAAAATAACATAGGACACACAAGCATAGGGTAAAGGCAATCTGAATCCTAGGCACATAATTTGTTAACAGAATGAATACAAGTTTGTAGATAGGGAGGTAGAGTATGAGAGGTTTACGATGTTGAGAAAGAGGAGAGAATATTTTTGCAGAGATTAGAAGGAAATGACAGATATTCATTCTATAAGTAATTATTCAACACTTACCATAAGCTAGGGATACAGTGATAAAGTCAGACAAGGTCCTTGCCCTCCTGGAGCTTACATTCTAGTGGTGTAGACACACAATAAGCCAGTCAACAAATAATTCCATACAGCACTAAGCTCTTAAAAATGAAATTCAGATCAATGTGACAAAGCATAAATGGATAGAGGGCTATTTTATAGTAGAGAAGAACTGTCTGCTGTATCCCATAAGACTTAATATGTTGTGTTTTTGTTTTCATATTTCTCTAGATATTTTTCTTTTAATTTCTTTTTTGAGTTATTGGCTGTGCAAAATTGCATTGTTTAATTTCCACCTATTTATGAGTTTTCTAGTTTTCTAGTTTTTATTTTTACTTTTTAATTAAGAAAATTTTCAAAAAAAACAAAAAAAAACAAAAACAAAAGAAAATTTTCATTATGTACACTTTGATCATGTCTGCAATTAATCTCTAGTTTCATAGCATTGTAGTCAGAAAACATACTTGGAATTATTTCAATGTTCTTAAATTTATTAAGACTTCCTTTGTAACCTAACATGTGATCTATTCTGGAGAATGTTCCATAGGCACGTGAGAAGAATGTATATTCTGTTGTTGGGTTAAAAATTCTGTATATGTCTATTAGATCCATGGTGTTATTCAAATCCACTATTTTTTTTTTAATTCTCTGTCTGGCTGATCGATTCAGTAGTAAAAAGTTGAGTATTGCAGTTGTCTACCATTACTGTTTTGTTTATTTCTCCTTTCTGCCGATGTGTGTTTTCTATATTTAAGTGCTATGATGTGAGATACATATATATTTATAATTGTTATATCTTCCTGATCGTTTTATCATTATATAATATTCTTCTTTATTTTTTCTGACGGGTTTTTACTTAAAATCAATTTTGCCTTATGTAAACATGGCCACCTTGCTCTCTTATAATTGCTATTTGCATAGAATATTTTTTCCATCCCTTTATTTTCACCTATGTGTGTTCTTAAATTTAAAGTGAGTCTCTTGTGGACAGCGTATATTTAGATCTTGTGTTTTATTCATTCAGTGACTTTATTTCTTTTGAGTTTTGTATTTAAAATAATTATTTATAAGGAAGGATTTACTATTGCCATTTGAAAAACTGTTTTTTGTGTGTTTTATAGTACTTTTATCCCTCTTTTTCTCTTTTGCTGTCTTTCTTTGTGCCAAAAACTTGAGTAAACATTTCTCTAAAGAAGACACACAAGGGGATCCCTGGGTGGCGCAGCGGTTTGGCGCCTGCCTTTGGCCCAGGGCGCGATCCTGGAGACCTGGGATCGAATCCCACACCGGGCTCCCGGTGCATGGAGCCTGCTTCTCCCTCTGCCTGTGTCTCTGCCTCTCTCTCTCTCTCTGTGACTATCATAAATAAATAAAAATTGAAAAAAAAATAAAGAAGACACACAAATAGCCAACAGGTATATGAAAAGATGCTCAATGTCACTAATCATCAGGGAAATGCAAATTAAAGCCACAGTGAAATCACCTCATATCTATTATAATGGCTGTGATCAAAAAAATAAAAGATAAACGTTGGTGAAGATGTGAAAAAATTGGAATCCTTGTACACTGTTAGTGGGAATGTGAAATAATGCACCTTCTACGGAAAATAGTATAGAGGTTACTCAAAAAATTAAAAACAGAACAACCATATGATACAACAATCTCACTTATGAGTATTTAAAAGAATTGAAATCAGGAGCTTGAAGAGATATTAGCAGTCCTTGTTCATTGTAGTATTATTCATAAAAGCCAAGATGTGGAAACAACCAAAAGGTCCATAGAAAGATAAGTGAATAAAGAAATGTGATATATACATACAATGGAATATTATTCAACCTTAAGAAAGAAGAAGATCCTGCCATATGCAACAACATAGAGGAAACTTGAGGACATTTTTCTGCATTATTACATTTATATGTGGCATCTACAATAGTCAATCTCATAGAAGCAAAGAAGAGAATGGTGGTTATCAAGGGGTAGGTAGGAAGAAGGAGAAATGGGGAGTTGCTATTAAATCAACGTGTATAAATTTCAGTTATGCAAGATAAATAAACTCTAGAGATCTGATGTACAACATTGTGCCTATAGATAACAATACTGTGTTGGTACACAATCTGTTAAGAAGGTAGATCTCATGTTAAGTGTTCTTGCAAAAATAAATAAATAAATAAGAATAAACATGTTTGTTTCATTTTTTTACTAATGTCATGATTGATTGACTAAGCCAACTGAGCAACCTGGCCAATCACTGATTTTATAACAAGTAGCATACTTTTTGTTGTTTTTAATAGAAGACTTTTTTCCTGCACCTATTGAAAGGATCATATGGCTTTTATGCTTTCTTTTATTAATGTGGTATATCACGTTCACTGATTTGCAAATACTGAACCTTGAAGCCCAGGAATAAATCTCACTTGATTGTGGTGAATTATTCTTTTAATGTACTGTTGGATTTAATTTACTAGTATTTAACAAAAGAATTTTTAAAACATTATTTATCCTTCCTTTTCACCAGGTCTAATTACTGATAATATTTTATCAATAATAAGTTTATTATAAGAAACAAATTATAAGCTACATTCTACAATCCCTTTCAAAGAATATGTTCCCTTTAAGAAGCTATATCAAGAAAATTAGCTCCTTCATCGGCAGTATTTTTAAATTTCTGCCTTATGAGACTTTGTTCTAGGATGTTGAGTGCGTGCTTACTGAATTTACCAACTAAAAATTGTGTAGTGTATGATTTTATGGTTAGATTAGCAGATGTCAAAATTATTTAATTTCCAATTACACTTATTCATATAGTTTGTGTTTCAAGGTCCATCATCCCATAAGGGACTTGAGTGAATTTAAATCTAAATTTTCCATTTTTCTACTCTGACAATTTGCATGTATTAATTTATATCATTTGAAAGACTTTTAACTGCTGGTTTGTATAAAAGTATCCCATATAAAAACAGATACACTGGGCTAAATTTTGATTTCAGAATCTAGTTCTAGTGGACTACTGAAAGTGTCTGTCAGTTTTCAGAGAGCACAGGATATGCCATGTTTTTTGTAGATTTTGTAAAAAAAAAAATACAGGTAGATTATCTTGTACATTTTAGGTTATAATTGGGCTCAGACTATGTGAAGTAGATAATTAAGAAATTTTGTGGTAATATTATGGAAATACAAAGTCCATCGATATCACTTAGTCCCCAAGCCTAATTTTCTTCTAAAGAAAGCTGGCTAGGTCCACTCATTTATATCATTTGCAAACATATCTCCCAGCAGTAGATTGAAGTGTGACAGTATAATAAGAAAACGGGTGGCTGCTTAAGTAAAAACTGATTTCACAATATTTTCAAAGATTAATTTTTAGGTGACAAAAAATTGTTACTTTGAGGGGATCCCTGCGTGGCTCAGTGGTTTAGCGCCTGCCTTTGGCCCAGGGTGCGATCCTGGAGTCCCAGGATCGAGTCCCGCGTCAGGCTTCCGGCATGGAGCCTGCTTCTCCCTCTGCCTGTGTCTCTGCCTCTCTCTCTCTCTCTCTCCATGTCTATCATGAATAAATAAATAAATATTTTAAAAAAATTGTTACTTTGAGTGGATAACAAAAGCCAAGCCAAGACCATTTAAATTATCCCCTTTTGATAACTTTAAAAGCTTTGAACCACACTTATTTATTTATTTATTATAATAAATTTATTTTTTATTGGTGTTCAATTTGCCAACATACAGAATAACATCCAGTGCTCATCCCGTCAAGTGCCCCCCTCAGTGCCCACCACCCATTCACCCCCACCCCCTGCCCTCCTCCCCTTCCACCACCCCTAGTTAATTTCCCAGAGTTAGGAGTCTTTATATTTTGTCTCCTTTTCTGATATTTCCTACCCATTTCTTCTCCCTTCCCTTCTATTCTCTTTCACTATTATTTATATTCCCCAAATGAATGAGACCATATAATGTTTGTCCTTCTCTGATTGACTTATTTCACTCAGCATAATACCCTCCAGTTCCATCTACGTCGAAGAAAATGGTGGGTATTTGTCATTTCTAATAGCTGAGTAATATTCCATTGTATACATAAACCACATCTTTATCCATTCATCTTTCGATGGACACCGAGGCTCCTTCCATAGTTTGGGTATTGTGGACATTGCTGCTATAAACATCGGGGTGCAGGTGTCCCGGCCTTTCATTGCATCTGTATCTTATTTTTTTTTAAACTATCCTTTTTTTAAATTTTTATTTATTTATGAGAGAGAGGCAGAGACATAGGCAGAGGGAGAAGCAGGCTCCATGCACCGGGAGCCCGACATGGGACTCGATCCCTGGTCTCCAGGATCGCGCCGTGGGCCAAAGGCAGGCGCCAAACCGCTGTACCACACAGGGATTCCGCATCTGTATCTTTGGGGTAAATCCCCAGCAGTGCAATTGCTGGGTCATAGGGCATGTCTATTTTTAACTCTTTGAGGAGCCTCCTCACAGTTTTCCAGAGTGGCTGCACCAGTTCACATTCCCACCAACAGTATAAGAGGGTTCCCTTTTCTCCGCATCCTCTCCAACATTTGTGGTTTCCTGCCTTGTTAATTTTCCCCATTCTCACTGGTGTGAGGTGGTATCTCATTGTGGTTTTGATTTGTATTTCCCTGATGGCAAGTGATGCAGAGCATTTTCTCATTTTCTCATGTGCATGTTGGCCATGTCTATGTCTTCCTCTGTGAGATTTCTGTTCATGTCTTTTGCCCATTTCATGATTGGATTGTTTGTTTCTTTGCTGTTGAGTTTAAGAAGTTCTTTATAGATCTTGGAAACTAGCCCTTTATCTGATAGGTCATTTGCAAATATCTTCTCCCATTCTGTAGGTTGTCTTTTAGTTTTGTTGACTGTATCCTTTGCTGTGCAAAAGCTTCTTATCTTGATGAAGTCCCAATAGTTCATTTTTGCTTTTGTTTCTTTTGCCTTCGTGTATGTATATTTTTGTCTTCATGTGAATGGGGCTTTCAAACTGTATCAGAGAGTCATACTATCACAAGTGGCACAGATCAGGAGCAAAAACTCTGTAAGGAATCCCTACTTTCTCACTCCTCTACATCCTTTGGCCTCAAAGAATTTTCATTGTGGATGTAATTTTCTATTTCCATGCTGTGGAAATCGCCAAGAATGAGCTTATTATCTGTAGCTGCTAAATTTTACAGTATATTGGCGGACTGGAGCATATTGAGCACTTTGTCACAGAGCATTGTCTACAACTGGTTCTCTAATTTTCCCATTGCTTGACACTGACAGTAAGGTTACTTCTAGTTAAATAATGAATTTCTTAAAGAAACAAAAAAATATGTTTTGATTACAATTTCTGTAAAGATATTGCCATATCTGATGAATTCTTTGTATAAAGTTATCAGGGAAGTCAATTTTTTTTTACTTTCTAAATTAAATTCACATAAGATCTCTAGTTCAGTTGTACATATTTGTTTTTGAACCAAAAGCATTTGGGTATTTATGCTTCATTTAACAGATCACAATGGCCTTTTATCCCCCTTTTCCATATTTGTTAGGTCAAGCCACTCCTCCAAAAGCCACTAGCACTGACCTCTAAAATGTTCACCATAAAACAAAAATATAAAAGTAGTAAAAGTTGTTACCAGTAAATCTTGCCAAATAATGTTCAGGTGAATGACTTACCAATCTGTTTCACCTAAGTAAATGCAGCACATGATAAATGCAGTGTAAAAACTGTCTAGCACATATAAGCTGTGTTCATATAGATGTTTATCCACAGGCTTAGCACACCCCCCAAATGTATATTAAAGAGTGCTGACAAGAACCCATTGATGTAACTAAAAATATTTTTTAATCCTAAAAAATTCCTGGTAATCATCTCAGAGAAAAAAGTAAATGAGGGATCCCTGGGTGGCACAGTGGTTTGGCGCCTGCCTTTGGCCCAGGGCACGATCCTGGAGACCTGGGATCAAATCCCACGTCGGGCTCCCAGTGCATGGAGCCTGCTTCTCCCTCTGCCTGTGTCTCTGCCTCTCTCTCTCTCTCCCTGTGTGACTATCATAAATAAATAAAAATTTAAAAAAAAAGTAAATGATATGACTGACTGTAAGGTCTGACAGGAGAAAATCCAACTCTTCTGAAGAAAAGCTACAATTAGAACTATAGTGTTTGTCTTTTGGTGAAAGAAGCTGATCTCAATCATCATCAATATGTGTAAGTCATTTGAGCATAGGTGGGCTAGGTGTACTTTTGCCGTGTCTTACACTGTGATCTGTCCATTTGTAGGTAATTACAGAAGCTAGACAGCTAGAAGCTGACATCAGGTCTTTTTTTTTTTTTAAGATTTTATTTATTTATTCATGATAGTCACAGAGAGAGAGAGAGAGAGAGAGAGAGGCAGAGACACAGGCAGAGGGAGAAGCAGGCTCCATGCAGGGAGCCCGACGTGGGATTCGATCCCGGGTCTCCAGGATCGCGCCCCGGGCCAAAGGCAGGCGCTAAACCGCTGCGCCACCTAGGGATCCCCTGACATCAGGTCTTGATGTCAGACTCCAACCTGCAATTGTATATAGATGCTTCCTAAATCCAATTTGAAGTTTCATAATAAGTTTTATTGTAAATACGTGGCTCCATTTTCATAGCTTGCATTTACGTGTGTCCCACAAATAATTTTTCAAAATTATCTATAGAACACCACAATTTGCACAAATTATGCTCACTTAAAAAATTCACAAGTTCCTTTAGTAGTCCTAAAACTACAAACACACAGAGAGAGGCGGGGCAAGATGGCAGAGAAGTAGGGTCCTCAACTTACCTGGCCCCACCAACTTACCTAGATAACTTTCAAACCATCCTGAAAACCTACGAATTCGATCTGAGATTTTTTTAAAGATTTTATTTATTTATGTATTCATGAGAGACACACAGAGAGAGGCAGAGACACAGGCAGAGGGAGAAGCAGGCTCCATGCAGGGAACCCGACGTGGGATTTGATTCCGGGTCTCCAGGATCACACCCTGGGCTGAAGGTGGCGCTAAACCACTGACCCACCTGAGCTGCCTTCGACCTGAGATTTAAAGAGAGAACAGCCGGAATGCTATAGAGAGAAAGTTTTTGCTTCTAACAAGGTAGGAAGGCAGAAAAAAATAAAATTAAAAAGAATCGAGTCGGGGAGGGGCCCCACAAAGAGCCAGGTTAAAGCCGGGCGGCAGAAGCCTCCAGAACAGGAGAGCCCAGCCCTGGAGAAGCAAGAACTTAAAAAAATCTGCACCAGATTCTTTCCTAACAGAAAAGTGCTTAGCAGGGAAATCGGGCAGAATTGCAGGAGGGGCAGTGAAGCCTCCAGTTTCCCAGACTCACTAATAGAGGAAGTGCGCCCAGGGGAAAGCGCACCACAGACTGTGGGCAGATCTCAACGGGCTGGAGCACGCACCCGGTGGGCCATCTGGGAGAAACCTGTCGGTCAGGTGGGCGGCTCCAGACGGAGGGGTCTGCGCCCCCTTCCCTGGGGGAGCCGCAGCCCCAAAGGCACAATTCCAGCAACACAGGGCCCCGGATCCCAGGGCGCTGAGTGGACACAGCCCACAATCCTGCAATCACCCTGGGACAGGCGGAGGTTGGGAAGGCACAGGACAGCGAGGACTCTCCTGCCCCTGGGTGCCCTGCAAGCTGTGCAGATCAGCGCACCCACGCCTCCCCTGGAGCATCTAGGCCACTGCAGACTGGGAGACTGTTAGTTACTAGCCAGGAGCTGAGTCCAGGGCTAGAAACCAGGCCTCCGCCATTGTTGTTCCTCCTTATTTCACCTTGTGCCTGGGAGAGGCAGGGCTACCAGGGAACAGAGGCCTCAGGAGGTAAACAGCTCTCACTGAGCCCAGCACCAGCAGGAGGCCGGGTGGCTCTGCCAGATACACACGCCTGAAAATCAGCAAAGCAGGCCCCTCCCCCAGAAGACCAACTGGAAGAACAGGGGAAGAGCAAGCTCCTGACCAAGCAGTGCGGGAAAGCTCCAGGGGAAGTCAGAGAGATTTATAGTATATAAACTAGACGGTACCCCTCCTATTTTTTTCTTCCTTTTTTCAGTACAACTCATTTTTATATCAAACTGTAAATTTCCATTTTTTCTCTTTTCCCACCTTAAGTACAATATTTTACCATCTATTCATTTTTAAGTTTCTTCCTTTTTGACTTTCATATTTCTACAATTATAGGTCTTAGATATATTTTCCACTTCTGGATTCCCTTCAACATATTCAACTTAATTTGGGAAATACAAGATATGTGTTTTTTTGTGTTTTGTATTTTGTGTTTTATCTGCCTCATTTTGTTCTACAATGGCGGAAGTTAATACATTCTAAACCATGACCAGCATGCCCCCAGAACCCAGTAGTATACCGTGTGGATTCATTCTGTGAGATTATATTCTCTCTTCATTCCCATTCTGCCCCCCTCTTTTATCTTGTTTATGTTTTGATGGTCAATGTTGGGGCTTTCTACAAGTATTGCTGGTTTATATAATATGGAACTGAGCATCTTCTAACATACAGAACTTAATAACACAGAACGAAGAGGATCAACCTCTAGGACACCTCAGGTAGACTACATTCTCCCTCCACTACAACTTCGTCAACAACACCATCTCCCAGCCCCCCCCCCTTTTTATCTTCTATTTTTTTTATTTTTTTCTACTCTTTACTTTTGTCTTTTTCTCTTCTTTTTTTTCCCCTTTTTTTTCTTCTTCTTTGGGATTCGTGGCCTTTTACTTTTTATTACTTTGTTTTAAAATTTGTTTTTCACTTCAGTGTTCCTTTTGTTTTATTTCATTCTGATCTTTCTTTTCAATTTCTGGTCTCTGACCCTGTCAGAATCATCTAGGGTGAAATTTACTTAGGTCATGGTTGATATTCTTGACTCAGCCCATTAGTACAGCCAGTCTGCACTGAGCAAAATGACTAGAAAGAAAAACACATCACAAAAGAAAGAATCAGAAACAGTACTCTCTGCCACAGAGTTACAGAATTTGGATTACAATTCGATGTCAGAAAGCCAATTTAGAACCACAATTATAAGTTACTGGTGGCTCTGAAAAAAAGCATAAGGGATTCAAGGGACTTCATCACTGAAGAATTTAGATTTAATCAGGCCGAAAATAAAAATCAATTAAATGAGATACAATCCAAACTGGATGTCTTAACGGCTAAGGTTAATGAGGTAGAAGAATGAGTGAGTGACATAGAAAACAAGTTGATGGCAAGGAAGGAAGCTGAGGAAAAAAAAGAAAAACAATTAAAAGATCATGAGGAAAGATTAAGGGAAATAAATGACAGCCTCAAAAAGAAAAATTGTCATATAATTGGGGTTCCAGAGGGCGCCAAGAGGGACAGAGGGCCAGAAAGCATATTTGAACAAATGATAGCTGAGAGCTTCCCTAATTTGGGGAGGGAAACAGGCATTTAGGTCCAGGAGACAGAGAGGTTCCCCCCACCAAAATCACTAAAAACTGTTCAATACCTTGACATTTAATAGTGAAACTTACAAACTCCAAAGATAAAGAGAAAATCCTTAAAGCAGCAAGAGACAAGAGATCCCTAACTTATATGGGGAGAAATATTAGATTAATATTTAGACCTCTCCACAGAGACCTGGCATGCTGCAGGATATATACAGGATACTAAATGAGAAGAACATAGAGCCAAGATTACTTTATCCACCAAGGCTAAGATTCAGAATAGAAGGAGAGATACAGAGCTTCCAAGATAGACAGAAACTGAAAGAATATGTGACCACCAAACCAGCTCTGCAAGAAATATTAAGGGGGACTCTGTAAAAGAAGGAGGAAGCCCAAAGAAATAATCCACAAAAGCAGGGACTGAATAGGTATTATGATGACACTAAATTCATAACTTTCAATAGTAACTCTGAACATGAATGGGCTAAACGATCCCATCAAAAGACACAGGATTTCAGACTGGATAAAAGAGCAATACGCATCTATTTACTGTCTGCAAGAGACTCATTTTAGACCTAAGAACACCTACAGCCTGAAAATGAAAGGCTGGAGATTCATTTACCATTCAAATGGTCCTCAAAAGAAAGCTGGGGTAGCCATCCTCATATCAGATAAATTAAAGTTTATCTCAAAGACTGTAGTGAGAGATGAAAAAGGACACTATATCATACTTAAAGAGTCTATACAACAAGAATAGCTAACAATCATGAATATTTATGCCCCTAATGTGGGAACTGCCAAGTACATCAATCAATTAATAACCAAAGTAAAGGGATACTTAGAAAATAATACACTAATAGTAGGAGATTTCCACATGGCACTTTCTGAAAATGGCAGATCTTTTAAGCACAACATCACCAAAGAAACAAGAGCTTTAAATGATACACTGAGCCAGATGGGTTTCACAGATATATACAGAACTTTGCACCCGAACGCAACTAAATACACATTCTTCTCAAGTGCACATGGAACTTTCTCCAGAATAGACCACATACTGGGTCAGAAATCAGGTCTCAACCAATACCAAAAGATTGGGATTGTCCCCTGCATATTTTCAGACCACAGTGCTTTGAAACTAGAATTCAATCACAAGAAGAAATTTGGAAGAAACTCAAACACATTGAGGTTAAACAGCATCCTGCTAAAAGATGAATGGGTCAACCAGGAAATTAGAGAAGAATTAAAAAGATTCATGGAAACTAATGAAAATGAGGACACAGTCATTCAAAATCTTTGGGATACAGCAAAAACAGTCCTAAGAGGGAAATACATCACAATAAGAGCATCCCTCAGAAAATTGGAAGAAACTCAAATACACAAGCTAACTTCACACCTAAAGGAACTCGAGAAAGAAGAGCAAATAAAACCTACACCAAGCAGAAGAAGAGAGTTAATAAAGATTTGTGCAGAACTCAATGAAATAGAGACCAGAAGAACTGTAGAACAGAACAACAAAACCAAGAGTTGGTTCTTTGAAAGAATTAATAAGATAGATAAACCGTGATCCATCCTTATTAAAAATAAAAGAGAAAAGACTCAAATTAATAAAATCAGGAATGAAAAAAGAGAGATGACCACCAGTACCAAGAAAATACAAACGATTTTAAAAACGTATTATGAGCAACTATACGCCAATAAATTAGACAATCTGAAGTAATGGACACATTTCTGGAAAATCACACATTTGAAAACCAGAACAGGAAGATATAGAAAACTTGAACAGGCAAACAACCAGGGAGGAAATTGAAGGAGTCATCAAAAGCCTCCCAAGACACAAAAGTCCAGGGCCAGAGGGCTTCCCAGGGGAATTCTATCAAACGTTTAAAGAAGAAACAATACCTATTCTATTAAAGCTCTTCTAAAGATAGAAAGGGATGGAATACATCCAAACTCGTTCTATGAGGCCAGCATCACCTTAATTCCAAAACCAGACAAAGACCCCACCAAAAAGGAGAATTATAGACCAATATCCCTGATGAACATGGATGCAAAAATTCTCAACAAGATACTAGCCAATAGGATCCAACGGTACTTTAAGGAGATTATTCACCATGACCAAGTGGGATTTATTCCCGGGATGCAAGGCTGGTTCAACACTCATAAAACAATTGACGTGATAGATCACATCAACAAGAGAAAAAACAAGAATCACATGAACCTTTCAATAGGTGCAGAGAAAGCATTTAACAAAATACAGCATCCATTCCTCATCAAAACTCTTCAGAGTATAGGGATACAGGGAACATTCTTCAGCATCTTAAAGGCATCTACAAAAAGCCCACTGCAAATATCATTCTCAATGGGGAAACACTGAGAGCCTTTCCTCTAAGATCAGGACCATGACAGGGATATCCACTCTCACCACCGCTACTCAACATAGAACTAGAAGTCCTAGCCTCAGCAAGCAGAAAACAAAACAAAAAATAAATAAATAAATAAATAAAAGGCATTCAAATTGGCAAAGAAGAAGTCAAACTCTCCCTCTTCCTAGATGACATGATACTGTACCTAGAAAACCCAAAAGAATTCACCCCAAGATTGCTAGAATTCACACAGCAATTTGGCAATGTGGCAGAATACAAAATGAATGCCCAGAAATCAGGGGCATTTCTAGACACTAACAATGAGACTGAAGAAAGAGAAGTTAAGGAATGAATCCCATTTACAATTGCACCCAAAATCAGAAGATATCTAGGAATAAACCTAACCAAAGAAGTAAAGGATCTATACCCTTATAACTAGTGAACACTTCTGAAAGAAATTGAGGAAGACACAAAGAGATGGAAAAATATTCCATGCTCATGGATTGGAAGAATTAATATTGTGAAAATGTCAATGTTACCCAGGACAATTTACACATTTAATGCAATCTCCATCAAAACACCATGGACTTTCTTCAGAGAGTTGGAACAAATGATCTTAAGATTTGTGTGGAATCAGAAAAGACCCCAAATAGCTAGGAGAATATTTTTTCAATAACCAGAGCCGGGGGCATTACAATGCCAGATTTCAAGTTGTACTACAAAGCTGTGATCATCAAGGCAATGTGGTACTGGCACAAAAACAGACACATAAATCAATGGAACAGAATAGAGAACCCAGAAATGGGCCCTCAACTCTATGGTCAACTAATATTCGACAAAACAACAAAGACTATCCATGGGAAAAAGGACAGTCTCTTCAGAAATGGTGCTGTGAAAATTGGACAGCCACATGCAGAAGAATGAAACTAGACCATTCTCTTACACCATACACAGATATAAACTCAAAATGGATGAAAGATCTAAATGTGAGACAAAAACCCATCAGAATCCTAGAGTAAAACACAAGCAACACCCTTTTTGAACTTGGCCACAGCAACTTCTTGCAAGATACATCTATGAAGGTAAGGGAAACAAAAGCAAAAATAAACTATTGGGACTTAATCAAGATAAAAAGCTTCTGCACAGCGAAAGAAACAGTCAACAAAACTAAAAGACAATCTACAGAGTGGGAGAAGATATTCACAAATGACCTTTCAGATAAAGGGCTAGTATCCAAGATCTATAAAGAACTTTTTAAATTCAACAGCAAAGAAACAAACAATCCAATCATGATATGGGCAAAAAAACATGAACAGAAATATCACCAAAGAAGACATACTCATGGCACATGACAAAATGCTGTACCTCACTTGCCATCAGGGAAATACAAATCAAAACCACAATGAGATACCACCTCACACCAGTGAGAATGGGGAAAATTAAGAAGACGGGAATGGAATCAACAAATGTTGGAGAGGATGTGGAGAAATGGGAACCCTCTTACACTGTTGGTGGGAATGTGAACTGGTACAGCCCCTCTGGAAAACTGTGTGGAGGTTCCTCAAAAGGTTAAAAATAGAGCTACCCTGTGACCCAGCAATTGCACTGCTGGGGATCTACCCCAAAGATACAGACGCAGTGAAAAACCTGGACACCTGCACCCCAATGTTTGTAGCAGCAATGTCCACAATAGTCAAACTGTGGAAGGAGCCCCGGTGTCCATCGAAAGATGAATGGATAAAGAAGATATGGTATATATATACAATGGAATTCAACTCAGCCTTTAGAAATGACGAATACCCACCATTTACTTCAACATGGATGGAACTGGTGGATATTATGCTGAGTGAAGTAAGTCAATCGGAGAAGGACAAACATTATATGGTTTCATTCATATGGGAAATATAAAAAATATTGAAAGGGATTAAAGGGGAAAGTATAAAAAATGAATGAGAAATATCAGAGAGGGTGACAGGACATGAGAGACTCCTAACTCTGGGGTAGTGGAAGGGGATCTGGGAAGGGGGACGGGGTGACTGAGTGACCGGTCTGAGGGGGGCATCTCAACAGGATGAGCACTGGATGATTTACTATATTTTGGCAAATCGAACTCCAATTTAAAAAAAAACCTACAAACACACAGTCTGTGTTATACTCTATGCTGGCAAATTGAATTTAAATAAAAATTTAAATAAAAATTGAATTTAAATAAAAAATTAAAAACCAGTTTGTTGTCCTCCTTATTAAAATATTAAAATTTAATCATGCTGAAAAATTTGGTCTGTTGAATTTTCTTCAGGTTATTTATGTAACTATGTTGTATTGCAGGGATCCAGCAAAATAATACCATTGCCAGTATAGCATTAAGTTTGCCAAAGTCAGTAAATGAGAAAGGCCACATCAAATATATTGTGGAGGGAGGCCTGGATGACTCAGTGGTTTATCATGTGCCTTTGGCTCAGGGTATGATCCTAGAGTCCCAGGATCTATTCCCACATTGGGATTCCTGCATGGAGCCTGCTTTCCCCCCTGCCTATGTCTCTGCCTTTCTCTCTCTCTCTCTCTCTCTCTCTCTCTCTCTCTGTGTGTGTCTTATGAATAAATAAATAAAATCTTTAAAAAAACAAATATATTATGGATCTACATAACAAAGCTTCAGTTTTCCACACAAATCAGCAAAAGAGGTGTTCATAAAACTGCAATTTAAAAAAATCTATATTGTATGTTCTTTTTCCCCCTTTTCTGCTCTAGGAAAGCTCAAAGTAGAAACACAGTAATATCTAATTCAGATTCCACCCATTTTTAATTTTTGTAATTCTAGCCAAGAGCCAGATATGATGTTTAAATTCTGCATATTGGGACACTTGGGTGGCTCAGTGGTTAAGCGTCTGCCTTCTGCTCAGGGCCTGATCCCGGGGTCCTGTGATCAAGTCATGCCTTGAGCTCCCCATGGAGAGACTGCTTCTCCCTCTGCCTATATCTCTACCTTTTTCTGTGTTCCTCTAATGAATAAATAAAATCTTTTTTAAAATTCTACAAAATTTCTCTTTTTGGTGTTTATTTTAAAAAAGGAGATGTTTTCAACTAGCATTTAGCATTATGTACCACCTATTATATAAATGAATACTTCATATATTATTACAATTATATTTACATGTTAAAATAAATCTAAGGGCCTAAATTAGCCCTTAAAAATGTTTTATTTGTTTCAATTACTGGTAGTACTTGAATTTATTTAAATTCTTTCAAAGAGGTCCTCCATTATCTCAACTTTTCAGAAACTGAGGATGGCTTTCCACTTAGTCTGAATAAGGAAGGCTGAATTAGTATTAATTTTCTTTGGAGAATCTGGTGAGTGATCAGAACACAAAGTCTGGATCCAGAGTGTCAATCCTGATCTTGACACCTATAAATTCTGACTTCTTAGGTAAATGACTTAACACATCTGTGCTTCAACTTCTTCATCTGTGAAAATAAGAATAATATAGTACCTACTGTATAGAATTACCACTATTAAATGAGTTAAGATTTTAAGCCCTTGACACATAGTAACTGTTTTACATTTTTTCAAATTAACAGCTAAAATTCACTTATTTGATTTACTTTAATTTCTTTTAGACTTGCATGAAATTAGGTCAATAATGCTTATCTGTAACCACTCCTTAAGCTTTTTTTTCTACTTGATATTATATATATATATATATATATATATATATATATATATATATATATATAAATTGGGGTTCGATTTGCCAACATATAGTATGACACCCAGTGCTCATCCCATCAAGTGATCCCCTCAAATGTCTGTCACCCAGTCACCCCATCCCCCTGCCCACATCCCCTTCCACTACCCCTTGTTCATTTCCCAGAGTTAGGAGTCTCTCATGTTTTGTCACCCTCTCTGATTTTTCCCACTCATTTTCTCTCCTTTCCCCTATAATCCCTTTCACTGTTTTTTTAAAAATATTTCCCATATGAGTGAAACCATATAATGATTGTCCTCCTCTGATTGACTTACTTCACTCAGCATAATACCCTCCAGTTCTATCCACAGGGAAGCAAATGGTGGGTATTCGCTGTTTAACTGCCTAGGCTTTTGAAGTAATCTTTATAGTATGGCAATTGTTTTTTTTTAAGATTTTATTTATTCATGAGAGACTCAGAGACAGAGACGTAGGCAGAGGGAGAAGCAGGCGCCACACAGGGAACCTGACTTGGGACTCGATCCTGTGTTTCCAGGATCACGCTCTGGGCTGAAGGTGGCGCTAAACCACTGAGCCACCCGGGCTGCCCAAGTATGGCAATTGTTATAGTTTTAGGGAGGACCTGTTTCATTGCTATGTATTAACTTATGTGTTAAATTTCATGTCTTATTAAAAAAATACACAGGAGGGCAGCCCAGGTGGCTCAGCGGTTTAGCGCTGCCTTCAGCCCAGGGCGTGATCCTGGAGTCCTGGGATCAAGTCCCATGTCGGGCTCCCTGCATGGAGCCTGCTTCTCTCTCTCTCTCTCTCTCTCTCTCTCTCTCTCTCTATATATATATATATATATATATATATATATATATATATAATGAATAAATAAAACCTTTTAAAAAAATAAAGTGGTTGTACCATTTAAAAAAAAGAAAAATAGGATTAGCATGTTAAAGAAGGGGTGAAAAAAAAAGAAGGGTTGGGGCAGGTAAAACCCAAGCTTGTGTGCTGAGGAAGGTCATTTGGAGCCGCCATCATCACTAGGGAGCCCAGGAATGTGCGCAATCTCAAATCTCCGGATCTCATGAAGAAAATGGTCTCCTAAAACATGCAGCCTGAGAGAGCCCTACTGTTATTGTACCCAAATGTCACGGAGCTGACCCAGCATGTGAGCATTGTGAGTTCCTAATGCTGTGGTCACATGAATACGGCCATCATGTGGACATGACAGTTATGTGGCAGGCCAAGACATACTGGTCATGTCAACACCATGGGGTTCTGAACTCTTGAGTTCACCTGGTCTCAGATCTGGACTGGTTGCCACTGTGATCCTGCGGTAGATTCAGCTTTAAATCACTACAGCACCACGGACTCCTAAATCCTGCCCATCGCGTGGATTCTTCCAAACATGTGGCCCTTACTAGTTAGTGGCATCTGGAAGTCTCGGCTCTCAAAGTTACATGGGTGTCCTGCTTCTGATGGTCGTATATGGATGCTATGGCCATATATCAGGTTTATTTGTCCTTATCACATAAAGATCGTGGAACTCTGTAGAGCTTAGTCGCAGCCATATGTCTCCAGTGCGTGGCAGTCACGTGAACACTCCACTACCCAATCGCTGTTGGTCGTCTATATCCCATGGTCACGTGAGGCTCAGCTTTCTCAGTCAAGCGAAAATTGAGGTATTCTGAACCGTGAGGCGACTTCGATCTCTCTGTCATGTGGACCCTGCCAGTCAAGGCCCTGGAAGTCAGGTAGATCCCAACAACTGCGGGTTACGCTGATCCTACAGTCATGTGAGCTCCCTCCGGTCGTGTGAGAGTGTGCCTTTAAGTGTGTGGAATCTCCTGAAGTGTCTTCAACTTAGCTTTTTGGAGTCAGACCTATTTGTACAAAAGACCTTTATAACCACGGTTTGCACCCTGGCACAGGGAGAATTTCGTGAGAGTGTTTCAGATTCCAACCTTTCCATCAGTTTTTATAGCCCTCCGTGGCAAGCCGCACTTGAGTGGGTGGGGCACCAGTAAATACTAGATGTTTACTCAGAGAATTGCCCTGAGAGGACGCAGGAGGGGTTTATGGACTTCTCTAGATTTCTTGTCGATTTTCTCGTCTCTAGAAACGCGGTGGGACCCCCTTCCCTTCCCTCTTCCCCACCCCCACACTAAAGCCCTATTCTTGATTATCACCCTGCTATATTAGCGGTCTGTATTGGACTCCTCTGCCCTTGTCTGGCCATGTTATCAAAGACACGGAAGACCTTCTAGATGCAAATTCATATAAACAATTCCAAATCTGACCTTAATTTCTTTCTCTTTAATTCTGTAGAGAAACAGAAGAAGAGAGACTTAAAAATAAAAAAAGGATATTGGGGATCCCTGGGTGGCTCAGCGGTTTGGTGCCTGCCTTTGGCCCAAGGGCGCGATCCTGGAGTCCCGGAATCAAGTCCCGCGTCAGGCTCCGGGCATAGAGCCTGCTTCTCCCTCTGCCTGTGTCTCTGCCTCTCTCTCTCTCTGTCTCATGAATAAATAAAAAATAATAAAAATAATAAAATAAAATAAAAATTAAAAATTGGATATTTTTTCAGTATAAAGATGAAAGCTCAACTATGCTCAAAAATATTTTTAAGTGTGACAGTAGCCATTATATGAAGTTTTAAAATGTCTTTCTTATATTTGCTTTGTAGTTCAACAGTTTTTCAAAGTACACATTGGGTGCATATTTTTTGTGTTAGAGATCTCTAAATGGCTTAAACTAAGCCAATCAGACACTCTTTGCTTCTGACTTTCCTCCTGATTTTCTAACCATTGCTTCTTAGAATCCTTGAAAACTTTCCCTTCCTCCTGTTCTTCATGTGGAAAAAAATAGTAAATTTGTTTAAGAAAAAATATTAACTAAAATTACAGGTGATACATTTAATAAAGAACATATAGATGGTAGTGAATGAGTAAAATTCAACAAGTAAAGGATTGTGTTTCATTTGTGGAGTTTTGAAATGTTGTTTGATAGATAAAGAATATTGTCATGTATAATATTTTTATTATATTATATCCACTTTATTTTTTTCTCATTTCAGCACTTCCAGGTTTGACATACAAAATGCTATGTCTGAAAGACAGCAACAACAAAAATATGTTCTTCCATATGAGAAATATAAAAAATACAGAAGTGAAGGTAAAAGGATTTTTATATTGTCATATTTTTAAGATAACTATGCTAATATGTAATTTGAATATCAAAGAGAGAGGTAGTGTCTTAGTCCATTCAGGCTGCTGTAACAGAACATCATGGAGTTTACAAGTGAAGGAGTTGCCAAGTGTGGGCCAATTCATAGAATATTTCAGAGAACCAAATCCTTTTGCTATTGTAAATGATATATTCATGATGAAATATTATTTTCAATTTTAAAAATTCTTTTGTGTATATTAGTATTACATCCAATAAATTGGTTAATCTCTATTCTTATACTTTTCTGTGGTTCTCTGAAGTTTTTTATGAAGACAGTTTTGTTTCTTCACTTTTACACACTTACTAATTTATGTATGTATGTATGCATTTATTTATTTTTATTAACTTCACTCACTGCCTAGGAGACTCAGTAAGATGTTGAACAGAATTGATTATATGAGGGGTGTCTGGGTGGCTCAGTTGGTTGAGCGACTGATTTTATTTTGGTTCAGGTTATGATCTCAGGGTTGTGAGACTGAGCCCCATGTTGGGCTCTGCGCTTAGTGTGGAGTCTGCCTGAGATTGGAGTCTGCTTAAGATTCTCTCCTTCTCCCTCTGTCCATCTCCCCACTCAGGCCCTCTTTCAGATAAATAAAATCTTAAAAAAAAGAACTGATTAAAGGAGACATTCTTGCCTCTTCTGATATATTATGGAATGCTCTTAATGTTTCACAATTATGTATGGTGTTCGTTGTAGTCCTTTTTTTTTAATACCTGTTATTAGTTTAAAGAAATATTGCCCTATTCTTGGTTAGCTGAGAGTTGTTGCTGTTTAATCTTGATTGGTTATTGAATTTTATTGTATGCCTTTTTTTTCTGAAATCTTTGGGATGATTATCCTTTCCCTGCTCCTTTATCTTATTAATATGCTGGATTATATTATGGATCTCCTAATGTTAAACCACACTGAAAGTTTGAGTTAAACACAACTTTGCTATGTTGTATTATCTGTTTTACCCATTGCTGGATTTGGTTTGCTATTATTTCCAATTCTTTGCATTTCTGTAACTAATTAGGATTGAACAGTACCTTTCCCTTTTCATGCATTATTTCTCAATAGTCCTCTTATATTAAAAAAAAAACTTTATATTACTATTTTTTATTTCTTAAATTTAAAAGAATAATATTCTATGACACATGAGAATTATTTGAAATTCTCATGTCTGAGGCCTTGTTCACTGTGTGGCATAACTAGGTGTCCTTTGGTCTGCTTGTTAAAAGAAGCTAGATTTTAAAAAAGAAGAAGCTAGATCCTACTTCTTCTAGAGCTGAAGCTTTGCAGCACAGCACCCTATGATCAGTAAACTTGGTGCCTGCAAGGGGTTTATGCTGATCTTCTAGGGGTGAGGCCTGCTGCACTGATTCATGGGAGGACTTGCCTAAGGAAAGATGCTCCAGCCAGGTGCAGGGCCCTGGTTTGTTGTAAGCAGTTCCAGCCTCCGCTGGGGGCACTGTGTTGCTCACTGAAGTCTTTCAATGCTGATTGGAGGGAATAGGGAATGGCCTCAACCAACTCTCCTCTCTGGAGCAGGGAGTTCGCACCTGCCACTCTTCACAGAAGAGCATACAGTCACTCCTCTTGTGTCTCTGGCTTCTGTCAGATCCCTGCCTTCACCCTGCCTGTGTCTGAGCTGTCTGCTTGCCAGGTGGCACAGTACTCCTGTGTTTTATCTCAGGCATTCAGCTGGGTTTCAAAATTCCAAATTTTAGAGACCCACATGGCCTGAACCTGCACTGGTCCTCTGGGAGAGGGTCTCACCACAAATCTGTGGTTTGAGGGTTTGTCCCAGAGGAGCAGTGGCACAACCATGATGCGGTTTGGAGTTTGCGATAAAGCACGGCAAAAAGTTGGCACCAAGGTTTGCTGCCCTCAACCTGTGTCTTTGTTCCTGTGCTAGGCAACAGGGCAGCATGTTGGCACTGCCAGTTCTTTTGTCCCCAGTAAGGCTGTGCCATCACTCCCAAATGCACTCCAAGAACTGTTTCTCACTGTGTGACCTAGGGGATCTCAGACCACAGTGCCTACTCCAGGGTCTCTGCCCTCCGTCCCCACAGGAGCACCACTAAGCCCCCAGGCACGACCCTGGTGATGGCATAGACTTCTAAAACTTTAGACTTTGCACTCTGCTGCTTATAACTTGCGGTACTCAACCCCTCTCCTTTTCCCAGTCAGTGGTTTGGGGGATGTTTTTCTTGTGTAATCCTTATCTGCTGTCCCCCTCCCTTTCTCCCACCCCCTTCCCCTTCTCTCCTTGATCAAAGCGCCCTCCACTTTGCAGCACCTGCAGGTCTTTTCTCCACTAAATCAACTCTCTGCAGCTCCTACCTTCCACGAGGTGATCATTTCTCTTCCTATAGATATGCAGTTTTGTTCTCTCAGTACAGATCAATTTCTTGGGTGTTCAGAGTGATTTGATATTTATCTAGCTGTGTTCAAGGGATGAGGCAAGCTTAGGATCCCCCTACTACTCAGCCATCTTAACTCCTCCCTCTTTTTTCAAAATCCCCAAGTGGCTCCGGTGTATGAACAAGGTTCAGAACTGAGTAATTTAAATGATGGTAATGCAAGTATTTAACTATATTTCATTTGAAAATTTTATAGTTATAGTTTTGGAATAATAATATTACATTAATAAATATATATAATATGCCAATAGTAATAAACAAGGTGTAGATGAAAGCCAAGCACCCATGAGCACAGCACTGACTTGGCAGTGAAGCTTTCTTTGCAAGAGATAATCAAAACCCAGGGTAAGGATGGAAGCAACAGAACAAACTCAACAAATCAAATTATTTGCACTAAAGAAATATTTTAAAAATAGAAAAAGCTGAACGGGACCTTAAGATAATATTTTCAAGAGAGAAAAGGAGTGATAAAGGAAGAAATTATATCCACTATAAAACAATAGAAAACTGATCAAGAAAAATGGCTGATTTAACATAAAGATCTACTTTCATTTCTTCCTAAAATCTCATTGAAACAATATCAAAGGTATACAGATACATACAATGCTATATTACTGAACAATAAAAAGGCAAAAACATGGTGAATCTCAAAACCATTGTGCTGACTTAAGGAATCCAGACACAAAGGCATACAGAATGTATGATTCCATTCATACGACATTCTAGAACCGGCAAGATGAGTATGTAATGACAGAATTTAGATCAAGGTTTACATGGAGATGAGAGATAGACTTATTGGGAACCTTTGAAGTGTGGTATATGCTTTATATCCTGATCAAGATGGTGGTTAGCTCTAATCCCTGATTTTTACATATAAGTAATTTGGGACCAGGATAAATTTGGTGAATTATCCAAATTGTTGCAGCTTATTAATCAGAGAGAAGACAGAGGGATTCTGATTATCAATAATAAATTGTTTCTATTTCACTGTGTAGTGAGTCAATAGGAATAGTGCTTCCCCCTGAGCACCTGACAAAACCTGAACCCAGCCTTGTATACAAGTGAAGTGGTAAACATGAAAGTCTAAAACTATCTGCATTCCAACCACACATTTATAAACACAATTGACATTCTTATGTTTTTATCTTGACTTCTTTATATTTATAAATCAAAATCACTAATATTTACTTCTAAGTAATGTATTATAATGTATATTTTTTTAATTGTGGTAAAAAAAACACAGAACACAAAATTTACCAACATAATCATTTCTAAGTATATAGTTCAATGCTAAGTATACTCTCATTGTTGTGAGATCAATCTCCATAACTTTTCATCTTGCAAAACTGAAACTATATATTAAACAGCAACTTTTCTTTGCTCTTTTCCCCCAGCCCCTGATAACCACCATTTTATTGTCCATTTCTAAGAATTTGAATACCTAAGATAACTCATAAGAGTGGAATCATACAGTATTTGTCTTATTATGACCAGCTTATTTAGTTTACCATAATGTTTTCAAGGTTCATCCATCTTGTATCATGTGACAGGATTTTGTTGCATTTTAAGGCTGAATAATATCCTATTGTATGTATATACCAAAATTCATCCGTCAATGAGCATTTTACCATCTACCTCTTGACTGTTTATAAATAATGGTATGAACATGCATATGTAGATATCTCTTTGAGACTCTACCTTCAATTCTTGTAACTATATACCCAGAATTGTATTGCTGGGTCATATGGTAATTCTATTTTTAATGTTTTGAGTAATCTCTGTACTATTTTCCATAAAGGCAGTATTTTGTATTTCCATCAACAGTGCAAAAGACTTCCAATTTCTTCACATCCTCACCAACACTTGATCTGTATATTTTTTGTTTTTTGTAGCCATCCTGATAGGTGTAGGTGATATCTCATTGTGGTCTATATTTGCATCCCTCTCCTGATTACTGATGTTTCCTTCCATTCCTATTTTGTCGAGTGTTTAATTATGAAAATGTTTTAAGTTATGTAAAATGATGTTCTGCATAACTGTAATCATCAGTTTGTTTTTGTCCTTCATTCTGTTAATGTAGCATATTACATTGATTTTCACATGATGAACTATCTTAAGCATCTTTTTTAAAATTTTTTTTTATTTATGATAGTCACAGAGAGAGAGAGAGAGAGAGAGGCAGAGACATAGGCAGAGGGAGGAGCAGGCTCCATGCACTGGGAGCCCGATGTGGGACTCGATCCCGGGTCTCCAGGATCGCGCCCTGGGCCAAAGGCAGGCGCTAAACCGCTGCGCCACCCAGGGATCCCACTATCTTAAGCATCTTAAGGATAAGTTGCATTTGATCATGATGTGTAAATCTTTTAATATGCTGTTGAATTTGGTTTGCTCATTTTTTGAAGATTTTGCATCAATATTCACCAGAAATATTGGCCTATAGTTTTCCTATAGTCTCTGTCTGGCTTTGGTATAAAGGTAATGGTGGTCTCATAGAATAAGTTTGGAAGTGTTCCTTCTTTAATTTTTTGGAGCAGTTTCATTTGGCATTCATTCTTCCTTAAATATTTGATAGAATTCTCCAGTGAAAGGCATCTGGTCTTGGACTTTACGTTGTTAGGTTTGTTGTTGTTGTTGTTGTTGTTGTTGTTTTCCTTTTTTTCTTTTTTTTTTTTTAATTTATTTTTTGATTGGAGTTCAGTTTGCCAACATATAGCATGACACCCAGTGCTCATCCCGCCAAGTGCCCACCTCAGTGCCCATCACCCAGTCACCCAAATCCCCCGCCCACCTTCCCTACCACTACCCCTTGTTCATTTCCCAAAGTTAGGTGTCTATCGTGTTTTGTCACCCTCACTGATATTTTCACTCATTTTCTCTCCTTTCCCTTTATTCCCTTTCACTAATTTTTATATTCCCCAAATGAATGAGACAATATAATATTTGTCCTTCTCAGATTGACTTATTTCACTCAGCATAATACCCTCCAGGTCCATCCACACCGAAGCAGAAGTTGGGTATTTGTCATTTCTGATGGCTGAGTAATATTCCATTGTATACATAGACCACATCTTCTTTATCCATTCATCTTTCGATGGACACCGAGGCTCCTTCCACAGTTTGGCTATGGTGGACATTGCTGCTAGAAACATCGGGATGCAGGTGTCCTGACGTTTCACTGCACCTGTATCTTTGGGATAAATCCCCAGCAGGGCAATTGCTGGGTCGTAGGGGAGATCTATTTTTAACTCTGAGGAACCTCCACAGTTTTCCAGAGTGGCTGTACCAGTTCACATTCTCACCAACAGTGCAAGAGGGTTCCCTTTCTCCACATCCTCTCCAACATTTGCTGTTTCCTGGCTTGTTAATTTTAACCATTCTCACTGGGGTGAGGTGGTATCTCATTGTGGTTTTGATTTGTATTTCCCTGATGGCCAGTGATGCGGAGCATTTTCTCATGTGCTTGTTGGCCATGTCTATGTCTTACTCTGTGAAATTTCTGTTCATGTCTTTTGCCTATTTCATGATTGGATTGTTTCTTTCCTTTGGAGTTTAGTGAGTTCTTTATACAACTTGGATATTATCCCTTTATCTGATAGGTAAGTTGCAAATATCTTCTCCTATTCTGTAGATTGTCTTTTAGTTTTGTTGACTGTTTCTTTTGCTCTACAGAAGCTTTTTATCTTGATGAAGGAAAAAGAATTCATTTTTGCTTTTGTTTCTTTTGCCTTCATGGATGTAACTTGCAAGAAGTTTCTGTGGCCAAGTTCAAAAAAGGTGTTGCCTGTGTTCTTCTCTAGGATTTTGATGGAATCTTGTCTCACATTTAGATCTTTTGCCATTTTGAGTTTATCTTTGTGTACGGTGTAAGAGAATGATCTAGATTCTTTCTTCTCCATGTGACTGTCCAATTTTCCCAGCACCATTTATTGAAGAGGCTTTTTTCCCAGTGGATAGTTTTTCCTGCTTTGTCAAATATTGGTTGACCATAAAGTTGGGGGTCACTTCTGGATTCTCTATTCTGTTCCATTGATTTATGTGTCTGTTTTTGCGTCAGTACCACACTGTCTTGATGACCACAGCTTTGTAGTACACCCTGATATCTGGCATTGTGATGCCCCCAGCTATGGTTTTCTTTTTTAATATTCTCCTGGCTATTCTGGGTCTTTCCTGATTCCCCACAAGTCTTAAGATGATTTGTTCCAACTCTCTAAAGAAAGTCCATGGTATTTTGATGGGGATTGCATTAAATGTGTAAATTGTCCTGGGTAACATTGACATTTTCACAATATTAATTCTTCCAATCCATGAGCATGGAATATTTTTCCATCTCTTTGTGTCTTCCTCAATTTCTTTTAGAAGTGTACTATAGTTATAAGGGTATAGATCCTTTACCTCTTTGGTTAGGTTTATTCCTAGGTATCTTATGCTTTTGGGTGCAATTGTAAATGTGATTGACTCCTTAATTTCTCTTTCTTCAGTCTTATTGTTAGTGTCTAGTAATGCCACTGAATTCCGGGCATTGATTTTGTATCCTGCCACACTGCCGAATTGCTGTATGAGTTCTAGCAATCTTGGGGAGGAGTCTTTTGGGTTTTCTAAGTACAATATCATGTCATCGGCAAAGAGGGAGAGTTTGACTTCTTCTTTGCCAATTTGAATGCCTTTTATTTCTTTTTGTTGCCTAATTGCTGAGGCTAGGCCTTCTAGTACTATGTTGAATAGCAGTGGTGAGAGGGGACATCCCTGTCTTGTTCATGATCTTAGGGGAAAGACTCCCAGTTTGAGAATGATATTTACTGTGGGCTTTTCTTAGATGGCTTTTAAGATGTTGAGGAATGTTCCCTCTATCCCTACACTCTGAAGAGTTTTGATCAGGAATGGATGCTGTATTTTGTCAAATGCTTTCTCTGCATCTATTGAGAGGGTCATATGGTTCTTGGTTTTTCTTTTGTTGATATGATCAATCACATTGATTGCTTTACGAGTGTTGAACCAGCCTTGCGTCCCGGGGATAAATCCCACTTGGTCATGGTGAATAATCTCCTAATGTGTTGTTGGATCTTATTGGCTAGTGTCTTGTTGAGAATTTTTGCATCCATGTTCATCAGGGATATTGGTCTATAATTCTCCTTTTTGGTGGTGTCTTTGTCTGGTTTTGGAATTAAGGTGATGTTGGCCTCATAGAACGATTTTGGAAGTACTCCATCTCTTTCTATCTTTCCAAACAGCTTTAATAGAATAGGTATGGTTTCTTCTTTAAACGTTTGATAGAATTCCCTTGGGAAGCCATCTGGCCCTGGACTTTTGTGTCTTGGGAGGTTTTTGATGACTGCTTCAATTTCCTCCCGGGTTATCGGCCTGTTCAGGTTTTCTAGTTCTTCCTGTTCCAGTTTTGGTAGTTTGTGGTTTTCCAGAAATGCATCCCTTTCTTCTAGATTGCCTAATTTATTGGCGTATAGCTGCTCATAATAAGTTTTTAAAATAATTTGTATTTCCTTAGTATTGGTGGTGATCTCTCCTTTCTCATTCATGATTTTATTAATTTGAGTCTTCTCTCTCTTTTTTGCAATAAGGCTGGCTGATGGTTTATCTAACTTATTAATTCTTTCAAAGAACCAACTCCTGGTTTTGTTGATCTGTTCCACAGTTCTTCTGGTCTTTATTTCATTGAGTTCTACTCTAATATTTATTAATTCACTGCTTCTGCTGAGTGTAGGATCTATTTGCTGTTTTTTTCTCCAGCTCCTTTAGGTGTAAGGTTAGCTTTTGTATTTGAGTTCTTTCCAATTTTTGGATGGATGCTTGTATTGCGATGTATTTCCCCCTCAGGACTGCTTTTGCTGGTTGTATCTTCATTCTCATTAGTTTCCATGGATCTTCTTAATTATTCTCTAATTTCCTGGTTGACCCTTTCATCTTTTAGCAGGATGGTCCTTAACCTCCACTTATTTGAAATCCGTCCAAACTTCTTCTTGTAATTTAATTGTAGTTTCAAAGCATTTTGGTCTGAAAATATGCAGGGGTTGATCCCAATCTTTTGGTATCAGTTAAGACCTGATTTGTGACCCAGTATGTGGTCTACTCTGGAGAAAGTTCCATGTGCTCTTTAGAAGAATGTGTACTCAGTTGCGTTTTGGATGTAAAGTTCTGTAAATATCTGTGAAATCCATCTGGTCCAGTGTATCATTTAAAGCTCTTGTTTCTTTGTTGTTGTGCTTAGAAGATCTGTCGATTCTAGAAAGCACTGTGTTCAATTCACCAAGTATAAGTGTATTATTATCTAAGTATGTCTTAACTTTGGTTATTAATTGATTGATATACTTGGCAGCTCCCACATTCGGGGCATAAATATTGATGATTGTTAGGTCCTCTTGTTGGATAGATCCAACAAGATATATAGTGTCCCTCTTCATCTCTTACTACAGTCTTTGGGATAAACTTTAATTTATCTGATATAAGGATGGCTACCCCTGGTTCTTTTGAGGACCATTTGAATGGTAAATGGTTCTCCAACCTTTTATTTTCAGGCTGGAGGTGTCCTTAGGTCTAAAATGAGTCTCTTGTAGACAGCAAAGAGATGGGTCTTGCTTTTTTATCCAGTCTGAAACCCTGCACCTTTTGATGGGGTCATTAAGCCCATTCACGTTCAGAGTTACTATTGAAAGATATGAATTTAGTGTCATCATGATACCTATTCAGTCCCTGTTTTTGTGGATTGTTTTCTTGGACTTCCTCTGTCTTTTACAGGGTCCCCCTTAATATTTCTTGCAGAGCTGGTTTGGTGGTCACAAATTCTTTCACTTTCTGCCTATCTTGGAGGCTCTTTATCTCTCCTTCTGTTCTGAATGAGAGCCTTGCTGGAAAAAGTATTCTTAGCTGCATGTTCTTCTCATTTAGGACCCTGAATATATCCTGCCAGCCCTTTCTGGCCTCCCAGGTCTCTGTGGAGAGGTCTGCTATTAACCTACTACTTCTCCCCATAAAAGTTATGGATCCCTTGTCTCTTGCTGCTTTAAGGATCTTCTCTTTATCTTTGGAATTTGCAAGTTTCACTATTAAATGTCGAAGTGTTGAACGATTTTTATTGATTTTAGGGGGGATCTATCTCCTGGATCTGAATGCCTGTTTCCCTTCCCAAGTTAGGGAAGTTCTCAGCTATGATTTTTTCACATACACTTTCTGGTCCTCTGTCCCTTTCAGCGCCCTTTGGAACCCCAATTAAACGTAGATTTTTCCTTCTGGGGCTATCATTTATTTCTCTTAACCTTTCCTCATGATCCTTTAATTGTCTCTTTTTTCCTCAGCTTCCTTCCTTGCCATCAACTTGTCTTCTATGTCACTCACTCATTCTTCTACCTCGTTAACCCTTGTTGTTAGGGCCTCCAGTTTGGATTGCATCTCATTTAATTTATTTTAAATTTCAGCTTGATTAGATTTAAATTCTGCAGTCATGAAGTCTCTTGAATCCTTTATGCTTTTTTCTAGAGCCACCAGTAGCTTTATAATTGTGCTTATGAATTGGCTTTCTGACATTGAATTGTAATCCAAATTTTGTAACTCTGTGGGAGAGAGGACTGTTTCTGATTCTTTCTTCTGTGGGGAGTTTTTCCTTCTAGTCATTTTGCTCAGTGCAGAGTGGCTAAAAAGAAGTTGTACTTGATAGAAGCGCGAACTCTTCTCACTGTAGCATTCCAGCTATTCTCTCTTTAAATCTCAGGCCGAATTTGTATGTTTCAAGATGATTTGAAAGTTATCTAAGTAAGTTGGTGGGGACGGGTGACTTGGGGAATCCTAGTCTTCTGCCATCTTGCCCCGCCTCCCTTGTTGGAAGGCTTTTGATAATTGATTCACTCCCCTTGCTCCCTACTGATCTGTTCAGATTTTCTTTTTTTTTTTATTTTTATTTATTTATTTATTTATTTACGATAGTCACAGAGAGAGAGAGAGAGAGAGGCAGAGACACAGGCAGAGAGAGAAGCAGGCTCCATACATCGGGAGCCCGACATAGGATTCGATCCCGGGTCTCCAGGATCGCGCCCTGAGCCAAAGGCAGGCGCCAAACCGCTGCGCCACCCAGGGATCCCTGTTCAGATTTTCTACTGCAGTTGTGATTGAGTCTTGTTTTTCTGGGAATTTATTTCTTCTAGGTTTTCCAATTTGTTGGTATACAATTATTCATAGTATACTCTTACAGTGCTTTTCATTTCTGTAGTATCAGCTATAATGTCACTCTTTCATTTTTGATTTTAGTTATTTGGAGCTTTATTTTTTTTCTTAGTGAATCTATCTAGAGGTTTGTCAATTTTGTTTATCTTTTCAAAAAACCAACTCTAAAGTTTCACTGTTTTTTTTTCTTATTTTTCTTTTCTCTATTTCATTTATCTCTGCTCTTATTTAATTCTTTACTTCTGCTAGTTTTGGGTTTAGCTTGTCCTTTTTCTAATTTCTTGAAGTATAAAAGTATGTTGTTGATTTGGGATCTTTCATCTTTTTAATGTACACACTTAAAACTATAAATATAAACTTCCTTGTTAGTACTGCTTATGCTGCATCCTGTAAGTTTTGATATGGTGCATTTTCATTTTAATTTGTCTCAAAATAGTTTCTAATTTCTTTTGTGACTTCCTCTTTGACCCATTGGCTTATGAGTGTGTTGTTTAATTTCAATGTATTCATGGATTTTTCCAGTTTTCCCCATCGTACTGATTTCTAGTTTCATTCCATTGTGATTGGAAGAGATGCTTTGTATTATTTCAATATTCTTATTGAATTTGTTAAGATTTATTTTGTGGTGGGATGCCTGGGTGGTTCAGCGTTTGAGCATCTGCCTTCAGCTCAGAGCGTGATCCTGGAGTCCCAGGATTGAGTCCCACATTGGGTTCCCTGCATGGGGCTACTTCTCCCTCTGCCTGTGTCTCTGCCTCTCTCTTTCTGTGTCTTTCATGAATAAATAAATAAAATCTTTAAAAAAAGATTTTGTGGCCTTACATGCACTCTATCCTGGAGAATGTCACATGTGCACTTGAGAAGAATGTATGCTGTTGTTGGAGTGTTTTGTATATGTTTGTTTTGGCCCAATTAATCTATACTCTTGCTCAAACCCTCTATTTCCTTATTGATCTTCCATCTGTTTGTTCTATTCATTATTGAAAGTTAGATATTAGTCTCCTACTAGTATTGTGTTGCTGTCTATATCTCCCTTCAGTTCTATCAAAGATTGCTTCATATATTTAGGAACTCTGTAGTTTAGTGCATAAATACATAAATAATTGTTATATCATCTTGGTGAATTGCTCCTTTTACTATTGTAAAATGACCTTTCTCTCTTCTGGCAGTTTTGACTTAATGTATATTTATTTTGTCTGGTATTAGTATAGCCATTGCTGCTCTACCCTTTCACTTTTAGTTTATGTATGTCTTTAGATAGAAGTGAATTTCTTGTAGACAGCATATAGTTGGCTCTTGTTTTTGCAATCCATACAACCAATTTACGTCTTTTGATTGGGAAGATAAAACCACTTACATTTAAAGCAATAACTGATGGAGAAGAAATTACTATTGCCGTTTTGTTCATTGTTTTCTGTATGTCTTGTGGCTTTTTTTATCCCTACTTTGCTCTGTCACTCTCTTCCTCTGTATTTAATTGATATGTTGTAGTGATGTGCTTTTGTTCTCTTCTCATTTGCTTTTACATATATTCTATAGATATTTTCTTTGTGGTTCTCATTGTAATTACATAAAATATTTTACAGTTATAGCATTTGTTTTAAATTGATTAACAATTTAACTTCAGTTGCATACAAAACTTACTGCTTTATACCTCCAACACCCCCACTATATGCTATTGAAGTTGCACATTACGTCTTTATATATTGTATATTCATTAACATATTTATGTTTTTAAAAATATTTCTGTCATTTAAATTCTCATTGTCATTAAATGCACCAAAATTACAATAGTACAGGTTACTATGTTTGCCCATGTATTTACCTTTACTGAAGACCCTAATATTCTCATACAGCTTAGTGTTTCTGTTACTAGTCTTTCATTTTAACTTGGACTCCCTTTAGTGTTTCTTGAAGATAAATTCTAGTGATAATAAATTCCCTCAGCTTTTGTTTATCTGGAAAAGTTTTCATTTCCCCTGCATTTGTTAAGGGAAATTTTGCCAGATATAGTATTCTTGGTTGATACTTAATTTTTTTACTTTAGTACTTAAGAGTATATCATCTCACTGCTTTCTAGCCTGCAACATTTTGGCTGATAACTGATAATCTTGTAAAAAGTTCCATTGTACATGATGAATTGCCTGTCTCTTGATGCTTACAAGATTCTCTCCTTGTCTTTGACTTTAGACAATTTTATAATGTAGTGATTACTATTCTCTTTGAATTTATCCTATTGGACTTTCTTCAGCTTCTTGAATCTTCATGTCCATGTCTCTCCTCCAGTTTGGGAAGTTTTGGGCCATTATTTTTGCAAATAAGCTTTCTACCCATTTCTCTTTTCTTTTTGGGATTCCTCTAATGCACATATTGTTCTTCATTATAATGTCTCATAAGTCCCATAGGTCTCCTTACTTTTCTTTATTCTTTTACCTTTTGGTTCTCTGACTCAGTGATTTCAAATGATATGTCTTCAAACCCATTAATTATTTCTTCAGCCTAACCAATTCTACTGTTGAACCCCTCTTACAAAATTTTCAGTTCTTGTGTTTTTTGGCTCCAGAATTTCTGCTCTTTTTAGTAGTTTCTATCATTTTGTTGATGTTCTCATTTTGTTCAGACCTTATTTTCCTGTTTCGTCTAGTTGTCTGTTTTCGCTTTTAGCTTATTGAACATCTTTAGGACAGTTATTTTAAATTCTTTGTTAGATAACTCATAGCTCTACCTTTTTTTACAGTTAGTTTCTGGAGTTTTTAATTTTATTCTTTTAATTGGTCCATATTTCCCTGTTTCTTTGTAGGCCTTGTAATTTTTTAAGAATTGGGCATTTGAAAAGGCAACCACTTCTGCCAGTTGTTGTGTACAGGCTTCATTCAGGGGATGACTTTCACTAAGGTCAACCTTGCTGGAAGTTCTAGGACTTTTCATACCTTTTATGGTCTCTTGCTCTCCCTGGCATCTGCGTATGAAACTGAAGCTCTAATCTAGTATTCACCTCTGTTTTCAGCACTTTCTAAACTTTTATGCAAGTCCAGTAATTTTTATAATTTAAACAAGACAGAGGGATGCCTGGGTGACTCAGTGGTTGAGCATCTGCCTTCAGCTCAGGACCTGATCCCAGGGTGCTGGGATCAAGTCCCAGATTGGGTTCCTTGCAGGGAGCCTGCTTCTCCTTCTGCCTATGTCTCTGCCTCTGATCATCCTGGATCAGCCTCCTAATAAGCCAGAATGTTGAATACATGGTCCACTCTTATTTCCATCCCAAGGAAGGAGAGGAAATATGGGCGGCTTCCTCCTAGTTGTTCTGTGGTATTATACAAAGGCAGAGGGGCATGAAATATCCTGAAAAACAACATGAATTTCACTAACCCTTTGCTAAAATCCCTTTTATATAAAGGGATTTTATAAATCCCTTTATATAAATTTATAAGGGGATTTATAAATTTATAAAGGGATTCATTAAATCCCTTTTATATAAAATCATATATATATGGGCTTGGCTTGGATGCTGTATTTTATGTTGATCTCCAGAGTTCTTACAGAGGTATTCTGGTTAATATATTGTTGTTAACTCAGTGTCTCTGTGGAGGAAGAAGGCATGTAGCTTCCTGGTCAAGCATGTTGCTGATATCACTCTGTAATATACAGTTTTGTATTCTTTTTTTCACATAGTGTCATAAGGTGTCAGGAGTATTCTGTTTTAGTTTTTGAACCTATCACTTTAATTTTACTATTTTTGAGAAAGAGGGGGAAAGAGAGAGAGTACAAGTAGGAAAAAGGGTCAGGGAGAGGGAGAGAGAATCTTAAACTTGGCATGGAGCCTAATGCAGGGCTTGATCTCACATGACCTGAGCTGAAATCAAGAGTCAGACACTTAACCAACTGAGCTACCCAGATGCCCCACCCTTTTTAAATAATAAGACATTTTTAGCAAAAATATTGGAACTGAGAATGTAAGCTCCCTTTCAGATCTTTCAGTATGCCTCTTTCAGAGTCTAAGCTTTTTATTTTGGTTCTCTTAATCAGATCAATGCATGTCATTTCCCACCAGGGCTATCCTGTTTTACTGTTCCTACTTTATGAAATACATTAATAGCTGACACCACAACGTTCTCCCATACACGTTTCCCTTCTCATTTCCCAGAGGACTAGTAACAATGAATGCAAATGACACACATTCATCCTTTACTGAGCACCAGATGTTGTACTAAGTACTGACCTAGCAATAGATAACTTACTTACAGTGCTTTCTTCATGTGTTTTCTACGTATTTCCATATATTAACTCAGTTTTCACAATTATGAGGCAAACTGTTACTGTTTTCAATTTAAGGGAAAAAGAACAAGGTGAGTCAAAGTTACTTTCCCTGAACCATAGAATTTAGTAGCATGATTCAAACTCTGATTGATCTGACCTCAAATCCTATGCCCATAACCAATGATGTGTGACTCTGTGTTGGTGCTAAAATGAGCACTGGGCTAGTACCCAAAGTCCAGTGGGCAATCATAGCTGTAGTATCTGGGACCGACATGATCTGAACTCTAGCCCTCTGTCCAAGAGACTCATCACTGCATGCTGTTCCCCTATATGATCTATCTTTTCTTAGACTATGTGTAAACTGTTTCTCTGATGGTCAGCTTGAAAATGAGGTAACAGAGACAGAAAAGTTATACATGGAAAGAAAGGAACGTTTCTAGAATGATGCATATTGCCAGGATGAATTTGGTTCCTCATAGGCTTTTTTCCATTTGTGTTTCATTCTCTTCCCAGTGATTACCCTCATCTTTCTGGCCCATACATCTATCCCTTGGCCTTTTTCCTCTGTATGTCAGGTACCCATGCTCCTTCTTCCCCATCTATCCTTGATTCTAGAGACAATAATTTCTACCCCTCTTCTGTCAATATCAGCCACTGGTCTTTCTGTCAAAGAGCCTATAAAAAGCACAGTGATATAATTATACGTATGTATTTCAGCATAGAATAATTTTATGATAAATTTTAAAAGTGAAATGTGTGGGTCAAAGCATAAGAATAACTTCTGAATGGTCAAGCATACTGTAGGAAATTAGACTCTACTGCACTGCTAGTGGAGAAGTATATTATTGGTGTAAATATCCTTAGGAAATAGTCTCCTATATGTGCTTCTTCTGGGAAGCTGTACAGCATGGACTCAAATCTTGGAATTGTCCTAAATCCCAAGCTATGCTCCACTGGATAATTTGGCCTTTAATTAGAAATACACTGTATAGAGAATTCTAATACTTTAAATGTGAAAATCAATTCAAATATTAAAATGCCAAGATGTAAAAAAAATTACAGGGCATTTAAAAAAACAAGAAGCAAAAATTAGATATACATATATAGTACATAATACATGAAAAATGTACATTAGAGTCCACTTTTGTGTGATAATGCACTTTCCAATGTGATTTGAAACACATGTATCTGTAATATAATTATACAAATGTAAAACAGATAAGATTAACATACATGCAGATGCTCATGCACACACTTTTACTTTCCTCTGAGACAGGGACACACACATCTTTCTCTCTCTCTTTTAATAAATCATGCTTCATTCTTTAAAAGGTTCAGTACAGTTTCTTCTTCCTCTGCCTCCTCCCCTATGATTCCTCCCTGATAGTGCCATCTATGAAATAAGGGTGTTTTATCTGGGCAGGCAGAGGAGTTTCCTTTCTGAGATTTGTGGGATTGAACCCTGAGGGCAGGTTGACACCCTGCTTGCCCTACTGTGTTGTTAGCATAAGACATGCTACATGCTAAGTGGACCACTGATAATGTCTTCAAACTTGTATTTTTGTTCCCCTTTTGAGAATACAATGATGGTGGTAGCTCACCTCAAGGAAGAAAGAAAGTTTGGAGTTCTTTCCAAGGTAATTTTGACAAGAGGAACTCTCATTATGAACGTGGTGGATATGAGCCGCAGCCTTCACACCTCCAGGAGGATAATGAAAATGTGTCGATGGTGGATGTCCAGGAGGACCCCCAAGTAAGACAGTAAGTGAACAGGCAGCCTGGTTTGCATGTAGCAGCCCCTGGGACTCTGCAACTCTTTTTCTCTCCCTGGTCTTCATTTTCTTCTCTCACTGGAAAACTGAAGAATGCTAGAAGTGGAATAATGGTTAAACAATCTTAATTGTAGTCCTGGTGACAGAGTAGTGAGGGTGTATGGAAGAAGACTTACATTTATGGCCACCCTTCTCCTCTCCAATTCCCCCCCACAGCACTCCTTATAACACCCAACGCAACAAGAGGAGAGTGAAATGGCATAATGAAGGCCATATCCATATTACTGTGTGGAGAGATAGAAAAAATCTGAAGAGAGAAGTGGAAGAGAACACACAAGATGGAATCTCAGGGAGCTGGTTCAAGATCACCGTGAGTGTCTTGGCAAGGTCTGCATATTAGACTATCATGGACCTTATTAAAAAGGAAGACCACATTATACAACCTTATGGCAATATTTGGAGGAGAGATTTCCAATGGAAATTTCTCTCCATTGGAGGGTTTAGGAAACCCACATTTGGCAGAAAAATAAGAAATAATGCCATTGCTTCTTTCTTTAGAAGCTCTGTACAGCTCAGTAGAAGGTCAGACAAGGATGCTGTTGGGTTTGTTTTCCAGCTTTAATTCCATGTTGTGTCTCTTTACCCCCATCCCTTCTTTTAACCTTTAGATTCCCTATGGGAGAAAGTATGACAAGGCATGGCTAATGAATTCAATCCAGAGACACTGCAGTGTCCCCTTTGTTCCAGTGGATGTAAGAGGATGGTGAAGCCAGATGAGTGGGCACAGGGAAGTGGTGGGCAGGGGGAGCCCACCGAGTAGAATGACTCTATGCTCTAAAATTATCATTGCCTCCCCTTCCTGTAGTTCCACTACATTAAAAACCAGGCCCGGTTCTTTGTCCAGGATGTTTGCACTGCCTCTGCATTGAAGGATGTGAGCTACAAGATTTTTGACGAGGAGAACCGGAAGGTTTGTGTTTAGAGTATTACCTCTACCTAGTCCTGTGGCAGAAGGACAGAGCAGGGGCTGGACATCTTTGGAATGAAATTCTTGGTGCTTAACCCATCTCTCCTTCTTGCAGATATCTATCTTTGTCAATCCCTCAAGTGTACCCTACTCTGTGCGGTACAAGTTGGAGCCAAAAGAAATGGAACAGCTGAAGGTAATGCAGACTCAAGGTCCATTGTGTGCACACACACAGACGCACCTCTTCTTCCTCCAGCCCCCAATTTCCCTATCCCCATCAGAGTCTTCCAGTGGCTCTAACTCTCTCTGCAGCTGACCATGAACAAACGCTATGATGTCTCCCAGCAAGCTCTTGATCTCCAGAGTCTCCGCTTTGACCCAGGTATACTTACCTGATGGTAGTAATTCTAGGGCAGGTTAGACCATAGGTATCTACCTGGGAGGGAGACTGGGAGATGGTAATGTGGAGAGGGGCTAGTGCTGGCTCTGGACCACTCTCAGCCTTTTGATTGCCTCCTCTTTACTTCCTGAAGATTTGGTGGGCCATGATATTGATATAATCCTGAATCGAAGAAACTGCATGGCTGCCACCCTACAGATCATTGAAGAGAATTTCCCTGAGGTGAGGCCTTAGACCCAGTGCTGTTATTAACGTTAGGGGGTGGAACTCATGAGGTGGAGAACAGATTTGTCTCTGAGGCCCTAGATAGTAACTGTCTCTCTAACTCCTCTTTACCAACAGCTATTATCTTTGAACTTGAGCAACAACAAACTGTATGGGCTGGATGGCCTGTCTGACATTATACAGAAGGCCCCCAGAGTCAAGATTCTGAACCTCTCCAAAAATGAGGTGGGAAGAGGAAGCTAGATCAAAGTTGGGGTTCATAGTGGGTGGTAGTGCTCATCAGAGCAATGACAGGAGGCAAGAGAAGGTACCTGTGTGGAAAGGTGAGGGCTAAGGGTGCAGGGGCCCCCGTGTGTCTCTCTTTCCCTTGGACTCCTTTCCAGTTTCCTCCTCATATTTCTCAGCTGAACTTGGTGTGGGAGTTAAACAAGATGAAAGGGCTGAATCTTGAAGAGCTTTGGCTAGAAGGAAACCCCTTGTGTGACACCTTTCCAGACAAGCCCACCTACATAAGGTCAGTGTGAACCCCTGTCACCCTTCCTGGGAACCTTTGGCCCTGGGAACTTGAACTGCTTGAGAATGCATATATGCAGGAAGGTGCAACCCTGGTCCTCTGGAAGGACCATAGGCCCCACCTTCTCCTTTCTTTGTGCCCCGTGCCCCTCACCTGTAAGGAGTTTCCTTCCTCTGACCTGCTCACCTGTTCTGGTCTGGGGTCTATTTCCATCTCTCTGTGTTCAGTGATCTTTTTTAAAAAATGTAAAAAAAAAAATTTATTTAAATTCAATTTAGTTAACATATAGTATATTATTATTTTCAGAGGTAGAATTTAGTGCTTCATCGGTTGCATATAACACCACAGCTTACTATTATATCAAGTGCACTCCTTATGCATTCAGTGTTCTTTAGAATACCCTCCAAGAGTGTGCTCCAGGAAACAGGGCTGCTCTTCCTCACCAGGACCAGGAATGACTACCCTAGAGCCACAAGCTGGTGCCCTGGACTGAGAAGGGTCCTCCAGCCCAAAGCCTAATGCTGAGACAGGCCTTCCTACTCCCTGCTGAGATGGGGCTTCCCTCCCTTTTTCTGAGAGGCGACCTCCTTCCCTTCTCCAAAAGAGTTCCCCACTCTAATCTCAAGCTGCCATAGTGGCTTTCCTGCCCCATGCTGAAGGCCGAGGCTATGAATGGCTGCCATCATGGCATCCATTCCTCGGACCCAGGAGCTGAGCCCTCCTAGGGAGAAACCAGGGATCCTTGAGTAAAGGAGACAGAAGCAGGTGGCTGCCAATAAGCAGAGGGCTTTCCAAGGCAATGATGGAAGGCAAAGAGCAGAAGTACTTGAGGAGACAGAAGGACAGGCTTCTTAGGGCACACATCCTTGTCATCTCCCTCCACACATCATATCATCCCAACTGGTCCTTCAGAGAAGTTCTGTGTAGCCCAGGACAGATATGATTCCTCAGGAGTAGAAACCAACTGAAACAGGCACAGGTGCGCAGAGGCCATCAGGAGGGCAGGCAGTGATCATGTGAGGAGGCCAAAGACCCTCAGGCACATGATGACCTGGAGCTTGACCTTCTACTTCTGGGGATGGTCTCCTGCCCACGTGGCTGTCTCGTTTCTCATGCCCAGCTTAGTCTGAGGTCACACAGGTGAAAAAGTTTCAACCAGCATCTAATGGACCTCCAGCCCAACATCTGTATGTTTTCCATTCCCACCTCTGGAGCTAGGGCCAACCAGGGCAGATGAAGGAAAGGGTTGCATCTGTGGAGCCATTTCCACCACTTCTCTCTTCTACTTGATCCCTACCACCATGGTCGAGCTTCTTTCCCTTCCCTTTGCTTTGCTTTCTCTTCCTTCTTTATCTCTAGTTCCCCTATGTCTCTACTACCTCTCCCCTCCTACCTGCAACCCCTCTTCTGTCTTCATCCCCCTCTCTCTCCTTCCCTGCCTCCTGGGCCTTGCCTCACTCACCTCCCTGCCCCAGCATCCTGGGCCTTTCATGTCAGGAGTGATGTCGTGCCCCTGAAGAATGCTGGACCCCTAGTGAGGTAGCAGAGAACTGGGCTCCCACTCTATTCCCTCTCCTCTTTGGAGTCCTAGATAGGGATCTGGAGGAATGAAGGGAGGTAGGGAGGGGATGACAGCCCTGGTGCCTGGGCTCCAAATGTTGTTTCTTGTGGCACTGAAGAAGGGAATAAGGGCAGTCAGGTGGGAGCTACCCAGTGGAAAGAGAGGGAGGGGAGGGAGGGAAAGGGAAGGAGGGAGGTTTCACAACCCTGACCTATCAGTCATTTCTTTCTATTTTGGGTTTTGGACAGTGCCATCAGGGATTGTTTTCCCAAGCTGTTACGCCTGGTAAGTGCCTACATTCATCATTGTCTCTTACTAACATTGATCACCTTCACACCTGCCCTCAAGCCTTTTGGGTATTGCCTAGATTACATGCTTGTGTAATTATCCATTTTAGGGGACCAGGACTCCTGAAAAAGACATGAATATGTGATCTGGAAAAATTCCAACACATGTATAAACAAATGCACACATACACAAGCAAGAGTTGCATATAATAGTAAAGACTTGATGTCTTGACATGATGAAGACACCCACTGTAATCTTATTCATATAATTTCCAATGCCCTTTCATAACTGACCTCTGACCCTCACCCTCTCATGAACTCCTCTTTTCCCCTGATCATCCATGACCACCTCCTTAGTCTCCACTGCTGACTTTTTCTTCTTTTCTCTAGGATGGCCAGGACTTAACCCCACCAGATATCATTGATACTGACATGCCATATTCAATACAGCCCTCCAAGGTGAGGGAAAATGATCAAACATTTGGGGCTTTACAAGGGGGGCTTTATCAGCCACATAGTCTCAAATGTCTTTTTATTCCAGGAAAGCTACAAAGGATCTGAGGAACTGAAAAATCTAGTCTTGCAATTCCTGCAGCAGTAAGTACTCCTGGGAATCTGGGGAAGGGGATGGCTAGGATGAGCAAGGCTATCCAAGCTCAGGACTGCTGATTGGATCTTGAAATCTCATTTGGGGTCTAGACCACAGAGATAGACAGTCCTCATTACTCCACCACAGGTACTACTTGATCTATGACTCTGGAAACCGTCAGGGTCTCCTCGGTGCCTACCATGATGAGGCCTGCTTCTCCCTGGCCATTCCCTTCAATTCCAAAGACCCAGTGCCGTGAGTAGACATAGCTCACACTCTGCTCCTGGGGCCTTTGTCTCCCCAGGAGACACAAGAAAGCTCCTGGAAGCACCCACACTGGCCAGACATCCACCTTCTGTTTCTCTTTCTCTCCTAGAAGCAACTTATGCGAGTACTTCAAGGAAAACAGGAATATGAAGAATCTCAAGGACTTCTGTGCGTGTGTGATGGGGAAGATTGAGCAGGGAAAGGGAGGTGAAGGGATAATTATAGGGCCCAGGGTGTGGCCACCCCTAACCTTTGCTTGGTTTTCCTTCCCCTAATAGCCCTATGTGTTCAGCTGCTGAAGCATACAAAATATGACATCCTGTGCTCCCTCTATATGCTTCCCAAAACACAGCATGACCTCAGCTCCTTCATGGTGGACATGTGGTTCCAGACGGTGAGCACCTGCTTCCTCCCAAAGGCAGCCCCAGAAAGCCACAGGAGGGTAGGACATGTAGGTGACTTAGCCCCGGCCTCTTCCCTTTCAGGAGAAGATGGTCTGCTTCTCTGTCAGTGGGGTGTTCAGGGAAGGTAAGTGTGCATAGAGCACCTCCCCAGATGCCCCACTGCTCCATTGCCACTGGCTGGGCTCACTCTCAGAACTCTCCCAGCTTCCTTCATCCCTTTCCTTATTTTCTTATTCCCTCTGAGTTTTCTTTCCTCCACTCTGCTCTAAGACCATCCTGGTTTGACCTGGATCTATGCCTGTCTGTCCCACACAGCTTGGATATTAGGGACACAGTCTGTGGAGTTTGATGGCTGCCATCCCAGATCCTTACTCTGAGAACTACTTGGGGTGATTACTTAACCTCTAAATTTCTTCATTTACAAAATGGAGCTAATAATGCCCACCTTTCAGACATCTGTGAAAAATGAATAAAACGAATTTGTGAAATGGTTGCCATAGCACCTAGTAGAGGCCCTGTCACTTGGGAGCAGATTGCTCCTAGTCTTGCCATCCCCATACCAGACACCCTGACTCCCATTGGACAATTGTCCCCTTCAGCATGATTATAAACTCAGACTCCAAATGGGGAACACGGTGTGGGCATGTAAAGCATGTGTGATTCTAAGGGGATACTGTTGTTTGTTGTTGAAGTGGAAGGAAAGTCTCAGGGTTCCATTCGTGCCTTCACCCGGACCTTCATCGCTACCCCTGTCAGTGATTCCACGTAAGTTCTACGTTGTAGGTGGTAATGCTCATCTCAGCCTGAGCTCAGGGGTGTGGGAGTGTGGTGTTGTAGACATCTTGGTTTTCTCAGTATTGTGAAAAGCCAACAGGAGCAGTCTAGTCTGGTGGTTAACACCATGGGTTCTGGAGTTAGAGCACTGGGTTCACTTCCTGATCCCAGCACTCACTAGGTGTGTGTCATCTTGGTTAAGTCACATGACCTCTCTGTGACTCATTGTCTTCCTTGGAAAATGGGGATTAGACTGTCCATCCCATTGGGCTTTTATAAGGAATAAATGTGAGTGTAAAATCTTCCCTGGGTTGCAGATTAAGTATACATCTAGTGAGGCTAGTAGGTAGTTCCTGCAAACGCAGGCTCTGTGGGGGAGGTGGAAGTACCAGCCTAGGAACCTGGGGGGCAAGCATAGTAGGGGTATGGAAGGAATCTCGTTGCTGAGTGGCAGTGAGACCAGGATCATGGTTGAGGACTTAGAGCTGTATATCCATTCACTTGTCTGAGGGCCCACTTTCACTCCAGTCTGTGCATCGTGAATGATGAGCTGTTTGTGAGAGATGCCACCCCCGATGAGACTCAGAGTGTGTTTTCCAAACAAGAGCCTACACTGACCTCCAGCTCCATGGACACCCTCTCCCAGGAGCAGCAGGAAATGGTACAGGCTTTCTCCACTCAATCTGGGATGAAACTCGAGTGGTCTCAGAAGTAAGTGTTGGGTGTGCATGGGGAAAAGGTGAACTGGGACAGTGATGTGGGTGGAGGAGGGTGAATCAAAGAAACTCACAGGAAATTTGGAAAAATAGCACTTAGGATAGTTTACTTTCAAAAAAAAAGGTGGGCCCATGGAAAATGTATCATGGTATATATATGTGAAGTATTTTAAAAATAGTACAATGCTCAGTAACATTGTCTTATATATAGAAAATCTGAAAGAACCCACCAAAACAACCACTGGAACTAATAAACTCAGTAGGATTCTGGGATAAAAGACCAATATACAAAACCTATTTGTGTTTCTATGTACTTGAAATGAACAGTACAAAAATAAGATTAAGAAAATAAACCTTACAATAGCATCGAAGTAGTAAAATATTTGGAAACAAATGTAACAAAAGCACAAATCTTATACCCTGAAATCTATAAAACTGTTGAAAAAAATTTTTAATGGAACTACGTTCCATTTCTATTAGTTGGAATATTGCTAAATAGCTTAATATTCTTAGGTGGCAGTAATACCTAGAGCAATCTACAGATTCAAAATCCATGTAACAGTGCTTCTCTGCAAAAATTGACAAGGTTATCCTAAACTTCATATGTAAGTGGGCCAAAACAAGCTTGAAAGAAAAGAACAAAGTTAGAGGTCTCACACTTCCTAATTTCAAAACTTGCTGCAAAGGTACAGTAATCAGAACTATGCGATGCTGGCATATGGACAGCTCATGAATCAATGGAGTGGAAATGAGAGTCCACAAATAAACCCTCACATTTACAGTCAATTGATTGTCAATAAAAGTACTGAAAAAATCCGTTGGAAAAAAAATAGTCTTTTCAGCAAATGGTTCTGGGACAACTGGATATCCACATGCAAAACAATCAATTTTGACCCCTAATTCACATCGTGTACAAACATAGACTATAACGGATCAAAGATCTAAAGGTAAGAGCTAAAACTATAAAAATCATGAAGGAAAACATTGGTGTAATTCTTCATTAATTAGGCAAGTGTTTCTTATATATGACACCAAAAGCACAAGGAACCAAAAAAAAAAAAATAGATAAGTTGAGCTTCATCAGAATTAAAAGCTGTTGTGCATCAATGGACACTATCAGAAGAGTAAAAAATCCCACCAAAGGAATGGAAGAAAATATTTGCAAATCACATATCTGACAGGAGTATATGAAGAACTCTTGCAGCTCAGCAGTAAAAGGGCAAACAACCCAATTTAAAACGTGGAGAAAGGGCCTGAATAGACATTTATCCAAAGAAGGTATACAAGAGGCCAACGAGCACATGAAAAACTTCTTAGCACCATTAGTCACTAAGGATTTAATGCAGATTAAAACCACACACTGAGTTACTGCTTCACACCCACTAGGCTGGCTTTAATCAATAAAATGAATGATAACAAGTGTTGGTGCAGATGTGGAACAACTGGAGTTCTCATGTATTATTGTTGAGAATATAAAATGGAGCAGGGGTTGGGGAAAACATTTTGGCAGCTCCCCAAAATGTTAAACATGGAGTTACCATATGACCCAGTCATTCCACACCCAAGTATCTACCAGGAGGAATGAAAACATGTGTTCAGACTAAGACATGTACAGGAATGTTCATAGCAGCATTATTTGTAATAGCCAAAAAGTGGAAACAACCCAAATGTCCTTTAGCTGATGAATGGATAAACAAATCTGGTACGTCCACATGGTAGAACATTATTCAGTCATAAAAAAAGAATATAGTGCTGATATATGCCATGACATGGATGAACCTTGAAAACGTTAGGCTAACTGAAAGAAGCCAGCCCCGAAAGGTCACATATTGTATGATTCAATTTATATGAAATGCCCAGCATAGTCAAATCCACAGGGACCAAAAGCAGATTAGTGGTTTCTAGGGTCTGGGGAAAGAGGAGGAATAAGGAGTCATTGCTAATGTTTAAGGAGTTTCTTTTTAAGGTGATAAAATTATTTGGGAATTAGATAATGGTGATGGTTGCACAATTTTATGACTAAGAAAACACTGAATTGTACACTTTAAAATGTAATGTGCATAAAAAATAATAAAATAAGTTATGTGTACTATATCTCAAAAAATGATTGGAAACTTATACTTTTTAAATTTTCTTGAATTTCTTTATCAAAATACATTAAGTTCCCTTGTTCTTTTAGAGAGCTCTATTTTTCTGTTTTGAATTCTAGTGGGCATAAATTCTAGTGGGCCAGTGATAGACATTTTCACTAGGTCTTTCTTCATCATTACACATAATGTTCATACTGGTACATGCATCCTGGCAAAAGAGTGGCATAGATTTAGCGTTGCAAGGTCAGCACGTCTGTACTGTGGTACTAATGGAGATCACCTGTTCTCCCATTCCAGGTGCCTACAGGAAAATGAGTGGAACTACACCAGAGCTGGTCAGATCTTCACTGTGTTCAAGGTGAGGTCTGGGAATCATTAAGCAGGCTACAGATGGGTGCTTCTGGGCCTTCCAGAAGGCAAAGAAGGTGGAGGCTGGGTGGCCTGGGGATGAAACTCTGGATTCTGGCTCTTCTGATGTCTCAAATCCTTTCCTCCAGAATGAGAGCAAGATCCCAGAGGAGGCCTTCAAACAAGTCACCTAAAAGAAGCCTTGGATATCCACATCATCGTTTCTCTTTTCTCCAGCCTATGCCAATGCCCATGACTGGGAAAAGAGGCCTGGCTGACCAAGAAGCCAAAGTTACGTTCCAGGCCAGGTGACATACCACCGGGAGGATCAGTTGTTCCATGTATTTTCCCCACTCATATGATTGCTGTTTAGTTTCATAATAAAGAATGAGGCTGCACGTTGTATGTTGTGTGTCCTGCATCTCTCTTCCTCTGTCCCAACATGAGCTAATGAGTCCAAGACTGAAAGACCCTGCCCTCTCCCCCACATTATTCACCCTGGCAGTCCCTGGCAGTACTAATTCCATAGGTAGTGTGTCAAAAAATTCTGATGAGAAAGGACACACGCTGCTTCCAGGGACTAGCCTTTGGAAAGAGTGTCACTCAGTCAGATGCTCTACCTGGAGGCCTGCAGAAGCAGGCATGTGACCTAAAACAACAGGGGCTTTGCAAGGGCTGCCTACCAGCTAGTGAGGGTTGTGGAAGGAAGGAAGACGAGGACTCACATATTTCACTTCTTATTCCTAATCGTTTGAATGCATTCAAAGGCATACCGTCAACAATTTTATGATTTGCACACAGGTGAACGGGAAATGGGCCTGTTCACACCTCTCACCATGCTTACATTTGTCTTTTCATCCACCCCCTGTACTGCCTCCTCCCCAGCTCTGAAGGTGCACTGTGGGAGGGATCTCACTTTAGCACCGAAAGTGAGGAAGAGTCAGCCTGTTTGCCCAGTGCATTTGTCAGAGAGCTGACAAGGGTGCTCCATGTCCATGTGTTTAGACCACAAGCAGGCATTATTTTTGAAATTACAATAATAGTAGTACCAAATTTCAAGTTACCATCCTATAAATGATGGCATAAGTGAGGTACCACCAGTTTACAAATTATGCCTCTATTGGCAGGTCTCACATACGTTATCTCTTACCACTTGCCACTTTTTAGTTCTCTATGTACATTTACACGAGGAATCTGTATAGGGATGTGTGAATTTCTTGGAAATACGAACTAAGGGAAATTCCACCCCTAGCTCTAGTGTATAACTGCTGCTTAGCTTCCTAAATATGGATTCTATTTATCTTACTTGCCTGCTCATAAGGCCTTAATGGTACTATTTCTTTAATGATCAGAGAATTTCTCTTCAAGCACTGCTCCCTATGATTCTACCACCCTGTAATTCCTGTGCTGGAGAAAGTCAGTCACTGAATGTGAACACATCACCCCTTCAGTGACCATAACCAAGGGCAGAAACCTTGGACCTAGATCATACAAGATTAGACACTCACATCCCCACTGAAATAAAGCAGGGAGAAATGGTGTCTGGCTGTTAGCACCCTAACCGGTATCAAAGAAAGGCAATAATGTAATGGTAGGATGGCATGATTTCTGGGGGTTGGAGAGAGGAGTGTCTGCGGCAGGGTCTGAAATTTTGCAGTTGTAACAGGATCCCAGCTGTGATGGTTAATTTTCTGTGTTAACTTACGTAGACTGTGGTACCCAGATATTTGCCCAAACATTATTTGGTGATTGCTACGAGGATTGTTTTTGATCAGATTAATATTTAAATCAGTAGACTTGGAGCAAAGCTGATTACTCGATTGGAGGGGCAAGATGGGGGAAGAGTAGGGTCCCCAAGTCACCTGTCCCCACCAAATTACCTAGATAACCTTCAAATCATCCTGAAAATCTACGAATTCGGCCTCAGATTTAAAGAGAGAACAGCTGAAATGCTACAGTGAGAAGAGTTCAGGCTTCTATCAAGGTAGGAAGACGGGGGGAAAAAAGAAATAAACAAAAGGCATCCAAGGGGGAGGGGCCCCACGAGGAGCCAGGCTAAGGCCGGGGCGAGTGTCCCCAGGACAGGAGAGCCCCGTCCCGGAGAAGCAGGAGCTGCACCAATCTTCCCGGGCGGAAAGAGGCCTGCAGGGAGTTAGAGCAGGACCCCAGGTGGGCGGGGATGCCCTCAGGCTCCCTGGGACACTAACAGACACTTGGGCCTGGGGAGAGTGCGCCGAGCTCCCTAAAGGGCTGCAGCGTGTGCACTGCTGGACCCTGCAGCAGCTCGGAGGGACTCCGGCGGAGGCTCTGCGGAGATGGGGCTGCCCGGCCAGGAGCGTGAATCCAACAGCGCAGGCCCGGGAGCACAGGGCGCCGGGGACACAGCCTAGGATCCGACCTCCCCCAGGGACAGGCAGAGGCCAGGAGAGCCCAGGACAGCAAGAACGCTCCTGCCCCAAGCTGAGCAGATCAGCGGCCCTGCCCTCAGAGCATCCAGGCCCCTGCAGACTGAAAGCTCTGAAGCTACTGCAGGAGCTGAATCCAGGGCTCCAGAGCTGGCCACCGCCACTGTGGTTGTTCCTCCTGGGGCCTCACAGGGTAAACAACCCCCACTGAGCCCTGAACCAGGCAGGGGGCAGAGCAGCTCCCCCAAGTGCTAACACCTGAAAATCAGCAAAACAGGCCCTTCCAAAGAAGACCAGCTAGACGGACAGGGGAAAAACAACTTATTGACCAAGCAGCACTGGAAAGTTCCAGGGGAAGTCAAGGGACTTACAGTATACAGAATCAGAAGATACTCCCCTGTGCTGTTTCTTTTTTTTTCTTTTTGATTTTTTGCTTCCCCCACCCTTTTTTTTCCCTTTCTTTCCTTTTTTCTTTTTCTTCTTTCTTTTTTCTTTTTTCTTCCTTTTTTCTTTTTCTTTTTTTCTTTTCTTTTCTTTCCTTCTTTCTCTTCTCTCCTTTTCTGCTTTTCCCAATACAACTTGTTTTTGGCCACTCTGCACTGAGCAAAATGACTAGAAGGAAAACCTCACCTCAAAAGAAAGAATCAGAAACAGTCCTCACTCCCACAGAGTTACAAAATTTGGATTACAATTCAATGTCAGGAAGCCAATTCAGAAGCACTGAATGGAGCCACTGGTGGCTCTAGAAAAAAGCATAAAGGACTCAAGAGACTTCATGACTGCAGAATTTAGATCCAATCAGACAGAAATTAAAAATCAATTGAATGAGATGCAATCCAAACTAGAAGTCCTAACGACGAGGGTTAACGAGGTGGAAGAACGAGTGAGTGCTCAGTGCAGAGTGGCCAAAAACAAGTTGTATTGGGAAAAGGAGAAAAAGAGAGAGAAAGAAGGAAAGAAAAGAGAAAAAGAAAAAAAAGGAAGAAAAAAAGGAAAAAAGTGAAAAAAAAAGAAAAAGAAAGAAAGGGGAAAAAGGGGTGGGGGAAGCAATCAGAAATCAAAAATTAAAAAAAAACGGGGGAGTATCTTCTGATTTTGTATACTTTAAGTCCCTTGACTTCCCCTGGAACTTGTCCGTCTAGCTGGTCTTCTGGGGGAGGGGCCTGTTGTGCTGATTTTCAGGTGTTAGCACTTGGGGAAGCTGCTCTGCCCCCCGCCTGGTGCAGGGCTCAGTGGGAGTTGTTTACCCCGTGAGGCCTCAGGAGGAACAACCCCAGTGGCGGGGCCAGCTCTGGAAACCGGGATTCAACTCCCACAGTAACTCTGGAGCTCTCCGTCTGCAGGGCCTGGAGGCTCCGGGGCGGGGCCGCTGATCTGCTCAGCTGGGGCAGGAGCGTCCTCGCTGTCCTGGGCCCTCCGGGCCTCTGCCTGTCCCGGGGGTGGCCGGATCCTGGGCTGTGTCCCGCGCCCTGTGCTCCGGAGCCTGCGCTATTGGATTCGCGCTCCCGGCCGCGGAGCCGCCTCTCTGCGGAGCCGCCGCCCGAGCCCCTCTGAGCAGCTGCCAGGTCCAGCTGTGTGCGCTGCAGCCCTTAAGGAGCTCGGCGCACTCTCCTGGGCGCGCAGGTGTCTATTAGTGTCCCAGGGAACCTGAGGGTATCCCCGCCCTCCTGGGGTCCTGCTCTAACTCCCTGCGGGCCCCTTTCCACCCGGGAAGATTGGTGCAGCTCCTGCTTCTCCGGACGGGGCTCTACTGTCCTGGGGGCACTCGCCCCGGCCTTAACTTGGCTGCTTGGGGGGCCCCTCCCCCTTGGATGCCTTTTGTTTCTTTATTTCTTTTCCCCCCCATCTTCCTACCTTGATAGAAGCACGAACTCTTCTCACTGTAGCGTTTCAGCTGTTCTCTCTTTAAATCTGAGGCCGAATTCGTAGATTTTCAGGATGATTTGAAGGTTATCTCGGTAATTTGGTGGGGATAGGTGATTTGGAGACCCTACTCTTCCCCCATCTTGCCCCTCCTCCTCTATCAAACGTTTAAAGAAGAAACCATACCTATTCTACTAAAGCTGTTTGGAAAGATAGAAAGAGATGGAGTACTTCCAAATTCATTCTATGAGGCCAGCATCACCTTAATTCCAAAACCACACAAAGAACCCATCAAAAAGGAGAATTAAATAGCAATATCCCTGATGAACATGGATGCAAAAATTCTCAACTAAATACTAGCCAATAGGATACAACAGTACATTAAGAAAATTATTCACCATGACCAAGTAGGATTTATTCCTGGGACACAAGGCTGGTTCAACACTCATAAAACAATCAATGTGATTCATCATATCAGCAAGAGAAAAACCAAGAACCATATGATCCTCTCAATAGCCGCAGAGAAAGCATTTGACAAAATACAGCAGCCATTACTGATCAAAACTCTTCAGAGTGTAGGGATAGAGGGAACATTCCTCAACATCTTAAAATCCATCTATGAAAATCCCACAGCAAATATCATTCTCAATGGGGAAGCACTGGGAGCCTTTTCCCTAAGATTAGGAACAAATCAGGGATGTCCACTCTCACCACTGCTATTCAACATAGTATTGGAAGTCCTAGCCTCAGCAATCAGACAACAAAAAGACATTAAAGGCAATCAAATTGGCAAAGAAGGAGTCAAACTCTCCCTCTTCACCGATGACATGATACTCTACATAGAAAACCCAAAAGACTCCACCCTAAGAGTGCTAGAACTCATACAGCAATTTAGCAGTGTGGCAGGATACAAAATCAATGCCCAGAAGTCAGTGGCATTTTTAGACACTAACAATAAGACTGAAGAAAGAGAAATTAAGGAGTCAATCCCATTTATAATTGCACCAAAAAGCATAAGATACCTAGGAAAAAACCTAACCAAAGAGGTTAATGATCTATACCCTAAAAACTATAGAACACTTCTGAAAGAAATTGAGGAAGACACAAAGAGATGGAAAAATATTCCATGCTCATGGATTGGCAGAATTAATATTGTGAAAAAGTCAATGTTACCCAGGGCAATTTACACGTTTAATGCAATCCCTATCAAAATACCATGGACTTTCTTCAGAGAGTTAGAACAAATAATCTTAAGATTTGTGTGGAATCAGAAAAGACCCCAAATAGCCAGGGGAATTTTAAAAAAGAAAACCATAGCTGGGGGCATCACAATGCCAGATTTCAGGTTGTACTACAAAGTTGTGGTAGTCAAAACAGTGTTGTACTGACACAAAAACAGACACATAGATCAATGGAACAGAATAGAGAATCCAGAAGTTGACCCTCAACTTTATGGTCAACTAATATTCGATAAAGGAGGAAAGACTATCCACTGGAAGAAAGACAGTCTCTTCAATAAATGGTGCTGGGAAAATTGGACATCCACATGCAGAAGAATGAAACTAGGCCATTCTCTTTCACCACACACAAAGATAAACTCAAAATGGATGAAAGATCTAAATGTGAGACAAGATTCCATCAAAATCCTAGAGGAGAACCCAGGCAACACCCTTTTTGAACTTGGCCACAGTAACTTCTTGCAAGATACATCCACCAAGGCAAAGGAAACAAAAGCAAAAATGAACTATTGGGACTTCATCAAGATAAGACGCTTTTGCACAGCAAAGTATACCGTCAACAAAACTACAGAATGGGAGAAGATATTTGCAAATGACGTATCAGGTAAAGGGCTAGTTTCCAAGATCTATAAAGAACTTATGAAACTCAACACCAAAGAAACAAACAATCCAATCATGAAATGGGCAAAAGACATGAACAGAAATCTCACAGAGGAAGACATAGACATGGCCAGCATGCACATGAGAAAATGCTCTGCATCACTTGCCATCAGGGAAATACAAATCAAAACCACAATGAGATACCACCTCACACCAGTAAGAATGGGGAAAATTAACAAGGCAGGAAACCACAAGTATTAGAGAGGATGCGGAGAAAAGTGAACCCTCCTGCACTGTTGGTAGGAATGTGAAATGGTGCAACCACTCTGGAAAACTGTGTGGAGGTTCCTCAGAGTTAAAAATAGACCTGCCCTACGACCCAGCAATTGCACTGCTGGGGATTTACCCCAAAGATACAGATGCAATGAAATGCTGGGACACCTGCTCCCCGATGTTTCTAGCAGCAATGTCCACAATAGCCAAACTGTGGAAGGAGCCTTGGTGTCCATCGAAAGATGAATGGATAAAGAAGATGTGGTTTATGTATACAATGGAATATTACTCAGCCATTAGAAATGACAAATACCCACCATTTGCTTCGACGTGGATGGAACTGGAGGGTATTATGCTGAGTGAAGTAAGTCAGTCGGAGAAGGACAAACATTATATGTTCTCATTCACTTGGGGAATATAAATAATAGTGAAAGGGAATATAAGGGAAGGGAGAAGAAATGGGTAGGAAATATCAGAAAGGGAAACAGAACATGAAGACTCCTAACTCTGGGAAACGAACTAGGGGTAGTGGAAGGGGAGGAGGGCAGGGGTTGGGGTGAATGGGTGGCAGGCATTGAGAGGGGCACTTGACAGGATGAGCACTGGGTGTTATTTTGTATGTTGGCAAGTTGAAAACCAATAAAAAATAAATTTATTATTAAAAAAATGAATAGAAAAAGAAAAAAAATTAAAAGTTACCTTGCAACAGCAGTTTAAAAAAAAAGCAGATTACTCTTCATTGTGTGAGTGGGTCGGGTTCAATCAGTTGAAGGCTTGAATAGAGGAAAAGACCGACCTCCCTAAAGGAAGGGGGAATTCTGCCAGCAAACCACCTTCAAAATTGAACTGCAGCTCTTCCCTAGGTCTTCAGCCACGTGACAGCCTATCCTGCAGACCTGGGGCATGTCAGGTTCCACAATAGCATGAGCCAACTCCCTAATCAAGAAAAAAAATAAAGAATGAAGAACTATACACCAACAAAATGGATAACCCCAAAAGAAATGGAAAAATTCTTGGAAACATACAACCTACTAAGATGGAATCAAGAAGAAATAAAAAAAAAAACCTGAACAGTCCAATTACGCATAAGAAGATTGGATGATCATTAAAAAAAACAAAACAAAAAAAAAACAAAAAACAAAAAACCCTCCCATTGGGCAAAAGTACAGGACCAGATGGCATCACTGGTGAATTTTACCAAACATTGATTAAAAAAAATTAATGTCAATCCTTCTCAAACTCTTCCAACAAATTGAAGAGGCAAGAACACTCCCAAATTCATTTTACGAGGCTAGCATTACCTTTATATCAAAACTAGAAAAGGACACTACTAGAAAAGAAAACTATAGGCCAATATCCTTGATGAACATAGATGCAAAAAATATCAGTAAAATACTTGCAAACCAATTCCAGCAGCACATTAAAGGATAATTCACCAAGACCAAGTAGGCTTTATCCTTGGGATGTGAAGATGGTTCAACATCTGCAAATCAGTATATGTGATACATTGTATTAATAGAATGAAAAAAAATCGTGATCACTCAATAGATGCAGAGAAAGGCTTTGACAAATTCTGACATCTGTTCGTGATAAAAACTCTTAACAAATTAGTTATAGAAGGAACATATCTCAACATAACAGAGGCCATACATGACAAGCCCACCACTAACATCATTCTCAATGGTGAAAAGTTAAAAGCTTTTCTCAAAGATCAGGATTAAGACAAAGGTGCCCACTTTGACATCTTCTACTCAACATAGTACCAGAAGTCCTTCCCAGAGGATTTAGGTGTTAAAAAGAAATAAAAGGCATCAGAATTGTAAAGGAAGAAGTTAACCTATTTCTTTTGAAGATGACATGATTTTATACAAAGATAATCCTAAAGATTTTACCCCAAACTGTTAGATCTAATCAATGAATTCAGTAGTGGCAGGACACAAACATTAACATGCAAAAATCAGTAGCATTTCTATATGCCAACAGTGAATTCCTGAAAGAGGAAACAATCCCATTTACAACAAAAGCAAAAATGAACTACTGAGACTTCATCAAGATAAAAATGCTCCTGCACAGTGAAGGAAACAATCAACACAACTAAAAGGCAGCTTACAGAATGGGAGAAGAAATTTGCAAAAGATATATCCGATAAAGGGTTATTATCCAACGTCTACAAAGAACTTATCAAACTCAACACCCAAAAAGCAAATAACCCTGTTATGAAATGGGCAGGAGACATGATCAGATACTTTTCCAAAGAAGACATCCAGATGGCCATCAGATACATGAAAGAATGTTCAACATCACTCATCATCAGGGAAATACAAATCAAAACCACGATGAGGTACCACCTCACACCAGTCAGAATGGCTAAAATTAACAACACAGGAAACAACAGATGTTGGCGAGGATTCGGAGAAAGGGGAACACTCTTATACTGTTGAAGGGAAAGCAAACTGGTGCAGTCATTGCCAAAAAAAGTATGGAGTTTCCTCAAAAAGTTAAAAATAAAACTACCCTACAGCCCAGCAATTGCTCTACTAGGTATTTACCCAATGGATACAAAAACACTGGTTTGAAGGAGCACATGCATCCCGATGTCTATAGTGTTGTTATTAACAACGATCAAATTATTAAAATAGCCCAAATGTCCATCAACTGATGAATGGATAAAGAAGAGGTGGTGTAGGGGAGCCTGGGTGGCTCAGTCAGTTGAGCATCCAACTCTTGGTTTTGGTTCAGGTCATGATCACATGGCTGGTGAGATCAAGGCCCACTTGAGGCTCCATGCTCAGCAGGGAATCTGCCTGAAGACTCTCCCTCTGCCTCCCCCCACTCTCTCTCAAATAAATAATAAATCTTTTAAAAAAGAAGAAGAGGTGAAATATATAATGGATTATTACCCAGCCATCAAAAAGAGTGAAATCTTGCCATTTGCAACAATGTGGGTGGAGCTAGAGTGTATTATGCTAAGTGAAATAAGTCAGAGAAAGACCAATACCATATGTTTTCAGTCATATGTGGAATTTAAGAAACAAAACAGATGGACATAGGGGAAGGGGGAAAAAGGACAGGGAAGCAAACCATAAGAGACTCTTAACTATAGAGAACAATCTGTGGGTTGATGGAGGGGAGGTGGGTAAGGGATGGGCTGAACGAGTGATAGGTATTAAGGAGGGCAACTTGTGTTGAGCAATGGGTGTTATATGTAAGTGATGAATCGCTAAATTCTACTCCTGAAATCAATATCATACTTTATGATCACTCCTTAGAATTTAAATAAAGCTTTGAAACAGAGAAAAAAGAAATCTCATTTATGCTAGTACTGAAAACAATGAAATACTAACAAATAAATTTAAGCAAAGAGGTGAGAGGTCACTACACTGAAAACTATAAAACACTGATTTAGGAAATTGAAGGAAATATAAATGATTGGAAAGGCATCCTGTTTCGTGGATGGAAAGAATTAATATTGTTAAAACGCCCATGCTACGCAAAGCTATCTATGGATTCAATGCAATCCATATCAAGATTCTAATGGATTTTTTTTACAGAAACTTAAATCTTCAAATTCATATGGAACCACAAATGACACCAAATAACCAAAGCAATCCTAAGAAAGAAGAACAAACTGGAAGGTATCACATTTCCTGATTTCAAGCTATATCACAAAGCTATAGTAATCAAAACCACACGGTATTGGCATAATAACAGACACATAGATCAATAGAACAGGATTGAGAGCTCAGAAATAAAGCTGAGCATATATGTCAACTATTATTTGACAAGCAAGCCAAGAATACTCAGTGGAGAATAGACTATCTCTTCAATAAATGGTGCTAGGAAAATTAGGTATTCACATGTAAAAGAATAAAACTAGACTTCTATGTTACACCATTTGTAAGAACTAAAACCACAAAACTCCTGGAAAAAAAAAAAACAGGGAAGAATGCTCCTTGATATGAATCTTGGCCATGATTTCTTGGCTATGACACCTTAAGCACAAGCAACCAAATAAAAAATAAGCAAGTGGAACTACATCAAACTAGAAAGCTTCTGCACAGAAAAAAAAAAAAAAAAAAAAAAAAACAAGATCAACAACAAAATTTTTAAAAACCCTATGGAATGGGAGAAAATTTTGCAAAGCCCATATCATATGCCATATATAGGTTTACTATCCACAATATATGAAGAACTCATACAACTCGATAACAGCAAGCAATCCGATTAAAAATGAGTGAAGACCTGAAGACATTTTTCCAAAGAAGATATAGAAATGGCTGACATTGAAAGGTCATGAAAGTGTACTCAGTGTCAATAATCTTTAGGGAAGGGGATCCCTGGGTGGCGCAGCGGTATGGCGCCCGCCTTTGGCCCAGGGCGCGATCCTGGAGACCCGGGATCGAATCCCACGTCGGGCTCCCGGTGCATGGAGCCTGCTTCTCCCTCTGCCTGTGTCTCTGCCTCCCTCTCTCTCTCTCTCTCTGTGTGTGTGACTATCATAAATAAATAAAAATTTTTAAAAAGTTAAAAAAAATAATCTTCAGGGAAATGTAAATCAAAACCACAATGAGATACCACTTTACACTGCTGAGAATGGCTATCACCAAAAAGAGAAGAGATAGGGGCTCCTGGGTGGCTCAGTCAGTTAAGTGTGTGCCTCTGGCTCATGTCCTGATTCCAGGACCCTGCTCATCAGGGAGTTTGCTTCTCCCCTCCCAGCTCATGCTCTCCCTCCAATAAATAAATAAAATATTTAAAAAATAAAGACAAGAGATAATAAATGCTGGCAATTGTTGGGAAAAGGGAACCCTTGTGCATTGTGAGGATTATATATATATGTAAATGTACATATAAATTATGTATATATATAAACTATTAGCCATAGAAAAGAAAAAACTTGACCATCTGTGACAACATGGATGCATCTTTTTTTTTAACTTTTATTTTTTTATGATAGTCACAGAGAGAGAGAGAGGCAGAGACACAGGCAGAGGGAGAAGCAGGCTCCATGCACCGGGAGCCTGATGTGGGATTCGATCCCGGGTCTCCAGGATCGCGCCCTGGGCCAAAGGCAGGCGCTAAACCGCTGCACCACCCAGGGATCCCAACACGGATGCATCTTGAAGGCATTATGTTAAGTGAAATAAGTCAGAGAAAAACAGAGGCATATACTATATGACCTCACTTATATATGGAATCCAAAAACAAAGCAAATTAAACTCATTAAAAAAGAGAGAGATCGATCAGATTTGTGGTTACAAGAAGCAGCGGATTAGAGGGTCTGGAAATTGGATGAAAGTAATCAAAGGGTACAAACTTCCAATCATAACATAAAAGAGTAATGAGGATGTAATGTACAACATGATGACTATAGTTAACATTGCTTTATGGTGTATTTGAACATTACTAAGAGAAGAAATCCTAAAAGTTCTCATTACAAGAAAAATTTTTTTTGCTTTTTAAAATATCTATGTGAGAGGATGGATGTTAAGTATACCCACTGTCATCATTTTACAATATATGTAAGTCACTCCATTATGCTGTATACCTTAAACTTACACAGTGCTGTACATCAATAATGTCACAATAAAACTGAAAGATAAAAGGGAAATACACACACACACACACATGCCCACACACACATGCCCACACACATACTCATAAGCTATTGGCCCTGTTTCTCTGGAAAACCTTAACTAATATGCCAGGTAATGCTGAAACCGCTATTGCATGGATCACACTTTGAGTAGTAAGGAACTAGAGAATATCCGGCAAGTGGGCACATGGCTTCATCTATAATAATGTTCATTTCAGCATTGTTTGTGGGAGCAAAGGTGTAGAAAAAAACAAAATGTCCATCAAAGGTGGTCCAAAAAATGCATTGTGATTCATTCTTACAATGTAATATTGTATAGTAATAAAAGTGAATGTCTTAAAACCACAGGAGTCAGGCCTTATATACACCCAAAAAATGTAATATAATATCAAATTATCAAATGGAAGACAAACACACATACAGTATGAATATATATGTATATGTATTTATTCGTGTGTGTATAACATTTTTAAGGGATGTTTTCATTCACAGTTCCAGTATAAAGCAATTTATGGAGCATACAAACACCTCATTATAGTTATTAGTTACATTTGGGGGGCAGGGAAGACAGATGTGCAATTAAGGGGATGGACTCAAAGCATATGTCACATTTATTGCTTAACCTGGGTTGTCGGTACACATTTGTTTATTTTACAGCTTTTTGTAATATTTAGTATATTTGATATTTTTGATAAGTAGCAAATAAAACTTTCAGGGCTGAAGTTCATTATCCTAAATATATATTCATTTTACCAAGCAATTAAAATACATTAACTACAGAGATGAAAACATCAATAATCAGCAATCCCACCATCACTGGAAAAAAAAGAGTAACACTTTGCTGTGTTCCATTCCTTCATCTTTAATTTGTTTGCATATATGCACACATAGAGTATATACATTACACCGACGTTTCATAGAACTGTAATATCATATATGAAGTTTTTATGTTATAACCATCTTCTTAATTTTTATAATTAGTATTAAATCACTGGGTACAAGGAAGGCATTTAACTTTGATTTTTAAAAGACTATTGTTTTAGAGCAATTTTTAAAAAATATTTTATTTATTTATTCATGAAAGACACAGACAGAGAGGCAGAGACATAGGCAGAGGGAGAAGCAGGCTCCCTGCGGAAAGCCCGATGTGGGACTCGATCCCAGGACCCTGGGGCCAAAGGTAGATACTCAACCACTGAGCCACCCAGGTGCCCCTGTTTCAGAGCAGTTTTAAGTTCACAACAAAATTGAGGGAAAATTGCTTCCTGCTCCCACAAATGTATAACCACCCTCATTATCAACATCCTTCACCAGAGTGGCACATTTATTGCCGCTGATGATAAGTCATACATTGATAAGTCATAATCACCCAAAGTCCATAGTTTACATTAGGGTTCACGGTTGGTGGTATACATTCTATGGGCTTGGACAGATATATAAGACATGTATCGATTTTTTAACTTTTGATTTTTATTGAACCTTTACAACTGTACCTGTCCCAGTTCTTGAACAATGCATCTTAATCCATAGCTTTGGAAATGTCACACTTGTTTCATATTATAAAATGGAAATAAATACCTGGTCCTGCTCATGAGCTTTCTACAATGTTCCTTTAATCTGCATGTCAACCACTCTGTTCCCAGCAGTGATGAACTTACAGCACCACAGAACTATTACACTATGTGGCAATGTGAAGCCCACCTGCGCAACTCCCCTTTCGACTGGCTGGGAGTAGTGATAATTAGAATGAATGACACAAAGATGTACTCAGCACTTGCTCTGATTGCTTTCAATGTAGTGTTTCATTTAATCTTCACTACAACTTTAAGGGACAGGTACCATCCTGACTCCCACTAAATACAAGAAGGTAAGACTCAGAGAGAGGAACCTGCTTACTAAAGATCATGCATCTTGTAACTCGAAGAGCCCATGGTCAAACCCATTTCCTGAACCACTTTTCCTATGTTATATTTCTTCTGTGTTATGGCTGAGGCCAGCACTGGGGAAGTGACTCACTCTAGATCCTGTGGTTTGGCATGGGCACAGGCCTCCTGAAGCTACTCTTCTCTCCAGTAGACCTTTTATTGCTTTTTCCTCATATATGCCCTCTTTTTCTGAGGCTCAGAAACTGCTCCACCAGTAACAAGCAAGAAGGTGAAAGGAGGGAACAGGAAAACACCAGGAATAACAGCAATTTATTCTCTTACCTTTCTCAAAATTCCTCATTTAATTCACCCCACAACACAGGAATGACACTAAAGCTCCTGCACCAGGTAAATGTCTGTATGCTTCTCTTCCTTGGCTACAGTTCTGGATACTCTCTATGGGAGATATGCTCTTTGGTTTATGGGAGATATGCTCTTTAAAGTCAAATATTTTATGAGAGGGAGAAGACAGGCTGGGCACTACTGATGTTTACCCAAGTCCTACAATGTGCCAGATGTTTCTATAGGCTTTTCTCTGTTTCTCTCCACCAGAGCCCTGTGAGGAATGTATTGTTATTTCCATTTTACAGATTGTCAAAATAGGCCCACAGAGCACTATGCTTTTCCAGAGTCACACATGGAGTCAGGAGCAAGAATAGGGTGTTTCTCTCTCTCTCTCTCTTTCTCTCTCTTTCTCTCTCTCTCTCTCTCCCCCCACAATATATCCAACAGCTTCCCTTTGCAAGATTGGGTTTTCAAAGTTTAAGTACTGACTGTTTTAAACTCTCCTAGAGTCATGATCACATGGCTACTCAATGAGATATTCATTACACAGATGGAACCTTGTGCCAGGATGCCCAGATGTACAAACCATATAGTTGATCTATATCAACTGAGGTGTGAAGCAAGGTTGATGTTGACAGCAGAGCTGTTTTTCTTTTTGGAGGGTGAACTGAGAAAAGGTTGTTGACATTTATACAGAGACTTTAGTGAGTGAGTACTTTATACTTTAACTTAATCCTTACAGCTATTCAGGTTGCTGTTCATTGTTGACATTATTCAGATTAGGGTATAAGAGTTAAGAGAAGTGAAATAACTTTCCCCAGGGAAAATAACCTTGTAAATTACTGCTCAGGAGCTTAAAACCTGGAATTACGCAAAGTGCCAGTGTTTTCCTGCTCTGTTATGTGGGCAAGGAGTCAATGAAGCTAAGTGTATTATTTAGGGTTTTGCTTGAACAATGAGCTTTACTGCTTTTATATTTGAATATATATATTCACATATATATGGTAGTATGTGTCTGTATATATACTACAGATATATATATACACACACACTGTATATACATGTCTGTGTATATGTGCTATACCATCTATATAGCGAAATTTGAAAGTACAAAGTATATAAAAAGGTGGGGAGAATATTTGGAAGATACATTGTAGATAGGTTAGCATCTTCAATCTTTTAATCAACAGAAAAATGACCCAAAGATTACAACAGAGAATTCTCATTCAAAGCAACATGCCCCATAAAATCTCATTCAATGCCCCATAAGATCCTTAAAAACATGCCCAACCATATAACCAATGAAATGCCAAATGAGCTCTCATTCTAAGTGAAACAGGTAAATATCAACACAATATGAGAGAGTGATCACAAGTTTGTAAAAATATATAGTTTATATTTGGATAAATATCTGTGCATTTTATTAGGATATATACTGGAAAAGAACAACAGCATATACATCAAATAATTAATAATGAGTATCTTCTAGTTGGTGTGGGAGTCCTGGCCAGAGGATTAATATCCTGACATATTAATTTGGCTAAGGGAATAAAATCCCAAAGATGTTATTTTTAAATACTGTTTATGAAACTAATAAAATAATAATGACCCTTATTCTGAAATGACTGTTTTCCTTCTTTCTTATTTTAAAATATACAATTTATATTAAGAGCTGCCATACTTAAACGTCTACAACTCTGCACTGAGAAGGCTAGTGAATAAAACTGCCCAGGGTCAGAGCAAAAGGGCCACAATGTACACAGATATAATGCCCCTAGAACAGTGGTTTGGATCTCAGAAGTAAGACCTGGGTGCTAGTAAAGGTCAGCTTTCTAAAGGCAGAAGGGATTGGTCACAGTTCAGTAGTGTAAGTCCAGGGGGAAAATAAGCAGGTAGGGGATCAGTGCAGAGAGAAGGGTCTGTACCAGACACAACACATTTGCGAAATGATTTACAGACATAATTAATATACCATTAATTTCCAAAAAAGGAAATCTGACTAAATGAAAGAGTCATGTTCACATGTACCAACAGGTAATTCAAGGAAGAAAAATGAATGGCAATCAGACATGTGTAAAATTGCTCAACCACACCAAAAACTAAATGAAAATAAATGTAACAGAGGCATTGAGATATATAAACAAGATATAGAACATAATGTGCAACATAACCTAATTTTTGAAAATTTTCTATTTTCATGTGTCATATTTTAAATTATAAACAATCCCACACCAACATATATGGAGAATATTAACAAATATATCAAGTGATTATTTAGAGGTGGGACATGGAAATTGAAGAAGGGAGATATAAGATAATTCTCACAAATATATATTTCTTCTGTGTTTCTGGGACTTTGGGGTACATGTGCACTGATGTTTTTTATAGATTGATTTATTTATTTTAGAGATGGGGCAGGGGTGGGGAGGAGCAGAGGGAGAGGGAGAGAGAACTCCAAAAAGACTGTGCTGAGTGTGAAGACTAATGTAGGGCTCCATTTCATGACCCTGGGATAATGACCTGAGTCAAAACCAAGAGCCAGATGTTTAACCAACTCTACCACCCAGGTGCCACTGTGCAGTGATCTTTAATTCATAAAGTAAGATAAAATTATGAGAGCAAAAGATAAAGCTAGTTGTGTTTTTACTTACAAAACTAAGGCTGGGTCACTTGGGTGGCTCAGTTGGTTAAGCATCCAACTCGCGATTTCGGCTCAGGATCGTGAGATCAAGCCCTACATCTGGCTCTGCACTCAGCGTCAAGTCTGCTTGAGATTCTCTGCCCCTCTGCCAGCACATGCTATAAATAAACTAATTAATTAATCAATTAATTAATTAAAATTCCTTTAAAAATAATGCTGAGTTATATATTTTCAAACATTAAATGTGTTAAATATATTATAAAATGGAAAAGTTACACACAGGGACACCTGGATAGCACAGTTGGTTAAATATCTCTTGGCTTCAGCTCAGGTCATGATCTCAGGGTCATGGGATCTAGAGCATCGGGTAGCAAGGTCTGCTTGGGACTCTCTCTCCCCTCTCCCTCTGCCCTTCCCACCTCTCTCTAAAATAAATAAATCATTTTTTAAAAAAGTTACACACAGCTTTATATTTATAACATACACATACATGCATTCCTTCATTTAATCTGAGAGAAGGCCAAAGAAAACTCCCTATCACAGGAGTTAATATTCATGGGTTCTGTATCACCACTTAATACTTCCTTTGCCATATAAACCCCAGAAAGTTTTCTCCAGAGGGCTTCCACCGGGAAAGCCTCTTTATCTCTCTCCCTCATTTTCAGGCCTCTTGCTCAAGTGAGGCCAAATTGCAATTCTGGATTTGGTCACCAGATGGCATGAGCTTCTAATTAAATTTTATTTTCCAATGGAAAATACTCATTTGGCGAGATGAAACATTCTACTTTGAATGGAGGGTATGAAACAGTATGTAAAACAAAATCATGATTAACTCCTTAGTTCAGCAATAAACATTTTTCAAAACACTCCTTCAAAACCTTGATAATGAATTGACAATGTCAAATGAGTTCATCATAAAAGTTAACTAGGGCAGCCCCGGTGGCGCAGCGGTTTGGCGCCGCCTGCAGCCTGGGGTGTGATCCTGGAGACCCGGGATCGAGTTTCACATCGGGCTCCCTGCATGGAGCCTCCTTCTCCCTCTGTCTGTGTCTCTGCCCCTCTCAATCTGTGTCTATGAATAAATAAATAAAATCTTAAAAAAAAGATAAAAAAAATAAAAGTCAAAGAGCTTTAAAAATTAAAAGATGTATGAAAAATTAGAAGGGAAATTATTCACATTTACAGCAACACATAATTTGTACACAAGCAATTCTCTTGAATCAGGAAAGAGATACATAAATGAAAACAAAATATCTAAAAAAAAACTATAGGAATGTAAGTAAACTTATGAAAAGATATCCAACAACAATAAACCTACAAATAAAAGTCCTAGTAATTTTATACATAGCTAAAAAAGATAAATTGCATGATAAAGTTTGCTGCCACCCCATTCTTACAAAAAAAGTGTGCATATCTGCTCATACATATTGTGCATCTGCTTGTATATTGCACATATACATTTCAGAAAAGCATCTGCAAAATGTGCTCCACACCATTGACAAAGGATAGTTCAGCAGGATGAAAGGAGGTAGAAATAAGATCATTTATTTTCCATGTAAATGTACCTATATTGTTTGATTTCTTTCAATTACAAACATACATTAGCTTTATAATTGAGGAAGGTAAATGAGAATAAATCTTGGAAAACAGGAAACAACTTGTTATGATCTGATCCCTGATTTCATATAATCTGTTGACCTGAAAAGTAATTCATAGTTAATTGCTAAGTTAAAAAAATAAACACATGAGGTATACACAATGTAATCCCAGTTATTGTGATAATACCCCAAAGTGCAGAAGTATATGTATATGTATATGTACAAGTGTGTCTAAAAGGATATGGCCAAAAATAGCCACATACATAGACAAATGCTCACACACATAATACAGATACACATTCCCTCAGAGACACTCACACTGGCAGCTTTCTCTTTATTAAACAGGGATGGAACTTCCTGTCACAAGTTCAGAGAACCAGGTAGCATCTGATTCTGCAGGAAGGCCTGCCGGTGCCATTCAAGTCTCCAAAAACCTGGGTTTGTTAGGTCAGGCCAGAGATCCTCCCCAAATTCTTGCATAGCCACCTCCAGAGATATACAGAGATATATTCTGGTTCTGACCAGCAGGTGGTGATTATTTCAATATGCTATCTTTTTTGCAAAGGAAAAGTATCAATTTTTGCAGACACAAAGACAATATGAAATAAATAGATCTAAATATGTTTAATTAATACATAGGAATTTATACATATATATGAAAAAATATATAGAATATATAGATATAATATATATTCAAACCGTATATAGGGGGATCCTTGGGTGGCGCAGCGGTTTGGCGCCTGCCTTTGGCCCAGGGCGCGATCCTGGAGACCCGGGATCAAATCCCACATCGGGCACCCGGTGCATGGAGCCTGCTTCTCCCTCTGCCTATGTCTCTGCCTCTCTCTCTCTCTCTCTCTCTGTGACTATCATAAATAAAAAAAAAAAAAATTTCAAACCGTATATAGTTTCATTTGTTGATAATGACTTACAGCCATTCATTTGTTCAGCACGTATATGTGGGACACAGGTAGCTTGAGTCCATGTGTCATTCCCAGTCTTCCCTCTGATCCCCAGACTCTTTTCCAACTACCTATAGGTCATGCTCACTTGGAGATATGACTACAATTCCTTTCTATATGTAAGAGTGAGTGTGTGTATGTGTATGTGTTTCTCTGCTGTTGAACTGAGGACTAGAGAATCAAACAAGATAACTCATTATTTAACATCCTTTCCTCTTTCCAACCCCATCAGGAAACATATACTACACTGAAAAAAAATAGCACCAAAGCTCAAAAATGTGCATAGATTTCATGTCTTTTGTGTATATTTTCATATGCTCTTTATTACAGGCATGCTATTTCATTTACATCAAAATCCCATTTTTATAGAAAAGAGGACCAGACACTTTCTATAGTTTAGTTTATCTGATATTCTTCATCAAAATCCTGTTAGGCAGGAATTTTGCTACTCAGCAATATCTATCTCCTTCACTACTATTTTCCACTTATACATACACATGATAAAGTATTGTATGTATGTACATATGATAATAAAGATACATTTAATTATTTATGAAAATACTACATTGATAAAAGGGCTGGGAAAAATTGCAGCCAAAATCTGTCACATCTCAGCAATCACTAGTGCAGGGAGCAACCTAGTGCCAGGTTGCTGGCAAGTAGGATCAAGTAAGCCACCACTGCCCTTTGCCTCTTACCCCATCCACCACCACTCACATAACCAAAACCTCGTGATGGAGAATGGTTGGCTGTAGGACAAGGCTAACTTGAGAGACTATTTTCAGGGGAACAAAGAATGCTGGAGTAGGCAAAGCCAGGTGCAACAGAAGCCAGTGAGAACTAGAGCAGTTATACAGAGATAAAGACCCTACATAATTTTGCTGATCTAAGTGCATAGTGATCAAATTTGGGCACCATTATAGTAGAAAATAGTAAAATTGGAATTCTCAGTTTATTTTATTTTTGTTTTTTTTTGGAATTCTCAGTTTAATGTTCAATGTAGAAGTTAATATTTTCAGTAGACAGTCTATTGCCTTTTCGTTGTGGACATTCACTTCTTCACTTTAAACTAACACACTGTTCTCATGCCTTCTGCCAAACCATTTTTATTTCCAGTGTATGAAAATGAATTGGGTCAATGGGAGAACAAGGATGCTTTGTATTCAGCCATATTTATTTTGAGAATTTAATACAAAGTATTCATGTTGAAACTGCTTTCTTGGAGGATGGGAGTCAAACATCCTTTAAATAGGAATGAAGGCAACCTTCATTTTGTTCTCAGTTTGTATGGGTCTGTATTTATATTACCAACAAGCAAAAATATTGTCGTTCAATCTTTCATTAGTGAGTACATTAAAATAAAATGTTTAATTTTGAGAAAAATTATTCAGTTAGAAATTATGTTTTTGTATGCTTCCTGCTTAGTTTTGGCAGTGAGATTTTTGAACTGGTGGAGTTTTTTTCAGAGTCAAATGACAAATAGATTTTTTTCTCTGTAAACACTGTCCAGTCCATGTACTAGCAGATAAAACTTTATAAATGAAGGCAAAAAATATCTTGAGTCTTTTACATTAATAAGATTTTTAAAATAGTATTCAAGGCTTAGCAAAGACTAGTGCTGACATTCTGTATTCTAGACATCTGGTTAACATTTCCGCCTTCACTATGTGAACTTGTAATTGAGATTTGCATGAATAAAAGTTTATTTATTCCTAGTCTTTTCTCTGTACCATGGTTTGTGCCTTGATTTCCTGATCTATGAAATACAGATCATCACTTCTTGCCAAAAAAGAGACTGTGGTCATTGTACAAGAGCCTATAAACTGAGAATCCCTGTATAATACAAGAAAGCCATATTTACACTACTCATGGCATGTCAAAAATGAGAACGATTCTTATTTTAGGAGGGCTTTTGGGAGGCTGGCTGTATTGTCCCCATTTTTCTCATTGAATATTATATTTATCCTTGATAGTTCTGAAATTTTGGTAAACATTTGCATTAATCTCCATATAACCCAAACAATGAAAACTTTCATATATCTACATATATATGGTTACTAAATCAACTATATCTGGATAAAGTATGTAATGTCAGCTTCTTCATGTTTCAGTTTTTAATTTCATTCCCTTTCTTTTTCTACTTATGATTTTCTAATTGACTTTATTTTTATACAAAGACAATTTTTTAATAAATTAATTTTTTATTGGTGTTCAATTTACCAACATACAGAATAACACCCAGTGCTCATCCTGTCAAGTGTCCCCCTCAGTGCCCGTCACCCATTCACCCCCACCCCCCGCCCTCCTCCCCTTCCACCACCCCTAGTTCGTTTCCCAGAGTTAGGAGTTTTTATGTTCTGTCTCCCTTTCTGATATTTCCCACACATTTCTTCTCCCTTCCCTTATATTCCCTTTCACTATTATTTATATTCCTCAAATGAATGAGAACATACACCGTTTGTCCTTCTCCAATTGACTTACTTCACTCAGCATAATACCCTCCAGTTCCATCCACGTTGAAGCAAAAGGTGGGTATTTGTCGTTTCTAATGGCTGAGTAATATTCCATTGTATACATAAACCACATCTTCTTTATCCATTCATCTTTCGATGGACACCAAGGCTCTTTCCACAGTTTGGCTATTGTGGACATTGCTGCTAGAAACATCGGGGTGCAGGTGTCCCAGCGTTTCATTGCATCTGAATCTTTGGGGTAAATCCCCAACAGTGCAATTGCTGGGTCGTAGGGCAGGTCTATTTTTAACTCTTTGAGGAACCTCCACACAGTTTTCCAGAGTGGCTGCACCTGTTCACATTCCCACCAACAGTGTAAGAGGGTTCCCTTTTCTCCGCATCCTCTCCAACATTTGTGGTTTCCTGCCTTGTTAATTTTCTCCATTCTCACTGGTGTGAGGTGGTGTCTCATTGTGTTTTTTTTATTTTTATTTTTTAAATTTATGATAGAGAGAGAGAGAGGCAGAGACATAGGCAGAGGGAGAAGCAGGCTCCATGCACCGGGAGCCCGACGTGGGATTCGATCCCGGGTCTTCAGGATCGCGCCCTGGGCCAAAGGCAGGCGCTAAACCGCTGAGCCACCCAGGGATCCCTCATTGTGGTTTTGATTTGTATTTCCCTGATGGCAAGTAATGCAGAGCATTTTCTCATATGCATGTTGGCCATGTCTGTCTTCCTCTGTGAGATTTCTGTTCATGTCTTTTGCCCATTTCATGATTGGATTGTTTGTTTCTTTGGTGTTGAGTTTCATAAGTTCTTTATAGATCTTGGAAACTAGCCCTTTACCTGATACGTCATTTGCAAATATCTTCTCCCATTCTGTAGGTTGTCTTTTAGTTTTGTTGACTGTATCCTTTGCTGTGCAAAAGCTTCTTATCTTGATGAAGTCCCAATAGTTCATTTTTGCTTTTGTTTCTTTTGCCTTTGTGGATGTATCTTGCAAGAAGATACTGTGGCCGAGTTCAAAAAGGGTGTTGCCTGTGTTCTCCTCTAGGATTTTGATGGAATCTTGTCTCACATTTAGATCTTTCATCCATTTTGAGTTGATCTTTGTGTATGGTGAAAGAGAGTGGTCTAGTTTCATTCTTCTGCATGTGGATGTCCAATTTTCCCAGCACCATTTATTGAACAGACTGTCTTTCTTCCAGTGGATAGTCTTTCCTCCTTTATCGAATATTAGTTGACCATAAAGTTCAGGGTCCACTTCTGGGTTCTTTATTCTGTTCCATTGATCTATGTGTCTGTTTTTGTGCCAGTACCACACTGTCTTGATGACCACAGCTTTGTAGTACAACCTGAAATCTGGCATTGTGATGCCCCCAGATATGGTTTTCTTTTTTAAAAATTCCCCTGGCTATTCGGGGTCTTTTCTGGTTCCACACAAATCTTAAAATAATTTGTTCTAACTCTCTGAAGAAAGTCCATGGTATTTTGATAGGGATTGCATTAAACGTGTAAATTGCCCTGGGTAACATTGACATTTTCACAATATTAATTCTGATAATTGTGAAATATTAATCAAATCTGTCTTTTGATTTTAACTTATCTAGTTTAAATGTCTTATATTCCTTCAATTCATATTAGTTTACAACAGAGGACAAAAATTAATGACCTGAGGGCCACAATTTTTTCCACATAACGTTTAATTATTTAAATAATTGTCAACTCTTAAAAAATGGGAGATTTCATATATAAATACAGCTTTCTGGCTTATCTTGAGAAATTGGGTTTGGCCACATGGGGCCTACATTTTTACATTCTCTCAGGAAAACAGCTGGCTGGAGCTGATAGCAGTTCCTTCATCAGACATCCACCATAGTATTTATCACTCTCTAATGTGTGACTCCTCACACTGACACAGAACATTAGTTTCTATTTTGCTCTTATGCTATTGATTTTCTTGCAGTATAGAGAAAACTGAAATATTTCTTGCCTCCATTTAACCAAAAGTAGGGTACCAAAAGACAGTGTTGTTCATTTCAAGAAAACTGGAGGGAGAGTATTCACATGTAGAAGCAAATGTTCTTTCCTTGATTTTTACATATACCAACTTTCATTATTTACATTACCAATGTGGCCACCTTAGGTTTTGAGTTTAGCCTTCCTGGAGTTATAAGTTTTCCATGTCACATCACTAATGTGCTACACAACCTTTCTAAGTAGAATATTATATATATATATATATATATATATATGTATATATACACACACATATATATAATATATACACACACATTCTAGAACATTTAAGCACTTAAAGGAGAGGCATATTTGAAGTGACTTTTTAATGACAGACTACAAGAATGTTTGATAGGATATTTTGAACTTTCATTTGCTATATTTAGTAATGTCATCTTTTCTTATCAGAAAAAGGATTGTATTCTTCCTCTTGGCAGGTCACGATGGGGTAATTGAATACAATAAGTATTAAATAAATTCAATTCTGTGTCAAGTTGCCTCTGGCTATGATATTTTCCTCTGACCCAATGAGTGAAGTTATATAGGAATAGCATTCCAACTGTGCCAGCTCACTTTAAGAGATATACAGTAGTCTGAATTAGGAAACTCAAAGACAGGTTTTGCCTGTTTTCAGAGTGGTTTGCTTTATGTCTTTACAAGAATTGTGTTGCAAATATTTAATACAACTTTAAGTGCCTAAAATCAGGGAATGGACTTAGTGAATTTGTATTTTCAGTAACAAAAGTAACTCGGGCTGCTTTCTGTAATTGTAACTTTTATTTGTGAAGTATGGGACAACATTAACTTAACTGCTAACTGCCCTCTCTCAAAATTTCAGATATCCTATTTGTCCATATTCCATGCTGGCTCTTGTTCATATCAGCTATTTGGTAATGCCATGAAAACAGTTCTGTTTATTTACTTGTGCATTCCTTTTGGTCAATTATGCACAAATAATATCTGTTTTGGTTTAAAAATGAAGATGTGGCCTGCAATTCCACTTCTAGTTATATACACAGAAGAATTAAAATAAGCATTCAGGGACACCTGTGTGGCTCAGTGGATGAGCGTCTGTCTTTGGCTCAGGTCGTGATCCCAGGGTCCTGGGATGGAGTCCCACATCAGGCTCCCCGCAGGGAACCTGCTTCTCCTTCTGCCTATGTCTCTGCCTCTCTCTCTGTGTCTCTCATGAATAAATAAAATCTTTAAAAAATAAAATAAGCATTCATACAAAAACTTACACACTAAACTTAATAGCAACAATATTTACAATAGCCAAAATGTGGAAATAACCCAATGCCCATCACTGAATAAATGGATAAATGAAATGTGGTATATCCATATAATAGAATATTATTTGTACATTGATACACACTACATAATACTATTTGTACATGATACACACTATAACATGGATGAACCTTGAAAAAATTATGCTAAGTGAAAGAAGCCAGATGCAAAAGGTCATAAATTGTTGACTATCAATATGGTATGATTCAATTTATATCATGTGTCCAGAATAAGCATGGCCATATAAACAGAAAGTACATTAGTGGTCGCTTAAGACTATGGGAAGAATGAGAGGATAAGAGAATGATAGCTAAAGAGTACAGAATTTCTAGTTATGGTGCTGAAAATGTTCTAAAATTGTGGTTGCATATATCTGTAAATATACTATAAACCATTGAGTTGAATACTATAAATGATAAATTATATGATATGTGAATACTATCTCAATAAACCATCACAAAAAAATATAATTTTTGGGGATCCCTGGGTGGCTCAGCGGTTTGGCTCCTGCCTTTGGCCCAGGGCGCGATCCTGGAGACCCGGGATCGAATCCCAAGTCGGGCTCCCGGTGCATGGAGCCTGCTTCTCCCTCTGCCTGTGTCTCTGCCTCTCTCTCTCTCTCTGTGACTATCATAAATAAATAAAAATAAAAAAATTTAAAAAATATATAATTTTTTTAAATAAACATGTGAGCCCACTGGTTTTGGTCAATGAACTTTTAATTCAAAGATGCTTAGGTCCACCATGTTCAAATTATCAGACTGACACCCAAATGGAACTGCAGCAGGAAAGAAATTTTTGTTTTGTTTACCGCTATATCGCTTACATCTAGAACAGTGCCAATAAATTTCTTTTTGAACACCATAAGTAATTTTCCAATATTTAAAATCAATAACTACCAGAATATAAGCTTCAGGGTGGCAAGAATTTGTAACTGTTTTCTTTACTGCTGATTCTCCTGACCTTGAACAATGCCTGATACAAAGTGGGCACTCCACAAATATTTGTAAAATGAATGTACTACTTCTTCTGTTCCCAGCTCAGTGGAACACTGTCCCTAACATCCAACCAAACAATAAAATGATGGGAGAGGAACATAAAGAAAATGAATTGGCAATGAATAAAAACAAGCCATTCAAGTCAGAAATGGCAATCAAGTATGTGAAAAGTTTTTCAAACCTCCCAAAAATTGAGGGAATTAAAGGAAGGCAAAGTGCAGTCTGATTCTGCTCTTTGCACTTGCTAACACTAAGGCTTCTGTCACCACTGCACTAAGATATTTTGTATACCTCCTATACAGACACACAAACACAACTGGAGAGACAGACTAGAGAGACAAAAGACTTCAGGCTTGATGAAACTGGAAGTGCATTCAGGGTGGTCCAAACAGCTGACTGTCCTGATGGTGGGACCTGGCTGTCACTCATCTCACACATCTAGGTCCCCTCCTTTCCTTATATTTGACACCCCATTGGTGTGTGTGTGTGTGTGTGTGTCTGCCATGGAACAAAGCAGATCCAGGTCTTGGAAATCCACTTCAATCAGAACCTCTTATCTCACATCTGTTCATCAGCTAAGATTGAGTTTAGAAAAGGTCTGCATCTGATGTTCTTGAGTGAGTGCCTGTACATTGATACCTTAATTGCTAAAATGAGGAAACAGTGAAACATTAAACTGATTTAAAAAATAAGTTAAATAGGACTAGAAGATCCTCCCTAAATCCAGGGCTTTTACATGTAATTCAACTGGGAAATGAGAACTCCAAGGAACTGTCCAAGATGATGCAGTTAACTCATCAGAGAGAAAAGACTGGGACCTGATTATCAAAAATAAAGAATATCCACTACCTTACACAGTAAGTCAGTATATCTGTATCACCTGACTTATAACTATTGGATTTCTAATTGAGGCTCCATGGTATCCTGAAAGGAATATAGGATTGGCAGTTAGGACTTTGGCTCTCATCTCTGATTGATTATTCATTTAGTGGCTGTGTGACCCCAGACAAGATAATTCACTGAATTTTGCCCTAGTCTCTTTACCTAGAAAATGGATGTGATAACTCCCTACACCACAGTAATATAGAGGATAAATCTGACAAGCCAGACAAGGTAGCAGCCACAGTGCCTGGCATACAATAGGCACTGGAGTATCCCTCAGCTCCCAAGCAAGCAGATGTCATGTATTATGTCTTAACACTTCTGCTTCTTCTCTACACCTCAGGCTTCTGTGATCCTAACTGCCTTCCCAAGCACAATGATTAAATGCAGAAAGGGTGATGATGTCCTCCAGGAGGGAAACTCCCAGGGAAAAACTAATGTAAGTATGAATTTCATTCCTCAGTTCTATTGCCAATGCTCTTGCTGACCTTAACATTAACCTCCAGATTTGCCACATCCCTCTGTTCAACCCCCATAGTCTCAGTATCAGCCCTCTGTCTGTGCTAGGCAGTCAAAGCCACAAAAAGCCATTGCTTTAACAATTCTTCTGACAGTTTCCTCAGTTCTCTCACTCCATTCTTTTATCCCAACTACTGCTTTAAAAAACACACACTTATGAAGTATATAGTGGCATTATTTATCAAGCAAAATCCATAATGGCATTATTTATCAAGTGGCATTATCAAGCAAAGTTTATCCAAGATAAATTCCCACAAATATTATAAAGTCAGGGGTCCTGTACATTTTATTTTTTTAAGTCTTTACTTAAGTTCCAGTTAGTTAACATACAGTAGAAAATATTTTAAGGTGTATAATACAGTAATTCATCACTTCCATACAACACCTGGTGCTCATCACAAGTGCATTCTTAAATCCCCATAACCTATTTAACCCATGCCCCCACCGACCTCTCTCATAACCATCAGTTTGTTCTCTATACTTAAGAATCTGTTTCCTGGTTGACATATTTCACTTAGCAGAATACTCTCTAGCTCAATCCATGCCATTGCAAATAGCAAGATTTCATTCTTTTTATGGCTGAGTAATATTCCATTGTAAATATTTACTGTTTCTTGTCCATTCATCAGTCAATGGAAACTTGGGATATTTCCATAATTTGGCTATTATAGATAATGCTGCTATAAATATCCAGGTGCATGTATCCCTTTAGATGATTATTTTTGTATTCCTTGGGTAAATACCTAGCAGAGTAATTGCTGAATCTTAGGGTAGTTCTATTTTTAACTTTTTGAGGAACCCCCATACTGTTTTCCAGAGTGGCTGCACCAGTTAGCATTCCCACCAACAGTGCAAGAGGGTTTCCCTTTCTCCACATCCTTGCCAACATCTGTTGTTTCTTGTCTTGTTGATTTTAGCCATTCTGGCAGGTGTGAAGTGATCATGATCTCGGGGTCATTGTAGTTTTAATTTGTATTTCCCTGATGATGAGTAATATTGAGCATCTCTTCATTATGTCTGCTGGACATCTTGATGTCTTCTTTGGAAAAATGTTCATGTTTACCGCACATTTTTTAATTGGATTACGCATTTTGGGAGTGTTGAGTTTTGTAAGTTCTTTATATTTTTGGATATTAATGCTTTTTCATATATGTCATTTGAAAATATCTTCTCCCATTCAGTAGGCTGCCTTTTAGCTGTGTTGTTGATTGTTTCCTTCACTTTGCAGAAGCTTTTTATTTTGATGAAGTCCCAAAAGTTTATTTTTGCTTCTGTTTCCTTGCCTCATGAGACATATCTAGAAAGAAGAAACTATGGTTGATGTCAAATATCCCTGATGAATATGGATGCGATAATTATCAATAAAATACTAGCAAACTGAATCCAACAATACATTAAAAAATAATTACAAAAATAATAATAATTCATCATGATAAAGTGGGATTTACTCCTGGGTTGCCAGAGTGGTTCAATATTCACAAATCAATCAATGTGATACATCAAATTAAAAATAGAAAGGATAAGAAGCATAGGATCATTTCAATAGATACAGAAAAAGCCTTTGACAAAGTACAATATCCATTCCTGATAAAACCCTCAACAAAGTAGGTGTAGCAGGAATATACCTCCACATCATAAAGGCCATATATGAAAAATCTACAGCTAATATCAGGAAAAACTGAGAGCTTTTTGTCCATAGTCAGGAACAAAACAGGGACATCCACTCTCATCATTGTTATTTGTCATAATACTGGAAGTCCTAACTTCAGCAATCAGGCAACAATAAATAAATAAATAAATAAATAAATAGCATACAAATCAGCAAGGAAGAAGTCAAACTTTCATTATTTGCACTATTTGACATAATACTCTATATGGAAAACCCAAAAGACTCCACCAAAAAATTTGCTAGAATTGATATACAAATCCAGTAAAGTCACAGGATACTAAATCAACATACAGAAATCTGTTGCATTTCTATACACCAATAATTAAGCAGCAGAAAGAGAAATGGAGGACTCAATCACACTTAAAATTGCACCAAAACCATAAGATACCTAGGAATAAACCTAACAAAAGAGGGGAAAGAACTGTACTGTGAAAACTATAAAGCACTGATGAAAGAAAGAGAACACAAAAAGATGGAAAGACATTCCACGCTCATAGGTTGGAAGAACAAATATTGTTAAAATGCCTATACTAGCGGTGCCTGGGTGGCTCAGTTAGTTAAACATTTGCCTTCGGCTCAGGTCATGATCTCGGGGTCCTGGGATCAAGCCCCATGTTGGCCTCCCTGCACAACAGGGAGTCTACTTCTCCCTTCCCCTCTGTCCCTCCCCCAGCTCATTCTCTCTCTCTCTCTCTCTCTCTCCCCCCTCCCTCCCTCCATCCCTCTCTCAAATAAATAAATAATCTTTTTAGGCATGCTTGGGTGGCTCAGCGGTTGAGCATTTGACTTTGGCTCAGGGCGTCATCCCAGAGTCCCGGGATAGAGTCCCACATCGGGGTCCCTGCATGGATCCTGATTCTGCCTCTGCCTGTCTCTGATTCTGTGTGTGTGTGTGTCTCTCATGAATAAATAAAATCTTTAAAAAATAAAATAAAATATTTTAAATGTCTATATTACACAAAGCAATCTATACATTTGATACAACCCTTATCAAAATATCAATAGCATTTTTTACAGAACTAGAACAAACAATCTTAAAATTTATATGGAACCACAAAAAAAATAGCCAAAGCAATTTTGGGGGGAAAAAAGCTGGACACATCACAATTATTAACTTCAAGTTATATTACAAAGCCACTGTGATCAAAATAGCATGATACAGGCACACATAAGTCACTGGAACAGAATACAAAACTCAGAAATGAACCCACAATCATGTGGTCAATTAATCTTCAACAAATTAATAAAGAATATCCAATGGGAAAAAAGACAGTCTTTTCAACAAATGGTGTTGGGAAAACTGGACAGCAACATGCAGAAGAATGAAACTGGACCATTTTCTTACACCATACCCAAAGTAAACTCAGAATGGATGGAATACCCAAATATGGATGGAAGATTTTTAAGACAAAAACTATAAAAATCCTAGAGGTTCCGCACTTTTTTAGTTTTAAACAATAGGACATTCTTCACATGTATTTATATTATGTTTGGAAAATATATCCAAATTTTAAAATGTGTAAAATAGAGACAATTATCAGAAAGAAAAAAATCATGATCAATGTCCCTACTCAGCAATAACCACTGTTTTCTTTTTCTTATTATTGTGAGGATTTCTACACATGTGTGTACCTGTATAAATGTATAGGCATTTCTGTATGTATATATACAAATGTCAGTGGCATGCATTGGTTACCTTCTCTGACCCTGTACTAAGAGGTTTGGCAGATGTAAGCATTCTGGCATCAGAATTGAGAAGCCAGAATAGTGTGCAGAAACTGTGGGACCCCACATTAAAGATCAGAGCCACATACTCCAATGTGGAAGATGGCAGAAATAGATAGAGATGGCTTCTCATTTTCTCAAAACCCTTGGATAAGCCACCTTACCATTTAGAAATCACTCTGATTCTCATTTGCAACATATATATATATATTCCTTGCCATGGTTATATTTCCAGACATACTCTAGAAGAATTATGGTATCAGGCATCTCTTTTATGGGAGGATGGAAGAGGTGGCTAAGGTCCAGACTAGCATTTTTTGCTATACACCAAACACTTTCTATGGGTTTTCCCAGTTTCTCCTCACCACAATCCTATAAGTAAGATGCTATTAGTCTTACTTTACATATAACCCAACTGAGGCACACAAGGACATCTATCCTGAAAGAGACAGAAGAGGGGCTCTGGATCTTGACTTCCCAGCATCCAGAAACCTCCCAACTGGAAACCTTGTGGTCTTTCAGTCTCAAGAATTGGTCGTCTTAACTTGCTGGATTGACTTCATAGGTTCTATCATGCAGATAAGAGTTAAATGGCCTTAGCATATGGCCTCATGAGTCAGCCAGTTCTTGAGTTACTGAGGTAGTTTTATAAAAGCAGTCTTTTTAATGGGGAAAGAATACCTATGGTAATGGTGATAAACTAACTATTTTAGATTTTCACCTCATGCCAGCATCTTTTAGATCCTTTAATTCTAACTACAATGAATGGAGGCCAGATTGACAATTCCCACTATACAAATGAGGAAAGTAAAGCAGGGACAAAGAGGGTAAGGCCCTTGAAAGCCGAATCAAGCCTAAAACATAAGCTCCTTTCACTTCATCTTAATGCTTTTCCAATCTGAAAAAAATTCTGAATTTTGTAAGCATGTAATTTACAGCTGAGGGATTATGTTATAGCTGAACTTGGTGGTATCCTAGAGGGAATATGGGGTTGGCAGTTTGAAAGGCATTGGTTATCATCTCTGTCTTTTCCTCAAGGAGTTATGTGACCCTAGACAATATCCTTCCTGTTTTCAAACTTCAGTTTCCTTTTCTAGAGAATGGAGATGATAATTACCTTTCTCACAGGAATAAATAATATAACACATGTGGGACAAATGTTCAGAATTCCCTGAGTTCCCTACAAGGCAAGAACCAAGGAACCATCTGCAATGGAACCATGTATCAGTGGACATTTAAATGGCAATTGTAATAGCAGTAAATTGCTGGAGAGTACAATCAAGTATAGAGGTGGTAATAATCAGCAATCCAAATACCTACTGATAAACAAAGTTAATATTTGGATACAGTTTCCTTACGTATATAGATAGGTAGATAGATGTATAATTTATATAACCAAATTAATACATAGCATAGATGGAGGGAAAGGAAAATACAAGATAATAACTTGTTTTGAGCAAACATGAATTTTGTAATTAATGAAAGGAAACAAAATAAAAAATTCTAAATATAGGCTAAATGTGTGAATTAAACCTTAAAAATTATTTTAGAAATGTACTCAATTACTTGGAAAATATGTTGTTATCTGAAAGAGACATGTTGTAAACATATGGTATGATAAGATTGCATCTTCCTTTGAAAATATATTTATCTTGGGGAGGGGGCAAGGTGGTGGAAGAGTAGGATCCCCAAGTCACCTGTCCCCACCAAATTACCTAGATAGCTTTCAAATCATCCTGAAAACCTACAAATTCGGCCCTGAAATTTAAAGAGAGAACAGCTGGAATGCTACAGTGAGAAGAGTTCACGCTTCTATCAAGGTAGGAAGACGGAAAAAAATAAATAAATAAATAAGCATTCAGTGGGGGAGGGGGCCACAAGAGGATCTGGGCTAAAGCCAGGGGCGAGAGCCTCCAAGACAGGAAAACCCAGTCCCGGAGAAGCAGGAACTTTACCAATCTTCCCGGAAGAAAGGCACTCACAGGGAACTCAGGGAACTCAGGCAGGATCCCAGGAGGGACAGTGGAGCCCCCAGGATCCCGGTGTCACTAACAGAGAAAGTGCGCCCCGGGGGAGAGTGCGCCACACACCACAGGCCGAGCTCCCTAAAGGGCTGGAGCTCGTGCCCAGCGGGGCCCCGGGAGCAGCTCAGGCAGCGGCTCAGGCAGCGGCTCTGCGCAGAGGGAGCTTCGGCCCCAGGAGCGCGATTCCAGCGGTACAGGCCCCGGAGCCCAAGGCTCCAGGGGACACAGCCCAGGATCCGGCGCTCCCCCCAGGACAGGCAGAGGCCAGGAGGGCCCAGGACAGCAAGGACACTCCTGCTGCCAGTAGCCCCGAGCTATGCAGATCAGCACCCCCCGCCCCTGGAGCATCCAGGCCACTGCAGACTAGGAGACTGTTGCAGTTACTGTGGGAGCTGACTCCAGGGCTGGAGAGCTGGCCGCCACCACTGTTGTTCCTCCTGGTGTCACCTTGTGCCTGAGACTGAGCAGGGCCGCAGGGAGAAGGGGCCTCACAGGATAAACACCTCCCCTCTGAACCATGCACCTGGCAAGGGCGGGGCAGCTCCCCCAGGTGCACACACCTGAGATCAGCACAGCAGGCTGCTCCCCCCAGAAGACCAGCTGGAAGAACAGGGGAAGAGCAAGTTCTTAACCAAGCAGCGCTGGAAAGCTCCAGGGGGAGTCGAGGGACTTACAATATATAGAATCAGAGAATACCCCTCCTCGATTTTTTTGTTTTTTCTTTCTTTTCCCCCTTTATCCCCCCTTTTTCCTTCCTTTTCCCAGTACAATTTTCTTTTAGCCACCCTTCACTAAGCAAAATAACTAGAAGGAAGAACTTACCATAAAAGAAAGAATCAAAAACTCCCACAGAGTTACAGAATTTGGGTTACAATTCAATGTCAGAAAGCCAATTCAGAAGCACAATTATAAAGCTACTGGTGGCTCTGGAAAAAAGCATAAAGGATTCAAAAGACTTCATAACTGCAGAATTTAGATGTAATCAGGTCGAAATTAAAAATCAATTAAATGAGATGCAATCCAAACTGGAGGTCCTAACGATGAGGGTTAATGAGGTAGCAGAACGAGTGAGTGACATAGAAGACAAGTTGATGGCAAGGACGGAAGCTGAGGAAAAAAGAGAAAAACAATTAAAAGATCATGAGGAAAGGTTAAGAAAAATAAATGACAGCCTCAGAAAGAAAAATCTACGTTTAATTGGGGTTCCAGAGGGACAGAGGACCAGAAAGTGTATTTGAAAAAATCACTGAGAACTTTCCTAATGTGGAAAGGGAAACAGGCATTCATATCCAGGAGACAGAGAGATCCCCCCTAAAATCAATAAAAACTATTCAACACCCCGACATTTAATAGTGAAACTTGCAAATTCCAAAGATAAAGAGAAGATCCTTAAAGCAGCAAGAGACAAGAAATCCCTAACCTTTATGGGGAGAAGTATTACGTTAACAGTAGACCACTCCACAGAGACCCGGTAGGCCAGAAACGGCTGGCAGGATATATTCAGGGTCCTAAATGAGAAGAACAAGCAGACAAGAAGACTCTATCCAGCAAGGCTCTCATTCAGAACAGAAGGAGAGATAAAGAGCTTCCAAGATAGGCAGAAACTAAAAGAATATGTGACCACCAAACCAGCTCTGCAAGAAAGGGGACTCTATAAAAGAAAGAGGAAGTCCAAGAAACAATCCATAAAAACAGTTACTGTGTAGGTTTTAAGATGACACTAAATTCATATCTTTGAATAGTAACTCTGAACGTGAATGGGCTTAATGATCCCATCAAAAGGCACAGGGTTTCAGACTGGATAAAAAAGCAAGACCCATCTATATGCTGTCTACGAGAGACTCATTTTAGACATAAAGACACCTACAGCCTGAAAATAAAAAGTTGGAGAACCATTTACCATTCAAATGGTCCTCAAAAGAAAGCAGGGGTAGCCATCCTTATATCAGATAAAGTTTATCCCAAAGACTGTAGTAAGAGATGAAGAGGGACACTATATCCTACTTAAAGGATCTATCCAACAAGAGGACCTAACAATCATGAAGATTTATGCCCCGAATGTGGGAGCTGCCAAGTATAGCAATCAATTAATAACCAAAGTTAAGACATACTTAGATAATAATACACTTATACTTGGTGACTTCAATTTAGCGCTTTCTACACTCCATAGGTCTTCTAAACACAACATCTCCAAAGAAACGAGAGCTTTACATGATACACTGGACCAGATGGATTTCACAGATATCTACAGAACTTTACATCCAAAAGCAACTGAATACACATCCTTCTCAAGAGCACATGGAACGTTCTACAGAATAGACCACATACTGGGTCACAAATCAGGTCTTAACGGATACCATAAGATTGGGATTGTCTCCTGCATATTTTCAGACCATAATTCTTTGAAACTAGAGCTAAATCAAAAGAAGAAGTTTGGACAAAATTCAAACACGTGCAGGTTAAGGACCATCCTGCTAAAAGATTAAAGGGTCAACCAGGAAATTAGAGAAGAATTAAAAAGATTCATGGAAACTAATGAGAATGAAGATACAACCATTCAAAATCTTTGGGATACAGGAAAAGCAGTTCTGAGGGGGAAATACATTGCAATACAAGCATCCATCCAAAAACTGGAAAGAACCCAAATACAAGAGCTAACCTCGCACCTAAAGGAGCTGGAGAAAAAAGAGTAAATAGATCCTACACCCAGCAGAAGAAGAGAGTTAATAAATATTCGAGCAGAACTCGATGAAATAGAGACCAGAAGAACTGTAGAACAGATCAACAAAACCAGGAGTTGGTTCTTTGAAAGAATTAATAAGATAGAGAAACCATGAGCCAGCCTTATTAAAAACAAAAGAGAAAAGACTCAAATTAATAAAATCAGGAATGAAAAATGAGATATCACCAACAATACCATGGAAATACAAACGATTTTAAAAACGTATTATGAGCAGCTATATGCCAATACATTAGGCAATCTAGAAGAAATGGATGCACTTCTGGAAAACCACAAACTCCCAAAACTGAAACAAGAAGAAATAGAAAACCTGAACAGGCCAATAACCAGGGAGGAAATTGAAGCAGTCATCCAAAACCTCCCCAGACACAAATTCCAGGGCCAGATGGCTTTCCAGGGAAATTCTATCAAATGTTTAAAGAGGAAGCAATACCTATTCTACTAAAGCTGTTTGGAAAGATAGAATGACATGGAATACTTCCAAACTCATTCTATGAGGCCAGCATCACTTTAATTCCAAAACCAGACAAAAACCCCACCAAAAAGAATTATAGACCAATATCCCTCATGAACTCAGATGCAAAAATTCTCAACAAGATACTAGCCAATAGGATCCAACAATACATTAAGAAGATTATTCACCATGACGAAGTGGGATTTATCCCCGGGATGCAAGGCTGGTTCAACACTCGTAAAGCGATCAATGTGATTGATCATATCAACAAGAGAAAAAACAAGAACCATATGATCCTCTCAATAGATGCAGAGAAAGCATTTGAAAAAAGACAGCAACCATTCCTGATCAAAACTCTTGAAGTGTAGGCATAGAGGGAACATTCCTCAGCATCTTAAAAGCCATCTATGAAAAGCCCACAGCAAATATCATTCTCAATGGGGAAAAACTGGGAGCCTTTCCCCTCAGATCAGGAACAAGACAGGGATGTCCCCTCTCACCACTGCTATTCAACATAGTACTAGAAGGCCTAGCCTCAGCAATCAGGCAACAAAAAGAAATAAAAGGCATTCAAATTGGCAAAGAAGAAGTCAAACTCTCCCTCTTCGCAGATGACATGATACTGTACCTAGACAACCCAAAAGACTCCATCCCAAGATTGTTAGAACTCATACAGCAATTCAGCAGTGTGGCAGGATAGAAAATCAATGCCTGGAAATCAATGGCATTTCTATACACTAACAATGAGACTGAAGAAAGAGAAATTAAGGAGTCAATTCCATTTACAATTGCACCCAAAAGCAGAAGATACCTAGGAATAAACCTAACCAAAGAGGTAAAGGATGTATACCCTAAAAACTACAGAACACTTCTGAAAGAAATTGAGGAAGACACAAAGAGATGGAAAAACAGTCCATGCTCATGGATTGGAAGAATTAATACTGTGAAAATGTCAATGTTACCCAGGGAAATCTACACATTTAATGCAATCCCTATTAAAATACCTTGGACTTTCTTCAGAGAGTTGGAACAAATCATCTTAAGATTTGTGTGGAATCAGAAAAGAACCCAAATATCCAGGGGAATATTGAAAAAGAAAACCAGAGCTGGGGGCATCACCATGCTGGATTTCAAGTTGTACTACAGAGCTGTGATCATCAAGACAGTGTGGTCCTGGCACAAAAACAGACACATAGATCAATGGAACAGAATAGAGAATCCAGAAGTGGACCCTCAACTCTATGGTCAACTAATATTCGACAAATCAGGAAATAATACCCACTTGAAAAAAGACAATCTCTAATAAATGGTGCTGGGAAAATTGGACAGCCATGCGCAGAAGAATGAAACTAGACCATTCTCTTACACCATACACAAAGATAAACTCAAAATGGATGAAAGATCTAAATATGAGACAAGAATCAATCAGAATCCTAGAGGAAAACACAGGCAACACCCTTTTTGAACTCGGCCACAGTAACTTCTTGCAAGATACATCCATAAAAGCAAGGGAAACAAAAGCAAAAATGAACTATTTTTCATTCATCAAGATAAAATGCTTCTGCAGAGCAAAAGAAACAGTCAACAAAACTCAAAGACAACCTACAGAATGGGAGAAGATATTTGCAAATGACCTATCAGATAAAGGGCTAGTTTCCAAGACCTATAAAGAACTTATTAAACTCAACACCAAGGAAACAAACAATCCAATCATGAAATGGGCAAAAGACATGAACAGAAATCTCACAGAGGAAGACATAGACATGGCCAAGAAGCACATGAGAAAATGCTCCACATCACCGGCCATCAGGGGAATACAAATCAAAACCACAATGAGATACCACCTCACACCAGTGAGAATGGCGAAAATTCACAAGACAGGAAACAACAAATGTTGGAGAGGATGTGGAGAAAGGGGAACACTCTTGCATTGTTGGTGGGAATATGAACTGGTACAGCCACTCTGGAAAACTGTGTGGAGGTTCCTCAAAGAGTTAAAAATAGAACGGCCCTATGACCCAGCAATTGCACTGTTGGGGATTTACCCCAAAGATACAGAGGAAGTGAAACACTGGAACACCTGCACCCCGATGTTTCTAGCAGCAATGTCCACAATAGCCAAACTGTGGAAAGAGCCTTGGTGTCCATCGATAGATGAATGTATAAAGAAGATGTGGTATATGTATACAATGGAATATTACTCAGCCATTAGAAACGACAAATACCCACCATTTGCTTTGACGTGGATGGAACTGGAGGGTATTATGCTGAGTGAAATAAGTCAATCTGAGAAGGACAAACATTATATGGTCTCATTCATTTGGGGAATATAAAAATTAGCGAAAGGAATAAAGGGAAAAGGAGAGGAAATGAGTGAAAAGATCAGTGAGGATGACAAAATATGAGAGACACCTAACATTGGGAAATGAACAAGGGGTAGTGGAAAGGGAGGTGGGGTGGGGGTTGGGGTGACTGGGTGATGGGCACTGAGGGGTGCACTTGGCGCGATGAGCACTGGATGTTATGCTATATGTTGGCATATTGAACTCCAATAAAGAAATTAATTAATAAGTTTAAAAAAGAAAATATATCTATCTTTATACTTCTACTATATATAAATATATAAATATCTCACACATGCATGTGTATGTATGTTCACACATATGCAGAGTTCTTTTTTGGTAAGAGTATAGATGAGGGGAGCTTCCTGTCACTTCCTATGGTTTAAGACAGTGTGCATTGTAGAAGAAAGACAGATCCAATAATTGATTATAAAAGCTCACACATTTCCTTGCAAGGCATTCCAGTAAAAATGATTCATTTTATGTTTCACTTTCCTAAATATAGAGGTATATATGTGAAATCCATATATTTTTTTCTCACTAACTAAAGAATTCATCTGTATTTCTGTCCTCTATCTCCACTGAAGTAGACAGTCCTTGCTTACACAATTAAATAGCTCCCAAATTCTTTGGGCAAGACATCCAATGGCTCATTTTTTTTCATAATTAAAGGCACAGTATATGTTTCAAATCCAGTAATGGCAGAGTAACTCATATTGGACCAATCCTCCCATAGCTCCCAATTATGAACTCTGGAAAAAAATAGTACTGCCTGTTTTTATGACTTTTTGCCTTGTTACACATGAAGTGTCAGATGGACATCTATATAGTCTTACTAGTTTACGATTCAATGGACAGATTTGGGGACAACCACAGCAGCTGGAAAATGAGGAAGGAATTCACTGAAAAGTGAAAGTCACAAAGAAGGTACCACAAAATCTGCATAAAGTCTTCTGCCCAAACCTCTGGTTGACCCTTGAACTACATACACATGATGAGGAAAATGCTAAGCTTCTGTTCTTTTAGCCTGAGCTGAAATATTTCAGTTAGTGCTATTTGCAAGAGAGATAAAGATTGGATTCAAAATTGAGCCAAGTTAACTGCTTGCTGAAACAAATATAATCTTTAGAGAAACAAAACTCAGAATCTACAAGGTATCATTCATAATATCCATGATACAACCCAAAATTATTTTACATTTGAGAAAAGCAGAAAAGAGTAACCCATACTAAATTGGAAAGGTAATCAATAGAACTGACCCCAAAATGAGCTAGATGTTGGAAACAGCAGAAAATCTATTATAGCAGTGTTCAAAAATATAAAGAAAAATATTCTCATAATGCATGAAAATATAAAAAATTTCAACTGAGAAATGGAAAATATTCATAAATGGAAATGTGAGACCTCAAAAATATATCTAAAAGGAAACAAATTTCTGGATGAGCTTCACAAAAGACTGAAGGTAATGGAGGAAAGAGTCTGTAAACCTAAAGTGAGATCAATAGAAATTATATAGTTTGAATAACAGGAGAAAAATATTAGAAAAAATTGAGTCACAATAACCTAAGGACAATACCAAAGGTCTAACATACGTGTACCCTGAATGCCAGAAGACAAGAAGACAAGGGAGGCAAGGGGGAATAAAAAGTGTTTGAAGAAATAATGAGGGAAATTTCCTCAATTTGGTGAAAGACATACATTTACAGATACAAGAAGCCGAGAAAATCCCAAGCAAGACAATGACAAAGAATACCATACCTAAGCGCATCACAGACAAACTGGTGAATGCCAAAGACAAAGAGAAAAATGGTAAAAGCAGTTGAGGTCAAGATATCCCATTATATACAGAGTAGCAACAATATAGATGATAATAACTGATTTCTCTTCAGAAACAGTGGAGGCCAGAAGATAGTTGGAAAATATCTTTAAAGAACTAAAAGAAGAAAAAAACAACCTGTCAATCTATAAATTTTTATTCAGCAAAAATATTTGTCACTAGTCAAAGCAAAACAAAGTGTCATATAAAGAAAAATTAAAAGGGGCACCTGGGTGGCACAGGCCGTTAAGTGTCTGCCTTCAGCTCAGGTCATGATCCCAGGGTCCTGGGATCCAGCCTGTCATTGGGCTCCCTGATCCACCAGAAGCCTGCTTCCCCTTTGCCCTCTGCTGCTCCCCTGTTTGTGCTCTCTCACTCTCACTCTCTCAAATGGAATTTAGAATGGAATTCTAAAATATATCCATTTAATCTAAAAGAAGATGAAGAAAGAACAGAAAAAAAAATTAAAGGAGATATATTAAAAATAACAAAGTATTACAATTAAATCTAATTTTATTGATGTTTGGGATCCCTGGGTGGCGCAGTGGTTTAGCGCCTGCCTTTGGCCCAGGGAGCGATCCTGGAGACCCGGGATCGAATCCCATGTCGGGCTCCCGGTGCATGGAGCCTGCTTCTCCCTCTGCCTGTGTCTCTGCCTCTCTCTCTCTCTCTCTCTCTCTCTCTCTGTGACTATCCTAAATAAATAAAAATTAAAAAAATAAAATATTAATTTTATTGATATTTATTTTAAGTGTAAATAGACTAAGTACTGCAGTTAAAATATAGGAATGGATTTAAAATGCAATCTAAATATGTGATGTCTATAGGATATGCAGTTTAAATATAAAGGTCAAATAGGCTGAAAATAAAAAGAGAGGAAAAGATATACCACACAAATAGTAAGCATAAGAAAACTGTGGTGGCTATATTAATATCAGATTTTTACATGGTGCCTACAGGACTCTGTGTCTATGCTTTGGTATACAACCATGAACAAAGTCTTTGCCTTTATGGAGCTCATGATATAGTAGAATTGATAATAGACAGTAAACAAGAAATAAAATGTAGAATACATGAGATGGCATAGGTGCTTTGGAGATGAGCAAGAAGGTAATAATAGCAGAGACTTTGGAGGTAATATGGTGAGTTTCAGTCACAGCTCTGCACACATAACAATTGTGTGGCCTTAGGGAAGATACTTAAACCTCTCAGTGTCTATCTTTCCTCATCTCATAGATGGATATAATAATAACAATATGTACTGATTAAAATCTAGAGATTTAGGTGAACACAATATATGTGTTCATGTAAACCTACCTATACAGTACTATACACATAGACAAATATCTGGAGAATATAAACTAAATTACCAAGGATGGACATCTTGCTATGTATTAGAATCAAAGAAATATAACAAAAACCTTTTTAACATAAATACACATTTTTCCACTGCATTTAATTTTGAAACAAATGCATATAACTTTGAAATCAGGAAAAAGTGAGATAAGGTTTCATAACATTGTAGTTTATTCTTTATTGGGAATTTGATCATAAAAATAATATTGTCAAAATATATCTTTATATTATATGTACACACATTTAATATACATACACATGTAATTTTTAAAGGGAAATTACAGAAAGTTTTACAAAATATATATCTGTATGCAACCATTTATACATGTGCCTCACTATATATCTATACATTTTTAACATTATCTCTGTCTCTTTCTCTCTCTCACACACACACAGACACACACACACATACATGCACACACATAAACACAGCTTTTCATATGCTGGAGGAAGATGGAGAAAATTTCTTGTCACATGATTTAATTTGATTTAATGTCTGGGGGCTCCGTCTAGATTATTTCATTTTCCAAGTAAACTTCTAGAAAATTCTTTCTGACAGGGCCCCTCCTTTCCTGGTAAATGATGTCCATGTCACCATTCTGGATTTTATCATTAGATGATATTAGTCTCCAATTTTTAATTTTCTCCAATGAAAACTATTATTTGGAAAAAGTTTCTATTAAAACTATTTTGCATTGTGAGTTGTAAAAGAGTATGTAAAACAAAATCATGACTAAATCTCTTCATTCAGCAGTTTTCTTCTTTTCTATGGTTCCACTGATGAAAATCATAATACAGGCCTGGGATCAGAGCAAAGAAAGAATGGGTTCAGGTACCTCTATAATTGTTCTGTGAAGGTACACAGTTTTCCAGAGATGCCCAACTGCTGGGTAGTGGATTTCCACACAGGATTTCCTCAGGGACAAACCAAGTCATAGAGTATTTCCTGATCATGATACCTGGCTAAGGGCTCAGATTAGCTCTACGCTCCCCTCTTTCACTGATTAGTGCCTCCCTCAGGTTTCAGTTTAAACTTCACTTCCTGTGGGAAGTTTCCTCAGACACAAATAATGGTTTGATTATCTCTAATCATCTAGTAATTCCACCAGCTCACCCTTTCCAGATACATGTTTACATTTGTAAGGAACCTGATGAGAGTGAATTCTCATGGGCTGTGTGGCTTCATACAATGCACTGAAGACTCTAGAGCTTTCAACTGTCCTATCTGAAGCTTTGTCCTAGGATTCACCTCTTCCACTTTTGAGAGGGATGACCAGGACACGGGCCAGTTGGGCAACGGAACCTCAGAGTTGTTCAATAGGGCGCGTACTCTAAAGAAGCTGTGGAGGCTGTGGATTGAGGTTCCCTCTTCTAAAAGATCCCATGACAGCTCTTAAATGAGTCTCTTCTTTTTACAGACACAGTGTTCTATGGCAAAGAGCATATGAACCTTCTAGAGGTAGAATTTCAGGTCTGAAAGTTTTAAATAATTTACTTTGTGGAATACTGTCGAAAATACATTTCTAAAATATATAAATGAACTTGGAAAAGAGGAAAAATTAAAGAAACAATCAAAATTCTCTATTAAACATTTACGTTCCCTTGACATCCCACTGTCCTGTAATTCCTGTGCTGGGAAAAAACAGTGGTTAGATGTGGACACTTCACCCCCATCAGTGGCCATATCTAAAAGCAGAAACCTCAGACCTGGAGCAGACAAGGTTAGACACTGTCCCCACCCCTCCAAAATAAAATAAAATGGAAAGAAGTGGTGCCTGGCTGTTCTTAGTATCCAAGCCTGCATCAGAAAAAGTGGTGGTGAGATAATGGTAGGAGGACATGCCTCCAACCAAGTATCTCCTAGGTCAGGCAAGGCTTTTATTTCACTCAGACTTCCTAGATCATGTAATTCACAAAGAGGAAAATACATAATAATCCTGCAATTGCTCCTAAACCAAGATGGTCTCACCCCCTGGAGTGTCCAATTAGTTACCTCGGAGCCATGTCTGCTCAACTGGGTGCCCCCACTTTTTAGGAGTCAGGCTGGACTCCCCATCATCTCCTTCCCATTCAGTTCCCATTAGTCCTGCCCACTGAGTCAGGCCCAGCTCATGTTTGGGAAGTCTCTGACGATTCCCTTCCTCCTCTGTATACATTAAGGAGGTACTACAGAGGTTAACATAACTTCCATAAGGTTAACATAACTTCCATAAGGACCTGGACCATGTGAAACTTACCTTAACTTTTGCAGCCCCTGGGCCACCGGGGGTGTGAAGAATGACAGATGCTCAGTGAACACCCATGTGACAGTGTAGGACATGCAGGGGAAGGAACTTACCCTGGGATGAATCAGGTACTGAGACCCAGGAAGAGCTTCTGACCTGCATTCCAGCATCCCTCCCCAGCTCCCCAGTCACCTCTTCCTGGACATAAAGATTTTTCCAGACATCTAGGTCGTGTGCAGTCCTGATGTGAACACAGAGGATACTAACTGAGGACAGGAAAAACAGAATCGTTCCATGGAAAGGGTAAGGACTTTGCCCCAGCATAGCTCCACTACACTGCACATCACAGAGATGGCACTGAAGTAGTTATGTTAAATAAGTGAGTATATGTGGTTCTCTTCTTCCTACATTCACAAATGCTCACTAAAACACGGTAATGCTATTGAGGTTGAGAAATAACATCCTTGTTAAATATCAGAGCAGTTGGGATGGGAAGGAAGCAAACATTGGCATTGTGAATGATGCACCAAATACCATGTTGGGATCTTTACAAAGATTTCTTCTTGAACTATTCACAGTGCTCCCTTGAGGCAGGAGTTAGAATTTCTTATTTTTATTTTATTTTTTTATAAATTTATTTTTTATTGGTGTTCAATTTGCCAACATATAGAATAACACCCAGTGCTCATCCCATCAAGTGCCCCCCTCAGTGCCCGTCACCCAGTCACCCCCACCCCCCGCCCACCTCCCTTTCCACCACCCATAGTTCGTTTCCCAGAGTTAGGTGTGTCTCATGTTCTGTCTCCCTTTCTGATATTTCCCACTTATTTTTTCTCCTTTCCCCTTTATTCCCTTTCACTATTTTTTATATTCCCCAAATGAATGAAGCCATATAATGTTTGTCCTTCTCCGATTGACTAATTTCACTCAGCATAATATCCTCCAGTTCCATCCACATCAAAGCAAATGGTGGGTTTTTGTCGTTTCTAATGGCTGAGAATTTCTTTTTAAACCTCAAGAAGGTGAGGCTGAGAGAAGTTACATAGATTGCTTAGTCTCACTCGGTCACTGAGAGACAAAAGCATTATTATCTCCCCTGTTTACCTAACTGCTGAGCCCATGTTTGGAACCAGAAAGGCAACCTCCCCTTTAGACGCATGATTTGGGCAAATGGAAATGATAGGTTCTACTGGTGAGTGTACAGCTACTCTGGAGAGCAATATGGCAATTCTTAGTAAGTATGTAGTAAAGCTGAGTGTGATCCTACATAATAATCCAGCAATTGCACAATCTTGGTACACAATGTGAAAAAGTATTTGACATGTAAGCACAAGGAAAAAAATAACAAGAATATTCTTTGGTACATTGTGATAATAAATCCTTAGGAAAGAAATGCCTATTAGTAGAGCACCAAAAATACACTGTGGTATAATAATTGGAATCATGCATAGTGGTGAAACATCAATGAAATATAACTACAGGAATCAGCATCTCAGAAACTTAAGATGGTGTAATAATAGTAAGGAATACAAGAACACCTACATTGTGAGATCCATTCTGATTAGAAATGCAGTCATTAATAACGAAAGTATAAAGAAAACCAGGAGAATAAAAAAAAAATTTCAATATACTGTTCATCTCTGTAGAATGGGAAAGTACAACCAAAGGAGTAGACAGTGGGATTCCAATATAAATGGAGCTACAAATTTCCTTCTTAAGGTATTTTACCTACACTGAATACATCCTCTTGTGCTGTGTTTTTAGTTCTTCATTCCATCTTGCATGGAACATTCTCCAAGATAGACTATATGTTAGGTCATAGTATGAGCCTCAGAAACTTTAACAAGATCAAAAACATACAAAGTATCTTTTCTGACCACAATGGAATGACACTAGAAATGAATAATACAATGAAAACTAGAAAATTCACAAATAGGTAAAAATTAAACAATGCCCTCCTAAACTACCAATGGGTAAAAAAAATTACAAAATAAATTTTAAAATACTTCAAAATAAATGAAAATGAAAGCACAACATCCTACAACAACTTATGGGATGAAGTGAAAACAGTGCTCAGAGGGAAAATTATAGCTATAAATGTTTACAATAAAAAAAAGATTTAAAATCAGTAATGTACTTTTACACCTTAAGAAAACAAGAAAAAAAGAGCAAACTAAACCCAAACATAGTAGAGGAAAGAAATAGTAAATATTAAAAGAGAGATAAGTGAATAGAGGATAGAAAAACAATAAAATTGACAAAATCAAAAATTGGTTCTTTGAAAAGATTGATAAATTGACAAATCTTTAGCTAGAATGACCAAAGAGAGAAGCTTTGAACAACTGAAATCAATAATGAAAGTGAGGGCATTACTACTGACCTTCCAGAAATGAAAAAAGTATTATAGGAGAATACTATGAACAATGATACGACAACAAGTTATGTAACCTAGGTGAAATAGACAAATTCCTAAAAAAAGACAAATGACCACAACTGACTCAAAAAGAAAAGAAAATCTCAATAGCTCTGTAACAAAGAAATAAATTGAATCAGTAATCAAAAACTTCCCAACAAAGAAAAGCCTAGAACAAGATAACTTCATTAGTGATTATTACATTTTTAAAAAAATCAACACCAATCCTTCTCAAATTCTTCCAAAAAAAAGAAGAAACGGGAATACTTATTCTATAAACCAGTATTCCTCTGATGCCACAAGAAAAATATAGACCAATATCCCTTATTAATAAAGATTCGAAAATCCTTAATGAAACACTAGCAAACTAAACCCAACAGCATGGTAAAAGGATTTTACACCATGACCAAGTGAGATCTATCCCATGAATGAAGGATAGTTCAATATAAGAAGATCTATAAATGTACTATTCCACATTAATAGAAAAAAAGGGGGAAAACCACAATCATCTCAATTGAGGCAGAAAAAGTATTTGACAAAATGGAATACCCATTCAAGACAAAAGCACTCAGAAAACTCAGAATAGAAGGACACTTCCCCCAAAATGATAAAGATCCTTTATAGAAAACTCAAAACTAACATCATACCATACCCAGTGGAGAGCAACTGAAAATTTTCTAAGATCAATGACATGACAAGGATGCCCACTTTCACCACTGCTATTCAACATGGTACTGAAAGTTCTAGTTAGAGCAGTTAGGCAAATAGAGAAATAAAAGATCTAAATTGGAAAGGAACACTTAAAACTATTTCTACTTAGGTGACATGGTCCTATATACAGAGAATCCTTAAGAATCCATAAAAACCTACCATAGCTAATAAACTAATTCAACAAAGTTTCAGAGTATAAGATCAACATACCAAAATCAGCTATATTTCTATACTTGAGCAATGAGCAATTTGAAGAGGAATTAAGAAAACAATTTCATTTACAATAGTATTCAAAGGAATAGAGTACCTAAAATAAATTTGACCAAAGAGGTGAAAGATATGTCCAATGAAGACTACAAAACATTGCTGAAAAAAATTAAAGAAGATCCAAATAAATGGAAAGACATTCCTTCCTTGTTTGTGGTTAGAATACATAATATTGTTAAGATAGCAATATTGGTCAAAGCAGTCTTCAGATTTGACACAATCCCAAAAGATATAAAAACATTAAGTCCACACAAAAACTTGTACACAAATGTTCATAGCAGCATTATTTATAATACAAGAAAGTGGGGAAAAGGGAAATGAATAAACAAAATGTAGTATATTCATGCAATAGGGTATTATTTGGCAATCAAAAAATGAAGTACTGTTTTAAGCTACAACATGGTGAATTTCAAAATAATTATGCTTAGTAAAAAAGCCAGACCCCTGCCCAAAAAATAATATTTACTATTTGATCCTTTTGTATGACATTCTGGAAAATATTAAACTATGGGCACAAAAATCAGATCAGAGATTGTCAGACACTGGTGGAAGGGGAGAGGGGATTGAACTTTACCAGATGATAGAAAATGTTTATAATCTCTCTCCATTGTGGTGGAGAACGCCAACCAACTGCATGCTTTGTCAAGCTTATAGAACTGAACATCTAAAAAGAGTCAGAGTGACTATATGTAAAGTAAACCTCAGTAACTTGAATTGAAAAAAATAGACCATATTTAGGACCAGTTCTGAGTTGAAGAGGCTGGTAGAACACTTAGAGAAGAATACTTGTCAGAAACCACAGGAAACATTTAAAAACAATTAAGACAGCAATTGTTAATATTGAGTTATTTTCTTTCCCATCTATGAAAATTTTCTGATTTTAACGTGAGCAAATTACTTAAAAAATTTAATGATAATGGCTAAAGTAATAGTTAATATATAATTTCCAGAGGAGTAAAATTAAACCAAGGATTTTAAAGGGCAAAAAGCCTAAAAGAATCCATAAGACTCCAAGAAAGTAGAAAAAAGAGGATCATAGAAAAAGCAGGAAAATAGGACAAATTAAATGGCATATATAACTGCAAATACATAACAAATCATACTAAATATAAATAACCAAGCCACTTGTTAAAAGACAATATTTGATTGATTTGCAAGAGATACCTAAAATATAATGGCACAGAAAGTAAAAAAATAATTCCAGATATATGGAGTTAATAAGATTTACTATTGAAAAATAACAGCATCAAAATGTGGAAAGTAAAAGGACAGAAAAAGATATGTCAGGCAAATGCTGAACAAAGTAATTTGATGTAGCTATATTATTGCTAGAAAAAATATAGCCTTTAAGGCAAAAAGCATTATTAAGGATAATGAGGATCACTACAGAAAGATGAAAGGTATAATTGTCTCAGAAGGTATCAAAGTTATATGATTTTATGCTTCCTAACAACACAGCCTCAAAACCAACAAAGCAAAAATCGGCAAATTACAAAGAGAAATTGACAAATCTACCATTATAGTAAGAGTTCTTAACATTCCTCTCCCAGTAATTGATAGTAAGAGTTCTTAACATTCCTCTACCTAATTGATAGATCAAGCAGGTAAAAAAAATCAGTAAGAGTTCTTAGCATTCCTCTCCCAGTAACTGATAGATCAAGCAGGTAAAAAAAATCAGTAAAGATATAGAAGACTTGAAAAATGACATTAACATTTTGATCTAACATAGGATTCTGCGCCAATATTTAGAGAAATCAAATTCTTCTCCAGCATTTTCTAAATGAAACATTTATAAAAATCAATATTATACTAGCCCATAAAATAAATCTCAAAAAATTTAGTGGCACCTGGGTGGCTCAGTCAGTTGGGCTTCTGCCTTCAACTCGAGTCATGGTCCTGGGGTCCTGGGATCAAGCCCCCGCATCTGACTCACTGCTCAGCCTCCCTGGAGTCGGCTTCTCCTTCTGCCCCTCCCCCTTCTTGTACCCTCTCTCTCTCATTCTCTCTCTTGAATAAATAAAATCTTTTAAAAAAATTTACAAGTTGATTCTAAAGTGTATTGAAAAGAGCAAAAGTGCCAGGAATAGCCAAGATAATTCTGAAGCCAGAAACAATGTAGGGAAACTTGCCCTACTAGACACCATGATCCATTAGAAATCTGTAGTAATTAAGACAGCGTGATATAGGTACAGGGACAAACAAATAGGTTTGCCAGATAAAATACAGGAAGCCCAGTTAAATTGGAATTTCAGATAAACAATGGATATGTATTTTATATGCTAAATCTGGCAAAACTTTATAAGCCATAGGAACCCCAGAGAGAGTTTAGAAGCAGAACCATACACATATGGGAACTCAACCTATTACAGAGGTAGCAGATCAGGTCAGCGGGAAGAGAGAAGTTATTCAATATGTGGTATTGGGACAATTGTTTATTTATATGTAAAAAATACAATAAAATTGCTTCTATATCTCACACCAATAAAAATTCAGTCCCAGGTGGATTAAAGACCAAATGTAAAAAAAAATCTTGAAACACATAAAAGTAAAAATATAAGAGTTAACTTTCTGAAACTTTCTAAAACAAGACACAAAAAGAACAAACCATAAATCAAATGACTGATAATTAAATTACAATGGAATATAAAACTTGTGTATCAAAACATGCATTTTATTTTTTTCAAAACATGCATTTTAAAATGCATGAAAAGGCAAGCCTCAAACTAGAAAAATATATTTGCAACAAATATGATGAACAAATGATTAGTATCCAGAATTCATGAAGAATATGTAATCTATTATAGGAATCAATAAGAAAAAGACACCACACAGTCTATGAAAGGTTCTAGAAGATTCAAATATCTTGACAATTTTCAGTTTTAAGTGGTCTCTGCTCTCCATCCTGTAGGTCTGGTCAGGAATGGACTTCTAGAAGCCCCTTAGACTGAAAAGGGATGGAATGTGAAGTAGTGAGAAGCTTCTTTTTCTGAGTAGCTGCAATGAGTAATAGAAATGCCTTCATATGGGTCAGAGGCAACATGATGCCCCACTTTTCTTTTGTAATCAAGAAACGGTTTTTCAGAGTCCTTGTGAAAACAGAATCAGCCAAATGCTTTTGATCTAAAGGCCCACAGAAGCAGATACATAACATTACACAACAAGGTCTTGGTATTTTCAGATTATACTTTATATGCTCATTTATCTTTTGAATTGTTTAAGGTACATGTGGTGAACAATACACTTTTATAATGCACACAATGTAAACATTAAAATGGTCTTATTTTATATTTTGAAGCTCTCCTACTTGTCTTTGTCCTGGAATATTCTGCTCCCTACTCCTTTCTGAAAGTGTTTTGTGACGTGTCTGACTTTAGCACATTTATCCGTTTGGTCCCTACATTTTTAAAAGGAGGAAAATGGTGTTCCATGTCCATGCACATTGGGAAATTTAACTTTTTATTTACAAACACACAATAACAAATAATCTTATATAAGGGTCATTTCTGTATGGTAGTACTTCGCAATCTAGAGAGATCAGGAAATAAAGACAGGGAAACAATAATCTGTAATTTTACTTTACACATGTCTGTATTGTCAACATTAACAATATAATATTTTATTATTAAAATAATGGCGTTAAAAGGAAATGAAAGTAAAAATTCTTAACTTTTCAATGGCTTTGCTTGCATCCTCCCTCAGCTTTCTCTTTTTTCAACTAGAATTTTAAAGCTCAACCAAAACCACTTATTTTCTACCTTTTAGCAATCTTTCCATGTCTTTTATAGGCAAGCCCTTACCAGGTTTTGCTTGACTTACTTCCAACACCCTGGCACTTTCCACTTGTTTCTGTATGTACGTGTTCTGCATTAAGAAAGCTCCATATATGGTAATGTGGATTCCATTAAGTAGAAGAATGAAGGAGTAAATCCCATTACTTAGCCATGTGACTGCAGGCATTTTTCAAAGAGAACACCCTCCACCCTCCACCTCAAGCAATCCCGGCCCCTAATCAGAAGGTATTAAGTGATTCTTTTTAAATTGTTCTGTAAGGAACAGATTGGAGGGAGGCAGAGTAACGTAAGGCTGAGTGTCAGGAAAGTCAGAATTTTAGATAATAAAATGTGAATGGGTTAAAGTGATCCTGATGACAGAATCCATCTTTTTAATACCTATGGCTGAGGAAAATATGGCACACAGATATACAGTGACTTGTCCAAGATCATAGAACCACTCTGCAGGAGGGAAAGGGCTAGCATCTAGCTATCAGATAGGAATACAAATATTTCTACTGTACCACACAATAAGGCAATAAGAGGAGAAAATAATATTTAATTTGCCTTATTCTTATTATGTCAAGAACACAGAATCTGACTGACATCAGAAACAGATACCCTCTAATGACAATTTTTCCACAGAATGGATGAACAACCCTACACAGGCTGTTGCATTTCATCATTCTAAAATACACATTTGTTTCACTTTTTAATCACTGGTGACTTAGCATTACTACCGCAAGCATTTTCTCTTTTTTGGTAATATCTAAACTAGCATGTGTCTTAAAAGTGATGGCATCTTATATTCAATGAAATACAGTTCTTCACCTTTTGGAGCCTCAGTTTCTTCATCTGGAACATAGAGCTGAAAAAAGCAAACTGTCATGAGGATTAAGGGAGGTAAAACTGCATAGAGCAACAATCCTAGCTCCAAGCACAGAGCAGGTACCCAGAGTTCCTTGGGTTCCCCAGGGTGCGGGGAGGGGGGTGGTAGGGGTATGGACCATGGAACCCATCATCTCATCCTTCTACTTTCTCCCAGTGATTTAGCTCCTTAAATCTGCACCTTCCTTCCCAATCCAGCTGAGAATGCATGGCCCATCACTTCAACTGTTTCACTTCAGTGTTCTTCCACTCTTTTGTCCCTTGGTCCTTGCACCTCAACCATGGGGTAAACCCCTGCAATATATAACTCTGAAGACTGTCCTACAGGAAAATTTCCTGCAGAATGAATTGCTGGGTCAACATGCATAAACCCCTTCTTAACTTACTGGATGACTGCGGAGAAAGAGAAGCCCTCACCCATTGTTGGTGGGAGTGGAAATAAGTACTGAACATTTTAAATCTGCATTTGACAATGCCATATGCTTTGGTTGAAAATTTTTACTCTGGAATTTATCCTATGGAAAAATCTTACACAAGTTCTAAAAATATACACACAATCACCATGATTGTACCATTGTTTCAAATAGGAAATTCTTGAAACAAGTTTTGCTGTAAGATAAATTCCTCAGGTCAGAATGGCTGGATCAAGGCTTCTCAGATACAAAGTATTTAATTTGGAGCACCTGGGTGGCTCAGTCAATCAAACATCAGACTCTTGATTTCAGCTCAGGTCATGATCTCAGGGTTATGAGATGGAACTCCCAGTTGAGATCCGCTTTCAGTGGAGAGTCCCCTCAGGATTCTCTCTCTCTCTCTCTCTGCCCCTCTCTCCCACATGCACTCTCTCTCATTCTCTCTCAAATAAATAAATCTTTAAAAAATATTTAATTAAAAAGAAGAAAGTAAGAATTACTTGAAAAAATAATAATTACCATTAATTCTTCTGTCACTAGTCAGAAATAACCATCTCTTTATTTTCTATTACTAGTATGTATAATATTCACGGAAATAGTTACTGAGGGAGAGTGCCTACTATGACACTGTTTGACAGCTAACATATAATTTTCAAGATCAATATCATCACTACATTTAAAGATATGCAAACTGAGATTCAGAGGCATGAAAAAACTTGCAGATGTGAGTAACAGAATGGGATGGGATCCCAGGTGTACTTCAGAATAAAACACAGCACATTAACCTATGTTTTGATATTCCATCGAACTACTTCAATAACCCTGTGAAGAAAGGATTACTTTCCTCCTTTTCAGCATGAGGAAACTGAAGCACAGAGGAGTTAAGTATCTTACCTGGGGGTCACTCCTTAGTGAAGTGCAGAACTCAGATAAGAACACAAAGTATGTATAACCACAATGCCTTTTCTCTTTTCAACTCATCACACTGCTTTGTGTTCTTTAAGTATAAAAGCATTCATGAGCTCTTTTTTGACTATGAAAATAATTTATGTTCATTTAGGATATTAATAAAAGCACAGGCAACTATATAAAGATACAAATAACCTCCAATCTCACTCTTATTGAAAAACAGTGTTCATGGTTTGCTGCATCCCCTTGCAGTCAAAAACACCCACATATATGTACATACATGTCAGCTATACATACATTTTATTTGACTGGAGTCACATGGATGAATATATGCCATTGGGTACTAATTTTTTTGCCTTCATATTACATCATATGATGTGAGGATAAGATCTCTATTTCCTCTGTAGGAATTTACCAATGATCCAATACCAATTCTTATTGATTATGAATTCTCAAGCAATTGGCAACACATTTATCAAATACTCAATGTTTCTATGCACTTGGTTCTACTGATTATTTTTCTATTCTGTATCAATATATACGTCAATTCTTGCACCAAGATTTTACTGTTTTAATATTGCATCTTTGTAAAATCTTGTCATCCAAGATAATATTCTACATCCCTTCCTAGGCATAAGCCCTTTATCCTGCCTCAGAAAGGAACATAAAGAAAACATTTATTGAGCACTTAGTACCAGATATTTCACTAAATGTTTTACGTGTGCTTTTTCATTTAATTTTCATCACAATTTAATTGTAGGTTATTGCTGTTATAACAGCCATTTGAAAGATTTTTTTAACAGGGCTCAGACAAGTTACATAATTTGCCAAAGGTCATGCAACCAGCAAATGGTAACACCCAAGACTCAAACCCCTAACCATAGTCATACTGCATGTGACTCCATATTAGTGGTGAGGTCAGCACAGGGGAAATGATTCATCCAAGGTCCTGAGGTTCATTATCTTGCTTGGTTTGCCTGTACTCTCCTCTTTCTAGGGCTTAGGGAAAACTGCTTCTTTGGATGTTCAAATAGAAAGTGAAGTAACAGGGACAGGAAGTCACATGGAATAAAAGGAAATAGTGCAATAGCTGTCTTCCATTTCCCCAAATTCCTCAGCTCATTTCACAGCACAGAAATGGCACTCAACTTCATACATTATGTAAATATCTAAACATTTCATTTATTTTTGCTACATTTCCAAATCATCCCTCTGACAGTTCCGCTCTTTGCTTTATGTCAGTCTCTTCTATGAAACGTCAAGGTGGTCAGGACAAACATTTTTTTTAAGTTGCATACTATATGCCAAGCACTTCTTTAAGTTTTCTCGTTTTCTCCACGCAACTCTATGGGAAAAGTATCAATTTTTTTCCATTTTATAGTAGAGGAATTCAGGTTCACAGACAGTAAAGAAATTTTCCAGAGTCATACATAAATCTTCTAAGAGGCAGGAATGGAGGTTCCAGCTCTTGCCATCTCTCCACAATAGACACAGAGCAGCATCCCTTCTGGAAGATGGGCTTCTAAGGCTGGAGAAAAGGCCGGATCACACTCTCCTGCCATTGTTGCCCCTTTGGGTACCCATTCAACAATCCCTCAGGGTGATTAAGATGACGAAGGAGATGAAATCTCGCCCCTTGTGCCAAGGGACCTGGATATGGGACCGAATCAGGTGGCTGATCCCTGAAACAGTGAGTGGAGCTTGTACAGAAGCTCCAGCTTTTGGGATCCCTGCATGGCTCAGCGGTTTAGTGCCTTCCTTTGGCCCAGGGTGTGATCCTGGGTCCCACGTCAGGCTCCCTGCATGGAATGAAGCCTGCTTCTCCCTCTACTTGTGTCTCTGCCTCTCTATCTCTGTGTCTCTCATGAATAAATAAATAAAAATTTTTAAAAAAAGAAGCAGCTCTGGCTTTTAAACAACTAGGAAAGTGACCTGGGTGATGAAAATAAACATTCATCAAATTCAATATATATCATAGTAATTTCATATCTCATTTCATTTAATCCTGAAAACAAACTTTCAAGAGAGAGATTACTATCCTTTTCATAACCTAGAGCTCAAACTAATAGATTCAGGTTAGTAATATTGTTAATAACAGACCAGGGACTCTAAACCTGGATTTGTTCTAAAACCTGACCTTTAATCTCTGCTTCCTGTGGCCTCATGGGCTTTGAATGCTTTCTGTGTCTAACTTCCCAGTAGATTGGCAATTACTCCACCTCAGTGTATTCTTCAACCATTTATAATTAATCTATTATTTTTAATAATAAAAATCAATAAGATTTTAAAATACTTGCAAGAAAATAAAACAAAATACAAAATGAGAAGGAAAATTATTCACGTATATATAGATATTGAGTTAATAATCATGATACATCCGAAGGTGACCATATGGTTTGACATGCTCCCAATTTATGTCTGTTGTTTAACAGTGCAACCTTAATTCTCAAGACTGCCCAATTCAAACCATCAATTATAAGGTCATCCTCAACATAAATAATTCTTTTTGACTAGTAAGAAATGGGTAAAGGGTAACTTGTAATTTTCATAAAGTGCATAAAGTGCAACAAATCAGTGAAAAGATAACCCAATCACAATAATGAAAGAAATACAAATAAAAATCCTAAGATTTCATAAGAAAAAAGAAAAGGTGCAGATTAGCATGTTGTTCCTTTTCTTTTTGCTGAATAATAGATATGTATAGCTGCATATTTATTTATGCATCTATAGATTTTGTGCATGTATGTGCACAAAAGTACTTATAAATGCTAGTACCATTATACTAGAATAAAAACATTTGTACAATATATTAACACTATTAAGAACACTTATCTTAGGCGGGCAAACAGCAGTTTCATCTCTATACATTTCTCTATGATTTGATGTCCTTAAGGTACACTTATATCAATTTTGTAATTCAAAAAAGTAACTGAAATACAATTCTCAAAGCATGAGAAACGTTTTGTTATGATCTAGCTCATACAAATGTTATAGAACTACTCACTTAGAACAGCATTCACTATTAAGCATAAAAAGTAGATTATACACTATGTATAATATGATCCTATTTATTCACACTTATGTGTAGGAGTAAGTACATATTATAAAGCAAATGTGTCTAAAATATATGACCCAAAATACGAAATATGCACAAACATGCACATCACACACAAACACACAGATACTCCCTCAGGGACACTCACACTGGCAGCTTACTCTTCATCTGAGACAGGGGTGGAACTTCCTGTCCAGAGCTCAGAGATCTAAACAGTATCTGATACTGCAGGAGGGCCCGCCTGTGCGATTCAAGCCTCCAGCAAGCTCTGTTTGGTGGGTCAGACCAGAGGCCCCTCCCTCCCCAAATCCTTGTATAGCCTCCTTCCAGATATCGAGAGATGTAGTTCTAACTCTGACCAGCAGGTGGCGATTATATCAATATACTACCTTTGCTGCAATAGAAAAGGCTTGATTTCTATAAGAAACACTAGTAAACGTTGTACCTTTTAATAACATTATGAAACAGGATATACACTATTAAACAAAATGTTTGAAAATTTTTATAAGGATATTAAATATTGAAATAGTATATTCTTTTTATCTCCTGATGACGATTCCCAAATCTGTACCTCTTTTGTTCATTCATTCATTCAGAAACTATTTATTCAGAGAAACATTTTTACCTGAGCTGTGTTACGTTTCTATACAAAATTTCCTCATAGATAAAGTAGTGGTCTAGTGGACTATCTTAAATTTCATGTTTAGCTACTCCCTCTGCTTTTTGTCTATCTACTTGTCCCATCTTGCCAAGCTGAGTTTTCGATTCATGGGTTTGTAGAACTTTGTGCTTACCTTTATTAAAAGTGTTTCAATTGAATATAGCTGACCAAGACCAACAAAACCTTACTGAAGAGTCAGTTAATTGCAACTAAGTTGGACAAATATTTGTTGAGATCTAATCGTGATCTGAGCATAGTGAATTCTCATAAAAGAAAGAAAGAAAGAAGAAAGAAAGAAAAAGAAAGAAAGAAAGAAAGAAAGAAAGAAAGAAAGAAAGAAAGAAAGAAAGAAGAAAGAAAGAAGAAAGAAAGAAAGAAAGAAAGAAAGAAAGAAAGAAAGAAAGGGTTTCTATGTAGCCCTTTTTGACATAACACAGTGGTAGATTTTGGGAGAGATTTGGGCTTACCTCACCCCTGGAAGGGTGACCTATGTAATTTAGAATTCCTGTTATTCTTCTTGCCCAATGTCCTCTCCTAGAAGATAACTATTTTTTTCTGCTTCAAGTTAGAGTTCCCTTCCCAAGGGCACAGGAAATTCTAGAGGGGAGTGGAGGGAGGTAAAAATAAATAGCATTATACATGCATTTCTTATGTTCATGTGCTTTCCTGTCTTCTTATTTTACTTTCTAAATATTAACATCAGAGAATCATTCTTCCTTTGTTCCTTAAAAGGCAAGACACTCATGGGGGGAAAAAAGCCTTCCTTGGAGTGGCTTCTGGAGAGTCCAACTAAGTTGGGAGATCTTTCAGGATCTGTACAAACCAAATTCAGTATCTCTGTGACAAGTTTGGGTAAATTCCTTTACCTCTTTTGATCTTACTTATCTGATTCCACTTGCCCTGCTTACCAATCATCCAGGATTGTGAAGGTTAAAAATGAGCTCTATATTATAATCAAGTGTTCCCAAATGTTCCCAAATATATGATATCTTGAAGCTAATTGCTGCAAAAGGTACAAGTTTTAGACTCATTACTATGAATGCCATTCCAGCTTTGGGAGAAGAATGTGGAAAAACTTTAAATCCCCATGAATTAAAGTTTTTGATTACCATTTTACTGCAAAATAGAACAGTTAAGCATTCAGAGTTCACTCAAGTCCTCGTCAAACTGAAGTAGTCCTTTGCTTTAAGAGATATAATCTAGCTGTCGTCTCATCGTATCTATGGTATCCTCCTCTTCGATACTCGAGGCTCACTTTTTCTGTATTCAAGTGATAATGGAATAATGAGGTACACCTCTGTCTCTTCTCACCAATGCCAGAATTTGAACTGCAGACCAGTTTTGTTCTTCAAAATAGACCTCCATTCACATAAAGCCATATGCCTGTGCAATGAAATTATCACTGATCAAGACTTTGGCAACTGAATTCGAAATCAGTTTATAATCCTCAAAAAAAAATACCAATGTAATTCTTTTATTTTATTTTTTTTTAAATATTTTATTTATTTATTCATGAGAGACAGAGAGAGAGAGAGAGGCAGAGGCACAGGCAGAGGGAGAAGCAGGCTCCATGCAGGGAACCTGATGTGGGACTTGATTCCGGGACTCCAGGATCACCCCCTGGGCCGAAGGCAGGCGCCAAACCGCTGAGCCACCCAGGGATCCCCCCCAATGTTATTATTTTATAGTCACAGCCAATACACTCAGGTTTTGCTTTTTTTCTTAACAACTCAAAGCCAAAAAAATATTTTCTATATCCTGAACATTTCCAAATAAATATACCCTGCATTACTCTATATCCTTATGTGTTATTCTGTATATATAAAACATAAGATTTATAGTCTCATTTTTTATATTTTTCTAATAGGGAGTTCTTGACAATGACATCTAACTTACTTTCTTTTACAAGTGACAATATGGAGCCCAGAGAAGTTCAATGACTTGCCCAAAATAAGATAGTTGGTGAATGAAAGAGAAAGGAGTAGGACCTACATATCAGAAAAAGCATATGCATTTCAATATTGTTACACATTAACACAATAAGAAAACACCCTGGTTTACAAATGTGGGATTTACAGCCGAGGCTCTGTTGTATATTGGAAGAAACATGGAGCTGGCAATGAAAAGGACACTTGTTCTCATCTTTACCCATTTAGTGAATGTATGGCCCAAAACAAGGTACTTCATTTTTCTGTGCCTTAGTCTCCTAATCTGTGAAATGGAGGTGACAGTTATTCACATCAGAGTTATGAGTGATGAATAAATTAGGTAAAATACATATGGGAAAAATCACAGTGCCAAACACCCTGCAGTTGCTCAGAGTTCTCTGGATTCCTTACTAGGCAAAAATAGAGCATCCACCTGAAATCCTGCTATGGACTAGGGTAGGGCCTGTCTAAAAGAAGCCCTCCCACTTAAAGAGAAACTCCATATTCTCCATGTGTGGAATCAGCATTTGTACCATCCTGTGAGGGCCCCTTAAATTGTGTGCTCTAGGTGCCTCACTTACCTCACATCCTGGCCTTGGATGAGAAGAACATTAATAGCAATAATGGCTAAAATTACAGCTCTTATGTGCTAGTTATTATGCTAAGACTGTTCCATGTGATATCTACTTAATTCTTCCCTACCACTATGTAGAATAGGTAATACTATTATGCTCCGTTTAGAGATAAAACAAAGGCTTAGATTAAATAACTTGTGCAAGATCACATGATTATTGGGAAACTTATGGTGATGCATTGTGTGTATTCAAAATCCACGTTAACAATTTACAGACAGCATTATTTTGTTATGAAAATGAAGTTGAAAAAAAAAAAGAAAATGAAGTTGAAAGGAGATAAGTGACTTGAATATAACTGCAACTCAATGACCTGAATCTCAATGCAAATATCTCTCAAACAGACTGGCTGTTATGCTTTGTTCTCCTGTAGCATCTAGTCTTTCCAGGACTCAATGGGAAACTTCTAAAATTAACGTGGAAAGTGAAACAACAGGAAATGGTTTGATTGTTTTCTTATGTGTCATCTATATCACACGTTATGATAACTAATGCAACAATATTTTGTATTGATGATTGTAGGGCTGAAATGTGCACCTTATGCTAAGCAAGGAGTCACATGAATTAGCTGGTTCCTGAGATGGTGTTGGGTTCAGGCAGAAGTATTGGTGTTGCAATTTGGGAAGGTGAAATAAGAAGAATGAATGTAACATTTATATAATTTCTACTATATGGGATAAACATTATATTTCATCTCCTGTATTCTTAATATCACCATTCAATGTAACTAGAATTATTGCCGTTAAACATATGAAGTCGGGATCCCTGGGTGGCGCAGCGGTTTGGCGCCTGCCTTTGGCCCAGGGCGCGATCCTGGAGACCCGGGATCGAATCCCACGTCAGGCTCCCGGTGCATGGAGCCTGCTTCTCCCTCTGCCTGTGTCTCTGCCTCTCTCTCTCTCTCTCTCTCTGTGACTATCATAAATAAAATTAAAAAAAATTTTTAAAAAAATAGTAAACATATGAAGTCTATAAGATTCATAGATTAAGTGATTTGCCCCAAGTCTCTAGGCTTATAAGTAACAGAGGCACTCAAAACCTATTTGTCCCTTAGGGCCAAGATCTTTCCAAATTAACCTGCAGCCTCCTAGGCTTTGAATCTAATTATTCAGGGCACTGGAATTTACCTACAGATGATCAGGACAGTGAAGCATGCCCACCAGTGCATTTTCAAACACTTGTTGTATTGCCTTATAAATCAAAAATGTATAAATAATAATGGAGATAAATGGAGATTTATAAATACTTATTAAGAGGCAGAAATCTCACAGAGGAACACTAGCAATAAAATGTGAAAGAATTCAGGATCCCTGGGTGGCTCAGCAGTTTAGGGCCTACCTTTGGCCCAGGGTGTGATCCTGGAGTTCCAGGATTGAGCCCCGCATGGGGCTCCCTGCATGGAGCCTGCTTCTCCCTCTGCCTCTGTCTCTGCCTCTGTGTGTGTGTGTCTCTCTCATGAATAAATAAATAAAATCTTTTTTTAAAAAGTGAAAGAATTCAACTACAATTAATTATAGAAATGAAAATAAAACAGAATATTTCAGAATATTATGGATATAATTTCAGAACATTATGAATAACCCCTTTTCAGCAAAGGAATATAAAATTACATGTATATATAATCTGTTGATATATTTAAGTTAATAAGTAATTAGCAAGGAAAAACATCTGGAAGGACACATAGCCTACTGACAGTAGTGGCTTTATGGATTAAAGCATTGTGAAATAAATATAGAAGTTAAATTTTGCCTTCAAATAATGTATTGCTATACTATTTCATTTTATTTCAATAAGCACATATTGATCTCATAATGTGAAAAATAATTGTATTGATACTTTCAACACATAGGAAACAGCTAGTTTTAAACTGAATTTAAAAAACTGATCATGAAAAATATATGGGTATTTTTTTAAGATTTTATTTATTTATTCATGAGAGACACAGAGAGAGAGGCAGAGACATAGGCAGAGGGAGAAGCAAGGCTCCCTGCAGGGAGCCTGATGTGGGACTCCATCCCAGGATCCCAGAATCACGTCTGAGCCAAAGGCAGACGCTCAACCACTGAGCCACCCAGGTGCCCCAAAATATATGTATTGGTATCGAAAGGTGCTCACAATATACTTTACAATGGGAAAAATCTAGTTATAAACTATAGAGTAATATCTTTTATTTCAAAATAAGCCAATATGTGTAAAAGATGTTAAAATATATAACTTCAAATATTTACACACACACACATCTCCTTTTTTGTTTTAATTACAGTTAGTTAACATACAGTGCTATATTAGTTTCAGGTATACAATATAGTGATTCAACAATTCCATACAACACCTGGTACTCATGTCAAGCACACTCCTTAATCTCCATCACCCATTTCACTCACTTCCCCAACCACATCCCCTCTGGTAAGCCTCAGTTTGTTCTCTGTAATTAAGAGTCAGTTTCTTGATTTGCCTTTCTCTTTTTTTCTTTGCTCAGTTGTTCTGTTTCTTAAATGCCAAATATGAATGAAACCATATGGCATTTGTCTCTGACAGATATATTTCACTTAGTATTATACTGTCTAGCTCCATCCATACCCTTACAAATGGCAAGATTTTATTCTTTTTATGGCTGAGTAATAGTCCATCATATTTATATACCATTTTTCTTTATCCCTTCATCTATTGATGGATACTTGGGTTGCTTCAATAATTTGGCTATTGTAAATAATGCTTCAATAAACATCGATGTGCATATATCCTTTTGAATTAGTGTTTTTGTATTGGAGGAGGAGGAATACCCAGTAGTGTTATTACTGTATCTTGGTGTAGTTCTATTTTTAACATTTTGAGGAAACTCCATACCATTTACTACAGTAGCTGCACCAGTTTGCATTCCCAAAAAGAATGCAAAAGGGTTTCTTTTTCTTTTCATCCTTGCCAACATCTGTTGTTTCTTGTGTTTTTGTTTGTAGCCATTCTGACAAGTGTGAGGTGAATCTCATTGTATTTTGATTTGCATCTCCGTAATGTTGAGTATCTTTTCATGTGTGTTAGCCATCTGGATGTCTTCCTTAAAGAAATATTTCTTTGTGTCTTCTGGCCATTTTTAAATTGGATTATTTGCTTTTTGGATGTGGAGTTGTAAAAATTCTCTATGTATTTTAGATACTAGCCCTTTATCAAATATGTCATTTGCAAATACCTTCTCCCATTCTGTACATTGTCTTTCAGTTTTGTTGATTATTTCCTTCACTATGCAGAAGGTTTTTATTTGATGTAGTCCAAACAGTTTATTTTTGCTTTTATTTCTCTTGCCTCAAGAGATATATTTAGAAAAAATGATGCTACAGCTGATATCAAAGACATTACTGCCTATGCTCTTTTCTAAGATGTATATAGTCTCTGTAGGGGGAAAGCCCAGTGAGTCAACTTTTCCCCATTGACTATGAGGTTGTGGGTTTTTCATATATGGCCTTTATTATGTTGAGGTATGTTCCCTTTAGACCTACTTTGTTAAGAGTTCTTATAATGAATGGATGTTATACTTTGTCAGATGCTTTTTCTGCATCTATTGAAATGATCATATGGTTTGACCCTTTCACTTATTGATGTGATGTATCATGCTGATTGATTTGCAAATATTTAACCACTCTTGCATCCCATGAATAAATCCCACTCGATCATGGTGAATGACTTTTTTCATGTATTGTTAGATTTGGTTTGCTAATATTATATTGAGATTATTTTGCATCCATGCTCATCAGAGATATTGTCCTGTAGTTCTCTCTCTGTGTGTTTGTGTGTGTGTGTGTGTGTGTGTGTGGTATCCTTATCTGGTTGTGGTATCAGGGTGATACTGGCCTCATAGAATGAATTTGGGGGTTTTCTTCCTCTTCTATTTTTTTGGAATAGTTTGAGAAGATTAGGTATTAATTCTTCTTCAAATGCTTGGTAGAACTCACCTGTGAAGTTGTCTGGTCCTGTACTTTGTTTGTTGGGGTTTTTTTGATTACTAAATTGCTAGTAGGCTACCGTGTCTGAGCTGGGTCACATGTGTATAAGTGAGCACTAACACTGGGCAGATCTAGTGGAGTGTAGACTATTATACTTCTGGAACACAGGAAAAATGAGGTCAGGAAGCCAAGATTTAGGCTGGCAGTGGGAGGCACACAGGAGACATTCAAACACTACATGATGAATGGAAGGATGAATGAATAAATGAGAGACTTTGGAGATAGTAGAAAATGAGACTATGTGTTTATCTCTTCAGGAAGTTTCCATCCATATTTATCTTTTGACATGGATTGGGATTATGTTATATATCTGCTTTCTAATCTAATTTTTCAAGTATTGTTGATTTTTATTACTAGAAACTATTTTTTTCAATAAAATTTACAAAAATAACCATTGTCATTAATGTGGGCTGCAGCTTGAATATCACAGAGCAGGAATCTGGGGAATGAGAAAGCTGTTCGTGCTCCATCAACCAGACAGAGCTTTCTGGAAGTATACTAGAGCAAGATATTGCTAATGAACTTAGGAACTGCTTATGACTTGAGAGAGGATAAATAGGCAACCCCAACCCATCTTAGGAGATGTGTGTGTGTGGAACATTCTCCAGAATAGATCACATATTACCATAAAACAAGCTTCAGCAAATTAAAAAAAAAGATAGAAGTCATACCATGCATCTTTCCTGAGTACAATGCTATGAAACTAGAAGTCAATCATAAGAAAAAATCTGGAAAGACCACAAATACATGGAGGTTAAATAACATACTACTAAACAATGAATGTGTCAACCAAGAAATTAAAGAAGAAATAAAAAACTACAAGGACACAAGTGAAAATGAAAACACAATGGTTCAAAACCTTTGGGATGAAGCAAAAGTGGTTTTAAGAGGGAAGTATAGAGCAGTACAAGCCTACCTCAAGAAGCAAGAAAAAATATCAAGTAAAGAAACTAACCGCACACCTAAAGGAGCTGGAAGAAGAACAAACAAAAGCCAAAACCAGAAGAAGGAAGGAAATAATAAAGATTAAGGCAGAAATAAATGATATAGAAACTTAAAAAAAAAACAATTGTGAGAGAATATTATGAAAAGCTATATGCCAGCAAATTATACCCTTTAAAAGGGATGGATAAACTATTAGAAATGTATAACCTTCCAAAACTGAAGCAGGAAGAAATAAAAAATTTGAACAGGCCAATTTCCAGCAAGGAGATTAAATCAGTAATCAAAAAAAAAAAAAAAACAATAGAACAAAGAAACCAGGATCTGGCTCTTTGAAAAGATCAACTAAATTGATAACATCTAGCAAGATTCATCAAAACAAACAAAAAAAAAAAAAAAAGAAAGAAAGAAAGAAAGGACTCAAACAAAATCGCAATTGCAAAAGAAGTAAAAAAAAAATATGCCCAGTGTTAGTGTTCACCTATACACATGTGACCCAGCTCAGACACTGTAGCCTACTAGCATAAACCAGAGTCCAGGAATCCTGGAAGACATTCCTAAAGAGAAGGGGGCAGTAGTAGAATAGAATCATCCTGATGTTGTGAGCATTTCAGCTACCTTCTCACTTATACATTCACTTTTTTTGAGTATAGCTGACACACAATGTTACATTAGTTTCATGTGTACAACATAATATTCAGCAACTCTATTGTTGTGTTTGTTGTGTTGAGCAACTCTCAACAACAATTGTGGCTACTATCTGTGATTTATGTCCTTCTAACTAGAGCTCACTGCCAAGATGGTGTAGAAAGAGACAGATCTTGGGAAGTCTCATTCATGGTTTCTCTCCTGGGCATGAGCTGCAGAGTTCAGGCACTTTCTACAATTGTACTGTTAAGTTTCACGCACCTTTCCGGACATGCCCAACTCCTGGGAGTGGATTTCCACACAGGATTTCCCTGGGGATAAAGCAGGTCATAGAGTATTTCCTGACTTTTATATTTGGCTAGGGTCTCAGATTAGCCCTGCCCTCTCTTTACTAAGCTAAAGTCTTGCTATCCCTCAGGTCCTAGATTAAACATCACTTCCTGTGGGAAGCCTCCCCAACACACCCAAGCCCAGTCGGGTAATTGTGCTATCTACTCTGCTCCCACAGTAAATTGACATCCCCTATCATAGTAGTTACAATCTTCATAATTACTGCTGGATTCATTATTCACCCTTTAGGTTACAAGCTGAAGGAGAGTGAGGGTGATATCTGTGGGGTTTTGTTTACTGCTGTAATGTGTTCCACCTCTAAGTCTTCATGTCTGTATTTTTATTTATGTTCAAAAGTGATATGGATTCTTAGTGCTGATTTTTGCTATACCAAAGAATATCCTCACCCCTTTATAATTTCACTATAATTTAATTTGATTTAGGGCATACCAAATGAGTTTCCACATGCTATTACAATTATAAAAGTGGGATGCCTAGGTGGCTCAGAGGTTGAGCGTCTGCCTTTGGCTCAGGTTGTGATCCTGGGAGTCCTGGGATCAAGTCCCACATCGGGCTTCCTGCATGGAGCCTGCTTCTTCCTCTGCCTGTGTCTCTGCCATTCTCTCTCTCTCTCTCTCTCTCTCTGTGTGTGTGTGTGTGTCTCATGAATAAATAAATAAAATCTTTTTTAAAAAATTAAAAATAAAATAAAATTACAGGAGCTTGTGTACTTATATTAATGTGAAACTCACAATTTTTTACTGATAGATCTTCATTCTGTAATTTATGTTTATCTCATAACACTTCCCCATAAAGGAAAAATTAATACAAAAGATCAAAAGAATATAAATCTTTCATAATCTTACCACACATCTAATGCATTTTTCTTATAGTAAATAATGGTGAGATGAATGACACTGTCAGTTTCTACTGCTAAAGAAGACATTTCACAACTGGGTTTAGAACAGATCTAGCTCATTTATGAGTTTGTCCTCCTTGTGCCCCTGAAACCCATATGGGTACTTTTTACGTTTTTATGAATAGAACTTGATGACTAATTTCATGTGTATACTCATGAGTGCTCATGTGTATTTGTATGTTTCTAGAACAATTATCTATATTTCCATATACCCCTTCATTGGTAGATATCCTTTTTTCTTTTTATCTTTCCATAAATTTACATATGTAGTAAAGACCAAAATTAGGTATTTAGGTTGATGAATTTTATTGTTTCCATGCTCCTGTGCACATTCTTAACTATTTCCTTAGGGTACATTTCAAGACATGGAATTGCTGCCTCAAATGGTATACACATGCTTAATTTAATTCCCTACCTGCTACCCAGAAAAGTTGTACCAATTTAAAGTCCATAAACTGGAATTAAATGAAAAAAAGCCTCAGGGAAGTGAGAAGCATGGCTGTACTGATGTCTTGTTAGAAAGTGCAGGCCTTAGATTCCACTAAGCAGCAGCTTTAAGGTCACAATAATAGTAAATATACCTCAGAGTGGTCAGTAGTGAATGGCAATATTAAACATTAGCACATTGTAAAACAGCATGGGGCACAGGATTTGAAGTCAGTCACCTTGGATTACAGTGACGATTTGATGAAGAATATATAAAACTGTTTTTAAAATCCTTGTATTATAGTTAAGAGACAAATTGTACCAGCAGCCCAGCACCACATTTAGCCAGTTAATCCAAGTTCTCATTGAACCAATTTGTGGGTCAAATGCTCTCCTACTTTACCTCCTCAGCACAAGGAGACTGTTCTGTCCATTGATCACAAGGATCTTCTGAAAGAAAGATATGTCTCCATTTTATTATCTGAACACTCATTGCCAAAAATTCCTTGATAAAGAGAAAGTGCTTGGAATTTTCAAGACAGTGCAGATGCCTGCTCTGGATGCTTAGCACCTCTTTTGAAACCTAAAAATTGGTACTTTCATTTTTGGTGTCTAAGAGACAGAAGGTTTCAAACAAATGACTGGAGCAGAGATTGTTGATTTTGGTGCTGGATTGAACTGGATTGGTCCCCACGCGAAACTTCTAAATAGTAAAAGGTTTATATAAGGACCAGATGACTGAGGCAGAAAGCAGTTAAGCAATTCCAGACATTCTGCTTCAGACTCTGGAAACAGAGCCATTACTTTTCCTACTTGAACGTAAGCTCTTCTTTCTTTTTCAGCAAATAGTTTGGCACAGAAAAGTCCCTCTGAAAACAGTACTACTCACCCAGATTCTATACAAAGAGGCATGAAAAGTTAGGTTTGTTTCATTATATTATATGAGAATTTTCAAGAAGTAGACACAGACATTACATAATACTGTTTGGCTATGAGAGCTAGACTTTCACATTTTACTTCAGACACTCCTAGAATAATTGAAATTTTTAAAATTACCATCAACATTTTTTTCATGCTTTACCATATATTATTTTTTGTGATTTGGAATTTAAAATAAAGCTTTTAAGTGGCCAAGATACAAAATAAGAAGGAAAATAAGGGAAAAAAGGGATTGCCATGATAAACTCAGTTTTACACTAGTTCCCTCTGACCATTTTTCAAGTCAAATTTCAGTACCCAACAAAATACTATTTTCTAATGAAGGCAAGGAAAACAAAAGCAAAGATGAACTATTGGAACTTCATCAAGAGAAAAAGCTGCTGCATAGCAAAAAAAAAAAAAAAAAAACAGTCAACAAAACTAAGAGACAACCTACAGAATGGGAGAAGATATTTGCAAATAACATATCAGATAAAGAGCTAGTATCCGAGAACTATAAAGAACTTATCAAACTCAACACCCAAAAAACAAACAATACAATCATGAAATGGGCAGAAAACATGAACAGACATTTCTCCAAATACCTACACATGGCCAGCAGGCTTATGAAAAAATGCTCCACATCACTTGCCATCAGGGAAACACAAATCAAAACCACAATGATATACTGCTTTACACCATTGAGAATGGCTTAAGTATTTTTTAAAGATTTTATTTATTTATTCATGAGAGACACTGAGAGAGAGGCAGAGACACAGGCAGAGGAAGAAGCAAGCTCCCCACAGGGAGCCCGATGCGAGACTCAATCCCACAACCCGGTGATCATGCCCTGAACCAAAGGCAGATGCTCAACCATTGAGCCACCCAGGCATCCCAAGAATAGCTAAAATTAACAAGACAGGAAACAACAAGTGTTGGCAAGGATGTGGAGAAAGGGGAACCCTCTCGCATTGTTGGTAGGAATGCAAAGTGGTACAGCCACTCTGGGAAAGCATTGTGGATGTTCCTCAAAAAGTTAAAAATAAAGCTACCCTACAACCCAGAAATTGCACTACTGGATATTTACCCCAAAGATACAGATGTAGTGAAATGAAAGGAACACCTGGACCTCAATTTTCATAGGAGCAATGTCCACAATTGCCAAGCTGTGGAAAGAGCCATGATGTACTTCGACAGATGAATGGATAAAGAAGATGTGATTTATATATAAATAAAACGGATATATATATATATAAATATATATAAATGGATAAAGAAGATGTGAGATATATATATATATATATATATATATATATATATATATATATCTCATGGAATATTACTCAGACATCAGAAAAGATGAATACCTACCATTTACATTGACATGGATGGAACTGGAAGGTATTATGCTGAGTTAAATAGGTCAATCAGAGAAAAACAATTATCATATGGTTTCACTCATATGTGAAATATAATAGTGAAAGGGACCATAAGGGAAGGGGGGAAACTGAGTGGTGAAAACTTAGAAAGGAAGACAAACCATGAGAGAATCCTGACTCTGGAAAATAAATAAAGGATTATAGAAGGGAGGGGTTGGTGGGGGGATAGGGTAACTAGGTGATGAGCATTAAGGAGGGCCCATGATCAGATGAACACTGGGTGTTATACTATATGTTGGCAAATTGACAATAAATAAATAAATAAATAAATAAATAAATAAACAAACCATTTTCTACTCTCTCATGTTCTATATTTTTCTGTAGTTATACTTTCTATTAAGCTATCTCCATTTACAGCATTCTGAATAAGTGAATTATGAACTGGTCATTCTTATTACATAAAGATCTTACAGTAAAGATTTCTTTGGGGCAGCCAGGTGGCTCAGCGGTTTAGCGCCGCCTTCAGCCAAGGGTGTGATTCTGGAGACCCGGGATCGAGTCTCACTTTGGGCTCCCTTCAGGAGCCTGCTTCTCCCTCTGCCTGTGTCTCTGCCTCTCTCTCTCATTCTCTCTGTCTCTCATGAATAAATATATAAAATCTTTTTTAAAAAGATTTCTTTGAAAGAGAGGCAAACTCCTAATATTTAAACTGCTATTCAAAGTTATTGTCCAATATTCTAATATTAAAAGGGCAAAGGCATGAAAACATAAAGGTATATAGACTATCCATTGAAATAATACATCAGAGGATGTAAAAAGGATAAGACACCTTGATCAATCCTGTTTCCTTATTTTTGGTTGAGAAAACAAGCTAGAAGGGGTTCAGTGACTTGATGATAGAGCTGATTTATGGATGGCAAAGAGCTAGGTATCAGAAACAGAAATCAGCAATGATTCTAAAAGACAGACATGTATTTCCCACTTTACCTGTGATAGACCTCCAACTTGCCTTCAATTTCCCACCACCACAAATATATCCTTATACATATTCCCTTATTTAGCTATATAAAAAATGATTCAGAGATATACATCCAGGAGCGGAATTACTGAGTCATTGAGCATGTGTATCCTTGCTATGATGAAGCACTTCTATATTGAGCTCCAGAATGAATGCACTAATATATACTTCTCCCAGCAGTGTGACAAGTCCCCATAGCTCCCAGTAACACTTGACATTATCCAGCACTCTAATTTTTGCTTGTCTATGAGATGTGAGATATTTCATTTTTGCTTCATTAGAAACCACTAATGAATTTGAGTGCCAAACACATAAAATACATACTGTATACTTTGATTACACTTCTGCGTTTTTAAAAATTCCTTACCATTAAGCTGTATATTAGTTTTTGTATGAGTACTATGGTGGTGTTTTAACTTCATATTTTATGGTGTGAGAAGAGGATCAAAAGTTACATTTTTTAATGAGAAAACATTTTTTAATGAAAAATTTACCAACAAACCCAACAGCACTTTGTGAATAGTACATGTTACCTACTGGTTAGAAATATCAAGTTTAGAGATACCTGGCTGGATCAGTTGGTCAAGTGTCTGCCTTCGGCTCAGGTCATGATCCTAGGGCCTTGTGATCAAGCCCCACATAAGGCTCCCTGCTCAGTGGAGAGCCTGCTTCTCCTTCTCCTCCCCAATTGTGCTCCCTCTCATTATCTTTGTCTCTGCCTCTCTGTCTCTGTCTCTCTCTCTCAAATAAATAAATAAAATCTTTAAAAAAAAAATGGATAAAGAAGATGTGGTTTATGTATACAATGGAATATTACTCAGCTATTAGAAATGACAAATACCCACCATTTGCTTCAACGTGGATGGAACTGGAGGGTATTATGCTGAGTGAAGTAAGTCAGTCGGAGAAGGACAAACATTATATGTTCTCATTCATTTGGGGAATATAAATAATAGTGAAAGGGAAAATAAGGGAAGGGAGAAGAAATGTGTGGGAAATATCAGAAAGGGAGACAGAACATAAAGACTGCTAACTCTGGGAAACGAACTAGGGGTGGTAGAAGGGGAGGAGGGCGGGGGGTGGGAGTGAATGGGTGACGGGCACTGGGTGTTATTCTGTATGTTAGTAAATTGAACACCAATAAAAAAATAAATAAAAAAAAAAAAAAAAAGAAATACCAAGTTTATCACATTTAAGACCTTTTTGGGACTGAGCTTTTATTCTGTTCTACTAAATGGTATCTCAGATTTTTCCATCAGTCTTATCCTGTTTTAATATTGTTGCTTCATAGAATATTTTAATAGCTCAAAAGTAACATTTCCTCCATTATTACTCTCTGGAAAGTCAAGAATAACAACAACAACTACAACAATAAATGTAGCTAATACTTATTGAGCATTTGCAATGTATCTAACATTTAACTTACATTAACATGCTTAATTCTCAACTACACATAGTGGTGTAGATACTGTTCTTATCCCCCATTTGAAAGGTAAGAAACTTGAGGTACAGAAGATTCAATTGGTTTGATGTGGAACCCAGTGTCAAACCCAGGTCTTATCACAGCAAGCCTATACTCCTACCCACTGTTACATTAAAATGAATTGTTTGAAATTATCAATATTGGAGCATTTCTGACCAAAATAATATCAATATCTTATTGCCAATCTAATATGTAGCATTTTGTATTTTAGAAATGAGGCCATCCCAGAGGAAGAAACATGCCCATGATATAAAACTTGGTAATGGATCTGCTGTTTGGACCCCTGATCTATCTCCAGTCTTCTAAGCAGTGGAGTCATGACTGCCATTTATTTCTTGGACTCAGTAGGAAATTATTTTTCTAGTGATCCACTAGAAGGTAATATAAGAGAAAGGATAGCACATGAAATTAAAGGAAACAGCATAATGGTTATTTTTCCCTTCGCCCATATTTATCAGGTAATCCATTCTACATCTCAGAAATAATGCTGAAACTCACAGATTATTAAAAATGTATTTACATTTTCATGTGTTGCTGTCAACGTCTTCAAATATTCTCTATAATAAATTTGTTATTTAATTTATATTAAAATCATATATTTAATGGGAAAGACAAAGCAGGGAGTCAGGAGTAATATTTGTTCACAGTTTATTATGTTCTAGACAATACTAAAAGTGTTACAATTTTTACCTTGCATTAGCTGAGTGTACAATGTATTATATCTACTAAAAATATCATTTTCACAACATAAACAAAAGAAACAAGTTTTCCTATTTTAAAAGGTTTTATTTATTTTAGAGAGAAGGAGAGAGAGAGAGAGCATGAGTGGCGGGAGGGGCAGAGGGAGAGGGAGAGAGCAGACCTCACGCTGAGCAGGATCCCAACACAGAGCTTGATCCTATAATCCTGAGATCATGACCTAAACTGAGACCAAAAGTCAGACGCTCAACCAACTGAACCACTCAGGCGCTCCCATTTCCTTTTATTTATAAAAAGCATTTAATTATATAGCTTGTACAAAATTATCTCAACTCTGTTTTCAATCACATAATTAAAAAATATTCTTTAAGCTTTATTTTCTAACCAATGACTAACAAATATAAACTTCTTTCTTTCTTTCTCTTTTATTTCCTCAACAAATACTTACTGTACACATAGTAAATGTAAGGCACTGACAAACCAAATCATTTCTCTCACAGGCCTTTTCTTCAGAGTTCCAAGCCCTATTATCCAACTACAGCATAATACGTGTTTACATGTATGATCGAGGCATGGATACTTTATCAAGCTAATTCTAATTATACAATCCTCAAACTCTGAAAGCTTACCATCTAAATACAAATCAACGTGGTATTAGCATGCGGAGAGCATAGGGTTTGGAAATAAGCAAACATGAGTTAAAATTCCTGTTCTGCCACTCATTTAAGGCATGTAAACTTGGAAAGTTTACTTAGTATCTCTAAGATCTAACTTCCTGATCTGTACAAAGGAATTGTTGTCCAGGTTTCAAAGGAAAGCATATGGAATGTAATGCATCCAACCATTCTGTCTGAAAATTTAACACATTAATTTTTCCCACTCCATCTCTTCTCTTTTTTAGCAGAAATAACTCTGCCATGAACTCAATAACACGACATATCATAGGGAACTTTTAGAAATGTGACAACAAAAAGAAAATTAAACAATGTTTATGTCATGAATACGATATAATATAATTTCCATATAATGGAACAAGTTGGCTGATAAAGTTCAATCACTGTGCTTTTCCTAACTCATTTGGACCTTTTAGATTGACATGATGAATACATATGGCTTGGGAGGTTCTAGTATTCCTTGAGTCTCAAAATGCTCATATATTGTAGAAATATCACGCATAATGATGAATCTGCAGGAAGGAGACAAGAGTCAAGAATGCTGTCTGGGCCTCAGTTCCTAAGTGATATCCAATGAAAGGACAAAGCACTTCCAAGCATTCGGAAATAGGGAAATCAATGAGATCCCCATTTTTGGCAAGCACTCTGAGTTCTCAGAAGAGAGGGAAGAAACTATTTTATGTGCAAGGGATTAATTTGACAAGAATTCTATATAAGTAAATTAAGCCTTTAGAGAGTAGTCACCTGATATATGTCTTCTATTAGTTATTTTTCTTCTTTAACTATCTTTTAGGGATGCCTAGGTGGCTCAGCAGTTGAGTGTCTGCCTTCAGCTCAGGGCATGATCCCGGAGTCCCAGGATCAAGTCCCACATTGGGCTCTTTGCAGAAAGCCTGCCTCTCCCTCGGTCTGTGTCTCTGCCTCTCTCTGTGTGTCTCTCATGAATAAATAAATAAAATCTTTTTTAAAAAATAATAATTATCTTTTAAAGGTCTTATTTATTTAAGTGACCTCTACACCCTAAGTGGGGCTCAAACTCAAAACTCCAAGATCAAGAGTCACATGATCTACAGACAGGGCCAGCCAGGTGCCCCTAATTTTATCTTTTAAATGCCCAAGATACCTGATAGAATTCAGAGGCCACCAAAAACACCATGAAGACTGCCCATTAGGGAAGATAACTTCTTTATATGGCCAATTCATTTAATTATGCCAGCAAGCCTCTGATACAGATAATATTTTGAAAGAGGAATTGTTCTGAGACAGCAGTGTTCTGTAAATACACACACACAAACATATATGTGCTGTTTGTATCTCTGCTCCTGCCTACAATTTTCTGCATGCATTTCTGCAGGTTCATTGCTGCCCTCTTGTTGGGAATTCTCTTTTATCTCTAAATGTGGGCCTTCATCAAATAATTTAACTCACTTTTATGTGAATATAATAAAATCATATCTGAACTGGGTTCCCTGACATTTCTGGATATGCTGACATCAACATCTTTGCTAACAGGGAAATGAATATACTGAATGTTAATGAATGTTATTTTGACTGTCTGGAACAACTGTATATCCCATTCTAGAGATGTAATCATGACAATAAGGTACCCAATATCCAATAGTCAGAATCTTTTCTCTCTAATAAAATATAGTATGTTATTTTCTTATTCTAAGATTTCTTTCCTTCTCTTCTCCATTACTTCTGCTGTGTAACAAATTGAATTGTAGCAGTAGTGTATACAGTCTTTTTCATTGGATTTGATAGTAAGGATCTATTGGTGATTATAGAATACTGTAGCACTCCCTGGATGTTGATCAAATTCTTCCTTCCAAAATGAAAGAAGTCAGTCCAGGATATGAAATAATCAGAGGGAAAGAGGCCATTTCATTCCTTTCTTTATGTTTCAAAACCATGGGACCATTCTTACCACTCTTAAAAAAAATAGAGTATCCTATGCAGACATTTGGCTCTAAAACTCATTAACTATGTAGTAGCATCTGTAAGCAACTCCATGTCTTTTAGAATTTTGAAATATAATGTGTGTCTTTTTTCTGAAAGTTCCCCATATAAAAGATATCCTTTCATGAGGTAGGCCAGGGTGTCACAGTTCATCAGCTCTTGAGAGCTTTCACAAATATATACATAGTCTTTTCCATATTCTACCAAACCAAATGTAGGCAGTGTTTGGTTACCTACTGCTCCATAACAAATCACCCCAAACATAAAGGCTCAAAACATCAACAGTTTATTATTATTGTTTGTCATGATTCTATGGTTTGGCTAGGTGTTTTTTGTTTCAAATGGTCTCAGCTGGAGTGCTGGGATGGTCAAAAGTGTAAAAATAGCCTCAGTTGTACATACTAAAGGTTGATGCATGCTACTGACTGGGAGCTCAGTTGGAGCTGGCAGCAAGGAGACTCAATTCTCCATGTGGGCCTTTCCATATCACTGCCTGTGCTGCTCACAGCATGTCAACTGAGCTCCAAAAGAGGAGAATTCCAAGAGGTCAAGGTGAAAACTGAAGACTTCCTAGCACACAGCCTTAGAAACTCTGCAACATTACTTCTGCTGCATTTTATTGGCCAAAAATAAATACAAGGACTCTGGATAGATTCAATGAAAGGGAAAATAGACATCTTTTTGATGGGTTAGAGGCAAGGTCACATTCCTGAGGAGCATGTGGAATGACAGACATTCTTGCCACCATCTTAGGAAACATGGCACAGACACCAGTTTGAAGAACCATCTCTCCCACACCTCTACAATGTCCCTTGCTCCATAATCTACTTCAAGCTGCTGCCAAAGATCCCTCTTCTTCTCACCCTCAGCCAGAGAAAGTCGTACTTTCTTCTTTCCTAGACATCTGTATTCTGTTGAGTCCTCAGGCCTCAGCCATCCCTGCCTGTGAATCAAGTACTGCTTAACACAATGATAGAATGTTCAAATTCAGTTGTCCTTCACTCAAGTTTTTACTCCTAATTTAAGTGAGGGGGATGTTGTTTGATCACTATTCTATTTAGTTTATATCACAGTCATCTCTGTAATTGAAGGAAGCCATATGAGGTTAGATAGTAACATTCCAGAAGCCTTAACACATGCCAGACACTTTCTTTAGATTGACTCCTTTTCTCTTTGAAAAAATTTCTTTAAGAAAGGCAGTGATAGGGAATCCCCGGGTGGTTCAGTGGTTTAGCCCCTGCCTTTGGCCCAGGGCGTGATCCGGGAGTCCCAGGATCGAGTCCCATGTCGGGCTCCCTGCGTGGAGCTTGCTTCTTCCTCTGTCTGTGTCTCTGCCTCTCTCTCTCTCTCTCTCTCTTTCATGAATAAATAAATAAAATCTTTAAAAAAAAAGAAAGGCAGTGATAATTTACACTTTTTAAGATTTTATTTATTTATTCATGAGAGAGGCAGAGACTTAGGCAGAGGGAGAAGCAGGCTCCCTCTGGGGAGCCGGATGTAGGACTTGATCCCAGGACCCCAGGATCACGACCTGAGCCAAAGGCAGACACTCGATCACGGAGCCACCCAGGTGCCCCGATAATTTACATTTTTAAGATGATTAACCTTAGGCTTATAGAAGGTAAATAACTTTTCTAAGGATGAGCACATAATAAATGGCAATTGGATGACTCTCATTCTCTCTATATGCTTTTCTGTTAGATGTGTTTCCAGGGTTCAGGGAAGTGTTGTTTTAAATGTGTTAGCTATGTTTCCCAAGATTAAAGAAGAGGGGGAAAAGGAGAAGGAAACAGAGGGGAAGCGGAAAAAGGAGGAAAAATATGACATCAAAAAAAAATATGACATCAACAGAGGATGTGTAATTATGCCCTTTAGCTTAAAAAGCTAGAATAGAGGAACATCATACTGGTAACTTTTTGTCTTGTTTTGTTTTTAGTTTTTACTTTTTTTCATTTAAATTCAATTTGCCAACATATAGTATAACACCCAGTGCTCATCCCATCAAGTGCCCTCCTCATTACCCGTCACCCAGTTACCCCATCCCCCCACCAACCTCCCCTTCTGCAACCCTTTATTCATTTCCCAAAGCTAGGAGTCTCTCATGGTTTGTCTCCTCTCTTAATTTTTCCCATTCCATTCCCCTCCTTTCCCTTATAAACTCTTTCACTATTTCTTATATTCCACTGTGGTAACTTTTTAAATATCCTTTAATAATAGTGAAAATTCTGGAGGCTCAGAAAAGCTACTTATCCCAGATCACCAAATATGTAAGTATGAAACAAGAGATACAAAACTAAGGCTGACGCTGAAAACCCTGTTCCTAAGACTAAGTCCTACATTTCCTTTTGTAAACTTTCAATTTTGTAGACTTCTAATCTGCTTAGCTGACTTTCAGTCTTATATAATTAAGAGAGTGGTTTATACAATTAGCATTCAAGCACTGTTTTGGGTCCAAATTTATTTATCTTGAACTTTGTACATAAGCAAAATATTGACACATTCTATATGGCAAAAATCATCGTGAATACATTTAAAATATAGACAGATTCACCTCATGTATGTCTGTATTATTTAAATTTTGTTATTTCTGTTACATGTCTGAAAATGACTAGGATTCTAGGAACGTTTCATTTATTGAATAAACTTCCAGACGGTCTTCATATAGGGTTAGAGCAATGATCCTGCCCTCACCCCTTATTACCTTCTTTTGTCTGAGATCATTAAATTTCATTTCTGGCTCTGATTAAGAACTGAAATTTTGCTATGTTTTATAAAATGCCTCCAATAAGTAAATGTAATTTTTACAAAGGGGGGAAAATATGACAGATATGAGTTTTCAAGACATAGTAAAGCACACAGGTACACAAGAAGTGTTATTTTGTGTACTTTTCTACATTGTAACTGAATCTAATACCTATTTGAGTCCCAAGTCTGTTATAAATAGGAAGCATACTGTCTCCAATTCAGCAAAAATTCAGTTCTTGTTTTTCTTTGTTAATGTATGATAAACCCAAATAATTGATGTCTCCATTTCTCATCATATTACATCTAAATTCTCAGAGCTCATGTAGTGTCTTGATCTTTACTGTCCTTGGTAACATCCCCTAAGATATTTGAATTCCCATGTATACCTATATGCTTAATGTTGCCATGCTGCAACCTTTCATCTTGACCATGAGGCCATAAGTACTCTTGCTCAGCTAAGTTCCATGCCCTGCTGGGAACACAGAAACACTGGACTGTGTGATACATCTCTGAGAGATATGGTAAACTCAGTGATCTACTTTGGGCCTTCTCTGACTCGCATATGAAAGGAAGCCATTTCTATTATACAATACCCACATTATGGTGACACCTAGAATTCCTGTGAGGTTATAGTTTCTCAGGTATCCAAACAGGGCAAGGGAAATATCACAAGTTAAAAGATGTATGTGAGGGGGCAGGAAATATATCAGCTAATACTTCATCTTGCCACATTTACTTTTTCCCTTACAAAGAAAATATATTTCTTTAGTTATCATCCCTCAAAAAGGGTAAGAATAAGGTTGCTATACAATATTTGTCTACAATAGTAATTCCCATACGCAAACCAACAAGTGGATGTTATCTTCCTCAGGTGGATAAGGATGGATACTGGATATATTTTCCCCCTCCACCTCCATTTAAGGGTGTTTATTTGTTCTTCCATGCCTAACTGCTGCCAAACAAATTATTCTTACTTACCAATACTCATTCATGATTCAGGGAAGTAATGGAAGTCACCCAACTCTGGGACTTAAATTCCAACCTTAATTGATTTATGTCACACTGAATTGATTTAAAAAAAAAAATAACCCTGAGATGACTGAGCTTACCTTCAACTGACAAGACTAGGTTTTTTGCAATAGGTAGAGTGGGGCTCAAAATGCATACTAAAATTATTTATATAAAAACAGAGATTTCTTGAGGCACCTGGGTGGCTCAGTCTGTTAAGTGTCTGCCTTCAGCTCAGGTCAGGACCAGGTCCTGGGATGAAGCCCCACATCTGGCTTCCTGCTCAGTGAGGAGTCCACTTCCCCTCCCCCTGCTCATGCTCTCTCTTCCTCACTGTCACTTTCTCTGTCTCTCAAATAAATAAATAAAATCTTTTAAAAAACAAAATAAAAACAGATTTCTTTACCAGCTGAGTTTTATATCCTGGAAATTTGTACTCATTAAAAATCAATAAAAGTTAATTAAGTCAATCAGAGAAGGACAAACATATGGTCTCATTCATTTGGGAAATATAAAAAATAATGAAAGGGAGTAAAGGGGAAAGGAGAAAAAATGAGTGGGAAATATCAGAAAGGGCGACAGAACATGAAAGACTCCTAACTCTGGGAAATGAACTAGGGGCGGTGGAAGGGGAGGTGGGCGGGCGGTGGGGGTGACTGGGTGATGGGCACTGAGATGGGCACTTGACAGGATGAGCACTGGGTGTTATTCTATATGTTGGCAAATTGAACACCAATAAAAAATAAATTTATAAAAAAATAAAATAAAATAAAATTGGCTTACAATAGTAAAAAAATAAAAGTTATACTGAAAAAATCAATAAAAGTTATTTCTAAAGAGATGATGAAATAGTTTGTATAGTATGACCTCAAATACTTTGAAAAATGGATATGCATAGAAAAAAGTTAGACAAATACACATTCAGTTTTACTTGCTGGTGACTCTCAAAAATCTATACTTCATACAATAATTCATTAACACAAGAAATTTTTATTGGGTATTATTATGTGTCAGGCATAGGAAGTCCAATTCCATCACTTCAGCCCATGACTTATTTCTCCTAAATTCCAAACTCATACAGAAAACTCCCTAACACACATTCCCATTTGAAGAAAATAAACATTGCTAACCAACTTAATGTCTATGATGCCACATGGACTGTACTAAACAAGTTTAGATCAACTTTGGCCCTGTATCCTAAATGCTCACCATAAAGGAAAAGCTATATTGCAGTGTGGAGAGAGTTTAGGCCTTTAGGTCAGACACAAATGTGTTAAAACACCTCCTCTGCTTTTTACTGACTGTGTAAACTTGGAAAATGTAATTAACTTATCTGAGCTTCACAAGCACATACTTAGTGAAAAGGTGGATAAATTAAAGAGATTCTGGTGTCTACTGTACTACCTTTTTGAGCATAGAGCAAAAGTGGCTAAAATGCCTAACAGCATTTCTGGCCCATACTAGGCACTCAGCAGAAGTTTACTTCCTATCCCATCCCCTCCATTCTATGGCAGAGATGACATTGCCATAAGTGCAATTGAATAATTATGTGTTAAAAAGCATTTGGAATGGCTACTATAGAAAGAAAAACCACAAACATTTACATTAGGTAGGAAACATAGCACATTATTTGTTATATTTGACTGAACCACATGAAATTGCTGATGTTCAGTCATTTTTGACCTACAAAAATGATTTAATATCTTTCAATCTAACAGAATGATTTTTGTGTTGAGTTCGAAGAGAGGAACAATATTCGCTCTTTTTCCTTTAACTTTTCCACCTCTTCTCTTTCTGTATTTAAAGGTAGACATTGGGAAAGTCCATAGTATGGGTGTCTCTACTATCCTTTTAGCCCCAAAAAGAGCACATGGGAGCATAAAGCTACAGTGATAAATCTGCTGTGCAGAATGCTAGAGGGTCAAAAGAGCTGTCTGGATTCCAGGACTGGAAGTATCCTGATGATAGGACCTTCAGTGAGTCACTTCTCTTTTAGCCTGGACTGATTACCAAAATGAAATTGGGAAGCCTACCCAAACATCCTGGAGTGCTGTGGAAATCCATAAGACCCAAGCCGGGCAAACACTCTGGGTTTTTAGCTGGGAAGACCTGTTAAGGCCAAGGAATTATTTTAACAGAAATTAATTTGCAAGAATAACAGAACATTACATATTAGGCACTCAAATGGCAATTATTTATGAAATGTCAACAAACATTTATAGAACACAAATGAGACTCAGATGGAAAAGGACCCTGCTCTCTACAGAACTAAGAAAACTCTTGTGAACTGTACCTGCTAGTGTGCTATAAGCTTTCCATTGCCATCTTCTTTAATACTTAAAGTAAGCCTATGAGACAACATTTATTATTTCAATTCTTCGGAATAGCATTCTTAGATTTCATTAATTGAATCTTACAGCATGTAAGTGGCAGAGCCTAGAATTCACATCTGATCTTTCTATTTCCCCAATCTGTGCTCTTTCCTCTCCAAGATATTGGCATGGAGTTAATTCAAGTTCCTAGAGTGTCCAACCCTAGCCTCTTAGCCCAATGACAAGCGTGGCAGGTCTATTATCAACACCATCAAGAAATTAAAAACATTGAGTACTTGTAGGTGTATGACACAGCAGGTGGAGGGAACAATGTAAGCAAAGACATGGAATTCAAGAGAATATTTGGCCTGTTTGAGACCTGGAACTTGGCTGCTGGGGCTAGATACTGCAGAAAGGTCTTTGGACTAAGAAGTTCCTCTCAGTCAAAAGCACAGTTATATATCTCAGACAACAGTTAAGCACAACTGCAAAGCTAAATAGGTTGTAAAAATTATTGGAGGCTTAATGTTCTTCACTATCTGTTCCACAATCATAAATTAGTTCAAATTTTAAAAGCAAATTTTAACAGAAATAGAGCTAAGTATGGGTCAGATATCTCATTGGGTCTTCATAAATCTGCCTAGAAGAACAGATGGGCAAAATTTGGAGGAAATAGATTTCTCTTCATTGCTATCCTCTAGCTCAAATTGCAGATTGAATGTTCTCATTAGAATTGTGGAGCATTTCCTCCTTGTTCTTCTTCAAGCACCCCTTGATTAATAATGGGCTGAGTGATGAAAGTCCCACCAGTGGTAGGGCATGGGGAGTGGCTATCCAGAACAAGTTTTGCTGTTTATTTCTTTTTTTTTTAATTTTTTTATTTATTTATGATAGTCACACAGAGAGAGAGAGAGAGAGAGAGAGAGAGGCAGAGACATAGGCAGAGGGAGAAGCAGGCTCCATGCACCGGGAGCCCGACGTGGGATTCGATCCCAGGTCTCCAGGATCGCGCCCTGGGCCAAAGGCAGGCGCCAAACCGCTGCGCCACCCAGGGATCCCTTGCTGTTTATTTCTATGTGTGTACATGTGTGTGTATACTTTTACATGGAGCAGTGCTGTATTTTCCTCTTTTTTTGTTGTTGCCATTCTTGCTAAGTTTCTCTTTTGTTCTCGAATTGAGATCTTTGTCAAAGCAGTTAATCAAATACAGCAAATTGTATTTGGCCTGACTTCCTTGGGAGTTCTGTATAATATGTCCTTGATGTCAATCTTGCTAACTGAGGAGTGGACCCCCAAAATATTGATAGATATTATGATGATAAGCTAGGACATCTGTCATATGGCACATAACATTCTAGAGATATAAATCCAGGAATAAAAGGGAAAACTTTTTTTTTTTTAAAAAGGGAAAGCTTTAAGGTCAAGATAATGGAGTTTCCAGGCAGCCAATGTTTGAATTCTGACTCTCTATTTAAGAAGAATTGAGTGTTTATTTTTTTTTTTTTGTTTTTCCTTATCCAGAGTATCCCCCATCATTCATTCATTTATGTATCCAGTCTTACATTATTCCCAACGCTGGTACTACCTGGCATTCAGTCCTTTTCACTGGAGGGTCTGCCTACATTTTGTTGATGAAAATAAGCTGCTACAACATCCCTTGTATACTGGTATCATTTTTCCTTAACAAATTTGAGGAAAGAGTCCTATATTTAAAATGGTCACTGGGAGAAAGAAGCCTTTTCATTTCCTCGTTTCTTTTCCAAACTCACTCTTACAAACAAACAACTCCTCTGAACTATCCTGGCAATCAGAGACATCATTTGCAAACATTAAGCTCCAGACCCACCACCTGTCCCTGCTGTGACTCATAACATAAACACAGACCCTCTGTGTAGCCGGTTTCCTAGAACTTTAAAATATATCTCACAGCTGGTGTCTCCCCTTCTGAGAGGCCCCCGTGTATGAGAGGCCCTTTCATGGAGTGAGCCAGAAAGCTCAAGGTCCATCAAAGCCTTGCATAAATTTTCAATCTCAAGAGCCTTCACAAGCTTATGTTTTTCTCTAAATGTATTACTATAATCTGAAGCACTATCTCTCCCAGACCCCCTACAAAATACTAAGGGACATCCTCCCCATCATTCACTTCAAGCTTCTGCCACAAAGATCCTGCCCCTTCTCACCCTCATCAAGAGGAGTTTTGCTTCTCTGTCTCCTAGATATTTGTATTCCGTTAGAGTCATCAGGCCTCAGTCATCCATATTTGTGAATTAGATGCTGCTTGCTGCCATGACAGAATGACCACATCCAATGCTTCTCATCCAGATTTTATGAGCTCCAGATTTTATACTATGTATTTTTGTTTGCTTACTTTTAAAATATTCTTTAGAGCTCCTTTGCTCAGGCCTGTGGCTCTGACAGAGTGGGCAAATGTCCCAGTATTCCTACTGCCAGGAAGCTCCATAGCTACTGATGAGATCAGAAGTGGCATGATAAATAATACTAGAAAGCTCATTTGAACACAATCTTGAAGGCCAACCCTTTTGAAGGCGCTGTCCGGGCAAAGGGAATTGTCTTGGAAAAAGTAAGGGTTGAAGCCAAAGAGCCAAATTCTGCCATCAGGAAGTGTTTCAGGGTCCACATGACCAAGAATGGCAAAAAAAAATCACAGCCTTTGTACCCAGCGATGGTTGTTCGAATTTTATTGAGGAAAAGGATGAGGTTCTGGTTGCTAGATTTGGTAACAAAGGTCTTGCTATTGGTGGCATTCCTCGAGTACATTTAAGGTTATCAAAGCATCAGAGAAGGACAATCAGTATATGGTTTCATTCATACAGGGAATATAAAAAATAATGAAAGGGATTATAGGAGAAAGGAAAGAAAATGAGTGGGAAAAATCAGAGAGGATGACAAAACATGAGAGACTCCTAACTGTCGAAACCAACAAGGAGTAGTAGAAGGGGAGGTGGGTAGGGGGATGCAGTGACTGGGTGACAAGTACTGAGGAGGGCACTTGATGGGATGAGCACTGGGTGTTATATGTTGGCAAATCAAACTCCAATAAAAAAGTACATTAAAAACGTAGACAATGTCTATCACTTGGCCTTATACAAAGGCAAGAAGGAAAGACCAAGATCATAAGTTTTGGTGGTGAAAACATGACAAAAAATTAATTTTCATATGCCAAAAAATAATAAATAAATAAATAAATATTCTTTTGAAATAAATAAGGGTTATATGAATCTCTCAAACCTATTGCCCTAGGAAGACTGTAATTCATTGACAATGAAGATACTAGTCTCCAACTTTGTGTAAACAATTCAAGAAAAATAGAGGATGGACAAAAAGAACAGAAGATCTAATATAGAATTTGGCAGGCTGACCAAGGAGTGGACCTGCTGGAAGAATTATATTAGTTGGTCGATATCTACTTTAACCATCCAGCCCAGGGAGTGGCAAACTTTTTTTAAGTAAAAGGCCAGATAGTAAACATTTTGGTGTTTGGGGGCTATGTAATTTCGTCTCAACTATGCTGTTGTAGTGGGTGTGTTCTAATAAAACGTTATTTATAAAAGCAGTGGGTGGACTGAATTGGTCCACAGGCCATACTTTACAAAAACCTGATCTAGCAGATGGTATAGTCCATAAGTACATGTACCTGCATATGCAAGCAATCAATATTCAAATCCTAAATGTTAGTTGAGAGACAGGGCTCTTATTCCTCAATTCAGTGCCTATTATCTCACTGATTCATGTTACAAATGGATCTTTAGTATTCGTTAGTGAGTTTATGCTGAGGCTTATAGGTACTTGTAAATCACTACAATATCTCTTAGAAGCAGAAATCATTATCTTTTCACAAGTGAAGGAAAAGATTCAAGATGCTAAAAGCTAACAGGGAAAAACAGAAATTTTCATTTCCTAATGCTTGGCACCACTCCTATAAATAACTCTTCAGTGTAGTAACAACCCTCAGAAGTAATATTCCAGATCAGCCACCTGTTTCTGTTGCTACTGCAAAATTCAAACATAAATAACCTTTAGATTTATTTTCTAGTTGACAGACACTTTTGTCTACTTTTAAACTATAAATGTAGCTAACATTAATGTTAGAAAGAACCTCAAATTTTCAATGTCAAAAGAAGAATGAAATAAAATTAAGAGATAATAATGATGTAATTTTTTTCCTTCATTATTCCAAGATTTATCTAATCACACTACTATAATTTTTGCTCTTGAGTTACGGAATCCTACCTTTAACTTTTAAATTGACTGGCCACTAGTTACATATATATTGCATAGTTTTTAATGGTTTGCCTTTCAGAAGTTGATTTTAATTCAAAGTTGGGGGGGTTGCTTTCACAGGCTCCCAAAGAGATGTTACTCCTCCTTTATTTTATTCTTAAGCAGACCTTATTTTCATCTTGAGTATCTATTGATTGTCAGTCTGATCACATTGCCCATGTTGGGCCAGATGGATACACAGTTCTCTTAGATCACTTTGCTCTAATTTCCTGGAGCTGTGCCTAAGTTCTGGAATGTGAAGTCCTATATAGTATGAGAACATTGTTAGAGAGAATCTTTTGGTCTCTGAATCTCCTGCCAAGTAGGTATCTGCTGATACATCTCTATCCCATCTGTTGCTTGGTCATCTGTTTGTTATCAGTGACCCCATGAGTATTGGGATTAATCTACTTGAATGTACAGCCCTTTGCAACAAAGTTCTGTCTACTGTCTCTGTGCCAGGCCTCCTCTGAACACCTAGTAGGCTTTCTCACTACAGTCCTGCACTTATCCACAAGGATATTGTATAGTCTGGTGCCTCACTATGGTCATCTTCCCTGTAGACACCCTCTCCGTAAAGGTCAGAAATCCAGCACATCTTAGATATGTTTGGATCATTTTGCCTCTCCTTTCCCTCTTGAATATTTCCAAAGTTCTGCCACCCCATGAGTCATGCCATCCATTCCTTACTTTTCTTCCAAAAATATCTTCCTACATTTTCTGTAGGACTATTGATGTCTGCTTTTATTACTGCTCCTATTTTGTCTCCTGGACACAGTTTGGATTTGGATTTCTCTCAGTAAATGCAAGTGCATTTCAGACCTGCCACCATAGGATTACTGCTGGTTTCTTTTGGTAGTAAGACTGAAACACAGATCCTTCAGTAATACATGTAGTGATTATCTCCACCTTTAGTCCCAGAGTCAGATAATAATCTACATTACTAGTAGATTCTGAGAGAGAGAGAGAGAGAGAGAGAGAGAGAGAGAGAGAGCTCATGCAAGCAAGACAGGGAGGGGCAGAGGGAGAGGAAAAGAGAGAAAAGAGAATCTGCAGCAGTCTCTACACTCAGCGTGTTGCACAACACGGGGCTCAGTTTCATGACCCTGAAATCATGACCTGAGCCAAAATCTAAGAGATACTTAACTGACTGAGCACCACAGGTGCCCCAGTAGATTATTATTCTTTTTTTTAATTTTTTAAATTTATTTATGATAGTCACACAGAGAGAGAGAAAGAGAGGCAGAGACACAAGCAGAAGGAGAAGCAGGCTCCATGCACCAGGAGCCCAACGTGGGATTCGATCCAGGGTCTCCAGGATCACACCCTGGGCCAAAGGCAGGCGCTAAACCGCTGCGCCACCCAGGGATCCCTAGATTATTATTCTTAAAGTCTCAGGTTGTATGCTTATTTCCAAATTATTTGGGGGGTTGGGAAAGCATTCTCTGTAGCTCCCATGTATTTATATTATTATTCTTATTTTTCATCTTCTTTTAAAAAATAACAGATGACATGCATGTAACCAAGTTCCATCAAACTCGTTAAGGAAATGGTTGTGCATTCCTAGTCACTAGGGGGAGAATTTGGCCATATATTACTCTGACTACCTGGTAGGTTTTCTTATTACAGATCTCTGTTCAATACCAAGTCTCTCAAAGCATGCTAATTGTCATCCTTAATGAGAATTTCCCATACAAAGGCCCTTTCTCTCAGAGGAAAGCAGGACATTATGACAAGGCTGATTTAATGCAGCTGTTATGCCAAGGCTGCTTCAAAATGTCAATGTTGAATGTCAAAAGAATGCTTTTGATTACCAAGCTATGTATGCAAGAGCCATCCCCGACCCTCACCCTATCCTTGACCCCTTCTTCCAGAGAACAGACCAGCTTTTCTCTTAATATTTTCCACTTTCAATGTCTGTGGTCAGTAAGTCTCTGTGGGATCTGGGGCTATTCTCCAAACCCTCTTTATTCAGTCAGCTTCTCACTGGAAAGTCTTACATGATATTTTCCCATCATTCACATCTTAATGAGACTGCTGGAATTTCTTCTGCATCTTATTTACATAGTCTAAGGGATTTATACTTTCCCCCTTTTTACATATTATTATCTAAAATTCATAATTTATTCAGATTTTACCTAATTTTACCTAATGCTTTTCTGTTTCAGGATCCAAGAATCCACATTACATTCAATTGATATATTTCTTTCTAGGCTTCTCTAGACTGTGACAGTTTCTCAGACTTTCCCTGTTTCTGATTATTTTAAAGGTTTTGAGGTGTACTAGAGAGATATTTTGTAGGACATCTCTGAACTGGGATTTCATTTTTTCTTACAATTAAATTGGAGTTATGGTTTTTGGGGAAAGGAACCATGAAGGTAAGATGATATTCTCATCACATCATAGCGAGAGTTCATACTACCAACATGATATCACTATATAAACTGTGATCACCTGGCGGAGTCAGCGTTTTTCAAATTTGTTCACTAAAAACTTACTGCATTCTATAATGTACTGTTGGAGGGAAGTCACTGTACACAGGTCCCACTTAAGGAGAGGAGAATTATGCCCATTCCCCACACCTTGAGGAAGAGTAGCTATATGAATTATTTGGTATTAGTTCTGCAAAGGAAACTTGGCTTTCTTATTTATTTATTTATTCATTCATTCATTTGTTCATTCATTCATTCAGTCATTCACTTATTCCTATTAATATGGGCTTATGGATATTTATTTTATACTTTGTTATAATCCAATACTATATTACTTATTTGGCCCCTCAAATTGTTCCAGGTTTGGCTATAGAAAGCTCTTTCAGTTAGCTTCTGTGCCTTTTGGCATATTCTAATAGTTGTGTATAGCATTTTGTTTTGTTTTGTTTTCAGTTCCTCCTACTTTCTGGCACTACAATATGCTCCAGGCTTATCTTGTATATACCTACTACAGTCCTAGAATTAGGCTTTTTTTCAAAGAGCCTTAGTACCTTTTATTTGGAGAATAGTGTTAGAAAACAAGAGCTTCTATAAGTTCATCTGTGTCATCCACATAATGAAAGATTTTAACTTTAACGAAGTCTAATTTTTTCATCTTTTTTCTTTCATAGGTTGTCCTTTTGATGTTATATCTAAAAGATCATCACCAAACCCAAGATTACATGGATTTTCTCCTATGTTTTCTTATAGTATTATAGTTTTATATTTTACATTTAGGTATATAACACCCTTTAAATTTTGTAAGGTATAATATCTGTGATTAAGTTCATATTTTTATATGGACTTCTAATTTTTCTATCACCATTGGTTGAAGAAACAAAAAATTGTATTCAATTTATTTAAAAATGAAAGAAACTAAACACAAACAGTTCACCCATTTCTCCTACCCTCTAACCCCTGCCTCTGGCAACCACTGATCTGTTTACTGTATGTATGAGCTCTTTTTTTTTGTATGAGCTTTTAAAAAATAGATATAGATAGATAGATAGATGATAGATAGATAGATAGATAGATAGATAGATAGATGATAGATATAGATGATTATATAGATTCCACATATAAAAGAGATCATAGGGTATTTTTCTATGTCTGATTTATTCCACTTAACATAATGCCCTGAGTTCAAATTATGTAATCATGAATGGCAAGAATTCTTTCTTGTTTATTGCTGAATAGTATTCCATTATATATATTACACAATTTTTTAAAGATTTTATTTATTTATTCATGAGAGACAGAGGGAGAGAGACAGAGACATAGGCAGAGGGAGAATCAGGCTCTATACAGGTAGCCTGATGTGGGACTTGATCCTGGAGTCTCGATCCCAGGACTCCATGATCACGCCCTGAGCCAAAGGCAGACGCTTAACCACTGGGCCACCCAGGAGTCCCATATTACACAATTTCTTTACCTGTTCATTCATTGATGAACACTTAGGTTGTTTCCATGTTTTGGCTATTGTAAATAATGCTACAGTGAACATGAAGGTTCATGTATCCTTTCAAGTTAGTGTGTTTGTTTTCTTCAGATAAATACCCAGAAGTGGAATTGCTGGATCACATGGTAGTTCCATTTTGAATTTTTTTCAAGAATCTCCATACTGTTTTCTGTAGTGGCTACACCAATTTACATTCTCACCAACAGTATACATTTTGGTTGTGTGCAATTAGTTCCCTTTTGACACATCCTTGCCAACATTTTTTATTTCTAATCTTTCTGGTAATAGCCATTCTAATGGATATAAGGTGATAGCTCATTGTGGTTTTGATTTTCATTTTCCAGATGATGAGTAATGTAAAGCATTTTTTCAAATACTGCTGTTCATTTATATGTCTTCCTTAGAAAAGTGTTTATTCAGAGCTTCTATCCATTTTTTGATATTTTTTTTTGCTATTGAGTTGTAGGAGTTTTTTTATGTATGTATGTTGGATATTAGCCCTTTATCAGATATATATGATTAGCAAATATTATTTCCAATTTAGTAGGTTGCTTTTTTGTTTTGTTGATGGTTTCCTTCGCTATGGAGAAGATTTTTAGTTTTATGTAGTCCCACTTGTTTACTTTTGCTTTTGGTGTCAAATAAAAGAAACCATTGCCAAGACATATGCCAAGCTGCTTATCACCTATTTTCCTTTAGGAGTTTTATGGTTTCAGATGTTATGTTCAAGTCTTTAATCCAATTTGAGCTAATTTTTGTGTATGGTGTAAGACAGTGGTCCAGTTTTATTCTTTCATATATGACTGTGCAGCTTTCCCAACATAATTTATTGAAGAAATGGTTCTTACCCAATTGTATATCCTTAGCTCTTTGTCATAAATTAATTGACCATGTATAAGTGGATTTATTGCTGGGCTCTCTATTCTGTTCCACTGATCAATGTATCTGTGTTCATGACCATACCATACTCTTTTAATTACTATAGCTTTGTAATGTAGTTTGAAATCAGTAAAAGTGATGCATCCAGCTTTGTTCTTTCTCAAGATTGCTTTGGTTATTTGACATCTTTTATGTACTTACATTTTCCTATCTATTTTTTCTTTTATTATCTGAAGTAATATCAATTCCTGAAAATGGCTTTGGCCACCAATGTGTGGCCTCATCCCTTTAAAGTGTCACATATAAATTCTCTGAAACTATACTCTCATCTATAATGCATGAAGCCAAAAAAGAATTTACAACATACTGAATGTATTGGATATTATATAACCTAGACTTCTAATAATAGACCCTAATAGTTTCTGATGAAAATATATTCTCATTCCTTAACTTTTTACACAAATAGTACATATTAATTATAGAAAATTTAGAAATGCATGAAAGGAAAAAGGGGAAAGTCGCTCTCTTCTACTTCCCAGTTAAAATATTATGAATATTTCACTGGGGCAAGATGGCAGAAGAGTAGGGTCCTCAACTCACCTGGTCCCAACAACTAACCTAAATTACTTTCAAATCATCCTGAACACCTACGAATTCGACCTGAGATTTAAAGAGAGAATAGCCGGAACACTACAGAGAGAAGGGTTTTTGCTTCTAGCAATGTAGGAAGGTGGAAAAATAAAAATAAAAAAGAATCAACTGGGGGAAGGGGCACCGCAAGGAGCCAAGCTATGGCCAGGTGGGGAAAGCCTCTGGGACAGGAGAGCCCCATTCTGGAGAAGCAGGAACTTTAAAAATCTACACCGGATTCTTCCCCAACAAAAAAGTGCTTAGCAGGGAAATTGGGCAGAATCGCAGGAGAGGCAGTGAACTTCCAGATTCCCAGAGTCACTAATAGAGGAAGTGAAGTGCGCCCTGGGGAAAGATCACCACAGACTGTGGACCGATCTGGTAAAGTACTGAAGAGCGCAGCCCATGGAGCATTTGGGAGAAGCCAGTCAGTTAGGCGGGTGGCTCCAGACAGAGGTGTCTGCGCCCTGCTGCCTTTGAAAGCCGCATGCCCAGGGAGCACGATTCCTGCAGCACAGGGCCACAGATCCCAGGGCGCCAAGCAGACAAAGCCCATGATCCTGCACTCGCCCTGGGACAGGCGGAAGCCGGGAGGGCACAGGACAGCGAAGACTCTGCTGCTGCTGGGTGCTCCCAAGCTGTACAGATCAGTGTACCCCTGCCGGCCCTGGGAGCATCTAGGCCAGTGCCGACTGGAGACTGCATTAGTTGCTATCGGGGAGCTGACTCCAGAGCTGGAAATCTGGCCGCTGCCATTGTTTTTCCTCCTGTTTCACCTTGTGCCTGGGAGGGGCCGGGCTGCCAGGGAACAAAGGCCTCACAGGATAAACAGCTCCCACTGAGCCCTGCACCAGGCAGTGGGCGGAGCAGCTCCGCCAGCCACACACCTGAGAATCAGCACAGCAGACCACTCCCCCAGAAGACTAGCTAGAAGAACAGGGGAGGAGTGAGTTCTTGACCAAGCAGCGCGGGAAAGCTCCAGGGGAAATTGAGAGATTTATAGTTTATAGAACTAGAGGATACTCCTCCTTTTTAACCCCCTTTTTCCAGTAAAACTCCTTTATATATCAGACTAAAAATTTCCAATATTTTTTCTTTTCCCACCTTAACTACAATATTTTACCAGCTCTTCATTTTTAAGTTTCTTCCTTTTTGACTATCATATTTCTACGATACATGTCTTCGATATATTTTCCATCTCTAGATTCCCTTCAACATACTCAATTTAATTTGGGGAGATATACGAGACATGGGTTTTTCTTTTGTGTTTTTTGTTTTCTCTGACTCATTTTGTTCTGCAAAGGTGGAAGTTAATATCTTCTAAAACATGACCAGCTTGCACCCAGAACCAAGTGGTATACTGTGCAGATTCATCCAATGACATTATATTCTCTCTTCATTCCCATTCTCCCCCACTCTTTTATCTCGTTTAGGTTTTGATGGTCAATGTTGGGGCTTTCTACAAGTATTGCTGGTTTATATAAATTTGGGAATGAGCATCTTCTGAAATACAGAACTTAATACACTCAGAACCAAGAGGAACACCCTCTAGAACCCGTCAGGTAACTACATTCTCCCTCCACTACAACTTTTTCACCACAACCATCTCCCAGTCCCCCCTTTTTTCTTCTCTTTTCTTTTTTCCCTCTTTTGCTTTTTTCTCTTCTTTTTCTCTTTTTTCTTTTTTTCTTTTTCTTTGGGATGCTTGGCCTTTTACTTTTTACTACTTTGTTTTAAAATTTGTTTTTCACTTCAGTGGTCCTTTTGTTTTATTTTGTTCTGATCTTTGTTTTTTGTTTTTGTTGTTGTTGTTGTTGTTGTTGTTTGTTTGTTTGTTTTGTTTTTCTGGTCCCTGGCCTCATAAGAATCATCTAGGCTGAAATTTACTTAGGTCGTGGTTGATAAACTTTTTTTAAAAAAAGATTTTATTTATTTATTCACAAGAGACACAAAGGCAGAGACATATGCAGAGAGAGAGAGAAGCAGACTCCATGCAGGGAGCCTGAATATCAGACTCGATCCTGGGACTCCAGGATCACTCCCTGGGCCAAAGGCAGGTGCTCAACCACTGAGCCACCCAGGCACCCCGATATTCTGGACTCAGCCCACTCATACAGCCACTCTGCACTGAGCAAAATGACTAGAAAGAACTCACCACAAAAGAAAGAATCAGAAACAGTACTCTCTGCCACAGAGTTACAGATTTGGATTACAATTCAAAGTCAGAAAGCCAATTCAGAAGCACAATTATAAAGCTGCTGGTGGCACTGGAAAAAAAGCATAAAGGATCCAAGAGACTTCACGAGTGCAGAATTTAGATCTAATCTGGCCGAAATTAAAAATCAATTAAATGAGATGCAATCCAAACTGGAGGTCCTAACCATGAGGGTTAATGAGGTGGACAAAAGAGTGGGCGACACAGAAGACAAGTTGATGGCAAAGAAGGAAGCTGAGGAAAAAAGAGAAAAACAAAAGACCATAAGCAAAGGTTAAGGGAAATAGATGAAGGCCTCAGAAAAAAGAATCCATGTATAATTGAGGTTCCAGAAAGTCCTGAGAGAGACAGAGGGCCAGAAAGCATATTTGAACAAATCACAGCTGAGAACTTCCCTAATTTGGGGAGGGAAAAAGGCATTCAGATCCAGGAGATAGATTCCCTCCAAAAAAATCAATAAAAACCGTTCAACACCTCGACGTTTAATAGTGAAACTTGCAAATTCCAAAGATAAAGAGAAAATCCTTAAAGCAGTGAGAGACAAGAGATCTTATATGGAGATAAATGTTAGATTAACTGAGGGGGGCACTTGATAGGATGAGCACTGGGTGTTATTCTATATGTTGGCAAATTGAACACCAATAAAAAATTTAAAAACAACAAGAACAAGAACAACAAAAAACCAGCAGACCTCTCCACAGAGACCTGGGAGGCCAGAAAGGGCTGGAAGGATATATTCAGGGTCCTAAATGAGAAGAACATTCAGCCAAGAATACTTTTTCCAGCAAGGCTCTCATTCAAAACAGAAGGAGAGAGAAAGAGCTTCCACGATAGGCAGAAACTGAAAGAATATGTGACCACCAAACCAACTCTGCACGAAATATTAAGGGGGACCATGTAAAAGAAAGAGGAAGCCCAAAGGAATAATCCAAAAAAACAGGGAGTGAATAGGTATTATGATGAAACTAAATTCATACCTTTCAATAGTTATTCTGAATGTGAATGGGCTAAATGATCCCATCAAAAGACACAGGGTTTCAGACTGGATAAAAAAGCAAGACCCATCTATTTGCTATCTACAAGAGACTGATTTTAGACCTAAGGACACCTCCAGCCTGAAAATGAAAGATTGGAGAACCATTTTCTGTTGAAATGGTCTTCAAAAGAAAGCTGGGGTAGCCATCCTCATATCAGATAAATTAAAGTATATCCCAAAGACTGTAGTGAGAGACGAAGAAGGACACTATATCATATTTAAAGGGTCTATCCAAAAGGAAGACCTAACAATCATGAATATTTATGCCCCTCATGTGGGAGCTGCCAAGTATAGCAATCAATTAATAAACAAAGTAAAGGGATACTTAGATAATAATACACTAATAGTAGGAGACTTCCATACCGCACTTTCTGCAAATGACATATCTTCTAAGCACAACATCACCAAAGAAACTTAGAAGAGCTTTACCAAAGAGCTTTAAATGATACACTGGGCCAGATGGATTTCACAGATATATACAGAACTTTACATCTGAACGCAACTGAATATACATTCTTCTCAAGTGCACATGGAACTTTTTCGAGAATAGGCCACATACTGGGTCACAGATCAGGTCTCAACCGATATCAAAATATTGGGATTGTCCCCTGAATATTTTAAGACAACGGTGCTTTGAAACTAGAACTCAATCACAAGAAGAAACTTGGAAGAAACTCAAACACGTGGAGGTAAAAGAGCATCCGACTAAAAGAAGAATGGGTCAATGAAGAAATTAGAGAAGAATAAAAAGATTGATGGAAACTAATGGAAATGATACAACCGTTCAAAATGTTTGGGATACAGCAAAAGCAATCCTAAGAGGGAAGTACATCACAATAAGAGCATCCCTCAAAAAATTGGAAAAAACACAAATACACAAGCTAACCTCACACCTAAAGGAACTGGAGAGAAAAAACAGCAAATAAAACCTACACCAAGCAGAAGAAGAGAGTTAATAAAGATTAGAGCAGAACTCTATGAAATAGAGAACAGAAGAACTGTAAAACAGATAAAACCAGGAGTTGGTTCTTTGAATGAACTAATCAGATAGATAAAACATTAGCCACCCTTATTAAAAAGAAAAGAGAAGACTCAAAATAATAAAAACATGAATGAAAGAGGAGAGATCATAACCAATACCAAGGAAATAAAACGATTTTAAAAACATATTACGAGCAGCTATATGCCAAAAAATTAGGCAATTTAGAAGAAATGGATGCATTCCTAAAAAACCACAAACTACCAAAACTGAAACAGGAAGATGTAGAAAACATTAACAGGCCCATAATCAGGGAAGAAACTGAAGCAGTCACCAAAAACCTCCCAAGAAACAAAAGTCCAGGGCCAGATGGCTTCCCAGGGGAATTCTATCAACCGTTTAAAGAAGAAATAATACCTATTCAACTAAAGCTGTTCCAAGGGATAGAAAGGGAAGGAATACTTCCAAACTCTTTTTATGAGGCCAGCATCACCTTAATTCCAAAACCAAAGACCCCACCAAAAAGGAGATTTATAGACTAATACCCCTGATGAACACAAATGCAAATATTCTCAACAAGATACTAGCCAATAGGATCCAACAGTACTTTAAGAAGATTATTCACCATGACCAAGTGGGATCTATCCCCGGGATGGAAAGCTGGTTCAACACTCATAAAGCAATCAACGTGATAGATCATATCAACAAGAGAAAAAACAAGAACCATAGGATCCTCTCAATAGATGCAGAGAAAACAATTGACAAAAGACAGCATCCATTCCTTTTTAAAAAAAAATTAATTAATTTTTTATTGGTGTTCAATTTACCAAGATACAGAATAACACCCAGTGCTCATCCTGTCAAGTGCCCCCTCAGTGCCCATCACCCATTCACCCCCACCCCCCGCCCTCCTCCCCTTCCACCACCCCTAGTTCGTTTCCCCGACTTAGGAGTCTTTTTCTTCTCCCTTCCCTTATATTCCCTTTCACTGTTACTTATATTCCCCAAATGAATGAGAACACACACCTTTTGTCCTTCTCCGATTGACTTACTTCACTCAGCAGAATACCCTCCAGTTTCATCCACGTTGAAGCAAATGGTGGGTATTTGTCGTTTCTAATGGCTGAGTAATATTCCATTGTATACATAGACCACATCTTCTTTATCCATTCATCTTTCGATGGACACCGAGGCTCCTTCCACAGTTTGGCTATTGTGGACATTGCTGCTAGAAACATGGGGTGCAGGTGTCCCGGCGTTTCTTTGCATCTGAATCTCTGGGGTAAATCCCCAACAGTGCAATTGCTGGGTCCTAGGGCAGGTCTATTTTTAACTCTTTGAGGAACCTCCACACAGTTTTCCAGAGTGGCTGCACCAGTTCACATTCCCATCAACAGTGTAAGAGGGTTCCTTTTTCTCCGCATCCTCTCCAACATTTGTTGTTTCCTGCCTTGTTAATTTTCCCCATTCTCACTGGTGTGAGGTGGTATCTCATTGTGGTTTTGATTTGTATTCCCCTGATAGCAAGTGATGCAGAGCATGTTCTCATGTGCATGTTGGCCATGTCTATCTCTTCCTCTGTGAGATTTCTCTTCATGTCTTTTGCCCATTTCATGATTGGATTGTCTGTTTCTTTGGTGTTGAGTTTAAGATGTTCTTTATAGATCTTGGAAACTAGCCCTTTATCAGATAAGTCATTTGCAAATATCTTCTCCCATTCTGTAGGTTGTCTTTTAGTTTTGTTGACTGTATCCTTTGCTGTGCAAAAGCTTCTTATCTTGATGAAGTCCCAATAGTTCATTTTTGCTTTTGTTTCTTTTGCCTTCGTGGATGTATCTTGCAAGAAGTTACTGTGGCCAAGTTCAAAAAGAGTGTTGCCTGTGTTCTCCTCTAGGATTTTGATGGAATCTTGTCTCACATTTAGATCTTTCATCCATTTTGAGTTTATCTTTCGGTACGGTGAAAGAGAGTGGCCTAGTTTCATTCTTCTTCATGTGGATGTCCAATTTTCCCAGCACCATTTATTGAAGAGACTGTCTTTCTTCCAATGGATAGTCTTTCATCCTTTATCGAATATTAGTTGACCATAAAGTTCAGGGGCTACTTCTGGATTCTCTATTCTGTTCCATTGATCTATGTGTCTGTTTTTGTGCCAGTACCACACTGTTTTGATGAACACAGCTTTGTAGTACAATCTGAAATCTGGCATTGTCATGCCCCCAGATATGGTTTTCTTTTTTAAAATTCCCCTGGCTATTCGGCGTCTTCTCTGATTCCACACAAATCTTAAAATAATTTGTTCTAACTCTCTGAAGAAAGTCCATGGTATTTTGATAGGGATTGCATTAAACGTGTAAATTGCCCTAGGTAGCATTGACATTTTCACAATATTAATTCTGCCAATCCATGAGCATGGAATATTTTTCCATCTCTTTGTGTCTTCCTCAATTTCTTTCAGAAGTGTTCTGTAGTTTTTAGGGTATAGATCCTTTACCTCTTTGGTTAGGTTTATTCCTAGGTATCTTCTGCTTTTGGGTGCAATTGTAAATGGGATTGACTCCTTAATTTCTCTTTCTTCAGTCTCATTCTTAGGGTATAGAAGTGTCACTGATTTCTGGGCATTGATTTTGTATCCTGCCACGCTACCAAATTGCTGTATGAGTTCTAGCAATCTTGGGGTGGAGGCTTTTGGGCTTTCTATGTAAAGTATCATGTCATCTGCCAACAGGGAGAGTTTGACTTCTTCTTTGCCAATTTGAATGCCTTTAATGTCTTTTTGTTGTCTGATTGCTGAGGCTGGGACTTCCAGTACTATGTTGAATAGCAGTGGTGAGAGTGGACATCCCTGTCTTGTTCCTTATCTTAAGGGAAAGGCTCCCAGTGCTTCCCCATTGAGAATGATATTTGCTGTGGGCTTTTCGTAGATGGCTTTTAAGATGTCGAGGAATGTTCCCTCTATCCCTACACTCTGAAGAGTTTTGATCAGGAATGGATGCTGTCTTTTGTCAAATGATTTCTCTGCATCTAATGAGAGGATCTTATGGTTCTTGGTTTTTCTCTTTCTGATATGATGAATCACATTGATTGTTTTACGAGTGTTGAACCAGCCTTGTGTCCTGGGATAAATCCCACTTGGTCATGGAGAATAATCTTCTTAATGTGCCTTGGATCCTATTGGCTAGTATCTTGTTGAGAATTTTTGCATCCATGTTCATCAGGGATATTGGTCTGTAATTCTCCTTTTTGGTGGGGTCTTTGTCTGGTTTTGGAATTAAGGTGATGCTGGCCTCATAGAACGAATTTGGAAGTACTCTATCTCTTTCTCTCTTTCCAAAGAGCTTTAGTAGAATAGGTATTATTTCTTCTTTAAAGGTTTGATAGAATTCCCCTGGGAAGCCATCTGGCCCTGGACTCTTGCGTCTTGGGAGGTTTTTGATGACTGCTTCAATTTCCTCCCTAGTTATCGGCCTGTTCAGTTTTCTATTTCTTCCTGTTCCAGTTTTGGTAGTTTGTGGCTTTCCAGGAATGCGTCCATTTCTTCTAGATTGCCTAATTTATTGGCGTATAGCTGTTCATAATATGTTTTTAAAATCATTTGTATTTCCTTGGAGTTGATAGTGATCTCTCCTTTCTCATTCATGATTTTATTAATTTGAGTCTTCTCTCTCTTCTTTTTAATTAGGTTAGCTAATGGTTTATCTATCTTATTAATTCTTTCAAAGAACCAACTCCTGGTTCTGTTGATCTGTTCCACAGTTCTTCTGGTCTCGATTTCATTGAGTTCTGCTCAAATTTTAATTAACTCTTTTTTTCTGCTGGTTGTAGGATCTATCTGCTGATTTTCTCTACCTCCTTTATGTGTTATGGTTAGCTTTTGTATTTGAGTTCTTTCCAGTTTTTGAATGGATGCTTGTATTGCGATGTATTCCCCTTAGGACTGCTTTTGCTGCGTCCCAAAGATTTTGAATGGTTGTATCTTCATTCTCATTAGTTTTCATGAAACTTTTTAATTCTTCCTTAATTTCCTGGTTGACCCTTTCATCTTTTAGCAGGATGGTCCTTAACCTCCACGTGTTTGAGGTCCTTCCAAACTTCTTGTTGTGATTTAGTTCTCATTTCAAGGCATTATGGTCTGAGAATATGCAGGGCATGATCCCAGTCTTTTGGCATCGGTTCAGACCCAATTTGTGACCCAGTATGTGGTCTATTCTGGAGAAAGTTCCATGTGCGCTTGAGAAGAATGTGTATTCAGTTGAGTTTGGATGTAAAGTTCTGTAGATATCTGTGAAATCCATCTGGTCCAGTGTATCATTTAAAGCTCTCGTTTCTTTGGAGATGTTGTGCTTAGAAGACCTATCGAGGGTAGAAAGAGCTAGATTGAAGTCACCAAGTATAAGTGTATTATTATCTAAGTATATCTTCTCTTTGGTTATTAATTGGTTTAAATATTTTGCAGCTCCCACATTCGGGGCATATATATTGATGATTGTTAAGTCCTCTTGTTGGATAAATCCTTTAAGTATGAGATAGTATCCCTCGTCATCTCTTACTACAGTCTTCGGGGTAAATTTTAGTTTATGTGATATAAGGATGGCTACCCCTGCTTTCTTTCGAGGACCATTTGAATGTTAGATGGTTCTCCAACCTTTTATTTTCAGGCTGTAGATGTCCTTCTGTCTAAAATGAGTCTCTTGTAGACAGCAAATAGATGGGTCCTGTTTTTTTATCCAGTCTGAAACCCTGCACCTTTTGATGGGGTCATTAAGCCCGTTCAGGTTCAGTTACTATTGACAGATATGAGTTTAGTGTCATCATGATATCTATTCAGTCCTTGTTTTTGTGGATTGTTCCACTGAACTTCTTCTTAAAGGGGAATTTTAAGAGTCCCCCTTAAAATTTCTTGCAGAGCTGGTTTGGAGGTCACATATTCCTTCAGTTCCTGCCTGTCTTGGAAGCTCTTTATCTCTCCTTCCATTTTGAATGAGAGCCTTGCTGGATAAAGTATTCTTGGTTGCATGTTCTTCTCATTTAGGACCCTGAATATATCCTGATAGCCCTTTCTGGCCTGCCAGGTCTCTGTGGAGAGGTCTGCTGTAATCCTAATATTCCTCCCCATAAAAGTCAGGGATTTCTTGTCTCTTGCTGCTTTAAGGATCTTCTCTTTATCTTTGCAATTTGCAAGCTTCACTATTAAATGTCGAGGAGTTGAACGGTTTTTATTGATTTTAGGGGGGGATCTCTCAATATCCTGGATCTGAATGCCTGTTTGCCTTCCCATATTAGGAACGTTTTCAGCTATGATTTGCTCAAATACATATTCTGGCCCTCTGGCCCTTTTGGCGCCCTCGGAAACCCCAATTAAACGTAGGTTTTTCTTCCTCAGGCTGTCGTTTATTTCCCTTAATCTGTCTTCATGGTCTTTTAATTGTCTGTCTCTTTTTTCCTGTTTCCCTCTTTGCCACCAACTTGTCTTCTATGTCACTCACTCGTTCTTCCACCTCGTTAACCCTCGTCATTAGGACTTCTAGTTTGGATTGCATCTCATTCAATTGATTTTTAATTTCTGCCTGATTGGATCTAAATTCTGCAGTCATGAAGTCTCTTGAGTCCTTTATGGTTTTTTCTAGAGCCACCAGTAGCTTTATAATAATGCTTCTGAATTGGCTTCCTGACATTGAATTGTAATCTAAATTTTGTAACTCTGTGGGAGAGAGGACTGTTTCTGATTCTTTCTTTTGAGGTGAGGTTTTCCTTCTAGTCATTTTGCTCAGTGCAGAGTGGCCAAAAACAAGTTGTATTGGTAAAAGGAGCAAAAGAGAGGAGAGAAAGAAGGAAAGAAAAGAGAAAAAGAAAAAAGAAAAAAGGAAGAAAAAAAGGAAAAAAGAGAAGAAAAAGGGAAAGAAAAAGAAAGGGAAAAAAGGGGGTGGGGGAAGCAATCAGAAATAAATAAAAAAAAAAAACAGAAAACACGGGGAAGTATCTTCAGATTCTGTATACTTTAAGTCCCTTGACTTCCCCTGGAACTTGTCCGTCTAGCTGGTCTTCTGGGGGAGGGCCCCGTTGTGCTGATTTTCAGGTGTTAGCACTTGGGGGAGCTGCTCTGCCCCCTGCCTGGTGCAGGGCTCTGTGGGGGTTGTTTACTCCGTGAGGCCGCAGGACGAACAACCCCAGTGGCTGCGGCAGTTCTGGAGCCCTGGATTCAGCCCCCACAGTAACTCCGGAGCTCTCCGTCTGCAGGGCCTGGAGGCTCCGGGGCGGGGCCGCTGATCTGCTCAGCTCGGGACAGGAGTGTCCTTGCTGTCCTGGGCCCTCCCGGCCTCTGCCTGTCCCGGGGGGAGGCCGGATCCTGGGCTGTGTCCCGGCGCCCTGTGCTCCGGGGCCTGCGCTGTTGGATTCGCACTCCCGGCTGCGCTGCTGCCTCTCTGCGAAGCCTCTTCCTCTGCCGGAGCTGCCGCCGCCGAGCTGTTCCCGGGGCGCGCAGCCCCCTCCGCGGAGCCACCGCCCGAGCCCCTCCGAGGTGCTCCCGGGTCCAGCTGTGCGCGCTGCAGCCTTTAGGGAGCTCGGCGCACTCTCCTGGGCGCGCAGTTGCTCTGTTACTGTCCCAGGGAGCCTGAGGGCATCCCCGCCCTCCTGGGGTCCTGCTCTAACTCCCTGCGAGCCCCTTTCTGTCCGGGAAGATTGGTGAAGCTCCTGCTTCTCCGGGACGGGGCTCTTCTGTCCTGGGGACACTCGCCCCCGCCTTAGCCTGGCTCCTCGCGGGGCCCCTCCCCCTTGGATGCCTTTTATTTCTTTATTTCTTTTTCCCCGTCTTCCTACCTTGATAGAAGCGTGAACTCTTCTCACTATAGCGTTTCAGCTGTTCTCTCTTTAAACCTCAGGCCGAATTCATAGATTTTCAGGATGATTTGAAGGTTATCTAGGTAATTTGGTGAGGACAGGTGATTTGGGGACCCTACTCTTCCGCCATCTTGCCCCTCTTCTGACAGCATCTATTCCTGATCAAAACTCTCCAGAGTGTAGGGATAGAAGAAACATTCCTGAGCATCTTAAAAGCCATCTATGAGAAGCCCAGAGCAAATATAATTCTCTTTTTTAAAAAAGCTTTTATTTATTTATTTATACATGAAAGACGCACACAGAGAGCGGGAGAGAGAGAGAGAGAGGCAGAGATACAGGCAGAGGGAGAAGCAGGCACCATGCAGGGAGCCCGACATGGGACTCAATCCCGGGTCTCCAGGATCATGCTGGGGGCCAAAGGCAGGCGCTAAACCACTGAACCACCCAGGGATCCTGCAAATATCATTCTCAATGGGGAAACACTGAGAGCCTTTCCCCTAAGATCAGGAACAAGACAGGGATGTCCACTCTCACCACTGCTATTCAACATAGTACTAGAGTCCTAGCCTCAGAAATCAGGCAACAAAAAGCAATAAAAGGCATTCAAATTGGCAAAGAACAAGTCAAACTCTCCATCTTCGCAGATGACATGATACTGTCCTTAGAAAACTCAAAAGACTCCACCCCAAGATTGCTAGAACTCATACAGCAATTTGGCAGTGTGGCAGGATACAAAATCAATGCCCAGAAATCAGTGGCATTTCTATACACTAACAATGAGACTAAAGAAAGAGAAATTAAGGAGTCAATCCCATTTACAATTGCACCCAAAAGCAGAAGATACCTAGGAATAAACCTAACCAAAGAGGTAAAGGACGTATACCCTAAAAACTACAGAACACTTCTGAAAGAAATTGAGGAAGACACAAAGAGATGGAAAAATATTCCATGCTCATGGATTGGAAGAATTAATATTGTGAAAATGTCAATGCTACCCAGGGCAATTTACACATTTAATGCAATCCCTATCAAAATATCATGGACTTTCTTCAGAGAGTTAGAACAAATTATTTTAAGATTTGTGTGGAATCAGAAAAGACCCCCAATAGCCAGGGGAATATTGAAAAAAAAAACAGAGCTGGGGGCATCACCATGCTGGATTTCAAGTTGTACTACAGAGGTGTTATCATCAAGACAGTGTTGTATTGGCACAAAAAGAGACACCTAGATCATTGGAACAGAATAGAAAACCCAGAAATGGGCCCTCAACTCTATGGTCAACTAATATTCGACAAAGCAGAGAAGACTATCCACTGGATAAGGGACAGTCTCTTCAATAAATGCTGCTGGTAAAATTGGATAGCCACATGCAGAAGAATGAAACTGGACCATTCTCTTACACCATACACAAATATAAATTCAAAATGGATGAAAGATCTAAATATGAGACAAGAATCCCTCAAAATCCTAGTGGAGAATACAAGCAACACCCTTTTTAAACTTTGCCACAGCAACTTCTTGCAAGATACATCCATGAAGGCAAGGAAAACAAAAGCAAAAATGAACTATTGGACTTCATTAAGATAAGAAGCTTCTGCACAGCAAAAGAAACAGTCAACAAAGCTCAAAGACAACCTACAGAATGGGAGAAGATATTTGCAAATGACCTATCAGATAAAGGCCTAGTTTCCAAGATCTATAAAGAACTTATTCAACTCAACAGCAAAGAATCAAACAATCCAATCATGAAATGGGCAAAAGACATGAACAGAAATCTCACAGAGGAAGACATAGACATGGCCCACAAGCACATGAGAAAATGCTCCGCTTCACTGGCCATCAGGGAAATACAAATCAAAACCACAATGAGATACCACCTCGCACCAGTGAGAATGGGGAAAATTAACAAGACGGGAAACAACAAATGTTGGAGAGGATATGGAGAAAGGGGACCCCCCCCCTGCACTGTTGGTGGGAATGTGAACTGGTGTAGCCGCTCTGAAAACTGTGTGGAGGTTCCTCATAGAGTTAAAAATAGAGCTACCCATGACCCAACAATTGCACTACTGGGGATTTACCCCAAAGATACAGATGCAGTGAAAGGCCGGAACACCTGCATGCCAATTTTATAGCAGCAATGTCTACAATAGTCAAACTGTGGAAGGAGCCTCGGTGTCCATCGAAAAATGAATGGATAAAGAAGATGTGGTATGTATATATATATATATATATACATACAATGGAATATTACTCAGCCATTAGAAAAGACGAACACCCACTATTTGCTTCAACATGGAGAGAACTGGAGGGTATTATCCTAAGTGTAGTAAGTCAATCGGAGAAGGACAAACATCATATGATTTCATTCATTCTGGGAATATAAAAAATAGTGAAAGGGATTATAGAAGAAAGGAGAGGAAATGAGTTTGAAATATCAGAGAGAGTGACAGAACACGAGGGACTCCTAACTCTGCGAAAAGAACAAGGAGTAGTGGAAGGGAAGGTGGACGGGAGGATGGGGTGACTGGGTGATGGGCACTGAGGAGGACACTTGACGGGTTGAGCACTGGGTGTTATAGTGTATGTTGGCAAATCGAACTCCAATTAAAAAAATACAAACAAAGAGAAAGGAAAAAGATAATCGTTATATGGTTTCACTCATACGATGGAATATAAAAAATAGTGAAAGGGATCCTGGAGAAAGGAGAGAAAAAGAGTGAGAATAATCAGAGAGGGTGATAAAACATGAGAGACTCCTAACTCTGGGAAAAGAACAAGGGGTAGTAGAAAGGGAAGTGGGGGGCGGATATGGGGTGACTGGGTGATGGGCACTGAAGTGAGCACTTGATGGGATGAGCACTGGGTGTTATACTATATGTTGGCAAATCGAACTCCAATAAAAAAATACCAAAAAATATGAATATTTTATGTATATTTTCATTTATTTGAGGGTGCATATATACACTTATATGTATTTTTTACAAAATAATTACAATTTTGTTGCAAGAGATTTTCTCAATGTGTCTTAGACCTATTATTGTCAGTACAAATAAAGCTTATTTACTTTTCTTTAGATCTGTGAAATATTTTACTGTTTCAAAGTACTCTCTATTCAAATATAGCTTTCTTGGGGATGCCTGGGTGGCTCAGCAGTTGAGCGTCTGCCTCAGCTAAGGGCGTGATCCCAGAGTCCTGGGATTGAGTTCCGCTTCGGGCTCCCTGCGTGAGGCCTGCTTCTCCCTCTGCCTATGTCTCTGCCTCTCTCTCTGTCTCTGTCTCTCATGAATAAATAAAATCTTTTATGTGTGTGTGTGTGTGTGTGTGTGTGTGTGTGTGTGTGTCTTTTCTTCCATTGGTAGAGATGTGGTCGTTTTCAGATTTCCAATATTTTTGGTGTTTCACATTTGTAATTTTTCAGTGTTACGAATATTGCCACAATTAATTTTTAAGCATACATGTTTGTATATTTAGAAGAAAATTTTTGTAGGATGAATTACTAAAAGTGGATTTTCTGAACCAAATGATATGAATACATTTTATTATAGCAGAAAGTGCTGCATGATCTCAAAAATCCAGCAATTTACATGCCTTCCACACAGAATAAAAATACATGTTTTGTCACATCCTGAATAGTTCTGTTATTTACATTTTTCATCTTTGTTATACTGATAGGGTCAAAAAGTATTTTTATTTTTCTTTGCAATTTTTAAATGTTTAATACTATAGAGAATCTCTTTAAATTGATTTTTTTCTCTAAATCTCTTGTTAATTTCCTTTGATAATCTCTGGTGTAAAATGTATGAGAATTTACATTTTGAAAATATATTAACCCTCTGGCACCTGGGTGGCTCAGTGGTTGAGCATCTGCCTTTGGCTCAGGTCCTGATCCTGGGGTCCTGGGATCAAGTTCCACATTGGGCTCCTGGCAGGGAGCCTGCTTCTCCTTCTGCCTGTGTCTCTGCCTCTCTCTGTGTGTCTCTCATGAATAAATAAAATCTTCTAAAAATATATTTTAAATAAATAAATAAACAAACCCTCTTTCTATAATATATGATGTAAATGTTTTGTTACTGCTTTTTATATGCCTTTCAATGATGGTTAGGCAATATAGAAAACATTTTTCATTTATTTATTTATTTTCTGACTATAAAACACACTTTTGTAAGATATTTAATAATACATTGATATAAATTCAAAACCTGTCCTATCAATCTATACATTTTGTAGTGCTTTAACAAGCTTTGTATATTGAGACTGGTTCCAAAACTGGTAGTGACCAGAATGAGGGCTGCACTAAACTTCTGACAGTCTGTGGTGAATATCAGCCCACTGAGCTTCAGGATCTATTTGATATTAATTCCTTCCTCAATCACTTCCTAGCTGGGAGACCTAAATTAAGAAACTTAACTTTTAAAAACTTAGTGTTCTCAGCTACATAATGGAGATAATAATACCTACTTCAAAAAGTTGTGAGATAAAACTTTAAGTACCTCATGCATATTAGCTTTTTTCTCACATGCCATCTTTTCTCCTTCTGAAAGTCATTTATATTTATGACTATGCTGACTATACAATCAGCATGGCCCACAGATCCAGGTTTCTCAGTCTAAGTGGCAAGATTGCTAATCCACCACTGGTAGCAAGAGATGCTTCTTCATTCAACAGATATTTATTGAGCACCTATTATGTGCCAAGCACCTTCTATGTACTAGAGGTACAGCAGTTCACAAGAGGGAAGAACATCTCCCAGTTTATATTCTAACTGGAGAAAATATACAATAAACAAACATATATTCAAAATATTTTACAGAGTGCAGCACTTGAATGTAGTAAAGGGAGCAAATTATGGTTCAGGGGTTCAAGCTTTATAAGCATAGCTCCCAAAAAACATGATTCAATAAGCAAACAGAGTTATGTGGTGTCTGGACAGCTGTACCTATCAGAGAATATCTGTATTCTCTCTTACTTTTGCTCTTGCTCTTTGAGTATTCAACAATTCAGGCATTTAAAATATTTATTGATTGCATACCATGTAGCAGACACTGCTTCAGGCACAAAAGATATACAGAAGAGATCAAGATGTATATAGTCCTCACCCAGCTGTATGCTATTGTCTAGCTTCTGGGATCAGACATAAAATAAAACAAAAATTTTTAAATAAATAAGTAAAAAGCAACAAGCACTATGAAGAATATAAAACAGGGTAAAAAAAAAAAAACAGGGTAAGGGCTAGAAAGTAACTTTGTACTTCTTTAGGTTGGATGGTCAGGAAAGACTCTCCAAGAAGATGACATTTAAACATAGCCTTGAATGACAAGAAACCAGCCAAGTGAAGTTCTGGAAGAAGAGGGGAAAGAAAACAAACAAATGTGCAAAGGCCATAAGGCAGGAAAGGCATGGCTTGTGTATATAGAAAATAATGGAAGGAAATATACCAAAATAGTATTTGTTAGTGGGCAGTGAGGTGATTTTTTAATGCACATTTTCTTCCACAAAAACTTGATCATGGTTTCTAAAATTTCATAAATGAGAGTAAATCATAAAAAATCCATCAAAATATTAATAGTAGGAAGCCATGGAAAATGTAATCTAGAGGAAAACACATAGACTTTGAAGTCAGACCCAAGTTGGATACTCAACTTTGCCAATTACTCATTGTTCACCCAGGGCAAGACACCTAAAGTTTCTCAAAGCCTCAGTTTTCCAATCTAGAGAATGGAGATAATAGTTCTATGTATTGCACATGTAGGGACACTAGCACAGTGCCTTAGCCAGAATGGAAACTCTTAAACTTACTAGTCATGTGATTGTCGGTAAATTTCAGTAAATTTCCTCATCCTTTCATAAACTTAGTTTCTTAAGCTATAAAATTGTATATAATAATGCTGTCCCTTCAGGATTGTCATAGATGTTAAATGAGTCAATGTATTACAAAATGACAGCATTATACTACCACAGACCCACACTAAGTTATAAATAAAATTAGTTATCTATAGATAGAAGATTGGTGGTGATTTTTATTTTCTTTGAACTTGGTGTATTACACAAACTTTTAAAATAACCATATATATCTACTAAAATAAAAATTATCCTCATATCATTTACATGTTTAATTCTAGCTCTACAAATTTTTCCCACAGAAACATTTACACAAGTTGCAAGAATGTTTACTGCAGCATTGTCTGTAATTGTAAATATTTGTAAACAAATATCTATCAGTATAGGAGTGTTTCATAAATTACAATCTATTTTTTCCACGGAAAAATGATGAATCAATTATAAAAAGAATGAGGAGAACTATAATATGGTCTAAGATGGGAAATGGTCCAAGATATATTAGGTTAAAAATGAGGTTGCAAAATAGTTATGAATAATATAAGCCCCTTTTCACCAAAGATTACTATTAAATACAGTATATTAGTTTGTCATAGGAAAAAAAAGCAGGCAGAACAAACACTGATCTGTTAACAATCCTGATTATAGAGCTTTTCCATTTCTTTCTTTAAGATTTTATTTATTTATTCTTGAGATACACAGAGAGAGAGGCAGAGACATAGGCAGAAGGAGAAGCAGGCTCCCGGCAGAGAGCCTGATGTGGGACTCAATCCCAGGACCCCAGGATCACCACCTGAGCCAAAGGCAGATGCTCAACCACTGAGACACCCAGGTGCCTGAGCTTTTCCATTTCTGTACCATATATTTTTTAAATGTTTAGATTGTTTAAGAATATATTATAGAGTTTTCTTGTACACAGAAAAATAAAGTGTATAAAGGACAAGGTGACTAAATGCTAGCAAGAGATCACTTAGGTGTAAAGATGGAGTTAACCATTTGATTCTGCAACAATGAAGCTATTTATGACCTTAGTGAGAGCAATTTCATAAGAACCCTAATGATACAAACAGGCTGAGAAAGGAGAAGGTGAGAAATTGGAAACATAAAATGTATACCATTCTTTTCTGGTAGTTTGGCTAAGAAGGACAAGAGACAGGATAATAGTTGGAGATGGGCATAGAGGCAAGGAAAGGCTTTGTTTGATTTTTTTTTTGTCTTTTTATCTGAGAACAATCCGAATATATTTAAGATCGATGGGGACAGAAGGTGGAAGAGGCTGAAACTAGAGAAGAAATTGAGAATAATTGATGGAGTAAGGTCACAGATGAAGCAGTATGGGAAAAGATCCAAAACAATGATGAAAGGCTTATCACTAAACAGAAAGCAGAATGAGATGGTGGAGAGAGTTCAAAGGTTCAAGAACACTGGAGAAAGTCTGACATGGTTACTCTGAAAATTCACTGAGAGACAACAGCAATGAAACACTGAAGAAACACTGGGCACACCCAGACTTTGAGACAAAATCTTGAGGTTATGTGAATTTTTTTCTCAGCAGTACTCACAAATAATATTAAGAACAAAAAAAAAAGGAAAGTGGATTGATTCTTCCATGGATTAAATTTGTCCAAGTGGTTTTAAATTAGGATAAAGAGGTAAGAGAATTGACGAAATTGGCTTGTTAAAAAAAAAAAAGGCAGCATGTGTATAGGGCTTATGGCAGGACAGAACATGGCGCATTTTAGATCTTTTATTATTTTTGCATTTTAGATCTTACAAATGATTCATGTAGCTTTTGCACAGAGTTTTTAAAAAGTAGTAAGAGATAAGGTTGGAGAAAAAGAGCACAGAGAGCCAAGAAAAAGAATTTGGATTTTATTCTAAGTACAACTGGAATCCACTGGAATGTTTAACAAGGGTAGTGACATGGTATAACTTAACTTTTTACATTATTTCTATGGATGGACAATGAATCAAAAGCAAGATTAGATAAAGACACTAAGATTAAGAACAAGACAAGGCTCCTCGCCTTTGCCATATTTATTCAACATTGTACTACATCTTACCAGGGACTTAGGAAAGAAAAAGAAATAAAAGCCATCCAAATTGGAAAAGAAGTAAATGACCTCTATTTCCAGATGACACGGTCTTGTGTATTGAAAATCCTAAGGAATCCACAAATAAACTATTAGAATTAATAAACAAGTCCAGCAGTGTTCCAGGCTACAAGATCAACATGGAAAAGCCATTTGTATTTTAATATACCAGCTATGAACACTCCACAAATGAAATTTCAAACAATTCTATTTTTTCTTTTTTTTTTTACAATAACATAAAAAAGAATACAATATTTATGGATAAATATAACCAGGAAAGTGCAAGAATTGTATACTGAAAAGTACAAAACATTGATTTAAGAAACATTTAAGAATTTAAGAAAATATTTGCAAGTCACATATCTGCAAAGGGTATAGTATTCAGAATATACAAAGAACTCTTACAACTCAACAACAAGAAAAACTCAACAAGAAACAACTCAATGTAAAATGAGGAAAGATTGGGGCGGGGTTGCATATTCCCTGACCATAATAATGCTCTGTTCACATGGTTTATCTCTCCAATTATAATGCATTTTTAAGGGAGAACCAATGAATGGCTGCTGTGAACTTCTTCTGAAAATGAGCTTTCTTCTAAAAGAACTACTACATTTGTGTTAGTGACTTCTATTAGGCATCTGCTATTGCACTTTGAATAGATGCCATTCCCAATATTAATATGTATGGCAGAGCACTTTATATAAGTACATTCAATTGAACAAAGTATCACTTAGTGCTGAAATTCAATGAGTTAAAGATCAAAGAATTTTTGGAATAGATACATCAACAGATTAAAAGCAAAAAATATGGCCATTGGGACACCTGGGTGGCTCAGCGGTTCAGCATCTCCCTTTGGCTCAGGGCGTGATCCTGGAGTCCCAGGATAGAGTCCCATATCGGGCTTCCTGCATGGAGCCTGCTTCTCCTGCCTATGTCTCTGCCTCTCTCTCTTCTATGTCTCTCATGAATAAATAAATAAAATCTTTTAAAAATATATGGCCATCTCAATAGATGCAAAAAAGAAGAAAGACAAAATTTCACAATAATCTTGACTACTAATATTCAATAAACTAAAATCCCCAAATACTAGTAATATAATATTACCGTTTATTATAATAATAAAATCCAACAGAATTTCAGTTTTTTAAAAATGAGAAAAGGACTTGAATAGATATTTCTCCAAAGAAGATATACAAAAGACCAATAAGCACATGAAAAAGATACTCAAAATGATTAGTCATTAGGAAAATGCATATTAAAACCACAATGAGGGATCCCTGGGTGGCGCAGCGGTTTGGCGCCTGCCTTTGGCCCAGGGCGCGATCCTGGAGACCCGGGATCGAATCCCACATCGGGCTCCCGGTGCATGGAGCCTGCTTCTCCCTCTGCCTGTGTCCCTGCCTCTCTCTCTCTCTCTCTCTCTCTCTCTCTCTCTGACTATCATAAATAAATAAAAAATTAAAAAAATTTAAAAAACCCACCATGAATCCCCTCAAGGCTCTATGATATCTTAGAACCAGAAGTAACCTCTGTTTGCTCCATTGTGTGCTATGAATGTTACCATTTGTGTACAAGACTGGGAAGCACTCATTTGACACAATTTAAAGCTGTACTGGGGGGATCCCTGGGTGGCTCAGAGGTTTGGCACCTGCCTTCAGCCCAGGGCGTGATCCTGGAGTCCCGGGACTCCCTGCATGGAGCCTGCTTCTCCCTCAGCCTGTGTCTCTGCCTCTGTCTTTCTCTCTGTCACTCATGAATAAATAAATACAAATCTTAAAAATAAACCACAATGAGATATCACTCAACACCCAGTAGGTTGGTTATAATAAAAAAGATGGGCAGTAATAAGTATTGACAAGGATATGGATAAATTGGATCCCTCTTATTATGGATAAATTGGATCCCTCTTATTTTGTTGATGGGAATGTAAAATGGTACAGCCTCTTTGGAAAACAGTTTGGCTGTTCCTCAAAATTTAATCAGAGAGATACCATATGACTAACCAATTCTATTCCTAGCTGTATATACCCCCAAAATTGAAAATACGTGTCCATACAAAAATTTGTATATGAGTGTTTATAAAACTATTCATGATAGTTCAAAAGCGGAAATAACCCAAATGTCCATCAATCAAAAAAATGGATAAACAAAATATGGTGTATCCATACAATGAAATATTATTCAGCTTTAAAAAGAAATGAAGTACTGATATGTGCTACAATATGGATCAACTTCAAAAACATTATGCTGGGGCACCTGAGTAGCTCAGTGGTTGAGCTTTTGGCTCAGGTCATGATCCTGGGGTCCTGGGATTGAGTCCCGCATCAGGCTCCCCACAGGAAGATTGCTTCTCCCTCTGCCTATGTTTCTGCCTCTTTTTCTGTGCCTTTCATGAATAAATATAGAAGTCTTTAAAAAGAACAAAACAAAAACATTATGCTAAGTGAAAGAAACCATATTCAAAGGGCTTCATATTTTACTATTCCATTTATATGAAATGTTCAGTGTAGACAAATCCAAAGAAACAGAAATAGATTGTTTTCCAGGAGATGAGGAAGGGGCCAATGGGGAGTGACTGCTAATGTGTACCGAATTTTTTTTGGGGGGGAGTGATGAAAATATTCTGATATTAGTGATGATAGTTGCAAAACTTTGTAAGTACACTAAAAACCACTCAATTGTGCAACCATGTTTGCTTTATGGTGTGTGAATTATATCTCAAAAAAAAAAAGAAAGAAGGACATAAAGGGAAAGGAAAGAAGAAAGGGCGGGAGGGGAAAAGAAAAGGAATATGATAGAAATTGATTAGAACTAGGGATAAAGAAAAGTGGGCATTTGCTGTCTGCAATTTCTCAGTTAAAATTAAAATTCCATATATGAATATATTTTCCATTCACCTTAGACATATTAGGAGAAATTACTGCCTGTTTGTTTCCCAAACTGAAAAAAAAAACATTAATTTTGCAGTCTGAATTCTAGACCTTCCCTAAGTCTATGGTATTATCAGAATAGCTAAGATTTACATGTGACCACGTCTAATAGTATTTCAAAACCCAAAAAGAATTACAAATTGTTTTATCAGTTATTTTGGAAACACCTAATTTTTTTTTCAAGAATGGTGATATGGGGCACCTCAGTGGCTCAGTCAGTTAAATGTCTGACCAGCTAAGGTCATGATCCCAGGGTCCTAAGACCAAGCCCCATGTCAGGCTTGTCAGGAACCCTGCTCAGCTGGGAGCCTGCTTCTCCCTTTCCCTTTCCCCCCTCCCTTGATGGTGCTATCTCTCCCTCTTTCTCAAATAAATAAATAAAATCTTTTTTTAGAAAAGAATAGTCACATTACAATGTTCAAGTATTTTGTTTGTTCATTCTGACACTTTGCTTATTCATTAGGCATCTGGTATCCAAAAGTGAAAGTTAGTGTCTTTTGCATATTTTAATAAAGCAATGCTAAATATTTTAAAAAGTGTGAAATGAGGGAATGTGGTGTTTCTATGTGGATGATGATATAATTTGCCTGATGTTTTATATCCCTGGAAGTTCATGTAATAAATGCCATTTACTCTGGGGCATTGGGTGACTCAGTCGGTTAAGCATCTGACTCTTGATTTTGGCTCAGGTCATGATCTCAGGGTCTTGAAATGGAGCCCCAAGGTAGGGTCCCCGCTAGCAAGGAGTCTGCTTGAGATTCTCTCTCCCTCTTTCCCTCCCCCAGCTCGCATGCATCCTCTTTCTCAAATAAATCTTTAAAAAATAAAAATAAATGTCATTTACTCTAAAAAAACTTGATAAAGAAAATCAGTTAGGATGACTTTATAGTAGTTTGGCTAAGAAAAGATGTTAATTTGGACTAGTATAGTAGCAATGAAGTTGGAGAGAAACAGATTTAAATATATTTAGGATATAAAATCATTAGGACTTGGGATAAACTGTAAATGAAAGTGACAGAGAGATAAAAGCCAAAGTTTCTGGTTTCTAAATATGAGTGAAGCTACCTGCCATTCACTGAGATTAAGAAAGATAAAAGAGGACAATGCTGGAGAATGGGAGAGAGCAGAAATGATGAGTTTAATTTTGGACATCTTGACTTTAAGATGTTAAGGTGAAAAATAGGTTGCTTATTAACAGGTCTAGAACTCAGAGGAGAGTCTGGACAAGAGATAAACTTGGGAATTACAAGCATATAAATAAAGCCTTTGGCTTTATAATATATTTATCCTTTCATCCAGCAATCCTATGTTGGAGAGTTCATACTAAAAAAATAGTTCAGGGGTGCCTGGGTGGATCAATCGGTTAAGTCACCAACTCTTGATCTCAGCTCAGGTCTTGATTTCAGGGTAGTGAGTTCAAGCCCTGCGTTGGGCTCCACGCCCATGGAGCCTACTTAAAAATGATTGTTCAGAATATGAGTAAGGATAAAGTTACAATAATGCTCATCTCTGTAAATCTCCGGCTTCAGTATTTGGGCATAGACATGAATTTAGAGAAGTGATTAACACACAGGAAGAGCACCAAAGAAAATACAAAAGAAAAAAGAGTTCTAGGGAGGGGGCAAGATGGCAGAAGAGTAGGGTCCCCAAGTCACCTGTCCCCACCAAATTACCTAGATAACTTTCAAATCATCCTGAAAACCTACAAATTCGGCCTGAGATTTAAAGAGAGAACAGTTGGAATGCTACAGTGAGAAGAGTTTGCGCTTCTATCAAGGTAGAAAGACGGAAAAAAATAATAATAAAGAAATAAAAAAGCATCCAAGGGCGAGAGGCCCAGCGAGGAGCCGGGCTAAGGTGGCGGGGCGAGTGCCCCCAGGACAGGAAAGCCCTTTTCCTGAAAAGCTGGAGCTTCACCAATCTTCCCTGATGGAAAGGCGCTCGCAGGGAGTTGGAGCAGGATCCCAGGAGGGGCGGGGATGCCCTCAGGCTCCCAGGGGCACTAACAGAGGAGCTGCGCCCGGGGGAGAGAGCACCACACCCCGCGGCCGAGCTCCCTAAAGGGCTGCAGTGCGCACCTGGGGGGGCCCAGGAGCAGCGCAGGCGACTCAGGAGCAGCTCTGCACAGAGGGGGCTGCGCGGCCCGGGAGTGCAATTCCAGCAGCACAGGCCCTGGAGCACAGGGCGCTGGGGGACACAGCCCAAAATCCGGCACTCCCCCCGGGACAGGCAGAGGCCAGGAAGACACAGGACAGCAAGGACGCTCCTGCTGCCCAACGGCCCCAAGCTGTGCAGATCAGCCCCCCGCCCCGGGTGCATCCAGGCACCTGTGGACTGGGAGCTGCGGTAGTTACTGCGGGAGCTGACTCCAGAGCTGGAGAGCTGTCCGCAGCCACTGTTGTTGTCCCTCCTAGGGCCTCACAGGATAAGCAACCCCAACTGAGCCTCACAGTGGCCTCACAGGATAAACAGGATAAACAACTCCCACTGAGCCGTGCACCAGGCAGGGGGCTGAGTAGATCCCCCAGGTGCTCAAACCTGAGAATCAGCACTGCAGCACCCGCCCCTGCAGAAGACCAGCTAGACGGACAGGGGAAAAGTAAGTTATTGACCAAGCAGCTCTGGAAAGTTCCAGGGGAAGTCGAGGGATTTACAGTATATAGAATCAGAGGATACTCCCCCTTGTGTTTTGTTTGCTGTTTGATTCCCCCACCCCCTTTTTTTCTTCTTCTTTTTTTTTCTTTTTTCTCTTCTCTCTTTTTCTCCTTTTTCCAGTACAACTTGTTTTTGGCCACTCTACACTGAACAAAATGACTAGAAGGAAAAACTCACATCAAAGAAAGAATCAGAAACAGTCCTCTCTCCCGCAGAGTTACAAAAATTGGATTACAACTCAATGTCAGAAAGCCAGTTCAGAAGCACAATTATAAAGCTATTGGTGGCTCTAGAAAAAAGCATAAAGGATTCAAGAGACTTCATGACTATAGAATTCAGGTCTAATCAGGCTGAAATTAAAAATCAATTAAATGAGATGCAATCCAAACTAGAGGTCCTAACGATGAGGGTTAATGAGTAGAAGAACGAGTGAGTGACATAGAAGACAAGTTGATGGCAAGGAGGGAAACTGAGGAAAAAAGAGAAAAACAATTAAAAGATCATGAGGATAGGTTAAGGGAAATAAATGACAGCCTCAGAAGGAAAAATCTACGTTTAATTGGGGTTCCCAAAGGTGCTAAAAGGGACAGAGGTCCAGAATATGTATTTGAACAAATCATAGCTGAGAACTTTCCTAACTTGGGAAGGGAAACAGGCATTCAGATCCAGGAAATAGAGATATTCCCCCCCCCCCAAAAAAAATCGACAAAAACCACTCAACACCTTGACATTTAATAGTGAAACTTGCAAATTCCAAAGATAAAGAGAAGATCCTTAAGCAGCAAGAGACAAGAAATCTCTAAATTTTATGGGGAGAAGCATTAGGATAACAGCAGACCTCTCCACAGAGACCTGGCAGGCCAGAAAGGGCTGGCAGGATATATTCAGGGTCCTAAATGAGAAGAACATTCAGCCAAGAATACTCTATCCAGCAAGGCCCTCATTCACAACAGAAGGAGAGAGAAAGAGCTTCCAAGACAGGCAGCAACTAAAAGAATATGTGACCTCCAAACCAGCTCTGCAAGAAATACTAAGGGGGGACTCTGTAATAGACAGAGGAAGTCCAAGGGAACAATCCACAAAAACAGGGACTGAATAGATATCATGATGACACTAAATTCATATCTTTCTATAGTAACTCTGAACATGAACAGGCTTAATGACCCCATCAAAAGGCGCAGGGTTTCAGACTGGATAAAAAAGCAAGACCCATCTATTTGCTGTCTACAAGAGACTCATTTTAGACATAAGGACACCAACAGCCTGAAAATTAAAAGTTGGAGAACCATTTACCATTCAAATGGTCCTCAAAAGAAAGCAGGGGCAGCCATCCTTATATCACATAAATTAAAGTTTATCCCAAAGACTGTAGTAAGAGATGAAGAGGGACACTATATCCTATTTAAAGGATCTATCCAACAAGAGTACATAACAATCATGAAGATTCATGCCCCGAATATGGGAGCTGCCAAGTATATCAATCAATTAATAACCAAAGTTAAGACATACTTAGATAATAATACACTTGTACTTGGTGACTTGAAAACAGCGCTTTCTAAAATCGACAGATCTTCTAAGCACAACATCAACAAAGAAACAAGGGCTTTAAATGATACACTGGACCACATGGATTTCACAGATATTTACAGAACTTTACATCCAAACTCAACTGAATACACATTCTTCTCAAGTGCACATGGAACATTCTCCAGAAAAGACCACATACTGGGTCACAAATCAGGTCTTAACCGATACCAAAAGATTGGGATCGTCCCCTGCATATTCTCAGACCATAATGCTTTGAAACTAGAACTAAATCACAAGAAGTTTGGAAGGATTTCAAACACGTGGAGGTTAAGGACCATCCTGCTAAAAGATGAAAGGGTCAACCAGGAAATTAGAGAGGAACTAAAAAGATTCATGGAAACTAATGAGAACGAAGATATAACCATTGAAAATCTTTGGGATACAGCAAAAGCAGTCCTGAGGGGGAAATACATTGCAATACAAGCATCCATCCAAAAACTGGAAATGACTGAAATACAAAAGCTTACCTTGCAACTAAAGGAGCTGGAGAAGGAACAGCAAATGAAACCTTCACCCAGCAGAAGAAGAGAGGTAATAAAGATTCAAGCAGAACTCAATGAAATAGAGACCAGAAGAACTATGGAACAGATCAACAAAACTAGGAGTTGGTTCTTTGAAAGAATTAATAAGATAGATAAACCGTTAGCCAGTCTTATTTAAAAGAAGAGAGAAAAGACTCAAATTTAAAAAATCATGAATGAGAAAGGAGAGATCACCACCAATACTAAGGAAATACAAACGATTTTAAAAACTTATTATGAGCAGCTTTAAGCCAGTAAATTAGGCAATCTAGAAGAAATGGATGTATTTCTGGAAAATCACAAACTACCACTGGAACAGGAAGATGTAGAAAACCTGAACAGGCCGATAACCAGGAAGGAAATTGAAGCAGTCATCAAAAACCTCCCAAGACACAAAAGTTCAGGGCCAGAGGACTTCTCAGGGGAATTCTATCAAACGTTTAAAGAAGAAACCATACCTATTCAACTAAAGCTGTTTGGAATGATAGAAAGAAATGGAATACTTCCGAACTCATTCTATGAGGCCAGCATCACCTTAATTCCCAAACCGGACAAAGACCCCATGAAAAAGGAGAATTATAGACCAATATCCCTGATGAACATGGATGCAAAATCCTCAATAAGATACTAGCCAATAGGATCCAACAATACATTAAGATTATTCACCATGACCAAGTGGGATTTATCCCTGGGATGGAAAGCTGGTTCAACACCCGTAAAGCAATCAATGTGATTGATCATATCAACAAGAGAAAAAACAAGAACCATATGATCCTCTCAATAGATGCAGAGAAAGCATTTGACAAAATACTTCAAATTCCTGATCAAAACTCTTCAGAGTCTAGGCATAAAGGGAACATTCCTCAGCATCTTAAAAGTCATCTATGAAAAGCCCACAGCAAATATCATTTTCAATGGGGAAACACTGGGAGCCTTTCCCCTAAGATCAGGAACAAGACAGGGATGTCCACTCTCACCACTGCTATTCAACATAGTGCTAGAGGTCCTAGCCTCAGAAATCAGGCTACAAAAAGAAAAAAAGGCATTCAAATTGGCAAAGAAGAAGTCAAACTCTCCATCTTCGCAGATGACATGATACTGTCCCTAGAAAACTCAAAAGACTCCACCCCAAGATTGCTAGAACTCATACAGCAATTTGGCAGCATGGCAGGATACAAAGTCAATGCCCAGAAATCAGTGGCATTTCTATACACTAACAATGAGACTGAAGAAAGAGAAATTAAGGAGTCAATCCCATTTACAATTGCACCCAAAAGCAGAAGATACCTAGGAATAAACCTAACCAAAGAGGTAAAGGACATATACCCTAAAAACTATAGAACACTTCTGAAAGAAATTGAGGAAGACACAAAGAGATGGAAAAATATTCCATGCTCATGGATTGGAAGAATTAATATTGTGAAAACGTCAATGCTACCCAGGGCAATTTACACATTTAATGCAATCCCTATAAAAATATCATGGACTTTCTTCAGAGAGTTAGAACAAATTATTTTAAGATTTGTGTGGAATCAGAAAACACCCCGAATAGCCAGGGGAATATTGAAAAAGAAAACCAGAGCCGGGGACATCACAATGCCAGATTTCAGGTTGTACTACAAAGCTGTGGTCATCAAGACACTGTGGTACTGGCACAGAAACAGACACATAGATCAATGGAACAGAATGGAGAATCCAGAAGTGGACCCTCAACTTTATGGTCAACTAATATTCGACAAAGTAGGAAAGACTATCCACTGGAAAAAAAGACAGTCTCTTCAATAAATGGTGCTGGGAAAAATGGACATCCACATGCAGAAGAATGAAACTGGACCATTCTCTTACACCATACACAAAGATAAACTCAAAATGGATGAAAGATCTAAATGTGAGACAAGATTCCATCAAAATCCTAGGGGAGAACACAGGCAACACCCTTTTTGAACTTGGCCACAGTAACTTCTTGCAAGATATATCCATGAAGGCAAAAGAAACAAAAGCAAAAATGAACTATTGGGACTTCATCAAGATAAGAAGCTTTTGCACCGCGAAAGAAACAGTCAACAAAACTAAAACACAACCTACAGAATGGGAGAAGATATTTACAAATGACCTATCAGACTAAGGACTATTATCCAATATCCATACAAAACTTATTCAACTCAACAGCAAAGAAACAAACAATCCAATCATGAAATGGGCAAAAGACATGAACAGAAATCTCACAGAGGAACACATAGACATGGCCAACAATCACATGAGAAAATGCTCTGCATCACTGGCCATCAGGGAAATACAAATCAAAACCACAATGAGATACCACCTCACACCAGTGAGAATGGGGAAAATTAACAAGGCAGGAAACCACAAATATTGAAGAGGATGGGGAGAAAAGGGAACCCTCTTCCACTGTTGGTGGGAATGTGAATTGCTGCAGCCCCTCTGGAAAACTGTGTGGAGGTTCCTCAAAGAGTTAAAAATAGAACTGCCCTACGACCCAGCAATTGCACTGCTGGGGATTTACCCCAAAGATACAGATGCAGTGAAACACCGGGACATCTGCACCCTGATGTTTATAGCAGCAATGTCCACAATAACCAAACTGTGGAAGGAGCCTCAGTGTCCATCAAAAGATGAATGGATAAAGAAGATGTGGTCTATGTATACAATGGAATATTACTCAACCATTAGAAATGACAAATACCCACAATTTGCTTCGACGTGGATGGAACTGGAGGGTATTATGCTGAGTAAAATAAGTCAATTGGAGAAGGACAAACATTATATGGTCTCATTCATTTGGGGAATATAAAAAATAGTGAAAGGGAATAAAGGGGAAAGGAGAGAAAATGAGCGGGAAATATCGGAGAGGGAGACAGAACATGAGAGACTCCTAACTCTGGGAAACGAACAAGGGGTGGTGGAAAGGGAGGTAGGCGGGGTGGTGGGGGTGGGGGTGACTGGGTGACGGGCACTGAGGGGGGCGCTTGATGGGATGAGAACTGGGTGTTATGCTATATGTTGGCAAATTGAACTCCAATAAAAAAAAAAAGAAAAAAGAGCTCTAGGGAGTTGTAAAAATAAACAGATCACAAATACACCATTAATATCAGCAACGCCACCAATAACAACAGTAGTCAGGTTCTATTCTTTAAACCCTAGGATTTACATGTATGATTTTGATGGGGTGAGGGGACAAACATTTCTTTAAACATCTTAATGAGATATTATGTTGCAAAGGGTGTGGAAAATTGTCATTCTCATACACCCTTGGTGGAATTATAAATTGCTGCAAGCTTTTGAAGGCAAATTAAGAATGTGCATGCTCCTTCTAAAAATGAGGAAAATAAATGGCACAAATATTGACAAATTAGGGGCACCTTGGTGGCTCAGTGTTTGAGCATCTGCCTTAGGCTCAGGATGTCATCCCGGGGTCCTGGGGATCAAGTTCCGCATCAGGCTCCCCACAGAGAGTCTGCTTCTCCTTCTGCCAATTTATCTCTCTCTCTCTCTCTCTCTCTCATGAATAAATAAATAAAATCTTTTTTAAAATTGACAAAGTTAAGTAATATATATTAGACATGAGAGTGTTTCTATAGCAGGAGTTCAATTGTTTCTAAAACCAAAAATATAGTTAAAAATAAAGACCTTAAACTGTATTCATATTTTAATCTTAAACTTGGTGAGATCTTTCAGAAAAAAAATAAGATATGATATATACCTAAAGTTCAATATAGTTTACAGATTAATTTCTATTAATCTTTAGCTAAATCAGATAAAATTCAAAATTTTACTTAAAAATCCACACATAGTAATGACCAATATATATAAGATTATTACCTACACTATATCTCTCTTCCCTGTGTGTATGCATATACTGATGAATGGTATATAGTCAGTGTTAATGAGGGTTATTTTTGAATGATAGGGTGAATTATCACTTCCAATTTTGTACTAAAACTGGTTATAATATTTAAGTAAGCATATATGTGTGTGTCTATACAAATAAACAGATTATTCAAAAAATTTGAGAATTTAAGTAATTATTAAAATTATTGATTTTGAAATATTGATAATGAATGAATAAAATATGCATGACCTTTTAGACACCAATTTCATAAAAATTTATCACACAAAAATAATGGGCATACTTAAGTAAAAATATATGTGAGAATATTCACTTAATCACAGTATGTAACAGTGAACAATTTTTTTTTTTTTAGGTCAGCACAAAGTTTATTAGCCGCATCTGCTCAGAAGGACCTCTTTTGAACAGGACTATTCCTCTAACATACCAGCCAGAAAACAGCCCCATGTGCAGGGCCTCACTTCTGTTCATCTCAAGTCATACTAGAAACATATTTTAGAACAAAGGCAGTTGTCCTGGGGTTCCCTGGGAATGACTAATGTGTGAGATTGTCTGGAGCCCCATGAAAAACATTCAAGGTTCTAAGTTCCAGGAACCTGGTTTTTGCCCAGGTCCACACCCAAGGAACAGAAACTCTCCTTTCAGATAAACAATATATTGCACAAAAGAATGAATGATATCTTAACAGAGAAATATCTAAGATGCAGAGCAAGATCTTGCTCTGTAAAAATATCAAATTCTACCTATACTATAAAAAGCGATTCCTAAATGCCCAGCAACCCCACCATCCTTGACCTCCAAGAGTAACAGTTGGTCTCCTAAGCAGTGAGGAAGTGGAGACTAGACAGAGAGAATTATTGTGCAAAGCTTCACAGGCATATTAGATTGGCAGGATCATTTTAGGAGAAGGAATGGGTGTGGCCAGCTTGGGAGGCAGGGGAGGAGACTGTTAAGCAGAAGAGGTTTATTTCCTATTCCCTTCTTTTGAGGGGAGCTTCACATGATGGGCTGAAGCAGAAAGCTCTCAATCTCTGCAGAAACAAAGGAATTTAGGACTTGAATCAGGAGTGAGGGGAAGAAGGAAGGAAAAGATTATCCTAGACATGAGGGAACCAGAAGAGAGAAATGGAATCCCATCACATGTCTCTGCTCCCTACCAATGGCCAATGCTGTGGGCACCACCACATTAGCCCTCGAACGTTGACATTCGAACGTTGACATTCCTCCCACACTGGAAAGAAGCCACTCCAAGTGCCTGAGCCCTCTAAGTACCTCCTAACTGTCCTGGCCTACCCTCAGAACTCCTGTACCTCCCAAAACAGCAGCTGGCCTAAAATCCTAGTTAGAGCCATCACTAACATCTATTCTGATTCATTGGCACCTCTTTCATACCTGTAGTATGGTTTTACTTCCCACTCCAAAACCCAGAGTTAACTTAACCAGCTTTGAATGGGTTTTCCATTCTTAGAGAGCAACATCATGATGTAGGGGGTAGCAGGGACAAAAAATACAGGAAGAACAGGAAATGTAGTTCCTAGTAGTCAGAAGGAATCAAAGGTCCATCCGTGTAGAAATGGCTGGAGTGGAAGATGTAAGCCTCATCCATGGTGTTCTGGCCAACGAATAGTGGGTCACCATTTGGCATGATTTCCTCAATCTTCATACTGTTTCTGAAAATTTCCATTTCCTCAGTGTTCAAGTGTCTCAGATCATGGGGCAGATCTGGCTCTGGAACTGCCTGTGATGCAGGGTCTGGGAGAGGCTCCAGCCTCAGCTCTGGTCCCAAGTCTGGCTCTGACACTCCCTGGGGTACCACGTCTAGCGTAGGCTCCAGCATGGGCTCCAGTGGTGGCCCCAGATCCAGCCCAGCCGCGAGCAGTGGCTCTAACTCCAGGCATGGCTCTTACTGTGGCAATGGGGCTAGTCCCATCTCCAGCTCAAAGGACTCTGCTTCTGGCTCTGGCTTAAGCTCCAGCGGTTGTTGCAGCTCATCTACCTGTCTGTTAGAGACCAAAATGAGCCTATGTTTCAGGTATTTCCTCCGTTCTTCGAGATTAACTTTCTCCTGGTAGTAGCACCCAAAAGCCTCATCCCGGGGGATTACGGGGTAGAGGAAGCACAGTGGGTTCTCAGGTATGTTCTCTTCGGTAAGCAGCTGGTAGTGGCGAATGATTTTGGTCAGTGGGAGAGACTGTATGTAGCACTTCCTTGGTGAAGGGTTGCAGAGAGTTGATGAGCACCTTATCATCATCCTGGTGTTCCACCCAGGAGCAGGTGATGCCCCCTTCTGATGTTTCACTGAAGCGCAGGAGAAAGGTGCCGGAGATGGTCTTCTTCAGCAGCCTACGTTCCTTGCTCCAGCTCACAAAGCCCATGATGCATCCATCATTCCAGAGATCCTTCAAGTGGTCATGTACCAGCTCCAGAATTTTGTCTAACCACGTCCAGAATGGTAGCTTGCCGGGAGGGCTCTCTCGCTTAGTGAAGTTGGCCCAGGATAACAATGCGCCCTCAGTCCTAGAGTTCTGACCAAAGAGCTTGTTCCTCAGCATGTTCAGCTGGTCTGGGTCAAGGCCTCGGCCAACATAGGAGAACTGCCAACTGAGAGCAGGGCCCAGCAAGCTCCAGGGTGCCATGGGAGGGCTGGAGAAGAACTGCTGATTCAGGAATTTGAGCTAAGCAGATTGAACCAAAGAACCGAGGCCCAGGCAATGAAAACTTGGTTCATATTGGAAATAATCACCACAGGGAGGGTGTCCGTTTTCAGCTCCTCCTTCAGACCCTGGTAGGTGTATTTGACTGTAATGCTGATAATGTGCAGTTCCTCTGTCACACCCAGCATGCCCTTATTGCAGCCCTTTCCTGGGCCACCTGAATGTTGTTCCACCAGAGTCAGGTAACCGAAGTCCCAAATTAAGCCCTGACTCTGCCCCTTCTCAGGGGTCAGGGTTTTCTGGTTTGAGGTTAGAATGTTGAACTTCTGGAAGCCTTGTGATTGGGGATTCTTGTCAATGGAGACTTCTGCAGTCAGTGACTCATTGCCTTCCTGGAGTCTCACCAGGAGCCTGTCTTGAGGATGAGGGGTCGGTGGGGAGTTTGGGACATGCAGGGCTGGGTTTCTACCACGAAGGCTCTGTGGAGCAGGCACTGTAGCAACTCCATGACCTGGGCCTTCCGCAGGTCAACCCCTGCGGTCAGAGGGTCATAGCTAACCAGGTGATTTAATCCCTTCAGCTCCTCCAACAGCTGGTGCAGGTGGAACAAGAGCTTGGCTCCAGCTGTGAACCACTTCCCCAGCTGTTCCAATCCTCCTTCCTGAGGGGCTCCAATGCAGGCTTTCTGCTGCTGGGCTTTCCGTTCCTCCAACTTAGGCAGCAGTAGCTCAATAGGGGTAGTTAATCGGCCTAGCAATGCTTTGGTGGCATCCAGTACCTCCTTTCTCCTTCTGTCCAGTTCATTGAGAGTTTCCTGCTGAAGCTGGTGCTGTCTCATCTGATGGGAGTCTAAGGAGAATTTCTTCGCTTGGGCCTAGATCTTATATCAGAAGCAGAAGACATCCTGCTGGTTTTTCAGTTGGGAGATGGATTTCACTAGCCTCTCCATCATAGCCTTTAATTCCAGGATCCAGGACTCAATCTCATCCTACAGGTGTTTTGAGGGCTGGATCTCCTTCCTCCAACTGAGCCCTCTGAGCCTGGGTCAGAATTCTTTTTTCTTCCAGAAGGAGATTGAAGATCATCTCAGCTAACTGGGTAGGGCCCTGGGGAAGGGCCTGAATGTCCCGATAGAATTTTTGCAAGTTGTGCTGTAATAAAAAGCACTTAGGGTCCTGGCTGCAGCGGCCACACTCATACTTCAGTTGGTCCATGAAGTAGAAGAACAGCATGTTCGCCTTGGAATCATCATTGACCAGGGCAGCCTCCTGCCAGTTCTGATCTTCAATCCAGACAGCCAAGTGTTGTCGAATGTCCACTGCAGGCTATCTGAGTAGAGCTGATGCAGCTGATCCTGAAATGTGTTGTCAAGATTCTGTAGCATCTCCCACTGTGCCATTTGGGGTCTGAGTCTGAAGGATGCATGTTCCCAACTGGAAATATTGCTGGACTAAATCATCCAGAGTCTCATGATTGCTTATCACTACTAAGAGGCTCAGGCTCCCTTCCGTCCAGCCAACAGTGAACAATTTTAAAAGGACCTAAAACACATATATAACTGATTGGTTAAATTAAAAGATGTACACATTCATCTGACTAGATTAAAGGAAATTGGGTGGAACTATATGTATTGTCATGGAAAGATATCTAATATATACTGTTAAGAAAAAAGGGGATCCCTGGGTGGCGCAGCGGTTTGGCGCCTGCCTTTGGCCCAGGGCGCGATCCTGGAGACCCGGGACCGAATCCCACGTCGGGCTCCCGGTGCATGGAGCCTGCTTCTCCCTCTGCCTATGTCTCTGACTCTGTGTGTGTGTGTGTGTGTGTGTGTGTGTGACTATCATAAATAAATAAATTTTTTTTTAAAAAGCGAGTTGCTACACCATATACCCTATATGATCCTTTTCTGCACACGTGCTCACACACAGAGAATGAGACAGAATGAGAGGTTGATATTTTGCAAAGAAAATAACAGGAAGAGCTACCTTGAAAAGGGAGGGGAGAGATATACAGGAAAATCTCCCTTCTTAATTTAAATAATTTTGTATCATTTGAATTTTTGCAGCAAGCATATATAGTTTGTAATCAGAAAAAAATCTTAGTTAAAATTTTTAACTAAGGAGGAAATCTTATTGAATAGTGATTCATAAAATGATGTAAAATATATTTATTGACTTGAAATATGTTCACGGTTCATTGCTAAGTAAAAGGAGCAACCTGCACACATTTGTAGGTGTGTGATAGAATTAGAAAGATATGTGTAGAATATGTTTTAGTATGGTCTCATTTTTGCAATAGAAATATGTGTGCTTCCCTAAAGAAGATTCTTCTGAAGGAATGTTCTCTAAGCTATAAATAGAGAATATTTCCACAGATTTGACAGGTGAAGGAGACGCAAAGACAATTTTATTACCTGTGTTATACAGTTCTATTTCATTTGATTTTTTAAAAGATTTTATTTATTTATTCATGAGAGACACACACACACACACACAGAGAGAGAGAGAGAGAGAGAGAGGCAGAGACAGAGGCAGAGGGAGAAGCAGGATCCATGCAGGGAGCCCGATGTAGGACTTATTCCTGGGACCGCAGGATCACACCCTGAGCTGAAGGCAGATGCTCAACCGCTGAGCCACCCAGGTGTCACTCATTTGATTTTTACAAGGATGTATTACCTTTGAAATCAGAAAAATAGGGATTAAAATTAGAAGCATGAAAAAATTTTGTTTTACAAAATAAGGTACAAATATATTTGCTCACATTGAAAGATATTTACAACTTATGGCTAAATTTAAAATGTAAATGTAATTTAAAATTAAAATTGTATGTACCTATATATTTGTGCTTAGAAAATTTTAAAGTATGAACAAACCTACAGAAACACAACTGAACATCTAAATTATAGGTTTCTAAGTAAATTGTATTTTCTCCTTTATCTTTTCTGAATCCTATAGATTTTTCTCAATGAGGAAGTATAACATCTATAATCAGAAAGAAGCTGCAAACCTGATCCTATTTTATCTTTAGTAAATCCTACGTTTTTCTCAATGAGCAAGTAGAGCTTTTACAATACAAAAGCTGTCAACAAGATCCTATTTTTTCTTTAAGCCTTGAATGTGCACACACACACACACACACACACACACACACACATTCTCTTTAGTTGAGAATGGAAGATTCCTTAAGACTGAGATGGCTCCCTGCCTGCTCTGAACAGACGATGGTAGTTGTTCCTACTCTGCTTTGTGTATATTGTGGGAGGAGTAAGCTGATGAGGAAGAGAGGAGGAGAAGGAAGGGAGAGGAGGGTAGGCAGAGGGAGTGGGGAGAGGGAAGAGGAGGATGGGGAGGAGAAATGGATACCATAGACTAGAGGCCTGGCTGACTTGCCTAGAGAAAATCTCAGCAGATGCTGCCTGTCCCTGATGTATTTCTTAGGCTATGCAAACTTCTGGAAAGCTCTGTCTGGAGGTTAAAGTAGCAGTCTCTCTTTGCTTTACTTCTACCTTCCTACCTTCCCTCTCAGCATTCCCATTCTGTGATATTCAAGCTGCCATTCTGACTTTAAACTCCAAGCAGCATTCATTTGTATTTTCTTTTCTTTTATTTGTATTTTCTAAATATTCTCCAATTCACATGTATCATTAGTACAGGGTGATTTTCTATTTCCTTTAGGGGATGCACATGAGCTAGATGTCAGTGTTGTGATTGAACCTCAGAATATTAAGATACTATAGGGCTACAAAGCACAATCATGACCTGATAGACAAAACATTGGAATGAGAGTCAGATGATAAAACCAGGTACTTGAGTCCTTGGGAATGTCACTACTATCTTATTGTTAAAGTTATTTTATGTTGAAATTTTCCATATAATTCATTTTACTTTTCTCTCTTTATGCAGCATCTTTTTATTGTTAAAAGGCATAATTCAGTGTTTAAAAGAATAAAATGAATTGTACTCATTATAGAAAATCAATTGAATCAATACAGCTGGGGACTAAAGGATTCCCAAGACCCAGGCAATGGCCTGCTTCTCCAGCATTACTTGTTAGCCATGTTAATGACTGGGTAACCATGACAACCATCAGGACTCAGACACCAAACCCAGGCTCTTCACCACTAGATTATGCTGCATCTTAATGAACATGTCTAGGAGGGCCCCACCAGCAGACTCTGGCAGACAGAATTGCACAAACAGCCTGAAAGAGAGAGGAAAAAAGGAAATTGCCTTCCTCAAAAGAGGAGGAACACCAAGAGCCCTCAAAGGCCCCAAGAATACAAGGAGTATAAAAGTATCACACACTCCCAACCCAGCCCACCCCACCTCCAGACACACAGACACACATAGATAGGAAACCAAAGTAGCAAGGAAAGAAATGACATTGATGTGGGATGTCACAAAAGTTCTCTTTTTCCACACCATGTGATATACATTTGGCCTCTGCTGTCTGAGCCTCTGGTTTTCTCCTGCTTCCCATTTCCCTTCTCCATTTCCATAATCTGGCTTCTTCTAGCCAGCTGGTTCACCCTCAGGGTCTGTAGGCTGATGATACCCACATCTTTTATCTTGCACACGAAGTCCAGATCCATGTGATCAACTGGTCAGTGAAGAGCTCCATTTGGACAACTCACTGGCTCCTAAAATTCAGCTTTTCCCAACTTGAGCTCCTCCTCCTCCTCCTCCAACTGTTCCTCTTCTTCCCCTTTCTCCTCCTCTCCTCTTCCAAGGGGTCTCACTCTCAGTGAAGGGCACTAACAACCCACTCCACTGCCCAAGCCAGACTTCCTTCTCCACTGCACCCCCACATCCCACCCATTTACCTCTGAAATGTCTCTCATCAGTCCACATTTCCTGGTTATCACTTCTGCCAACCTAGCCCAATCATCTCTCTCCTGGATGATGGCAACAGGCTCCTAAACTGGTCTACCCACGCTAGAGGGTGGGGCTGAGAGTGGTTCCAACACACTCTGCAGCCAAAGTGATCTCCCTCAAATTTGAGTTCCTTCACATCTGACTTAAAGTATCTCAATGCCTAGCTTGCCACTACACTGGGAATAAGGCCAAACAACTTTATGGGCAGATAAGGCCTTCCACAGCGCCCTTCCTGCCTACTCCTTCACTGTTTTGGACATACTGAGCTTATTAATGATCTCTGAATGTATCATTCTCTGTCTCACCTCCTAGCTTTGGTACATGTTGTCCCTTCTCCTGGAATGCACTCTTTCTTCCCCTTTATCTGGCTGGTCCCCAGGGCTGGTCCCTCAACCTTGACTAGCATGTTGGATGTGTGCATATTCTGCTGACATACTTGAGCAAGCAAGTCCCTCCTGTCCTATAGTCTATTTTGTCACATCCATTGTGGCTGGCTTTTACTTGTTTAACTTTCAGAAGGAAGCCTTATTTCCAAACTCTTTGATGTGTGTATATGTGTGCGTGTGTCTATATTTCTCTTCTTGAAGAAAATTTGGTTATAGGATGACTTAATCATTTATTGCCAGAGATTGAGTTTAGTCCTTTGTCTATAGTCATGTATTCCATTAATCATCTAGTGTATTTTCTTATTACTGGTCTTTATTCATGTGCAAGAATATTTGTGATCTTATGTTTCTTGTAAGAAGGGCTCTATAGTCAGACTGCATAGGTACAAACCTTGATTTTATTGTTATGTGTATGACTTTGAAGAAGTCACTTAATCTTTCTCTTTTTTTAAAAAAAAGATGCTATTTACTTATTTATTTATTAGAGAGAGAGAGAGAGAAAACACATATGAAAGTGAGGAGTGGGGGAGGACAGAAAGAGAGGGAGAGGGAAAGGATCTTGAGTTAGAAGCCCTAAGGGGCTGGATCCCAGGACCCTGAGATCATCACCTGAGCTGCAAGAGTCTGGTGGCCTGATCAAATGAGCTACCCAGGTGCCCCTGTCTCTTAACTTCTTTATGCATTTTTCTTATGTGAAAAATATAATTTTCATACAGTATTTGTGAAATATATATGATACAGATTGTAGAATGTTTAGAGAAGTGCCTGGCACATAGTAAATACTCAGTGAATTTTAGTCAAAGGTGTCATCCTGAATGCAGTTTTCCTTTGCATATGCCTTTTTCTCTAAAGAACAGAGAAGCTACTGTCTCTGTGTTTGGAGTCTGTAGCCATTGAGTCTCTTCCAGTCATCGTTTTTCAAACATACTTTACTCTCTCAGCTTTCTGCTCAATTGTAAGTTGAGAGTTAAATATATCCAAAGATTATTCCAGCTTCAAAGACCACAAAGGAATTAAAGAGAACTGGTAAGTACTTAATTGAGAAAACATTAATTTGGCAATTGTTCCTGTGATTTTGGACATTATGAATCAAATGTCTGGCTAGAGTGAGAGAAATAGAAATTCAGTCTTCAAATAAAATTAGGTGTGTGATATAATTTTGGTTTATCTTGTTGAAGTATAAATTAATAATCACTATAAGGTCCAAATAATAAGGTCTAAGTATGCAAGCAAAAACTCTCCCACCCACTATCTCCTAATTAGCTGACATTTTAAGGTAGGATGGTTTTGAATGACCAGCCAACTGCAAAATAGATTTCCTTTGTTTCTTTCATTCTCTGCTCATTGAGTTAGAATAAATCACATCATTAAGAAGCTTCTCTGGGCAGGCAGTCTACAGAAGGGGGTGAATGAAGGTGAGCCACATGAAAAGGTATTAGAATCATGGGCATTTAAACTACCCCCTTATCTTGTAACTCAGTGTATCAAGGTGTTAGGATTCTCCAGAAACCAGGAGCCCTCACTGCAGAATGCACATTAGTTCACCAATCATACTGCCTTTTTTAGGTTTATGGATGGCCCAGGGCCATATATATCAAGAACAATCTCTTGATATTAAAAGAGGGAAAGAAAAAGAGTAGAAGGAAAAGAGATAGAGAATAGTTATTAAGTTCATGGTATATACTTTATCCTAAATCTTGGACCTATGCCTGTCAATATCTAGCAAAATGTCCTGATTACTTTTAAAAATTATGAATGAAAATATTTTAAATTTAACGCCATTATTTATGTACTTTTAATTCACAAGCACCTTCCCAAAAGCATTAGAAAAACTTTTTTTTTCAAATTTTTGTTTAAATTCTAGTTAGTTAACATATAACATAATATTGGTTTCAGGAGTAGAATTTATTGATTCATCACTTACATGTAATACCCAGTGCTCAACACTGTGCCCTCCTTAATACCCATTACCTATTTAGCCCATCCCCCACCCATCTCCCCTCTGGCAACCCTGTTTGTTCACTATAGTTAAGACTCTCTTATGGTTTCCTTGCCTCTCTCTCTTTTTTTCCCCCTTCACCTATGTTCATCTGTTTTGTTTCTTAAATTCCACACGATTGAAGTCATATGGTATTTGCCTTACTCTGATTGACTTATTTTGCTTTGCATAATACAGTCTAGCTCCATTCATGTCATTGCAAATGACAAGATTTCATTCTTTTTGCTGGCTTAGTAATATTCCTGTGTGTGTGTGAGTGTGTGTGTGTAAAACACATCTTTGGGCAGCCCAGGTGGCTCAGCGGTTTAGCGCTGCCTTTGGCCCAGGGCCTGATCCCGGAGTCCCGGAATCGAGTCCCACGTCAGGCACCCTGCATGGAGCCTGCTTCTCCCTCTGACTGTGTCTCTGCCTCTCTCTCTCTCTCTCTCTCATGAATAAATAAATAAAATCTTAAAAAAAACCCACATCTTCTTTAATCTGAATGGGAATATTTTATTTTATTTATTTTAAAGATTTTCTTTATTCATGAAAGGCAGAGAGAGAAGTCATTTTATAAAATCTCCTTATAATTTTATAAAATCTCCTTAAAAATATAAATATTCATAAACTTTGAGAAGAGTCTTGGTTCATAGTCCCAGATAGCAGTCCAGCTGTGTACTCAACACTGTTCTCTCCGTCAAGCACGAGGTTTGCTTCTCCATCTGAGGCTCCCCACCACTTTGCCATCTTCCTTTAAGAAAAATCTTACTGATATACTCCTGGACTTAATTTTGTTTTTCTTTTTACCTACAGCTTTGAACTTAAGTTTTAGATTTATTCTGGTTCCCATTTGTTTAGAAACCAGCCTCAATGACTCAACTCAGTGACAAGGCAATAGGATATCAAGGCAATTTAGCAAGCATAACTAAGTATAAATAGGAAGAAATGAATTCTACATCACTCTTTTACAATCTAGAGACCTTTTTATGTAGTCAAAAACATTCTGCATGAATGACCTCAGTTTCTCTTTAACTGAAAACTTCCTGGGCTTCTGTTTGGGAAGAGTGGAGAGCAGATAGTACCCCTCAGCCATTAATAACTTTATCAGTTTGTGTGTATAAGTGCGTGTTTGAACGGGAGAATATAGGAAGAGGAGTTACAAGAGTGGTAATGGTGAGATTAATGAACATTTGAAGACCACTAACCAGAATCAGGAGCTAAGAGTATTGAGGTCACTGTTCAGGGCTGATCCTTTCACTGCTTCTGGCTTTCCATGGAGACTCTATTTTTAGAGACTGCTCTCAGTGAGTTACTTAGAAGGTATACATATAAAAAGTCCCAACTCCAGCCATGTCCATAACGGTTCATTCATCCACAGGCACCAAGGAAAGCTCCTCTTCCATAAGAGACCTATAGCAGATCCTACTGAGGCCTTAGCTACTTCAGGGTTGAGTTCCAATTTGAGGGCATGGAGAGTGAAATCAGAGCTTCCAGAAGGAAGGAAATAAATTTTATTGAGCTTCAACTGCGTGCCAGTTCACCACATCAGGACATATTATTGCCCCAAGAAAATTACTGAGTTTCACATTTTCAGGCAACAGAATGTTAGTGGGCTCCTCAGGAAGTGTAGTAATAGAGCAAAATCTCCTTGCTCTTGATTTCTAGCTAATTTTTACTTAGTCACAGGAAAGCTATTCAGTTTTATACATTAATCTTATAACTGGCCATTCACTAAAGTGGCTTATAGCTTCTAATGCCTTTCCATTTATTTTTTTGAATTTTCCAAGTATTAAATCACATAATCTACAAATAAAGATAAAAATTTGCTTCCTCCTTTCCAATATTTATACCTTCTTTTTCTTTCTCATATCTAATTGCACTGGGTTGCAACTTCTAGAACCATGTTAAAATATAATGATGATAGCACTGTTATTTTGTTCTTCATTTTGCTGAAAATGCTTCTGCAGTGTTTCCTCATTAATGAGTCTGGCTTTGACTTAAGATATATTTATCAATTTTATAAAATCTCCTTAAAAGTCATGATTATGGGATAAATATTAGCAAATTCTTTTTATGTATCTATAAAGATGATGGTATGATTTTCCTTCTTTAAAAACTGTTTTGATTAATTATAGCAGTAGATTTCTTAATATTCCCACATTTTTACATTACTGAAATGAAACCCAACAAAGAGTATTACTTCTAATGTAATGTTGGCTACTATTTGCTATATTTTATTTGATACTTCTGCATTGCTATTCCTAAGGAGGCCAAGTGTTCAGTTTTGGAATATTTATTGGGAAAACATGTTTATAACTTCCATAATTATAACTAGCTTTATAAAAGGGAATCTGGAAGCTTTATTATTTCTTTATGGTCTAGGATAGTTGAAATAACATGGAAATTATCTGTTTATTAAAGAACTATTTAAAATTTTAATCTGAGAAGTGGCAAGATAAAAATCTATACTGGCAGTAATGTGCAGAGGAGAGAGACCAGAAAAGAGTCTGGGAGTTATTGTAATGGTACAAGCAAAAGATGAATAAGGCCTGTTAAAAAGAGAAAGTGAAAAAAAATAAAAAAAAATAAAAAGAGAAAGTGGTGATAATCCTGGGATTGCAGTAGTGGTGATGGAAGCAAAAGACACTGCAATAAAAGGAAGGAGAGAATTTGGTAACCAATAGGATTGCCAAATAAAAGACAAGGTAGCAAACATTAATTGAGTGACCAAGTAGGAAGACTGTATGATCCAATGCACCTTTTGATAGGTAAATGCCCTTTTTCTTGGGCAGCTCCAGTGATTGTATAACTGGAAAAATTACCATTTTGAATAATGAGGATAGAGCAGTGGTGGAAAGAACAGCCTTTAGTGTTCATGCATGATTTGTTTTATGAGGTTAGAAATTTATGTCTGTTTTTTTTTAGAACGGGGACAATGGTAAAACCTTTTATGACACCACTGAGTTTATTTAAGAAAAAGATGCAACTTCCTTTCTTCCTTTCCTGCAGAACTGAAATAATAACAGAATGGTAAGAAAGTAAAATATATGAACACGATTCATAGAAGTTGAAGTAATTTTTTGGAGTGATTTAGGTTACACAAAAGAAGGATTTCTTTGTAGAAGGGGATACTTGATGTGAAAATGTTTAAGTCATTTGTCCTCCCAACTTTGTGACTGAAGAATTATGGAAATGTTAATGAATAGTATATTCTATATTCTGGAACCCAAATACCTTTTTTTTTTCAAAGATGTGTTTTGGGTCACAGATTATTTTTACAGTATTAAATAATTTTTTAAAAATAATTTATTTTGCATTAAAAGGGAAAATGAAAAATACCCTGTAAGCATAATTATAAATTTCTGAAAGAAAAATTATAAGTGTTTGTAAAAGAAATAGTTTAACACTTAAAAATATATTTTATTTAAATTCAACTTGCCAACATATAGTATAACACCCAGTGCTCATCTCAAGTGCTCTCCTAAGTGCCCGTCACCCAGTTACCCCATACCTCCCCACACCTTCCCTTCTGCAACCCTTTGTTTCCCAGAGTTAGGAATCTCTCATGGTTTGTCTTCCTCTCTAATGTTTCCCCTCTCAGTTTCCCTCCTTTCCCTTATAGTCCCTTTCACAAAATAGTTTAATACTTATTAGTAGTTGCATCTTATTGCAGAGTTGGAGATATTTACTTACAACTTCTGACTGATTTTTAGTAGATTTTTTTGTTATTCCTACCAAAGATAAAATGTAGGTTCACATAGACAGTAATGAGTTTCTACTAGTCAGTCTAAGTATATTGAATATTTAGTCCTCTTTGGATTTTATACTCAATTGAGTCACTGAAACCAATGAGCTCAAATGATTTCCGTGTACTTTTTATTATTGTCTCAAGTTTCATCCAGAGAAAGCTAAAATGAGTACTTCTTTTATTCAATTTGGAAATCAATTAAATTTCAAAACCATTTGGAAAGTAAAATCCACATGATAAACAGATATTTAGAAACTCTAATTTGCAGAGAAAAAGAACAATACACCAGAGATGGCACTGCTCTTCATTAAAACACATGCATTTTGCTCTAAGAGTGACTAACTGCCCTCCTAGATTATCTCTAGTGTCCTATGATCAGTTTTGATTTGTTCTGTCCCGTAACTGGCAGCAAGGCATTCTGAATGGAATTCCTCCACTTCCTTCCTGCCACTCCTCTTTACCAGAATAGTCAATACCAAGGGTTTTTTGAAGTGAAATAAGACTTTGGGATCTTCCAAGATGCAGCAGCTATTTTTTGTGTGTGCTGAACTCCTTAGCAGCGAACCAAAACTAGATGCTCTCAGACTGTGGTGTCCGAGGGAGCAGAATACAGACCAATCATCTAGACAGAAACTGTTTCTTTTCCATCAGCTATTCCCCTGCTACAGTCCAGAATTCAGAGAGGTCTCCTAGGTAAAGTTCTGAATAGACTTAAGAAGGAAGAAATACCCAGTATGTTAGGATTAGATTAGGGGAGTGAAGGCTGATAAAGAACACAATCATTAACTTCCAAGTACTCTTCCTTAACTCTTGGAAAGAGATAACAATTTCTTATATTGTTGGAGGATGGACTGTCATTTGCTTGTGAAATGGAAAAGGTTTTTGCAGCCGAGTTAATAAACTCAACTAGTAAAGAATAGTCCATTCAGGTCCCTTACTAAAATACAACTTATTCATAACTCTGCCCTTACATTTTAAGGAACAAAAATATGAATCCTGTTTTGCCAGAACTATAACTGACAGTGAAAATGTGACATGTGATGCTGAAGTCAAGAGACTTTCTTCTTTCACAAACATGAGAACTTAAAATGCAAACAAGTATTGACCTTCAAAATAGTTACCTTTGAAAGAAGCCATTTGCTTCTGTTGTCATTTTTTAAAATACATTGAAAATTGCTTTCAAAACTGGTTCCAAAGTTATACAGGCAAAGAAAACGAATCAAAACAAAAACAAAAACTGGTGTTATGCCTGCTTAGATATTTCTCATACTATAGCCATAAATTATTTTATATTTTACATAAATGACTTCCAAATTTTCTGAGCTGTGAATCTTCTACTTAAAGAGATTATTATAATAGTCTTCATAATAAACAGATAAAAGAGAAAGTACTCTGGAGAAAGCTGTGCTGGGGGATGCCCAAACTCCTGCTAACTTGCTATAATCTCAATCTTTTACCAGGTTTATAAGAAACTTGCTTGGAATTTAGAGCTCTATGGAACAGAGTTCGAAAGCCACAGTTTTATATGGTTGTATGTCTTGTATTAGAAAAGTTAGTAAGAAAGAGGTCTACTAAAAAGTAGTGCTGTCAAATTTCAGTGTGCAAGCCATTTACATGCTCAAGTGTGCAAAGTTACTTTTTCTTTTAAGAATATAATTTAATGAGCAATAAATAAAATCCTTTTTACTAACTCAACTTAATTTCTGTTTTGAGCCTGTCACTCCCCTAGAGCAGCAAAAATTTAATCACAGAGTTTGGGTTCTTTCCTTCTATCAAGATTGTGTTTAAATTTCAGTGGTAAAAGGAGAAAGGAGTGAAGATATCAGTTGGAAGTGGGTGGAAATCTGGTCCTTGAGCCACAGGTCACACAGGTCTGGGTTATTAGTCCTTGGAGATTGCTACTGAAAAGTCCCTTATGCCTGTCTTATGGCCCCTTCAACTCTAAAACCTCTATCAGAAAGGGAGACAGAACATAAAGACTCCTAACTCTGGGAAACGAACTAGGGGTGGTGGAAGGGGAGGAGGGCAGGGGGTGGGGCTGAATGGGTGACGGTCACTGAGGGGGACACTTGACAGGATGAGCACCGGGTGTTATTCTGTATGTTGGTAAATTGAACACCAATAAAAATTAATTTATTAAAATAAATAAATAAATAAATAAATAAATAATTTTAAAAAATAAAACCTCTATCAGATGCTTCCTTTCCATGTTAAAGCACAGGAACTCTGTAAGGTTGTCCAGGGTCCCATCCACCTCAACACAACCTTCATTCATTTCCTCTCTGGAATCTCTGCTCTCATTACTTCCTTTCCTTCTCTCCTCTCCACTGAGCTGGGGGAGGATTTTTCTCTAATCTTGGAAGAATCCTTCTGTTATTCTTGTTGTTTGCTTCAGAGGCTCCCAGAATAATGGGCTCAGGTTTTTATGGAAACACAAAAACCAGGAAACCCTGCTACAAACCTTCACTGAAGCACGGATATCTACATGAATGGCAGGAAAGCACAAGAGTGAAATACCCAGAAAAGCTATAAGAATACAGGTTAATATTTCAAAAATATTATCTTACACATGGCTAAGGTAGAAGAATGGATGTAAAATTATGCACATGTTAACGTCAGTGAAGAGGCATCTAATTCAGTAGCACAGCATTTCGATCAAGTTATGCAAATCATTATGCCAACATAATAGGGAGGGCTTTTTCATTTGTGAAATCCCAAGTGCTTTGTTCTTCCATAGACTACAGTACACAGAAATTATTAGAACAAAGGGAAATGGTTATAGGATGGGATAGAGCCCAGCTGAATGCTGAATGTATAAATGAAGCCCCCAAAACACCCTCTCATCAAGATTTTCTCCAGTGGCAGTAACTGCAGCTATAGTAGAATATGGGAGCCCCTTGGAACAGCATCAAAGGAAACTGATCTAGAGCGGGGAGTGACAGAGGGATGTGAATTAAAATGGCAATCAACTCAGGGATTGAAGGTTCTGCTGACAGGGCCATAATGGATGAGTCCAGACTGAGTCAAGATTAAAGCAAGATAGGAAGTACCTGTCAATCTAAGAGAATAGTCAGGCATGTTAGTTTCATGGCAGAATATATTGGGGAGGAGCACCTGGATGGATCAGTGGTTAAGCATCTGCCTTGGCTCAGGTCGTGATCCCGGGGTCTTGGGATCAAGTTATGCATCAGGCTCCCTGCGTGGAGCCTGCTTCTCCCTCTGCCTATGTCTCTGCCTCTCTCTCTCTCTCTCTCTCTCTCTCTCTCTCTCTCTCTCTCGCTCTGTGTGTGTGTGTGTGTGTGTGTGTCTCATGAATAAACAAATATTTTTTAAAAGAGTATACTGGGGAGAAGGTGTTGAAATTCAAGTGGGAGATGGATTGAAGTATTCTTCCTTAACGAGTAGTTGTGGCTTCTAGGACTTTCAGATAACATAAATTGAGAGAGACTATTGACAGGCAAATTCTCTTTGCTGTTAGTATAGTATGCTTTCATGCTACAGAAGTGAAGTCCACTCCCAATCCAAGTTGCCTCAGAGGAGTTATCATAATTAATGTTAGGCCTGTTTCATCAGTTCCACTGAGAGGAATTCTGCCTTCAGTATAGCCATGCAAGTCATCAAGTGGAGTGAGGATGGGAAGAGTGAATGCACTATTATCAGGAGACACCAAATAAATTAGTAATTACTACAACGTTGCCCTTTTTCCTGGCTGTGTGGGGATGATAGTCTGATCCTTTCTTGCCTAGTGAATGACCACCTTACACTTTTACATTCCATATAAACCATGACCATATAAAATACTCTCTGGTCCCTCTGCCAAATATAAGATACCAGATATTGTCTGTTTAATCACTATAATAGCTGATACTTGTATTGGACTTATTGTGTGCCAGGCCCTGTTTTAAGTGTTCTCCGTATGTTAATTCATGTAACCCTCACAACAAACCCCTGAGGTACATGCCTCCACAATCATCACCATTTCAGTGATGAACAAATTGATGAACATTGAGGTTAGCTGCCTTATCAATGTTACACAAGCTAGTAAATGGTAGTTCTGGAAAAGGTAAGCAAGCAGACAAGCAGTCAGGCAGACAGGCAGGAAGTATGGCTCAAGCATCCATAAACTGAACCACTTCACCTTTGTTACTTATGTACTTGACTAACTGGAGGGTTATAACTGACTCCAAAGCTTGGGGCATGTTTGTATAACAGAAATATTCTAATTCCTTTAACTGGGAAGTAAAGGAACAAAGGAATGCCTTGTGAAGATGACTAACCATTCAGTCTATCCTGCTTTAAATGCCAGCTAATGGGGGAGGCAGTAAAGTTAGAAAAGTTCTCTTCCTCTAAATTTACTGCCAAAACCATCTTATTAGCAGTCTTCCACACAATAATATTCCACTTCAAACTATAACTCAAGTGCTAAGAATATATATTTTGATCAAGATGTTAGAAAGTTTGCCAGAAATAGTTTTATGTGGTTAGGTTAGTGTGAAAATGATGGGGCTGAGCCAGATGCTGTAAGTAGATGTTAGTAGAGTTTACCTTTTTGAAGCCTTGGCTTACTTTGAACATTGTTTAGAACTCTTATGGAAAGATATGGGGAAAAAGAGCAAGGGAATGAGAATGTGGGAAAGCTCAGCATGAAGTTGGAATTGAGAGAGGCTGGAAAAAAAGAAGAGAAAGGGCAGAAAAAAGAGGAGGGAAGAAATTCACTTTTTACATTATATGCTTTTACACTGTTGAATTCTTACCACAATGACTACTTTTGTAATTTGAAACAATAACAAAGGAAAATTGATAATCAGTATTCTTTTTTAAAGGGAGAATTAAAAAATGCAATACAGATTGTCAGTATAAATTATGTTTCTCTTGGATGTCCCCCTGACTTTTTTCAACTATGATATCAATGTCCAACCAAACACTATGTTTTACATTCTGAATTCAACTTGGGACTTGGTAAATTCAACTTTACAGTCCTGAGTTTGGTTCCCTGCACCACCTCTACTCCCCAGTCGTATGCTTCTAAGTTTTGGATTGATTGCCTTTTCTGTAATGTCTGTTTTGCTGTGTAGGCCAGCCTGAGAGAAGGAGTCCAAAAATCCAGCACTCTCCAGACAAGCTTGAGAGAGAGGACCAAGAGAAGACTTGAGCCCTTACAGCATCCCAGAGAAACTCTCAGCAATACCTGTCCCTGTGACTCCTCTCATAGGGCATGGACTTATGGATATAGCTCCCCAACAGTTCTGAAGAGGAAAGTGCCAAATCAACAGTCCCCCTAAGTGAAACACCGTAAGATTTTGGGTAGATGTAAAACCACAGTGAAACCCCCATTTTAAGAATGAGAAAAAGTGGAAGAAGAAACCTCAGTGATAGAGACAAACAAAAATCATTAAAAACAAAACTGGGCTAAGTTACACTAATTTGCCCAGTAGCCTTTGTAAGAGAATTCTTCCAAAACTTTAAAGAATTAACACCAATTCCAGAAAAATAGAAGAGAAGGGATCACTTTCATCTTATGAAGCTAATATTGCCCTGATACCAGACCAGTACAAAAACCAGTACAAAACCAGTACGAAAAAAAGAAAGAAAGAAAGAAAAAGAAAGAAAGAAAGAAAGAAAGAAAGAAAGAAAGAAAGAAAGAAAGAAAGAAAGAAAGAAAGAAAAGGAAAAGAAACAAGAAACTACAGACCGATACCACTATGAATATAAGGACAAAAACCTTTAACAAAATATTAGCAAATAGAATTCAGCAATGTATAAAAAGAATTATATAGCAATCTATAAAAAGAATTAGACATCATGATTGAGTGTGGTTTATTCCAGAGTTGCAAGGCTGGTTCAACAACCTGTACAAAGCCTGTACAAAATGAAATGCTTTTAGGTAAATAATGACAAAAAAACCCCAAACAGTGTAATCTACCATATGGAGAGTCTGAAGGAGAAAAATATTATTTTATCATTGACAGAGATAAGAAAAATTTGGCAAAATCTAATACCCATTCATGACAAAAGCTTTCAATAAGTTAGGAGTAGAGGGAGAAGATCTTCAGCTTGATATAGAACATCTACAAAAGATTACAACTAACATTGTATTCAATGGTGAGAGACTGCTTTTTGCCCTAAAATCAGGAGCAAGGCAAGGTTTTCTGCTCTTTCTACTCTTATTCAACATAACGTTGGAACCATTGAAATAAGGCAAAGAAAAAAAAAGGAAATAAAGGCGTACAGATCAGAAAGAACACCGTACCTATTTGCAGATGACACGAGTGCCTATGTAGAAAATCTCAAGGAACTTACATTTTGTTGTCTTTTAAATAACTCCTACATGAACTTGCAAAGGAATATGTTCCAAAGAACATATTAAAAATAAAAAAATGATTAAAATAAAACGTTATTTGCTGATGTGTAAAAGATTCTTTTATACAAGTGTGATGAGGTTACTTATGAAATGCCAAAAAGCTTGGTTGTGCTAACTCTGCACCAGGCTACAGCCTCAAAGGAGTTCTTGTTAGGGAAAGTTGAGGTAACCAGGAGAAATTATCCCATGTCCTCAAGTCATACAGCTAAGACTACAGAAGACTGTCACATTCTCTTCTTACCAGGGAATATCCCAGAGGTTGAGAGTGTATTTCTGTGGATTATATGGTCTGGGTATGAGTTCCAGCTTTGCTACTTAAAATTAGCTGGTGCTGTGGACAAACCCCTCCAGCCTCCATTTCCTCTTGGATAAAGCCGGCATAAAAATGGTACCTACCTCATAGGCTTGTGGTGAGGATTAGATGATGCAAGAAGAGCACTTAACACAATCCTTGTCACACAGTAAAGAGTATTTACAGTAAAAGTCACATACAATACCTGTACAAAATGCGAAACATTTAGGTAGATAATGACAAAATATGCAGAGCAGAGACAAAGAAATTTGCTGAATCTTTATGTTTTCTGCTTTTATGTCAATGGAGTGGAGACCCATGGTTTCATGAGCAAAGCCAGAGCCAGCTATTCAATACCAAAAAGCGATGTTGATGAACTACATATTCTGTTCCCTTTTAGCGTGTTCTTTGTTCTTTTCTTCTGAGAGCTGCAGATGACAACTAAGTTTGAGAATCTTTCATCTTAAAGCGGCTGCATCTCCTGGAGTTAAGTTGTCCGAAGTTGTTTCCAAATGTGAAAGGCCATTCGTGACACTAATGTGATGAGGAGCAGAAGGGAGAGAATTAGCTGCAACATGAAGCAGTGATAGGGAATCATATCTGACCAACCACCCATTGTGATGGATGGATTTTTCACTCAAAGAGGGTCCTATGTTCACTTTGCCAACATCAGGGAATTCATATTGTATTGGAAGAAGAACCTTCCCGTGGCCATGAGACCTTAAGGTTGTTGTCTCCTCCTTCACTCAGTGTAAATTCACAGTGACAGGTGATTTTGGTCAGAGGTTTAAAGGGAGTCTGACCAGAGTTCAATGTCTGTTGGCCTGGCAACAGGGTGGCTTCATTATTACCTGCCTATGGTGTTTACTCTGAAACCTCCATTATTACCCTAGCATTCAGACCTACTCCTCAGACTCTGGGCTTTCAGTTCAGCCTTGGTGGAGGAGCTACTGCTAATTTTCCTAAGAACTTTGTTTGCTGGCTGATTTATTTAGTGTTCCTCATTTTGTACTGAAAAATAGTGATTCTTTTCCGCCAGCACATCAGGAGGCAAGAGAAGTGCTGTAGCTTTCATCAAAAGTGTCCAGCCTCTGCTTTACCACATGTTGTGATCTCCTTCTGGGATTTTCTTTTATCTTTTTTTTTATTTTTTTTTATTTATGATAGTCAGAGAGAGAGAGAGAGAGGCAGAGACACAGGCAGAGGGAGAAGCAGGCTCCATGCACCGGGAGCCCGATGTGGGATTCGATCCCGGGTCTCCAGGATCGCGCCCTGGGCCAAAGGCAGGCGCTAAACCGCTGGGTCACCCAGGGATCCCTCCTTCTGGGATTTAGCACAAATCCTTACTCTTGCTTTGGGCATATTGTGCTGAAGGTTCCTCTTGCCTCAGAACCCTTGAGGAGAGACTTCATTCAAGGGCCCCCTTTCCAATCCACTTCCCCAACTGTTGACAGGGAGCAGGAGTAATTTCTCAGAAGCCCTTTTCCCAGCCCTCAATAAAGACAACTCCTCTCACTTTACCAGGAGACCTTAAATTAATTCTTAGAAAAACAATTTATCCCATGAACCACCTTACTTTACAACTAACTCTTTTCAAGTCTAAAACTGCTGGACTGAACAGAACCTGTGATTTCTAGTTCTTGCCCAGAAACCGCCTTCTCCTACAGGTGGATTCTGCCACCTCTCTGCTCTTCTGAATTGATCCACTGAGCTCAGAAAAATGCTCACCAGGAAGCATTTAGTGCCTTCCTATGGTCCAGTGGGGGCAGAGTGGTGGTCACTTCTTGACTTGGGGCTTCGGCCCCTTTTCCTTCCAGCCTCAGTGGGCCTGGGAAGACAGAAGCTGAGTGGTACATTGGAAGGGAAAAAGAAGAGGGACTCATAATTTCTGAGGGTGGATCGGCTGAGTCAAGAATCTGGAGAGCTTTACCCTACTGGCAGCAGAGGAGGCTGGAGACTGTGACCTACAGGTGTGAGTATATTTGAGGTGCAGCATGATCTGGAGAATATGGAGAAAACAAGAAAAATACATGCACGTTTCTATTTTAGCTGTGAATCAGTGTCATTTCTATGAGGTACAATGAATGCCTTGATGGGGTTGGGAGAAGGGAATAAGATGATTTACATTCTCATTCAATTAAGTCCTCTACCCCATACAAGGAGTTTAGGATAAGGGACTGAAGTCACCACCCACCCCATCCCTGTGTTTTCCTTGTCCCTTATCCTACCCTCTTGTTTTACATAAGAATGTTTCCGTTGAGCTTCTGAAGAGTGAGATTCAAGCCCATACCACAAAATAGCCACTGGGGGAAGAAAACAAAAACAAAAAGACAGCAATAGATCCCAAACTTAGAAATGTAAGACTGGGTAGAAGAGGAGATTCATGAAACCATATCTAAGAATATAATATTGCCACAAAGATAGCTTCTTCCTATCCTAACCAAGTTGTCTAACATCTCCCAAATAGGACAAGCAGGAAGACCTGAACTTCCATGTACACCTGCTTTCAAGAAAAATTCTCACTACCTTCACTCTGTCACATTTTGAGGATGAATGTGTGTAATGTGATTCAGTTAAAATAACTCAAAGAACAAAATCCATAGAAATAGTATAAACAGCAACTTGTTAACTCCAGAGATAAGATCAGGTATTTCAGGGAGACATTTGATTTTTATTATGAAAGTGTTTCAAAACATTTGTTATAACATTAGAGAATTTGATAAATGTCTTTTATGTTGTTCTGCATTGTATGGCATTTTATAATGTATGCAATGAAAAGATATTTCTCCCAGAAAGGGAAAAAAAGATCTAGAATTACAAAAATAAACATCTTATTGCTTAAGTATATGAAAATTTTAAGCTTTATCCTTTTATTTTGTACAATCAATTTTAACCTGATTTTGTTACTGCTTGAAACAGTTTCTTTTACATTTTGTCTAAATGAAAGGATGTTCATTTTTGGTGGCATGCATTTCAAAACAGATTCATATGTGATTTAGAGTACTTCAATAAAAGCATACTAAACATGTCAATGAAAATATACTCAAATTTACCTGTGATCAAAAATACAAATTAAAACAATGTGATATCAGCTTTCTATCTGATAGGCAAAGTAAAAGGCAAAAAGCAGAAAAACCCAACAGGGAAAATATATGTAAAAAAAATCAGAGTTAAAAGAAAAAAAATCAGAGTTAATATTTTTAGTATTAAACAAACTTATGAAAGGAAAAAAAGACTAATATTCCATGGGAAATTCACAGAAGTGGAAATACAAATAGCCAATAGATATAGGAAAAGATGCTCAATTACACTAATAATCAACAAACAAAATAATATGTTTTTAAAAGATTTTATTTATTTATTTGGGAGAGGGAGTGTGAGCAAGAGAAAGAGCAGAGGGAGATGGAGAAGCAGACTCCCTGCTGAGTGGGGAGCCCTACATGTGGCTTGATCCCAGAACTCCAGGATCACGTCCTAAGCGAAAGGCAGACGCCCAACTGATGCCATCCAGGCATCCCCAAATAATATTTTTTTGCATATGGATTAACCAAGATGAAAAAGAATGATAATACTCCACGTTGATAAAAGTGCGAAAATACTTTTTTCTCAGTTTCTGTTGATTTGAGTGTCAATGCATACAGCATCTATGAAGGTAATTTGATATCATGTATCAAAATTATAAATGTACTTACACATTCATCCAGGAATTCTTTTGCTAGGAAACAGGTGTGTATTTCAATGTATCTACAGGATGCTTATTGAAGAGTTTTTCATAGTAGAGAAAAATAGAAAAAATCTAAATTATTGTAAGTAGTGGTTAGAAATAGGGTATATTCATACATTGGAATGCTATGAAGCCATGTAAAATGATGGTTTTAACATATTCTTATAGACATGAAAGGTGTCTACAATATTAAATTATGTGACAAAGGGAGGATTACAAAACTATGAATGATATACAGTAATTTTCTTTCAATTAAAAATTTAAATATTAGTAATGCTGAATATGCACAGAAAACATCTTGAAAATTATAGATCAAATTGTTTATCTCTGGTTGTAGGGATTTTGGGGGATCTTTCATTTTATACTTTTGTATTTAAAAACTTTATATTAGTTTAAACAATTTCTGAGCAAAAATAGTAAGCCTATTACCAATGTGAAAAAAAATTTAATTATGTAAATATGAAAAGGTGTTACAAGGTTGTTTATTGCAGCAGAATTTATAAAGACAAAAAGACTGAACACAATCTAGAAGACTAACAAGTGTAGATTGGGTTATTCCAAACAATGGGATACTGCTGACAATAATATTTTTCAAGCATATTGTTGATGTGGCATATTGTTTTTAGAGATCAAGCAAAAATACTTTTTTCAATGTGATCTCAGTTCAGTAAAAAAGGTATGTATCAGAAAGAACACATGAAAAGATGCTCAACATTGCTTATCATCAGGAGAAATGCAAATCAAAACCGCAATGAGATATCACTTCACACTGGATGGCTTATATCAAAAAGACAAGGAATAACAAGTATTGACAAAGATGTGAAGAAAAGGGAAACGTTGTGCACTATTGGTGGGGAATATATATTGGTACATCCACTTTGAAAACATTATGGAGGTTTCTCAAAAAAACTAAAAATAGAAGTACCATATGATCCAGTAATTCCACTTCTGAGTATTTACCACCCAAAAATGAAAACACTAATTTGGAAATATACATGCACTCCTATGTTTATTTCAGCTTTATTTATAATAACTAAGATATGGAAGCAATCTAAGTGTCCATTGATAGATTAATGGATAAACAAGTTGTGATCCATCTATCTATAGATATAGATATAAAATTCAGATGTGAAATATTACTCAGCCATAAAAAAGGATGAAATTTTACCATTTGTGACAACCTGGGTGGACCTGGAGACTATTTTACTAAGCGAAATAAGCCAGACAGAGAAAGCCAAATCCCAGATGATATAATTTATATGTGGAAACAAACAAAAAACCACAAACAACAACAACAAAGAGAAAAACAGACTCATAAATATAGAGAACAGACTGATGGGTGCCAAAAGGAATGGAGCTAAGGAGATGGGTGAAATGGATGCAGTAAGAGGTACAAACTTCTGGTTATAAAACGAATAAGTCACATGGATGAAAAGTACAGTGTAGAGAATATGGTTAATAATACTGGAATATACTTATGGTGAGCATTTTGTAATGTAGATAATTGTTGGATCACTTTGTTGTACACCTGAAACTAAGTATTATATGTCAACTATACAACAACTAAAAATTTTAAAAAGGAAAGAAAAGAAAATATAGTATCGAAAGCCAAAGGTAAAAAAACAAAACTTTATTATTTACTTAAAGGAAATGGATATCTCAATACATTGTCCTGCCACACATATTTTTCTTTTTTTAACTTTAAAAAATGTTATTTTTAAATGCTTTATAGAGATATAATTAACATACCATACAAGTCACCCATTTATTTAAAGTGTACAATTCAATAGTTTTTAGAATATTCACATTCCTTTTTATTCTTCTCAATTTTTAAATCGATTTGCAAACTTCTAAAAACATTTATCAACTTCTATATGCCATCCTTCAGGAACTTTGGTTAATACTGAGTGAATTCTGCATATCAAATCTTTTTAAACAGCAGGAGCATGGTATAATATTTCATTGATTCATATCTCCTTTTATTTCCAAGAGAAAAATATGTGTAGCAGGAGAATGTATTAAGATATCAATACATTACTTTGTCTTTGGCTCACTGTGTTTTTCTTCTCTTTCAACTCCCATCCCCAATTCCAAAAGGAGAATCAGGTCCATTGTACTCTTTAACCCCTGGGCAAGTTAATGCTATAGGGCTGAAAACAGATGTCTGCCAACAACCTCCCTTCCTGGTTTTTGTTTTCTGAAAGTCTGTGTTCCTAAAGATGATTGTGCTGTGGTGGGGTGGGGTGGACAGACAAGCAGTCAGACAGTTTTCCAAGACTGGGGACAGGGCTCAAAGATGACAGATCTTTTGTTAGGTGGAAGCCCCAATCCCAAGTACTGTCCCAAAGTGATGGATAGGAGGGGCTCAGAAAAGAACATCTCCATGATACACAGTTAAGAGAGTCAGACCCTAAACACCAAAACCTCTGGCCTCAGCAAAGTTCTGAGATCAATCTTGGCACAGCAGCAGTAAAGCTCCCTGCTCTCTAGAAAGAATTCAGGGTTAAACAACGAACATAGCAGTGGCAACCATAGCACCACATTTTCCGGACAATCTTGGATTCTGATGAAGCCTTGAGGAGGGAGAAACCCACCCAACAACAACGACAAATAATCTACTGTGATTGGATTTTCTACCAGTCAAGTGGGATGGAAGCTTGAAGTCAGATTAATTTGATGTTTTTAAAAATAACAATGTGCCATTTCTTACACACAAAAGTTTATGAAGTAAGACTCATACCAGCTACACACGTATATACAAAAGAAACAATTCTGGAAGGTTAAACACCAAAATGTTAATAATGGCTATCTCCAGGTAATGAGCTCATGGATGTTAGTATGCTTTCCAGTTTCCTTATCTTTATTTTTTTTTATTTTTCCATAATGAATAGATAATTAAATACTTTTCAAGTTATATATTCAAAATATGCAGAAAGTCATGTTTAGCAAAATCATGCTTATACCTTTCTTTTTAATTATTTTTTTATTTATTCATGAGAGACACACACAGAGAGGCAGAGATATAGGCAGAGGGAGAAGCAGGCTCCATGCAGGAAGCCTGATGTGGGACTCGATCCCAGGACTCCAGGATCATGCCCTGAGCCAAAGGCAGACGCTCAACCACTGAGCCACCCAGGCATCCCTATTCCTTTCTTTAATTTAATCTCTACATGCATACTTATATTAGTCTTGTTTTCTGTATGGTTTAAGGCAGTTAACTATGCAAATTATCCAAGATCATGAACCTAAAAGTGGCATAACCTCGAGTTTTACATAGAACTTCACAATCTAGAACCGATCTCAGTTCATGTTTCCCAGAAGCAGACCTGAGATAAGAATTCATGTGCAAGTGATTTATGAGGGAAAATGTCCCATGGAAGCAAACTAGTAAGGGAGTAGTTGAGTCAGGACAGGGAAGGGAAAGAAGCCAAGCCGGAGTAAGAATTCGGACAAGTGGAAGGAAGCCTCAGTTGAATCTTGAAGGGAGCTCTAAAGTGTATATTGTGCTTCAATTTGCCATGCCTTCAGGCAAGATTGCTGAGCTTTGCTATCTCTAAGCCAGTTAGTCACTGCCTATGGGGCCACCTTGGGGAACATAAATGCCCAGGAATTCCAGCTTTCTGCACAAATAAAGCAACTTCAAGAGCCCAAGGGCAGAAAAGTCACAGGTGTCAGCCTTTAGAGGCAAAATGCACGAAAGTCAGGGGATAGATGCATAGAAACAGTGAAAAGGATAAAAGGAGATCTGGGTGTAATGATACCAATTTCTCCAACACTACCTCGGGGTTTTTGACCTGTTTTGTTGCTTTCTTTCTTTTTTTTTCAGAAGATTTTATTTATTTATTCATGAGAGACACAGAGACATAGGCAGAGGGAGAAGCAGGTTCCACGTGGGGGACTCGATGCAGGACTCGAATCCAGGACCCCGGGATCACGAATGAGCCAAAGGCAGACGCTCAACTACTGAACCACCCAGGTGCCCCTGTTTTGTTGTTTTCACCTGAAACCTTTTCTCACCCAGATATCTGTGTGGCTCAACCCCTCTCTTCCAAATTTTTGCCTAAATGTCACCTTCTCAATGAGGTCTATTTACTTCATTCTTTTAAATTTGCAGTCTCTCTCCTGACCTTCCAATCGCTTTTAACACGTTCCATTTGTATTCCATAGTTCCTATCATCTTCTAACAAACGTATTCTATAGTGTGCTTACTTATGATATTTACTGTTTAATGTCTGCATTCCCCCGATGCAATATAAGCCTCATGAGGGCACAGATTTTTGTCTGTTTTGTTCCCTGTACTTCCTCAGTACCTATAGCAGTGCCTGAAACATAATAGTCACTCATTAATAAATGTTGAATAAATTACTTAATGATTTAGGAATTTATCCTAAAGATAAAATTAACAATTTAGAAGAAGCAAAGTACTCAAAAAATACTCAAAATCTGTCACTGGATGAATGTGGTTTTGTTGACATCTATCAACATATAAATCAATATATCTATTATTAACTCCCTATTCTCAATCTCAGAATAATTATTTCATGCAGAATAGGTAATGAGGAAAAAAATAAGCCCATAAAGTAAAGTGATGTTCAAGTCCTCTAAGTCCTTACTAATTTATTTTTTTGTGTTGTACTATCAATTACTAAGAGATATATTAAAATCTTTCACTATTATTATAGATTTTTCTATTTTTCATGTACTTCTGTCATGTTTGGCTTATATTTTTTATGGCTATGTTATTAGGTGCAAACAAATTTAAAATTGTTATGGAGTCCTGGTGATTTGAACTGTTATTCATTTAAATGTCTCTTTTTAATCCCTGGTAATTAATTATTTGTTTGTTGCCTTCGTTTTGTTTTGCTTTTTTCTGCAAAGTCTACTTTTCTGATAGTAATATGAATATTTTTGATTACTAGGTGTTAGAAATTTGGTTTGCAAATTACATGAAAGCACCACAACAGTCTGCAACATCCTAACAGCCTCTTATTTGGTTAGTGCCAAAGAAACTTTCCTTGTAGTGGGGAACACCACCTTTATACTTTTAGCATTAACAGCTTTAACAGGGGCTGTCTCCTTTTGCTTATTAGAGTAACCATCATAAGCAGATTATTGGACTTTTTTTTCTGTTTCACAAATCCCACTAGCTCATGAAATTTTAGCTCAAGTTCAGTAGCTTGGTAAATGCCCTCAGAATAAAAACAGTCTTGGCATTTTGCTTAAAAATTGAGTTATTGCTTTCACTTAGATTTTGGCCTGGTTATCTTAAGATCTTATCAACTCTTTGATGCCTTTAAGTTTTAAAATATTTTATCCAATATTTTTTCATTGCTTTTGATGAGATTTAGTGGTCTGAAAAGTTGGGAATAGGACTTCATCATTCATCATTTTTTTGACACAAACTTGAATTTATAGAATAGTGGAGAAACCACGAGAGAAATGCAACAGTGAAATTTCAGAAAGAAACAGCAGGAACTTGTCTGAGTAGCAGAGTCTTCTCATCAGTTACAATATCTCCCTAAGAATAATAATAAAATCTGATGTGGAAATACGTGCAAATATATGTTAAAAATTTTGCACTTGGTGTTGGAGGCTTTGAACAGCAAGGAGATGGTATATGGTGCTTTAGATATTAGAAAGATTAGTTTATTAGGGAAATGTAGTAAGATTGCTAGGCAATGTTCAATGCTCACATGTCAAAATTTAAAGGGGCAATAGTTGGCAGAGTTGATTTATTTTAGCTGGTCAGGAGCAGAAGAGTAGGAGGTGAAATGCTTTAAAGTTCAGATTTCTTCAGATATGGATGTAAAGAAGTGCAAGGAAATTAAGGGTGTAGGCAAGTGAGTGGTTATGAAATTAAAACATAGTTTGAGCTGGGATAGTAAGAATAGAAGGAAGATGATGAACAGTGAAACATGGTAGGGCCAATTGTTCGGAGATCCCAGTGGAACTGAAGAATTGTTGGAGTAAGGATACTAGAGCAAGTGACCTGGAAATATAGAAGTGAATGTTGGAGAATGGGATGCTTGAAATCAGTATTTTAGAGATGGTATCATTGTTGGTGGTGATAAGGTCCAAAGAATGGCGAATGGGAGTAGTTAGCTGATGGGTGGAGGATAAGATCCATGGAGATGAGAAGTGTTGATGAAGTGTTTACATGGAGTTGAATTCACCAAGAATAACAAGATTTGTAGGGAAGATAAAGGAAGATAATGAACCAGATGCTAAGGAGAGGTAACAACCAGCAGGTTTGTAGATGACTGCAACAAAGAAGATAATGAGTGGTTTCATCTAATAGCTTAGGCTTCAAAAGAACTGGAATGTGTAAAAGATGAGAAGAGACATAGTCTGGAAATGGCAAGGAAGAGCAAAGAAAGAAAAATACCTCACCTTCAGGCTCATTGGTGCCATGGGAATAAGAGAAAAATTAATAGGAGGGAAAACTTGCTAAAATTCATTCATTATTTCATTTGTTTATCTAATAATGTGCTCAACAGCCACTATGTGATAAGTAGTTTGCCAGATCATGAAGTAGTGTGACAAAGACACAGTGAAAATTTGCTAGTAACTTTGTCTAATAGAAGCTAGAATGGATTCTCCTTTCATGAACCAATAATTTGGTCTAGTCCACATACTACCATGCCTGATTGGGTTGTCCCTAGGCCTAAAATGTCGCTGCCTAAGGGTAAAAGAATAATAGATTTGGCATCTGTCCAGTCCTAAAGGATAGAAAGTTATCTTATTTAAATACAGTTGAGGGACGCCTGGGTGGCTCAGTGGTTGAGCGTCTGCCTTTGGCTCAGGGCGTGATCCTGGAGTCCCAGATCCAGTCCCACGTCGGGCTCCCTGCGAGGAGCCTGCTTCTCCCTCTGTCTCTGCCTCTCTGTGTCTCTCATGAATGAATAAATAAAATATTTTTAAAAAAATACAGTTGATGTTAAATTTAACTGTATAGCTACAGTAATCCAGATAGTGTGGTTTTGGTGTAAGTATGGATATATAAACAAATGGAAAAAAATGGAGAATCCAGAGATAGACTTACATTTACACAGTCAACTGAATTGAATTTCCACAAAAATTTTAAAGTAATTCCATGAGGAAAAGACAGTTTTTTTCAGCAAGTGGTGCTGAGACAATGGAATATCCATATGCAAAACGCAAAAACAAAACAAAACCCTTTACCTTCTCTTCACACCATATGAAAAAATTAACTGAAAGTGGACCAAGGACCTAAATGTAAAATATACACTCTAAAATTCTTGAAGAAAATGTAGAAAATATTCTTTGTGACTTTGGGTTAGACAAAACATTCTTACACATGATACCAATCCACTAAAGAATTGATAAGTTGTATCTTATCAAAATTAAAAATTATTGCCCCGAAAGACACACTGTTAAAAGATGAAAAGATAAGACAAATGTTGGTAGAAAATATTGAAAAGCATATATCTAAAACAGCACTTGTATCCAGAATACGTAAAGAATTCTCAAAATTTTATAGTAAGAAAACAAACAGCCCAAAGGTAAAATGGACAAAATATATGAACCAAGTACCTAACCAAATAACATATATAAATGGTAAATAAAAAAATAAATGGCAAATAAACAAATGAAAGATGCTCAATGTCATTGTTATAATGAAAATGCAAGGTAAAGTTGCAAAAAAATCACACTAAGTCTCCCAAGGATGACTATACTTAAAGGGCTCCAATATGAAAGGTTGGAGAGGGTTTATAGCAACCTCAACGCTTACACATTTATGGTAAAAATGTAAAATGGTGCAGTGACTGTAGAAAAACAATTTGGCACTTCCCCAAAATGTTCAACATAGAATTACCATATGATCCAATAATTCTACTCCTACTTATATACCCAAGAGAAATGAAAATATATCTATACAAAAATGCGTATACAAATGTTCATAACAGCATTATTCACAACAACCAAAGGAGAAACAACTCAAATGTTCATCAATTGATGAGTGGATAAATAAATGTGGTATATGTGCAGTAAAATAGTATTTGGCAGTAAAAAAGAATGAAGTACTTCATTCAAAATGCATAAGTTCATAATATTTCACTGTTATGTACATTATAAAACAGAAAACTTAATCATTTGAAAGGGCAAGATAAAAAATAAAAAGCATCTTTTTTTAAAAAGATTTTATTGGGCAGCCCCGGTGGCACAGCGGTTTAGTGCCAGGTGCAGCCCGGGGCGTGATCCTGGGGACCGGGGATCGAGTCCCGCATCGGGCTCCCTGCGTGGAGCCTGCTTTTCTCTCTGCCTGTGTCTCTACCTCTCTCTCTCTCTCTCTCTCTCTCTCTCTCTCTCATGAAGAAATAGTCTTTTTAAAGTTTTTTTTTTATCCATTCATCGTGGCCATTGCTGCTATAAACATCGGGGTAAAGAAGATGTGGTTTATGTATACAATGGAATATTACTCAGCTATTAGAAATGACAAATACCCACCATTTGCTTCAACGTGGATGGAACTGGAGGGTATTATGCTGAGTGAAGTAAGCCAGTCGGAGAAGGACAAACATTATATGTTGTCATTCATTTGGGGAATATAAATAATAGTGAAAGGGAATATAAGGGAAGGGGGAAGAAATGTGTGGGAAATATCAGAAAGGGAGACAGAACGTAAAGACTGCTAACTCTGGGAAACGAACTTGGGGTGGTGGAAGGGGAGGAGGGTGGGGGGTGGGAGTGAATGGGTGACGGGCACTGGGGGTTATTCTGTATGTTAGTAAATTGAACACCAATAAAAAATAAAAAATAAAAAAAAAATAAAAAATAAAAATAAAAAAAATAAAGTTTTTTTTTTATTCAGAGAAAGAGAGAGAGAGAAGCACAGGCAGAGGGAGAAGCAGGCTCCACACAGGGAGCCCGACGCGGGACTCAACCCTGGGACCCCAGGATCATGCCCCAGGCTGAAGGCAGGCGCTAAACCGCTGAGCCATGCAGGGATCCCCTAAAAAGCATATTATACATCTATTACGGCCTACACACCCGTCTTGGAAGACCAGTGTTCTAAATAAGAGAAATACATAGATTTATCCTTGCTTGCGAACAAGATACAGGCATTAGTCCATGTGGAACGGGCAACACAGAAATTAATGTCAAATCTGAAAAACAGGGAAAATAAAAATTGCAGATTTAAAGTAAGCAATCACTAAAGAAATAATACACTTTAATTAGATATAAGAGAGTCCTTATATTAATGAGAATATTGTTTTAGTAGCCTGTGAAACCAAATTATCTGTTTAGCACAATCTAAAAGAGATGAAGACAAATACCATATGATTCCACTCATATGTGGAATTGAAGAAACAAAACAGATGAACATAGGGGAAGGGAAGGAAAAATAAAATAAGATGAAAATTGAGAGGAAGACAAACCCTAAGAGATGCTGAACTCTAGAAAACAAACTGGGGATTGGTGGAGGAGTGGTGGTAGGGGAGGGTAATTGGGAGATGGGCATTAAAGAGGGCACTTGATGTAATGAACACTGGGGTGTTATATGCAATTTATGAATCACTGAATTCTACTCTTGAAACTAATAATACAGTATATGTTAACTGCATTGAATTCAAATAAAGAATTTCAAAAAATAAAATAGAAGATACAATCTAAGAAAAAGAATAAATTAACTGGATTTGATTGAAAAAGAATTTGTAAGAAGAATAATTTAACTGTTAGGCAGAGTAAGATAGCGTCAAACTTGCTTTATGAATGTTAAAAACTAAGAAAAAAATGAAAAAGTTTAATTTGTGCAAAATGTCACTCTCAACACAAAGAAAATCAGATTCATAAACAACACTACCTACTTAGAAAGGAGACACTCTTGTTTGAGTATCTATTGGAAAGCAAAAAGGAAGGAGATACAGACATAAAAATAAAACAGCCACTCAAATATGTGATGGCTGAAGATTTTAAAGGTAGATATTTCTGCAACAACAGCTATGGGATCTTGAAGAAAAGTCATATCAGTTTGAGAATGTGGCATCCGGGTTGACAACACTGATAAAATACATATATGACTTATTAGACCATAATATTTCCTTCGGTATCAATAATGACCAGTAATGAGAAAGCAAATTGGGTAATTAAGAAAAATACTTGAGCAGAGAAAATTAGCTAAAATCTGCCTTTGGCAGTAAATTATGAAATCATTATTTTACCCAGTTTGATGAGATAAATCATTCAACTATAGACAACTATTTTTTAAAGAACTGAAAGCAAGGGTATTATTTTGGTAGAGAGAAGCTTCAGTGAGGTAAACATACAAACATACAAACATCAAAGGGCTTCTCATTCATTTGGGGAATATAAATAATAGTGAAAGGGAATATAAGGGAAGGGGGAAGAAATGTGTGGGAAATATCAGAAAGGGAGACAGAACGTAAAGACTGCTAACTCTGGGAAACGAACTAGGGGTGGTAGAAGGGGAGGAGGGCGGGGGGTGGGAGTGAATGGGTGATGGGCACTGGGGGTTATTCTGTATGTTAGTAAATTGAACACCAATAAAAAATAAATTAAAAAAAAAACCTGAAAAAAAAAAAGGGCTTGGAAACAAGGTAAAAACTAAACAAGTAAAAGCCAGCCACAATGGATGTGACAAAATAGACTATAGGACAGGAGGGACTTGCTTGCTCAAGTATGTCAGCAGAATATGCACACATCCAACATGCTAGTCAAGGTTGAGGGACCAGCCCTGGGGACCAGCCAGATAAAGGGGAAGAAAGAGTGCATTCCAGGAGAAGGGACAACATGTACCAAAGCTAGGAGGTGAGACAGAGAATGATACATTCAGAGATCATTAATAAGCTCAGTATGTCCAAAACAGTGAAGGAGTAGGCAGGAAGGGCGCTGTGGAAGGCCTTATCTGCCCATAAAGTTGTTTGGCCTTATTCCCAGTGTAGTGGCAAGCTAGGCATTGAGATACTTTAAGTCAGATGTGAAGGAACTCAAATTTGAGGGAGATCACTTTGGCTGCAGAGTGTGTTGGAACCACTCTCAGCCCCACCCTCTAGCGTGGGTAGACCAGTTTAGGAGCCTGTTGCCATCATCCAGGAGAGAGATGATTGGGCTAGGTTGGCAGAAGTGATAACCAGGAAATGTGGACTGATGAGAGACATTTCAGAGGTAAATGGGTGGGATGTGGGGGTGCAGTGGAGAAGGAAGTCTGGCTTGGGCAGTGGAGTGGGTTGTTAGTGCCCTTCACTGAGAGTGAGACCCCTTGGAAGAGGAGAGGAGGAGAAAGGGGAAGAAGAGGAACAGTTGGAGGAGGAGGAGGAGGAGCTCAAGTTGGGAAAAGCTGAATTTTAGGAGCCAGTGAGTTGTCCAAATGGAGCTCTTCACCAGTTGATCACATGGATCTGGACTTCGTGTGCAAGATAAAAGATGTGGGTATCATCAGCCTACAGACCCTGAGGGTGAACCAGCTGGCTAGAAGAAGCCAGATTATGGAAATGGAGAAGGGAAATGGGAAGCAGGAGAAAACCAGAGGCTCAGACAGCAGAGGCCAAATGTATATCACATGGTGTGGAAAAAGAGAACTTTTGTGACATCCCACATCAATGTCATTTCTTTCCTTGCTACTTTGGTTTCCTATCTATGTGTGTCTGTGTGTCTGGAGGTGGGGTGGGCTGGGTTGGGAGTGTGTGATACTTTTATACTCCTTGTATTCTTGGGGCCTTTGAGGGCTCTTGGTGTTCCTCCTCTTTTGAGGAAGGCAATTTCCTTTTTTCCTCCCTCTTTCAGGCTGTTTGTGCAATTCTGTCTGCCAGAGCCTGCTGGTGGGGCCCTCCTAGACATACATGTTCATTAAGATGCAGCATAATCTAGTGGTGAAGAGCATGAGTTTTGGAGACAGTTGAAACCAATCCCATTAATTTCTAGTTGGATGCACATTAGCAAGGTTGCTTAACTATTTTGTGTCTCTATTTCTTCATCTCTAAACTAATACCTATCTCCAAAGAGATCTTGTCAAAACTGAAATAGATAACACGTAGAAAGCTTTCATCACATTCATTACTATTATTATCATCATTACCATCATCATCATTTCTATATTTATCATTTCTGATCCAGGACAATCTGGAGCATGCCATCCTAGGGTTTTTATACCATGCATCAGGAGGAAGAAAGAGCGCCTGAGAAGCATACAGTATTCATGATCTATAATAAAATTTGTACTTTCTAGATGAGGAGAAAATCACAGGTCTAGGTTGAACCTGATGGGGAAGTTCAGGATATTGATTCTCATAGCCCAGGGTAAGGGTTCTCTTTCCCAGGATATCATTAACCTACTACAACATATCACATGAAAACTTCTCACATTCCAGCAGACTGGTTTGGAGTCTCAGAATCTTTATTGATGAGATTTTGACTGCATGGTCAACCAGTAAATCAGTTCTATACTCACCCTTTAAAATAAAACTAAAATAGGTAAAACACATTTCTATGAATTTCAGATCCCTGGGGGCCCTGAGATCCAGATAACAGAAAAGCACTTCTTCACTTAGTAGTCAGAATTGTCATGGTTACCTAATGGTTCACTCAAATTCACAAGTACATTCTGCTCTCCTATAAAGCAGTATTTGCATTTCAAAGAAATCCACATTTTTTTCAAAATTCCCTTCTAAAAATATTTGCTTCAATGGGGAAAACGGAATTAAGGTCTAGAAAAATTGAGACTTGCAATAGCAAAGTTACATTTGCTACAAGAATTTCAATAATAAAGGTTTTATTAGACCTATAAGTATGTAGCTATAAAACAGACTTCAGTGAACAAATTCAGGGTTTGATTACATGAAGCATTTGCTCAGGAGTAATGGCTTTTCTTTTCCTTATCCACCAGAATCTTTATCATTAAGACAAAGCTTCTTACACATTCTTTATCAGTTTTTATCACTTTTATCATCCACTAGATTTTTTGGATTAAAAAAAAGTTTAAAGGCATCCCAACCAAGTTGGTGTATTCTTAAACTTAAAAGAAAAATACAAGTGATAATTGCTCCTGATTTCGATGGCCTTAATACCAACCACTCTTTACATAATGCCTAGTAGGTTTCTTAATCGATCACTAAATATTCAACTTGAATTATGAAAATATGGTTGTGAGACAAATGCTTGTACTAAATAAAAATAGGCCATTAGCTGGTACTTGGGAATCCTTGTTATGTACATTTTTATATACTCTCACGTAATATCCTATATCGTGCTGCAATATTTAATTCTCTCACAATATTAAAAGTTGCAAATGTTTATAAATGAAACTGGTTGAGGAGAAGAGAGGAGAGTAAATTAAATTATAGTATAATTTCTCAAATTTTAATTAAGATTTATATTATTTCATTATTTAATTTAACTTTACTTTTTTGTATATTTCTTATTGGAGTTCGATTTGCCAACATATAGTATAATACCCAGTGCTCACCCCGTCAAGTGCCCCCCTCAGTGCCCATCACCCAGTCACTCCATCCCCCCACCCACCTCCCCTTCTACTACCCCTTGTTCTTTTCCCAGAGTTAGGAGTCTCTCATATTCTGTCACCCTGTCTGATTTTTCCCACTCATTTTCTCTCCTTTCCCCTATAATTCCTTTAACTATTTTTTATATTTCCCATATGAGTGAAACCGTATAATATTTGTCTTCCGATTGACTTACTTCACTCAGCATAATACCCTCCAGTTCCATCCACGTTGAAGCAAATGGTGGGTATTTGTCGTTTCTGATGGCTGAGTAATACTCCATTGTATACATATACCACATCTTTATCCATTCATCTTTCGATGGACACCGAGGCTCCTTCCACAGTTTGACTATTGTGAACATTGCTGCTATAAACATTGGGGTGCAGGTGTCTTAGTTTTTCACTGCATCTGTATCTTTGGGGTAAATCCCCAGTAGTGCAATTGCTGGAGAAAGGGGAACCCTCTTGCACTGTTGGTGGGAATGTGAACTGGTACAGCCACTCTGAAAAAATGTGTGGAGGTTCCTCAAAGAGTTAAAAATAGAGCTACCCTAAGAACCAGCAATAACTTGATATATTTTTTAATGAGAAAGGATTTATCTAATGACACATTACTACCTATAGGGTCTTGGTTAATTTACTTACCCTCTCTGGCATCTGTTAAGTTGAGCAAGATAACTTGCAGTTTAAAGACACAGGAATTTCTCCCCAGGCCAAAAAAAAATTTTTCTGTTCCGGGAAAGTGTTAATGATAATAAAGATATGAGGAGTTCCTGAAAAGGAGATATCAGTGCCTTACTCCAACAATGTCTGAAAGATGCAGCAAGGCTCAGAAGAGCCATTGTCAAAGCTGCTCCAGCTTTGAAAAAAAACTTCTGTTCCTTTAGCACAGAGCACAAGCACCAGAGCCATCAAGCCTGAAATGAGTTTGCAATCTGAAACAATGTGTGTCTCAGCAGACTATGTGACTGTGCCTGCCTTTCTGACACTCTGGCTCCCAGATTTTGACAACACTCAAGGAGTAAGGGAATCACAAACATAAATGATGCTGATTTTTCTTCCATTTTAGCAAGATAGGGACCCAAAGCTTAAATTCCTCCAAGGTAACGTCTATCCCCATGTGGGCCAAGGCTCCACATGGATATTACATTAATGGGAAGCCCATTTGTCAGAGTAGCAAGGTCCCCTTAACTTGACAACTTCCCATCTCTGCTTGGGTCACCTCTGATTGTCTAGGTGAACAACACTTGACCTTCGCTTAGCAACTTCTTCATTACTTTCAAGAAATTTGGAAGTGAGTTGTAAGGCAGTAAATTTAACATGTGCCAAAACCTGTTTTAAGTGGGATAAATCTGCACATCATACGTCTAAACATCCCTCAAACTTTGTATTAGCCTCCAATCTCTACAGGCAGAATACATTTTCATGAGATGCTAAACTGTATGCTATACAGTCCTCCTCCAAAATTTGTACATTGAAGAAGGAGATTTGATTCTTAGGTTAGAAAGAGAAAACTAGCCTCTAAGGGAGACTGCAAGCCAGTGCTGAAGCGAAAGCCTTCTGGTGGGAGAAGCACATGGATAGGAAGCACATTTGCATTCCAAGAATGCTGATTGGCTAGAGTAGAGGTAGTAAATGGTATTGATAATCTATCTAGATTCCACTTACTTGGCTAGTACATCCATTCCTTAGCTCTTCTGAAGGTTGGCTGCTAAGGATTCATAGCTGTATCCTTGTCAGAGGATACCCAGGAGCTAAAACCCCTCTCCCTTCATGCCACCTCACTCATCCACAGTGACTTGCAGTCAGTGGATATAAAAGCCTGGCTCCTTTGTCTCAAGGTGGATTAATTCTGTGGTGCTCTTTATGTCCCAGAGCCGCCTGGGGCTCAGGCTGAGGCTACACTTCAGCTGAACCACAACTATGCCTAGTTTCTTCCCCTGTCCTATACCGCTCTCCTCACCTCCATGCAAGTTTCATCCAAGAACACTTCCTCAATAAACTACTTTCACAAGAGTCCCCATCTCAGGATCTGCTTCTAGGGAACCCCACTTGAAACACAGGGTATTAATATGTTTCATCTCTATGCTTGTCTTTGTTCTCCACTTTCCCTTTCTCAGTCAAGTCAACTCTACCTCCTGGCCTCAGAGTAAGTTTGTGGCAGGACTTTCCAGATTTTGTTTCCCCAAAATCCAAAGTCCACTGTGACTAACAGAGTTCCGAAAGTGAGGGATTTCCCTCACACTAGAGAGAAATCACCTCTCCCACTGGAGGAGGAAAGAAAGAGGTCTTTGAGTCCTTTGAGCAAATGGGACTTCTATCCTGTTTCATGGCAGTCCAGAGAAAAGAGTAGGAACTCAAGGTTGATGACCTGGATTCTATCTGGGGCTCCCAGCCTCACAAAATTCCTGTGTCCTCTATGCAAAGCATGGCACAGAAGCTGCCTAGCTGGCCCACGCAGAAACTTGGATAATGAGTACCATGACTATAATTAATGTGGAAACATATCCCCTTGTAGACAGAGTTTAGTCTACATATTTTTTAGAAAATGAAAACATCTAATTTTTTTTACACCTGAGTCTGAGAACTAAGTTTCATACCTGCTACATGAAAGGTCAGCAAAAGGGTGAAGACTCTGATTATCATGTTTTGTTATCAAGAAAAAAATCCATTGCCAGAATGTTTGTGAAGGATTTTCATTAACTAATAAAACACATCCCCTACAATGTGACCTGAAAAAAATAATTCCAGGATAACATAAACAGTATGATGCAATAATATTAAACACACTCATCTGCATTCTTACACAGAGAGAAAGACAAGGAATGGTAATTATTGATGGCTTATTTTATTTTCTTCCTTCCAGTTTTCTGTACTTTCTAAACTTTTTGTAGGCAGGATTAATGTCTTTTGAATCAGTTGGTTGCTTCTTGTTCTGCTCTCCATCCATCACAGGTCAGTTGGTAGATGTAGTATCAGGTGCCAGCCCCAATCACCAGTCCCTCTGCCATCAAGCCCAAATTCTAAAAAAAAAAAAAAGCCCAAATTCTGGAAACGGCTCATACTGCAGCGGCTTCAAAAATCTCAGGGGTTTCACCCAGGCTATTGAGAACGTTTTGGAGGCTGGAATCTAAAAAAGCAGTCAAGTGGGATCTAGGGGCCTGAGTGTTTGGGGAGGAGGAAAAACAGAAATGAGGCATTGAGCTTCTTTTGCATCCCCATCCCATCACTAAGGGGTAGACTGGCAGACATGGACAGACCAAAGCCAAAAGCAGCCATGAACAGGAGGCTAGGGATTTAAAGCTCCAGTGGATGCGCCAACACCCAAATGTTGGTCCAAACCCCGACCTTTCTCTGTTCCAGATCCAGGCTGTCAGACCTATCCTTCACCTCACGGTGCCCCCATCTCTCTGCTCCCTGATAACTACTTCCTCCCCTTTGTCTCTAAAGTCACCTAAGCCAAGCACTTCTGCTGCTGGTACTGCCCTGCCTTTTACTTGGCATGATAAAGAGGCTGGGTTCTGGTGTCTGCATAGGGAAACACAAAAGCGCCTCCAAATCAGCAATTGTGCTGCTACCCTCCACCCTCACTCCAGGAGTTTTCAATCAACACTCACCCTCACACCAACATACAGGAATCAGGAATGGTTTCCTCTTCGTCCTCCTCCTCCATCCTTGCCCACAATCACGCCACCTCCAAGGAAACAGGGAAGTGGTTACCTGAGCAGAACCGCTGTCTGGACCAAGACTTTAGTACATAGGCTCCTGGTCACGTGAGGCTACGTCACTGGTGAGTTCAGGTCCCAAATGTCCCCTCCTATTATTAGCAAAGTGGAATGCGACTCGCCTCTTCCACCACCACCACCACCGTGCTGCCTGACCACTGTCCCTTTTTTTTAGTCTTTACACACCCAACAAGTGTGTTGTCTTTCTGATGACTGGAAGGGGCAGCATCTTCTCCTGGGCTGCTGGCCAATTCTATTGCTTCTCTGGAGGAATGGTCCCATCCTTTTCTCTGCTCCCTCCACCTTGTTTCTTTTGAATCCCTTAAGTTCACATTGGTCTTCCTGAAAATACCTAGAAATGGGGGTGGGGGAAGTAGTGCAGGAAAAGAAGCAGAGAGAAAAAATGAAAATTTTGTTATTTTTTTTATTAGCACTATTCTGTTCCTCTTTTGAAACACTAAGTATGCATCCTTTTTATTGTCAGAAAATATGATAGAACTATTTTCACTTAAGAAAAGAAGATTCACTAAAAAAAGACATGTATCGTAAACAATCATATTTACTACATAATGAGTTTTGCACATGCCACTCAAATCAATCTTAATTGATCTTAATTTTCTACGTCTTGTCACATGACAAGATCCTGATTAGGCAAATCAGCTATCTGAGGGTTTACAAATCTACTAATGTGGTATAATCAAGTAAGCTTTATTTGTGGAATGCAAGAGACTTGTTCAATGTTGGAAAGCCATTCATTCTTTTATTCAACACATTTATTGAGCACCTACTATATGCCATGCATTGTTCTTGATGCTGTGGTTACAGCAGTAAATAAAACAGACCTCAATCTCTAATCTCATGGTCCTACATTATAGTCAGAGAAACAAACAACAAGCAAGATTAATAAACAAAATATATAGTATATTGTTAGTGATACCTACTAAAAAGAAAAAAATTAAAGGCAAGAAAGGAAGATATGAAAAGCTGAGATGGGTTGAACATTTGGATAGTGTGACCTGAGAAGGAATCACTAGGAAGGTAACCTTCGAGTAATGACATGAATTTAATGAGGAATCTAAGTATGTTGATATTCTGGATAGGAATATTCCAGGCAGGAGAACAAGGAAATGAAAAGGCTCTGTGAAGACAAAAAGCCCAGTATATTCCAAGAACATCAAGAAAGCTAGGATGGCTGAGCTACAGAGAGAATAATAGAAGATGAAGCAGAAAGGTAATAAGGTTGAAGAGGGTAGGGCCTTGTAAGTCCTAGTAAGGACATTTGCATTTACTCTAACCATCAGGGGATGTGGGGTGGGGCAGAGTTTGAACTTGAGAGATGTGTGGAGAATAGTCTATAGGGAGACTAGAGTGGCAGGGAGACCAATCTATCTTTTTTTTTTTTAAAGATTTTATTTATTTATTCATGATAGTCACACAGAGAGAGACAGAGAGGCAGAGACACAGGCAGAGGGAGAAGCAGGCTCCATGCACCGGGAGCCCGATGTGGGATTCGATCCCGGGTCTCCAGGATCACGCCCCGGGCCAAAGGCAGGCGCCAAACCGCTGCGCCACCCAGGGATCCCGAGACCAATCTATCTAAATCACTGATTGCAACAGCAAACCAAAGGAGAAAAGAAACCTTTCCATCAAAGCATTTGATAAACTTACCCATTCCTAAATATTTAAAAATTATTAGTAAAATAGGAATAGACAGAAACTTAGTTTATGCAGTAAAGAATTGTACATAATTTTAAAAATCATTCTTGGTTATATTAAATCAGATATGAAAAATCCTCCTTATCCTGATAAAGAATATATCAGAGGATCTTCTGACCTGGCAGATTCCTCACTCCTTGTGGGCTACCAGGACCACAGAACATATGACTTGACTTCATCCAGACATTATTTCTTTGTATTGTTTTTTGTTTTGTTTTGTTTTGTTTTTGCAGTACTGGTAAACGTAAGTGAAAAAAACCTTCAAAAAGGAGAGAATGACGTTAGTAAATGCAACTCCTTATTAACAATGTATCCTATTTCCAATCTTTCCAGTTACATCCTTCTCTCCCTAACCAGTATCACTTTCAGGTTTTTGCCTTTGAGAACCTTCTTGGGGGCATTTCAGGCAGTAAGGCCGTAAGTAATCTGTCTTTCCTAATCTATCTTTTTCTGCATTTTACAATGAGCAAGTTTTTCCATAATTAGAAACAATCTGAAAATTGGAAATCAATGATTCCATTATTTAATGCATGGAGAAAAAAACATGGATATGAAGACATCAGAATATTTTATGGGAAATATTAATTTGTGCCTTTATTTTTTGTATTTTTCAAATGTTCTATGAGGCTTTAGTAGTTTAATTCCATGGCAAAAATATCAACCTAAATACTTGGTAAGAGCTCTCCTCAGTCATTAAAATATTTCTTCATACATATTAAAAAAAAGAAAAAGAAAAAAGGAGAGAATATATCAGAAACAGCAAAAGTTACAGTAAATGATGAAACAAAAGAGGCATCCTTATTTTCTTCAAAAATAGGATCAGGAAGCTCTCAGTCACCACCATTTCTCAACATAGAAATGGGGGTTCTGATCAATGTAACACATGCAGAAAAGAAAAGAAAAAAGGTATAAATATCAGAAAGGAAGAAATGAAAAAAATCATCATTTGTAGATGATTATATATAAATACCTGGAAAAACCAAAAGTATCAACTGAAAACTATTGGAATTAATAAGCCAGATCACAAAAATTGGCAGATACAAAATAAATATATAATAGTAGAACATTTTCCTTAAGCAGGAAATTCCCTATCAGAAATTATAATTGCAGAAAGAATAGCATTTCAGCAACAAAGATTACTAAATACCTAGGAAAAACCTAACATGTCATAGGAATTATTTAGCTGAAGAAACTTATGAAATGAAATTTGATTAACAAACATAAAAATAAAAAAAACATAAAAATAGACTTGAACAAAATGGAGATATACCAGTACTTCTGGAGGGGAAGTCTCAATTTTAAGATGTTAATGTTTTTCAAATTAATCTGCAGATTTGCTACAATTACAATAAAAATTCCAAATGTTTATTATGTGCTTACTGTTGCTAAATCTGGAATTTGATTAATAACCACAAATGCACCTACTAATATGTGCATATAAAGGACAATGGAAATTGTTAGCAGTGGCTGAGAGTGGAAGAGATATCACAGAGCTCTTTCCTTTTTTTTAAGATTGTATTTATTTATTTGAGAGAGCACGACAAAGATAGCAAAAGAGAGCACAAATGGGGAGGAGAGAGAGAAGCAGGCTCCCCACGGAGCAGGAAGCCCTATTTGAGACTTGATCCTAAGACCCTGGGATCATGGCTAGAGCCTAAGGCAGATGCTTAACTGACTGAGCCACCCAGGTGCCGCACACAGAGCTCTTTCTCTGTATACGTTACATATTTCTTTATTATTCTGAATATTTGTAACCATTAATATGTTACCTTTTTCACCAGAAAAGAAAAAAACCAGAAGCTTCCTAATCTGGATGATTATATATAACACTCTCTAAGCCATTGTATCAGTTCTTAATATCTAGGGGAGCAGTTACAGACCCTTTGAGAAACTGATGAGGTCAATGGCCTCTATTCCCTCGCCAAAAAAAAATGCACTTAGTCACACACCCACTCACAAACAAAACCTTGTGTACAATTTCAGGTACAGCACAGAGGCAGCTCCTTGAGAAAGCCTACTGGAGGTTAATCAGTATGGTCAGGGGGAAGACCCCCTGGGGCCTGGGCACACATCTGGCCAGGGGGCAGCAAAGTGGGTGTGGGCTGCAGGCAGTGACCCTACAGCAAGGTTAGGTTCTCCCTGGGTGCCCTGTGGCAAGGAGGCCAGAGGTAAGAGGCCCAGCTGGCTGCACCTCTCAAGCCAGGTGGTAGCAGCAGACGGTGTTAGGAGCAATGTTAATAAGGCACCAAGATCGAGGGCAGAACAGGCAGACCTGAGTGCTTCCTCCAGCCAGCAATCACTTCTTCTTCATGGAAACCCACAGCTGCAGGGATATGTGGGAACAGCAGTCCCTTCTACATCCCTGAGGGAATTTGGGAGGGGGGAGGGGGAAAGGGAAGAAGCCAAAGACAGTTACTCAAGTTGGTCCCCTGAGTAAGGGTGGCATTTACCTTCTTGGTCACCTGTCCATGTGTACTTTTAGAGTGAGCAACAGAATCAAGAAGCTGAATGCAGGGAATAAGAGGCTCTGGAATATGGAAGGAGGTAGAGGGGTCAGCATCTCCCCCACCCTTGACAAAACAGGGGGGATTTGGCCATCTCTGCATCCCTTTTTGTCCTTTCCTTGGCCTAACAGCTCTTCCGTTTGCCCAGAGCTGAATCATGAAACTGGAACCTAATCCAGGGACAGGTGTTCAAAACTGTCATGGTTACAGCCATTGAATTACAGGAGGTTCACACAGCAGTCAGCAATGGTTTAGGAACATTAAATAAATGTGTTTCTCTAACAGAACAAGGCAGGATCATTTATTTATCCAACTTAAAAGCTGTCCCATAAGGAGAAAAAGTAGAATATTTGTCCATAAATAAGATTGGACAACTGAACATCTCTCCATGGATCAATTGACAGATCACATGAAAACATGCTTATCTTGTTGAGGAAAGTTCCCTTTTTAGATGTTCAAATACCTTAGCATGTTCTGAAAACTATTTCCTATGTGGCCAACAGAATTCATTTTCTGCGTGGTAAAAATTAACCAAAATTAATGGTGCCTTCTTCTATTAGTGGGAAATCTTTAGAAATCATGGAGCTCTTTTTATTGCTGCTTCCCACACTGTGGTATTTTCTTACTGTGATAATAAAGGATAGTAATCGCTTTAAAAAAAAAAAACAAATCGGAAAAGTGTCACAGAAATACAGACCCCATTCCCACTCCTTGTCTCCTTTCTGACACATTACCTCTTACCTATTCTGGAGCAGAGGCCAACGGCAAGGGAAAGGGTGGGAACTAGTGGATGAGGGATTGAAGGTGGTGGGAGGGGAGAGTGTCCAGTTGCCCAGGAAAGAAAGAAACAATTCCCCAACACACACACACACAAGTAAAAGTTGCCAATAGCCGTCCAAAATGCATCCCATCTCCCGTGTGTAGAAAAAGGCAAATTGTAACACTGGGAGAAGGGGCTACTTTTGGCCTCTGGGACGACAAAGACACCCCGCCGCCGCCAAAAAAATGAGTGACAGGACCTGATGTGGTGAGGTGGGAGTGGGGCTGAAGGAGGGGGCTTGTGCTCTTGGTGGGAGTGGAAATTGGGGACTCGAGCTTACTGGTGATATAGCCCTCACGTGACCGGGGGCTGACGTGGGCAAAGGTACTTAAAGCCCTGACTGCCGTCCTCCGTCCTCCTCTGGGTACCAACTCTCTTGCGCTGCGCACTGCCGTGCGTTTAACCCAGGCGAGGAGGAGGAGGACAAAATTCTCCCAGATCCGGGCAGGTGGGTGTGAGGGTGGGCAGAGCCTGGCACTCCTGAAACGGGTAGCCCAGAGATGCGGGAGTCTGAGGCCGCGGGTGCCTTCACCTCGCCCACTCCTGGCTGGCTTTCCAGATCCCCGCGCGGAGTCGCAGCTCATTTTGGTGGGCGGCGGGGAGAGGGGGTAGGGGGAACCTAAAGACTCGGGTATACTTGCGGAGAATCCGCTGACTTCTTCTCCCAGTCAGTGTTTGTTGGTTTTGGTTTTAACACTCAGGCCCCGCACCCCACATCGCGTCCTGTTCAGAGAGGAGAAGGGAAGAGAAATAAACGTGGCAGCGCACAGAAGGCCAGCTGGGTGGTTGGGCAAGGGTTACCGGAGGGGGACGCAATTTGGAGACGAGCCGGCCCGTTCACTCGCACCCTCACTTTGCAGATACCTCCCCTGACTACCCCCTTCCCACCTTCCCACCCCCCGCCCCGGCCGGCCCGCTGCCCTTTGGGGATGCCGCAAAATGGGTGTGCCAGCCTCTGTAGGGGAGATGGCGGGTTTGGCGCTGTCTGGGCTTCACAGGAGGGGGGGATCCTGAGAGAAATCGGGTATTAAGCCGTCGTGCTAACTCACAGGCTGCTTTCCAGACACCTCCAACCCACATGGCTCTTCACTCTTGTTAATTCAGTCCTGGAAGGGGAGTTCTCGTACGCTGGAGGGAGACATGGCGGTTATCGGGGGATTTGGGTGGGGGGTGGGAGGCGGAGCCCAGAACGTAGAAACAGTGGAAAATCATGACCCTGAAACCGAAAGGTCAGATCTTGGGGGCCCTTGTTCTGCAGGCTTATGTTAAGTCTGGGGGCTGGGGATCGAAGGACAGGTGGTCTTGGGAGGAAGACACTAGACTGGCAGTCATCCCTCATTTGGCGTCCCATCCAGTTTTTGCTGCACTAGCGCCCCGCCCCCTCCCGCTCCGGTGCAGGAGAAGGGGTGTGGCTGTGTGTCCCAGAGAAATGGCGGACGGGCGGAGCAGGGCAAAAGGAAGGAGGGATTGAGTGCCTGAGGAGTCTGCCCCGGGGCAGGAGATTGGTGTGGGTTGGGAGGGGTAAGAAGAGTTCATGGAATTGAAAGATTGTCATTCTGCTGCGTGAATACTAGAAGACAGTTATAGGGACTTCTGTCCGAGTTCCCTCCATCCACCAGGCTCTCTGCCCTTCAGTCTGTTCTTAGGATGAAGCTTTCACTGAACTGAAGGAAGAGGAAACAACCCTGAATCCGTGGAGGTCAGTGTTGGGGGTGGGAGGTGTCTGGGAACCCCTGGTGTGTGTATGGCAGAAACCAGAGCAGAGTCTGGGACCAGAGGCTCCTCTTCCCCCATCTTCTCCCTCTTTACAAGACACTCTTGCCTTGGGCCTATCTTTTGGTGCAGAGAAAGGGGTGTGGCACTGGCCTTCTTAATTAATGGTTTGCGGAGGAAGGGTTACAGAGGGAAAGAGAATTCCTGAGAGGGGAAAACTTGGCCCATAAGGATTCAAATCAGGAAAGGAAATGGAATCCAACTACCAAAAATGCCAAAACACTGTTTCTCGGATCTCTCTGCAGGTCTGTCTGAATTTGGGGCCCTGCACAAGTACAGGCCTGATAGAAAAAAGTAAACTGCTCCTGCTCCCAGCAGGTTGGTATGGGCATGATCACCATCTGGGAACCCTTGGGGGTGAGTGTGGGGGATCAGAGCAGCATCTGGGGTCTCTACTGTTTTTCCTGCTCTCCAACAGCTTTCCTAATGTCCTTATGCCTCTCATCTCCCATTTAGGTGCTGGGAAATTGTGTGTTGGCATTGGGTAGGGCCAGCTAGGGATGAAGGTGTAGAAAACCTTAGACAACCTGGGTCCTGTATCAGCACACACAGGCCTTGCCATCTGTGTCTGGGTAGTAGCTCACTCACCGAGCCTTGTTTCTGACCTCTCCTCCATAGGCCTGGTTAAGCACAAAGTGAGCCAGAGCCTTAAGCTTCATTTCTGCCCCTTTGTCCCAGGTCCTGCTCGGCTTGCAGTCTGGGCAAAACCTGTGAGCCTGAGTAGAAGTGCCTTGCCCAGACGTGCAAACCGCGTTTAGGCAAGCCAGCTCCACACTGTGGATCAGAGAATTACTCCAGCTGCACCATGAGCCGAGTTCGAGATGCTGGCTGCGTAGCTGCCGGGATAGTGATCGGAGCGAGTGCCTGGTACTGTGTCTACAAATATGCCAGGGGAAGAAACCAGACAAAGAAGAGACTGGCCAAGCCTAAGACCAGGGCTATGGCTGGAACCGGAGCCAGGGCTAGAGCCAGACTAAGGGCTGGATTCACAATTGACCTTGGGCCAGGATTCGGCCCTCCAACCCCAGTCCGCACTCAGGCGGAGAACAGGGCCCAGGAAGAAGCCTCTGCTCTGGACACAGATGGAGCTGAGGCAGTGGCCCCAGCTGCCACCGGTGCTGAGGTACAGAGTGGGGCAGGACATCAGGTCCAAGAGGCAGAAGGGGCAGGGGCTGGGCCTAAGGCTGAACCAGTAATGGGTGCCACAGGGACTTCCTCAATGGCATCACCTCTCGGGGAGGCAGAGGCTTCCGTGGCTGCAGAGGCCCCCACAGTGGCAAGGGCTCCCAAGTTGCCAGAAGCCCCTGGCACAGCAGAGGCTCCCGGGGTGCCAACAATGCCTCCAAGTGTGCCAGCGCCTACCGAGGCCACAGCACCTATGGAGGCTGCGGAGGCTCCTGTACCCACACCACCTACTGCTGTTCTAGTGCCTTCTGGGGCTGCAGAGGCTCCTGGGACTTCAGGATCCCCTAGATCAGTGGCACCCTCCAAGAAAGCGACCCCTGGGGCTCATACCGGCGCTATACCTAAGGCTGGGTCAGCGACTGGAGCTGTACCCAAAGGTGGAGCCAAAGGAACCAGGTCTCGGACTGGGGGCAAGGGCAAAGGCAAGAAAAACAAGGTTGAAGTGGATGAATTGGGGCTGGGCTTCCGCCCTGGGGATGGGGCTGCAGCAGCTGCTGCAGCATCCGCTAATGGGGGACAGGCTTTCCTGGCAGAGGTCCCCGATTCTGAGGAAGGGGAGTCCGGGTGGACTGACACAGAGTCAGAGTCAGACTCTGAGCCTGAAACGCAGCAGAGAGGAAGAGGGAGGAGACCTGTCCCCATGCAGAAGCGCCCCTTTCCTTATGAAATAGATGAGATTCTCGGTGTCCGAGACCTCAGGAAAGTCCTTGCGTTGCTTCAGAAATCGGATGATCCTTTCATCCAACAGGTAGCTTTGCTCACCCTGAGCAACAATGCCAACTATTCGTGCAACCAAGACACGATTCGAAAATTGGGAGGCCTCCCGATTATTGCAAACATGATCAACAAAACTGATCCCCACATTAAGGAAAAAGCCTTAATGGCCATGAATAACCTGAGTGAGAACTATGAAAATCAGGGCCGACTTCAGGTCTACATGAATAAAGTGATGGATGATATCATGGCCTCTAACTTGAACTCAGCAGTACAGGTAGTTGGACTGAAATTTTTAACAAACATGACTATTACCAATGACTACCAGCACCTGCTTGTCAACTCGATTGCAAACTTTTTCCGTTTGTTATCTCAGGGAGGTGGAAAAATTAAGGTTGAGATTTTGAAAATACTTTCGAATTTTGCTGAAAATCCAGATATGTTAAAAAAACTGCTCAGCACCCAAGTGCCATCATCATTTAGTTCCCTTTATAATTCTTATGTGGAATCAGAAATTCTTATTAATGCCCTTACTCTATTTGAGATCATCTATGACAATCTCAGAGCAGAGGTATTCAACTACAGAGAATTTAATAAAGGTTCTCTTTTTTATTTATGTACCACATCTGGAGTGTGCGTTAAGAAAATTCGAGCCTTAGCAGATCACCATGACCTCTTGGTGAAAGTGAAAGTTATAAAACTGGTGGACAAATTCTGATTGGCTATGTGCTCTCAAACGACTTGAAGAAATTTCTTGGTGTTCCAGTCTGGAAGCAATGAAAATTGAAAGTTGCTACTTTTCCACTTGTTCATATAGTAAAGGGATCCTTTCAGCCACCAGTTTGAATAATGTATCATCCAGAATGATGTTATCTGTGACAGTCTCCAGCTTTCAGCTGAACCATTTTATGAATACCAAATAAATAATCCCTCTTAAACTGAAAACACATTTGTGACTTTAATCGTGCTGCTCAAATGGAAATATTTTTACTGGTTCCTCTATGTGAATTGACAGTGAATCTGTCCATCATATATAGTCTACACTTTTATCACTTTTATCATTTGTTTTGACTTGAATTTATCCACCAAAGACTTCATTTGTATATCATCAATAAAGGTGTATGTTTTGACTGACAAAAAAAGTTCTCATATTTGAATTTTAAATCTAGCTGGAGAGATAAGGTACATAAACACAAATGGTTTACTAAAAGCACCTGGGCATATATTCATTGTCAAATATATGCTGTCTGGTTAAATGAAGAAGTTGCTAGAAAGCTTTAAGCTGGGCTCTGAAGGGACAGCATAAGAAAATACAGAAGAGCATTTCAGTTGGGGAAAATGTCTTGAACACAGGCAAGAAGTGGGAAATCTGCTCCTGTGATAAGGTAACCAATTTGCCTGAAATGGAAACTGTGGGAAGTGAAAATGAAGGGTTGGGGGGCAACCTGGATGGCTCAGTGGTTTAGCGCCACCTTCAGCCCAGGGCGTGATCCTAGGGACGCGGGATGGAGTCCCATGTCAGGCTCCCTGCATTGAGCCTGCTTCTCCCTTTGCCTGTGTTTCTGCCTCTCTCTCTCTTTCTCTCTCATGAATAAATAAATAAAATCTTTAAAAAAAGAAAGAAAGAAAATGAAGGGTGGGGAAGATCCCGAACCCCCCAGTGGAGGTTGAAATATCCTGTCATATCCTGGGAGTTACTGGACATTTTTGACCAAAAGAAAAAGAACCTGGTGGCAATGTGCAAAGTGGAACTGGGATGGGGTTAGGCATCAAGACTGGAAATGAGGGGCGCTGGGTAGCTCAGTCGGTTAAGTGTCTGCCTTTGGCTCAGGTCAAGATCCCAGGGTCCTGGTATAAGTCCCTCATTGCACATTGCGTAGGGTTCCCTGCTCAGCGGGGAGCCTGCTTCTCCCTCTCCCCTGCCCCTCCCCCACCACTCGTTTTCTCTCTAGCTCTCTCTCTCTCTCAAATAAATAAAACCTTTAAAAAAAAAAGACTGGAAATGAGAACTGTTGTTAAGTTATGACAAACCAAAAATGAAACAGTGTAAGAATTGTTAGGGAATAGTGGGAACGAAAGATGCTTACGGGGGGGGGAAAAAAAAGGACCTAGATCTGCTACCTGACTTCACTGTAGTTTGACAAAGACAGAGAATTCTATGATCTGGTGCATGTCCTGACATAGAAAGCCCTCTTTCTTGGGCAGTTGTGGTGATCATGAAATGCCAAAGGGAGTTATCATTTCTAATGATGAGACAAAGCATTGTGACACAAAGAATGATTCGTCGCCAAGAGTGGTTTTCTTTCCCTAAGGTTAGAGGTCTAAGGGGATCCCTGGGTGGCTCAGTGGTAGCGCCTGCCTTTGGCCCAGGGCATGATCCTGGAGTCCTGGGATTGAGATCCAGTCCCGCATCAGGCTCCCTGCATGGAGCCTGCTTCTCCCTCTCTCTCTCTCTCTCTCTCTCATAAATAAATAAAATCTTTTTTAAAGAAAGGTTAGAGATCTAGGTCTGTCTTCTCTTAGAAGAGGGGGAGTGGTGAGACCTTTATGGGAATCCCACCTCCACCCCAAATTCATTTAAGAGCAGATTGCATCTTCTTTGTTCTTCTTGGCCCAATGAAGCAATGAAAGTAAAAAATGGGAAAAGTCACAGAGATTTTTCAAACCCAGCCTGCTTTCCTGACACCCCTCACAGAACACTCATTTTTATGCAAGTGTATGGTGGCCTAAAGAAAGAATAGAGATAGGGACTCCTAGGAGGGGTTCACTCAGAAAAGGGACAGATGGGCATTATATATTGGTACAATTTATCTGGAAGGCAATTTGGTAATCTGCATAAGAAGCTATAAAGATTTAGAGAGGAAAACACAGGCAGCAACGTTTTTTGACCTGGGCCACAAAAACTTCTTACTAGACATGTCTCAGAGGCAAGGGAAACAAAAGCAAAAATGAGCTACTGGGACTTTGTCAAGATAAAAAGCTTCTGCACAGCAAAGGAAGCAATCAACAAAACTAAAAGACAACCTATGGAATGGGAGAAGGTATTTGCAAAAGACATATCTGATAAAGGGTTAGTAAAGAACTTATCAAACTTAACATCCAAAAAAATAAGTAATCCAGTTAAGAAATGGGTAGAAGACATGAATAGACATTTTTCTAAAGAAGACATCCAGATGGCCAACAGATGCATGAAAAGATGGTCAACATCACTTATCATCAGGGAAATACAAATCAAAACCACAATGAGATACCACTTCACACCTGTCAGAATAGCTAAAATTAACAACACAGGAAACAACAGATGTTGGCAAAGATGCAGAGAAAGGGGAACTCTCCTGCGCTGATGGTGAGAATGCAAACTGGCGCAGCCACTCTTGAAAACAGTATGGAGATTCCTCAAAAGTTGAAAATAGAATTACCCTATGACCCAGCAATTGCACTACTAGGCATTCGCCCAAAGAATACAAAAATACTGATCCAAAGGGGCACATGCACCCCAATGTTTATAGCAGCATTATCTACAATAACCTAACTATGGAAAGAGCCCAAATATCCATCAACTGATGAATGGACAGAAGAAGATTAGTTATTTTTTACCACTTATGTTAGCTAAACAGAATCTAAAAAAAAAAAAAAAAAAACCTGAAGTCAAACAAAAAAAAGGAAAAAGAAGCTATAAAGATATATCTACTTTCAGAAAAGCATTCCACTTGTAGGATTTTTTTTTCCTATGGAAATAATAAAATAATTTTACACAGAGAAATACACAAGGTATGTTCATTTCAGCACTGTTTCTAAGGAGGAAAAATTAGAAGAAGCTTAAATTTCTAACCCTATGGAACCATCTAAATGATAGGTGGTAGGTCCACACAGTAAAATATTATGCAACTATTAAAAGCTGTGATGTGCTTCTGTATTATTGGCATGAAAAGACATTCATCGTATATGAGTCTGTGGCATCAGTCTAAAAAGGCCCCTGCAACTGAAATTCAGGCAAATTCTTTCAGATGTTCATGTCATCTCCTTGTTTTTTTTACACAGAATTGGAATCATATTGCATGTCAGTGGTTCTCTATGTATAGCCCACAAACCATTGCAGGTCCCTGAAACTGTAAGGTCAAAATTATTTTCAAAACAATTCAACATGGTATTTGCTCTTTTCACTAGGTTGACATTTACATTAATGCTACAAAAGCAATGGTGGGTAAAACTGCTAGAGACTTACCATAGCCAAACTGTACTAGCAGCAATCAACTTTTTTACAGCCACATACTCAAAAAAATTTTTTAATCCGGCTTCATTTTAAAATGTTGTGAAAAAAGTCCTTATTTATAATAAATTACTAATTTTATTCAATCTCAATTCTTGAGTGCATGCTTTTTTTATATCCTCTGTGATAAAGTGGGAAGTGTGCACAAAGCACTTCTGCTGTATAGCTTAAAACAATGGTTGTCTTGAACAATATATTTGCATGATCATTTGAGTGAGCTGTTTTTCTGTATAAAGCATCATTTTTACTTGAAGGAATGACTGGCAGAAAAACTCCAGTTTTTCAGACTTGGATATTGGGCATTTTCTTTAAAATGAAAGTGTGGGGGCGCCTGGGTGACTCAGTCTGTTAAGTGTCTGCCTTCAGCTCAGGTCATGATCCCAGGGGCCTGGGATCCAGCCCCTCAGGGAGCTCCTTGCTTAGTGGAGAGTCTACTTCTCCCTTTCTCTCTCCCTCTGCCTCTTCCCCTGCTGTCCTCTCTCTCTCTTTCTTGATCTCTCCCTCTCTCTCAAATAAATAAATAAATAAATAAATAAATAAATAAATAAATAAAATCTTTTTAAAAATGAACGTGGGCAGCCCTGGTGGCTCAGCGGTTTAGTGCCGCCTTCAGCCCAGGGCCTGATCCTGGAGACCCAGGATCGAGTCCCAAGTCAGGCTCCCTGCATGAAGCCTGCTTCTCCCTCTGCCTGTGTCTCTCTGCCTGTGTGTGTGTGTGTGTGTGTGTGTGTGTGTCTCATGAATAAATAAATAAATAAATAAATAAATAAATAAATAAATAAATCATGAACCTTCAAGGAAAACAATTGATTATATTTGTCACCAACAATAAAACTTTCAGACAAAATCAAAATTTGGAAAATCTGCATCCACAACCACAGCCTAAGGACTTCTGAAGAAATCAGTGGTGATAATGATAATGGGTGAAAGGTTTTTTCCTCCTTTTTGGAGTGAAATGATAGAGGACTCCAAGTTTTACTTGATTGATCTTCCTTGATTTTACTATGACCTCCGTAATTCATATGACGTCAAACCTAAGGCCATTTAATAAAGAAGATCATTGCTGTAGTAATAGGGTGATCCTGGGTGAAGCTAAACCCAAGATTGTTGGAACCCTTAGTAAGGAGAATATGAAAAGCTGTCAATTCTGGAACAATAATATCTTCTGGGCAAGATAGAGTTGGTGTCTGAGCTCATATCCCAAAGATGGATGCATCAACATCTCTTGGTTCCATCCCAGCTATTAGGGTAATCCACCCAGCTTCCTTCACTCTGATTAGCAGTGGAAACTTCCATCCACTTCAGATGAAACCTATCCCCACACAGAGACATGTAAGTCTGGCCTTATGAATGAGCTAAGAATCACACAATAGGCAAATATTTCATTTTCTGATATCTGAGTTTTTGCATCTTAAATCACATTGCATATGAAAGTTCAACAGCATAGCCCTGGTGTGGCTGAGTCTTAAGAGTAGTTACTTGAAAAGCTTTAACTTATAATAACAAATAGGCACAAAATAATAATAGGTACCAGGAATTGAGCACCAGCTACATACTATTCTATTATTCCTAAATAATGGTGAAGCATTCCTTAGACCTTCTTTACTGTAGTTTTTAGCTTTTACATTGTATGTCCAGGGCATGGATGAAGTGGGACAATTCTTACAACCATGTTTGGACTGAATAGTCCTGCTTTCCTTGCTCTAATTAATTGGTCTGGGTAAACAATCAGATCATGAAGTGATCATGTTCTTTTTCTTTAATAATATGAAATAAATGCAAGAACTGGGAATACATTGTTGTTATTTTAGTGGTAGAACACAAGGATGAAGTGATACAAACTGCTACTTTTGGAATCCCTAGAGCTGCACTTGTTTCCACCTTTTATCAGGTCAGGATATTCAGTTTTTCCACTACTTGTAAGATATAGCACAGTATCTTTCCTTATATTCCTTTTGTGTGCGTAAACAAATGGCTACAGACTAAAAGTAAGCCAGAAACAGGGTAGTAAACAATAGAATCTCAAGAAAACATAGGGTATTTGGGTTGAGATGGGAAAAGTACAAATGAAGCTTCCTTCCACAATCTGGGGTTGAAAACTAATAGCCTACAATTAACAATAGGTTCTACATGACAAGGTACTCATTCCTATGGAATGACTTCATATAGAAAAGGAATTAGGTGGGATCAGATGTTTGTTTCTAGGGACACTGAAAAACCTCCAGTGAAAACAATGAGTAGACTAAATTATGGAATACCTGATTCAGTGTAAAAGATAAAATAGAGCCATTACAAAATTCTACTACAAAAATCTCCTCCCACTTAAAGCTGTCAGACCAAGACAACTTGAAAAATGAGTTTAGAAATTGGCTTATTACTTAAACGTAGTATCAGTTGAATTCACCACTTTACCACATTTCCTTAGTGAAACTGGGAACACTGGTAACTGAACTAAGTTATATGGAAAATCCTGACCCTTTCCAGGCCTTTAAAAAATAGTTCCCACCAAGCCCTGCTTATAAGAAAATGAATAACAATTTCTCTCATATTTCCCATTGAGGCTCACATTTTGAAATATTAAAACCTCTTAGGTCTGATGGTGATGCTGCACTATCAGAACAAAATAGAGAATTATATATTTTGAGGGTGCCTAAGAACATAAGTATTATCGGTCCATATTAATTGCATTGGGGGCTGTCATCTATTATTTATATACTGATTAGCTCTAGACTTAAATTAGAATTAAATGATAAAATTTCAGAAGTGACCACTAAAATAATAGTGTATAATGTCTAAGGCAGTAAAGAAAAAATGCACTAACAAAAAATCCAAAGGAAGGTAAGAAACGAGAAATGTGGAGCCTCAAAAAAGCAAGACAAATAGAAGGCACAATAGTTTGTATGTATTAGTAATCATAATAAGTGAAAACGAGCTAAACTTAGTAGTTTATTTTTTTAATATTTTATTTATTTATTCATGAGAGAGAGAGAGAGAGAGAGAGAGAGAGGCAGAGACACAGGCAGAGGGAGAAGCAGGCTCCATGCAGAGAGCCGGATGCGGAACTCGGTCTCGAGACTCCAGGATTACGCCCAGGCTGAAGGCAGGTGCTAAACCACCGCCCAGCTACCCAGGGGATCCCCTAAACTTAATAGTTTAAAGATGTTACCAGATTTTTAAAAATCCAGTCACATGGTAAAGAATAAGTATACAGAAACTTGGAAAGTAAAAGGATACAAAAATATACTATACAAGTACTAACCAAAAGAAAGTTGGCATAGCCAAATTAATATGAGACAAAATAGATTTTAAGACAAAAAGCATTATTAATGATAAAAATAGGTGAATGGTTAAACAAACTGTACATCTATATCATGAAATACTATTCAGCAATAAAAATGAATGAATTACAAGGGGTACTGGAAGGGGAGGTGGGCGGGGGGATGGGGTGACTGGGTGACGGGCTCTGAGGGGAGCACTTGACAGGATGAGCACTGGGTGTTATACTATATATTGCAAATCGAACTCCAATAAAAAACATACAAAAATAAAAATATAAATATAAAAAATAAAAAAGAATGAACTATTAATTGACAGAACTTAAATGAACTTCAGGGGCATCATACTGAGTGGAAAAAAAGTCAGTCTCAAAAAGTCACATACCATATGATTCCATTTATAAAGATTCTTGAAATGAAAAAAATTGAAGCGATGGAGAACAGATTAGTGGTTTCTAGGCATTAAGGGATGATGGGGAGGAGAATGTGTGTGAATAGAAAGAGGTAGCACAAAGGAGATCTTTGCAGTGATGGAATAATTCTGTATCTTGATCGAAGCAGTGTGATAAAATAGTGTAAAACTATGCATACACATTGTACTAACATCTGTTTCCTAATTTTGTTATCATACTATAGTTATGTAAGGTGTAACCATTGGGGGAAACTCTGTGAAGGGTATGGAAGACCTCACTATACTGTCTTTGCAACTCCCTGTAAGTCTATTATTATTTCAAGATAAAAGTTTTCTTGAATGATGGTAAAAGTTTCAATTCACAAAAAAAAAAATTTCCAAGTGTTTGGGCATTTAATAAGGTAACTTCGAAATATATAAAGAAAAATGTTACAGAACTATAAAAAGAAATGAACAAACCAACAATCACATGAGAAAATTCAACATACTACTCTAAAGTATTTTAAGGAGAAAAAAAAGGTAAAGATATATTATAGTGAACAATGCAATCAACAACTGATTTAATGGACATATACAGAATCCCGCACCCAATAATGGGAATACACTTTCTTCTTAAGCTAGATAGAACATTTATAATAATTAATCATGTACTTGGCTGTAAAGCAAGTCTCAACAAATTTCTAAGAATCAGTATTATAAAAATTATCTTATCTGACCAAATGCAATTAGGATAGAAATCAATAACAGGATAACATTTTTAAAAACTCACATGCTTGGAAATTTTAAAATATGCTTCTAAATAACTCATGAGTTAAAAAGGAAGCATAATGGAAATGTTTAAATACTGAGAACTGAATGATAATTAAAATACTGAAGATTAAATTTATGGAATTCAATAAAAACAGTATATCAGGGAAATTTATGGTCTAAAATTTTTATGTTATGTGATACGTTTAGTATAGGCAAATCTATAGAGGCAGAAAGTAGAATTGTGGTTGATGAGGGCTGGAGGGACAATGGAGGAGAGATGACAAATGACAGCTAGTGGGTACAGCTTTTCTGGGGGGAGTGACAAAAATGTTTTAAAATTTATCATGGTGGGGGCACCTGGGTGGCTCAGTGGGTGAGCATCTACCTTTGGCTCAGGTCATGTTTCCCGGGTTCTGGGATCGAGTCCTACATCAGGCTTCCCCCAGGGAGCCTGCTTCTCCCTCTGCCTATGTCTCTGACTCACTCTGTGTCTCTCACGAATAAACAAATAAAATCTTTGAATAAATTTTATAAATAAATAAATAAATAAATAAATAAATAAATAAATAAATTTTATCATGGTGATGGTTGCACAACCCTGTGAATATACTTAAAAAATATTGAATCATACACATTAGTGAATTGTTTTATATATGAATTACCTCTCAAAAAAAGCTGTTCTTTTTTTTTTCAAAAAAGCTGTTCTTATATTAAAATCTTATGTTAGACTTAAAAAAACGACGAAACATCCATAAGCTAAGCATCCGAATTAAGTTAGGAAAAAACACTAAGAGAATAAGCCTAAAGACAGAAGAATGGAAAAGACAAGAGCAAAAGATAGATAAAATAGAAAGCAAAAATGCATTAGACAGGATTAACAGAATCAAAAGTCATTCCTTTTTATGGTATAATAAGAAAGGCAAACCTTTGGTGAGACTAATCACGACAAAAATATAAGTAAACAATAATGCATAAGTAGATATTTTGAAAGATAATACTACGACTAACTTTATGATAATAAATTTGAAAACATGGATGAAATTGATGAATTCCTTGAAAAATAGAACTTAACAAAACTTACTCGAAAAGAAAAAGAAAACCCAAAGTGTCCTATAACCATTGAGGAAATAAATAAGTAGTTTTAAAGTCCCTCTACTCCCACAAAAAAACCAGAAGGAATAGATAATTCAGATATTATACAAAATCTTCCAGAGAACAGAAAGAATAATACCCAATGCATTTTATAAGATTAGAACTAACCTTTATTTAAAAAACAGAAAAAGTCAGTATGAAAAAGGAAAATTATAGATATCTCACTTATATATGTGGAAATTTACAACAAAATACTAGCAAGTAGAACCCAGGAAAGTAGAAAAATATGTCACAATCAATATTGGAAGGCAAAATTAGCTTAACATTTAAAAATCTATCAAAGCTTAATTGACACATTCTAATACTTATATGGAAGTACTAAACTACAAAAATGGTATGTCAATTTTGAGAAATAAGGATAAAGAGGAGATGCTTCTTCTACCAGATAGTAAGATATACTCCAAAACCATATATATTAGTCAGGGTAACAATAAGCTCTGTTGCATTAACAAATGAACCCCACAATCTCAGTGAAATAAACACAGGTTTACTTGTTATTTACATAAAATGTAATAAGGTTTGAGCAGCTCTGCAGTCTTCCATATAGTTACTCACTGATCCAAGGCTTCTTCCATCTTGTGGCTCCTCGACCTTAATACCTGGTCTTTTTTACAGGTGTTTAAACTATCTTGGCCCGGAAGTTATTCACATTATTTTGCTTATAGTACCCTGTTCAGGTCTAGTTATGTGGCCCCAATCCAAAAGCAAGGCAGGCTGGGAAAGTTAGGAAGCACAAAGACCATTTAGTGAGTATTAGCTGTCGCTGCCATATCATAGTGATAAAAACAAAATGGAAGAGATAAATAGATAAATGGAAAGACCTAGAGACAGATATAAGTAAATATAGAAACCTATTATACTATAGGTTTGGCACCACAAATCCATGGAGAAAGGATCCACAGCTTAATATATGGTATCAGGAAGACTGGCTCACTATTTGGAGAAAAATAAAACTGGACCCCTGCCTAGCACCAAATATAAATCTGGACACCAGAGGATGAAAGACCTAAATATATGAAAGTTAAAATTATGAAGTCAATAGAACATAGTAGAGAAGAATATCTTTGGGGCCTATAGTTGGATAGCAATGGCTTTTTTAAAAAGATTTTTTTTTTTTATTTATTTATTTATTTATTTATTTATTTATTTATTTATTTATTTATGAGAGACACAGAGAGAGGCAGAGATATAGGCAGAGGGAGAAGCAGGTTCCCCTCAGGGAGCCTGATGTGGGACTCCATCCCAGAACCCTGAGATCATGACCTGAGCTGAAGGCAGATGCTCAACCGCTGAGCCACCCAGGTGCCCTGGATAACAATGGCTTATACAAAACCTCACAACTACACACCATAAAGCAAAAAAGGGTGACGCCTGGGTGGCTCAGCAGTTGAGCATCTGCCTGGCTCAGGGCATGATCCTGGGATACGGGATCGAGTCCCACTTGGCTCCTTACAGGGAACCTGCTTATCCCTCTGCCTGAGTCTCTGCCTCTCTCTCTCTCTCTCTGTCTGTCTCTCATGAATAAATAAATAAATAAAATCTTTTTTAAAAAAGCCAAAGAAAGATTAATAGATTTGATTAAATTAAAAATGAGAATTTCTGGGATCCCTGGGTGGCGCAGCGGTTCGGTGCCTGCCTTTGGCCCAGGGCGCGATCCTGGAGATCCGGGATCGAATCCCACGTCGGGCTCCCGGTGCATGGAGCCTGCTTCTCCCTCTGCCTGTGTCTCTGCCTCTCTCTCTCTCTCTGTGGTGTGACTATCATAAATAAATAAAAATTAAAAAAAAAATTTAAAAAAAAAATGAGAATTTCTATTCAATAGAGGACACCAGGAACAAAGTTAATTGATAACAGATAGAAAAAACATATTTGCAATATGTTAAACTAACAAAGAATTAATATCTAGCATAAAGTACTCCTGCAAATCAAAAAGAAAAGAATAGGAACACACCACCCTAAATTTGCAAAATGTATAACAAGTATACTCAGAGGAGAGGAAAACAAAATCCTTAAAAATACATGAAGAGTTGTTCAAACTCATTATTAATCAGGCAGTTGCTAACTAAAATAAAATTACAAATATATTTACACTTATCTGGTTAGCAATTAGAAAGCTGGGACATGACAATTGTTAGTAAGGGTCCAGAGACATAAGAACTTCAATACACACAGCTGATTAGATTTTAGACTGGAGATGCTATTCCAAAAAACAATCTGACAGTACTTAATCAAATTAATTATAGATATTCCTTATGGCCTAACAATTCTATTTATTTGACATATATTCCAGAACACATTTTACACAGGCATATAAGGGGATAAGTTTAATGGCATTCATCACAGTGAGGTAGTATGCAGTTGGAAGCAATCTAGATTTTGTTTCTAGGAAAATGAAAAAGTGAATTAGAGTACATGAACACTGTGATACACCATACAACAGTTAGAAACTACAGACTACGTGTACACAGAGTAACATGTAACATATTTTTTTAAATGCTGCTGAGCAGAAAAAAAAAAAAACAATGAGAACCACAGCACCATACCATTATCTAAATTTAAAATATCGGGCAGCCCGGGTGGCTCAGCGATTTATCACCTCCTTTAGCCCAGAGCATGATCCTGGAGATCAGATCAAGTCCCACGTCAGGCTCCCTGCATGGAGCCTGCTTCTCCCTCTGCCTGTGTCTCTGCCTGTGTGTGTGTGTGTGTGTGTGTGTGTGTGTTTCTCATGAATAAATAAATAAAATCTTTAAAAAAATATATCAAAACCAGCCTCCTGAACAGATGAGAGACAGGCCCTGAGATGGGGTGGCATGTATCCTGAGGGGGCCTGGGCCATGCAGGGGCGAGTAACCTCCTTGTTTCTGGTGGCCACCCCTCCCTGGCAGTGATGAGGGCCAGACCCATGCCCCATCTCTCCTTTCTGGTTTTTTTTGTGTGAATGTGAGGAGCAGCAATTATCGTTTACTCATTTGACTCAAAATTGCATGTAGGGTTTGGGGGTGTGGGTTTTTAAACACTTTGTTTTCTTTTGGTTTAAAGGAGGACATAGGGACCAACCAGGGCCAATGCCCAGGGGCCAGGGAATGGTCTGATGGCACCACCTGGTCTGCAGACACCTGTGCTGCTGGAGCTGGGCTGGAGTGGGCTGCTGGTAGTGCTGGGTGGAGTTGGGGGCTGATGGTCTGTGCTCAACTGATTGACAACTGCCATGCACTGTACTACACCCATCCTCAGAGCCTTCCAGGACCACACACTTTGCAGGGCATTTCTCCCTCCAGTCAGGGCCCTGTCTTGCACCTGCCTGGGCGAGTCTCCTCCAAGGAAGTCCCAGGAAGACAGAGACCAGAGAGGGCGTGGGGCCCCCCTCCCAGCCTGAGCCCTGCCCTCCAAGGTCTGGAGGAGGCTCCTATAGAGTCTGGGCCATCCTTGGTCCCTGTCAAACCCCCAGCTGGGGTTGCAGCCCAGAACGAATTCCATGTGGGGCCGGCACATCCTAGCAGGCAGCCCTTGGCGCCTGCTGCCTCAAGGATGCTCCAACCATCCTCGTTCTCTCAAAGCTGCCCTGGCTCCTTGTCTCCCCTCAGCCTGTCTTGGGACCTCATCAGCCTGGCCCCACTCTCACGGAGAACTCAAAGTCTCACTGTATATAACTCCTGGTGACGTTTCCATATTTATAGCACTGCTGAAATTCCACGTGTTTTACACAGAGAACCGCCCCCTCCAACCCTCGACTTTTTCCCACCCCAACAAAAGGTTTTCAGAATCCTTAAGGTTCCTGGGGGTGGGGGGTAGGCGGAAACAGGCTCCAGGATTGTGCATCGTCATGGGCTGCAGCACAGATTCCAAGGAGCAGCTATAGGGGGTCGGGGCGGGAGGGTAATGCAACCTTTTAAAAAAAAAAAAGTCATCCCCAAAAAAGATTTATAAAACTATTATTTAGGATGTTTGGGATTTGCCGACCTTGCTATAGATGTCATGTTAACCGAAGCTCTCCTGTGGTGGGAGCTTGTCATTGTTTACTCATTTATTTACCAACTTTTAGCCTCTGCGTGACAGTGGGCACCTTCCCCCAGCCCCTACCTCTCACTGGGCCCCCGCACCTGTTTTGTGATGTAATTTGGAGGGAGGGGTCTATTCCATGCACATTTTACAGTTACCTCATTTTTTCCATGTATGTATTTGAGAAAATGCTAATATAAAGAGAAAAAAATGGTTCTTAAAGCTTAGATGTGTGGGTTTTTCCCATTCCATTGGATTCACACTGGCTTGTAGCATCTAACATTAGTATGTTGTATTATATATGTGTATACTAATTGAAATTTTTAATAGATTTGTACTTTTTAAAAAGGAAAGTAGTGTGGCGCCTGGGTGGCTCAATGGTTGAGAGTCTGCCTTCAGCTCAGGGCGTGATCCCCGGGGTGGTGGGATCGAGTCCCACCTCGGGCTCCTTGCATGGAGCCTGCTTCTCCCTCTGCCTCTGCCTCTCTCCCTCTGTGTCTCTCATGAATAAATAAATAAAATCTTTAAAAAAATAAAATAAAATGAAAGTTGCTAGTTCTGCTTGACCAAGTAGTGCAATGATTTTTAAAAATATTGTTGCTGATTTTAGAGGGATATTTACTAATAAATGTATGGTGTATATCAAGTATAGCCCCCCAAATAAAAATGCACAAAAATTCATGCATACAAAATAATGTAAGTTTTAAAAGAACTCAAAAATATACACATCAAATATATTAGAACAGTAGCCTCTGGGGAGGAGGATGGAAGTGAGGAATAGGGATGAAAGCAAACAAAGTAGTAAATGAGTGAATAAAGAGGGGAAGGTTTTGATTTGACCAATGCAGATGGTATGATATGAAGGAAGGAATATAGTTCGTATAATCCTCATCATCTGAAGTCGAAAAAAAAAAGAAGGAAGCAAAGAAATCTATTAATGTCATAATAGCATAAAAAGCTAGAACTCTTGTAGCAAAAAACTCAAAAATAGTTTTTAAAAAAGAGTCAAAAATAATTTTTGAAAAAATTATTTCTCGCTCACAAAAGAGTCTTAAGTTAATGTTCCAGGTCAGCAGAGAGGTTCTGCTGCCATGGTCATTCAGAGTCCCTCGCTCATTCCATGTTATTATACTCCACTCTCCACTAAGTACTCAGAGTTCTCTCCATTAAACCAGTAGGTAGGAGGGGAAAAGAGCACGGATCGGGCATGGAGTTTTTTGAGGGAGAACTTCGCCACTCCTGCAATTCATTGGACTAAACTCAGTCTTACAGCCCCATTCATTCATAAGGGACACTGATCATTGTCATCTAGCTGGTTGCCCAGGAGGAAGCAGACAGTATGGATATCGGGGAACACTAACAGCCTATGCCACAATAAGCAACAGCTTTGTAAAAGGAGTTATAAAATGTTATTAAAAGATATTAATCATTCAGGATACTGGTCACAGTGCTTGCTTTTCCTGACTCTGGGTAACAGTTTTCGAAGGTTTTCAGATTCATTCATACCTTTCTCAGAGCTGATGGGACCCCCAGGGCCCAGACCCCTCTCTCCACCTTCAATCCCACAGGCAGTACTACCTTCCATTTCCCTAGCAACCATGTCCACCCACCAAAATGGAGGGTGGAGTGGGCAGGGATTGGGGCTGGAGAGCTGGCAGGAGGTCAGCAATAGAGGCAGGGAGTGAACATGAGATTTTTACTTACTTCCTCATATTTTCCAATACTATTTCAGCCTTTAAAAATAAGCATCAGCATGCAATCATTTTTACCATCAGAAAAAAGGCCATGAAATTATTTTCACTGAAAAAATAACAAGGAATCAATATGAGGAAAAATCCATCACAAAAAAAATTTTCCAACCTAAGAGGAAGGCATCATTTCAAGTGCCTTAGTCCAATTAAGTTTTACAATTGTATCATTTTTCTATGGAAGAAGTGTTAATAAACATGCTAAGATATTTAATACATTTTTAGACTGAATCCTTCTAAACAATGAGATTCAACTCTAGACAAAGGGAAGAAGTGTGAGGCTGAGGCAGCTGAGAGTGTGGAGTGTGAGGGATGCAGAGATGGTCTGATCCTCCCTGTCTTGTCAAGAGTGAGGGAAGGAGGGGCACCTGGGTGGCTCAGTGGTTGAGCATCTGCCTTCGGCTCAGGTCATGATCCCCAGATCCTGGAATCGAGTCCTTCAGGGAGCCTGCTTCTCCTTCTGCCTATGTCTCACCCTCTCTCTGTGTGTCTCTCATGAATAAATAAATAAAATCTTAAAAAAAAAAAGAGTGAGGAAAGGTGCTATCTCCTGACCTCTTCCCATATTTCAGAGCCTCTCATTCTTTGCATTCGGGCACCTAACTCTGTTGCTCATTCCAAGGATATACATGGACAGGTGACCAAGGAGGTGACCTGAGTAAATGTCTTTGGCCATTTCCATCCCTCTTCCAGTTTCCCATAGAGATGATTCAGTCCCAGCATAAATGGAAGCATTGTTCCTACCAATGGAAACCAGAATGAGATCCCTCCTAGATCTCTGCAGCTGAGGGTTTCCACGAAGCACAGAGAAGTGATAACTGTGCGGAAAGCCCCCAAGACCCACTTGTTCTCAGCCTTTATCCATGATGCCTGAGTAGAATCTGCCCTGAATCATTTCTGCTGCCTCTCACCTGGCCCAGAGAGTGCATCCTGGTGAGTCTCTTATTCCCAAACTCCAGAGAACCCAGGAGTAACCTAGCCTTCCAGTAAGGTAGTTGCCTGCCAGTCCACCACCTCCCTGGTGGCCCCTCAGCCAGGCTTAGGCCAGTATCCAAGGAATTCTCACCCACTGACCATACTGATTAACTTAGACCAAGTGTTCTCTGATCAAGTAAAAAAAAAAAATACCTGGAAAGTATACGCACGGTTGTGTGTTGGGAGTGAAGGGAGTGTAGGGTGTATGGATTTTTCAGGAGAGAGAGAATATAATTACCAACATATTCTTGATGGTTAGTATGACCCTCAAAGATATTAAGAATCAGACTAAATAGATGATCTGTTGTTGTTTTTTAAATAGGATGATTTTTATTTTCTTTTAATAATGAAGTTAGTATTACTACAATCATTGTAAAAATATTCAAACAATGCAGAAATGTATTCATCAATTCATTTAATAAGTCTTTATTAAGTGCCTATGCAAGTTACTGAGAATACAATGGTGAGAAAAACAGATTGAGTCTTTGCACTCATGAAGCTCAAAGCCTAGTGGAGTATATACATTAACCAAGTAATCACACATGTGTATGTATAATTATAATGTCATATAAGTACAGAGAAGGACTAGAACACAGACATTAAAAAGCATATACCAGAAGATCAAGACACATCCTTAAGGCAGTAGACAGGGACAGGAAAAATTCCCTAAGGAAGTGAAATTTGAGCTGAAATAAGGAAAAGTAGAGTTACCTAGCCAAAAAAGACTATAAATATCTTGTAATCTCACTGCTACAGAATGCCATAGCTAATGCACTGTGATATACCCTTCCAGCTGTTTTATTATCCATAAATAAATCTGTATGTACATATATGTAGATATATTTTCATGAAATTGGAATAAATCTCAGTCCACAAATTCAAGTGTTTAAGACATCCAACTTTTATTTTCTATAGCAATATTCATGATTTCCATTTTGTTGTCTCACTACATGGGGGTGACTGAAATCAGTCAAGATCAGTTCAAGATCTACCATTTTCTCCATGGTTGTGTTTAAGTATGAGGATGCTTATAGAGTGCCTTACAATTGTTGGAAGGAAGGAGTCCATATGGTTCCGGTGTCATCTACAAAATTCAACATTCCCATTCCTTCCTTGTGGCCCCTTCAGACGTGGTGGCTCTCTATTTGCTTCTGGGTCATCCTTGATTGATCAAGACTTTTTCTGCTGCGTCCTGCCATTGTTATGCTGGGACATAGAAAGCTTGGTAAGACTCTATACTATCTGGCTGGGACTAATATAAAGCAGCCATCTCCCACCCACAAATGTATCTTAAGAGATAGGACCATAAGTCACCTACACAATCCAATCCAATAAACCTATCTGAGAAGTTTCCAGTCAGTGGAAGTCTGAACTGACTTGGAAAACTTTCCTCTTCCCACCTGAAACTCACAGAAATGATAGAATATGCACCTCTCTAAAAGTAGTAATACAGTCAAGCTCATAATAATGAAATGGAATTCCCCAGAAAGCAAAGAAGGAACTAACAGTGAGCAGAAGATAAAGACAAATAGATGGATATTGGTTTTAAGGGCCTGGGACTAGGGTTTTAATCCTACCTAGTGACAGAAGGCAATGTTTCTAGGCAGTGGAAGATGGGAAGTTAGCACTGAGCTCCTGTCTAAACCCAGATCCTACCGAGAAGCACAACCAGGACACAAAATGATGACTAGAAAACCTTTCCTCACAGGAAAAATACTTTTTTGCTTATCTTTTATGTGAGGATGTGGGTAGATAAAGGGCCTTCTGGGAGCAATTAGAACCCAGGCCAACTCCACCCATAGGTGTGTGGTTGAATTCACACTTCCTACATGTTGGATAACTAAAGGATATAAATTAACATAAAAATAATCTGGAACTGGTGAAATGTGTATGGTCCTAGCACAAGTAAACTCAAAAGCAAGGAGATAATTAAGACATCCAAACATAAATCTCAAAAAATTACCCAGAATGGAGCCCAAAAAGATGAAGTGATACAAAATATAAATGAGAAGCTAGACTACATGGCAGAAAGAATGAAAAGAATTAAAATATGCCTGGAAGAATTTCCATAAAGAGAGACTAGAAAGAATAAGGAAAAGGCAATACATGAAGAGATTGTGGCACAATTGAAGGAAGACATGAAGACTCATATTGAACACACTGAGTCTTCAGCAGGCTGAATACAAATAAAACTGTAACCAGATACATCTCAGGGCAGAGCACCAACTATATCTAGTATGATATTTTCATATGTTTGGGCTTCCAAACCCCTTCCATAAATTTTTCCTGAGGAAAATGAAAAAAGTAAGAAATATTGTGGTAGAGAAGAACAAGACCACAGGTTTATATCTAAAACATAATGTTCTATCATAAGCAAAACATAATATTCTATCATATAAGCATACAGGCAAATATGTATATATTTATAATCCCCAGTGCAATGTTAAATCTCTACTTTAAGATCAAATAAGAGGGAACCCTGGGTGTCGCAGTGGTTTAGTGCCTGCCTTTGGCCCAGGGCGCGATCCTGGAGACCCGGGATCGAATCCCATGTCGGGCTCCCAGGGAATGGAGCCTGCGTCTCCCTCTGCCTATGTCTCTGCCTCTCTCTCTCTCTCTCTCTGTGTGTGACTATCATAAATAAAAAAAAAATTAAAAAAAAAGATCAAATAAGAAACCATCTTCAAGGGAAGAAGGAAATGGCACTCTCTTTCCAGTATTCCAGTGAGAAAGTACTTCGAAATGTTCAATAATTTTCAATGTCTGTCACTCCATCCATTAGTAAATAATTGTATGCTTTCTTCTTACTCTTGAGAGATTTTCCTGGGAGACATAAGCAGGATGAGCCCATTGGGAAATGATATCGGCTGTTCATCAAGCCATGGTCTCTACACAACTTATTTGCTTGCACTCTGCTTTCACCTAGACACTAAATTCTGAGCACAGCTTTCTTACCCTACAACTAAAGTAATCAACACAAAATACAATAGCTGGAACACTGTGCTAATTTGATACATTACTGATCTGCAAGGGGTTGGGGAGACAGAGAGAGAACAGATAAATGATGGGTAACAGTTTCAAGACACTTTCTGAAATTTTTTTAATGTACTATTAGATAAGCATCACTAGGTATGTCTAAGAAACAGTGAAGGAAATGTGAATATGGTGGAAAAATAAACACAGAATCATAAAATTGATTTCAAACAAATTTCAGTCAAATCCCAGTCCTGCCTCCACAGGATAGCTCCCAGAAGACCTTCCTTGGAGTTTTTGATCCTCCAAATTTCTCCAGTCCCTTGTATCATTTCCATAAGTGACTATTCATATCCATTGCCTGTGAACTGCAAATTTATATTATCTCCCACTGAAATAGAACAATCAAAGGAATCAGATATAATCTTTAGCAAAATAAATAATGATACCACTGCAAAGACTATAATTAAAGCAAGAAAAGTAATTTTGGGGACTGAAAAATACAATTTTCAAATTTAAAAACTCAGATTATATGAAGAAGGATATATATTTTAAAAATTAAAGAATTTACAGGCACACCCTCTTATCTTAACAAAATTAGAAATAAATAATAAAAGAGCACCATAAAATGTAACTGCCTGATAATATAGTATTGTCCTTTAAAATAACCACTGGGTCAAAGAGAAAGTTAAAACTAAAATTGCAAGCTATCTGGAAAACAAAGAAAAAGGGAATACATCATATCAAAGCCTATAGGGCATGACTAAAGCTGTATTCAGAGAAAAATAAAGTTTTAATTACCATTATTATTTAAGAAGAGCATAAATAAAGGAAATAAACATTCTTCTTTAAAAATTAGATAAGGAGGGGATCCCTGGGTGGCGCAGCGGTTTGGCGCCTGCCTTTGGCCCAGGGCGCGATCCTGGAGACCCGGGATCGAATCCCACGTCAGGCTCTCGGTGCATGGAGCCTGCTTCTCCCTCTGCCTGTGTCTCTGCCTCTCTCTCTCTCTCTGTGTGTGACTGTCATAAAAAAAAAATTAGATAAGGAAAAATACAACAGAATATATCCTAAAATAGAAGAAATGAGAAAAGTTAAAGATAAAAATAATGACCAAGATAAACAATTGTAAAAGTGATAAATTAAAGGCTGGTTCATTGAAAAGACCAATAAAACAGATTCTTCATGAGTACAACTCAGTGAAAATAGAGAAAAAGCAAAAGTATACAAATTATGAATAATAAAGAGTCTAACTACATAAATATATGTAATTAAAAGAATTATAATTTTACATATAAATCTATGACATCAAATTAAAAATTCTAGAAGTAATGGATGATTTCCTAATAGAAGTTACCAACATTAACTCAAGAAACAGAGGGTTTGAGTAGACAAATTACTAGAGATAGGATTGGAAATGTGATTCTAGATCTACCACTAAAAAAGGAACCAGGGTAGAGGTGCCTGGGTGCACAAGTCAGTTGGGCTGGCTGATCCCCACATCAGACTCCCTGCTCGGTGGGGAGCCTGCTTCTCCCTCTGCCACTCCCGCTGCTTGTGCTTGTGCCCTGTCAAATAAATAATAAAATCTTTCCCAAAAAAAGGAACCAGAAGCAAATGATTTTGCAGTTCAGTTCTATCTAATCTTTAAAGAAGAGACAATACCTATGTTACTCAAGCTCTACCAGAAAAGAATTAAAAAATTGGAAGCTCACTAATGAATTTTCTAACACTAGCAACCCTATAACCCAAACCTGTTAAAGATAGTACATAAAAGAGAACTATATAAACAATACTAATAATAAATGTAAAATCAAAATACTAGCAAATTATAAGACATATAAACAAATAGAACTTAGAAGTTGGGCAAGAAAAAGCTGTACTCTGGCCTAATATTATTTTAGTGTCAATGTCCCACTGATATTTATTTCATTTTTTATTATATTATTTCTTATTTTGTATTCAGGTGTATTTTATAAGTTTAAATCTCCATCTCTTCCAGCTTTTTTCCCCTAAGGATGATTTTATTTATTTTTTGTGAGAGAGAGAGTGCTTACGCACATAACGGGGCGGGGGGGGGGGAGCGTTTGGGGAAGGAGGGCAGAAGAGAAGCAGACTCCTCACTGAACAGGGAGCCCAATATGGGACTTGATCCCAGAACCCGAAGGCAGACACTTAACCGACTGAGTCACCCAGGTGCCCTCTTCCAGTTTTTTATAAAAATATCACTTTATCTTGTTAGTGTCCACAGAAGTGTCTTAATTCATAGCGCTCAAGTGCTCTAGATCTGACAGTTCATTCCATGACTCAAAAGGATCAGTTTATCTTTGGTTCCAAGGTACATATAACAATATATAACTCTTCTGCTTGGAAGATTGAATTAGCTAGTACATTTTCAAATTATCAAATACACTGATCAGTTCATTCATTATCATGTATCCCAGGACAATGTTAAGATTGCTTTGAGTGAAGTGTTGTCCTACTTACGAAGTCATCTGCTAGACTACCTTTTACAGATTGTGACATTCTCCTAGTCCAAAGTACATTGTATTTATCCTTCTGGTATTTTAAATGTTTTCATAATGGACTCACAATACAATGAATTACTAATGTCACAACCCAGTACTATTAACTTTATCTTTAATAAAAATGATTCCATGATAGAGGACTTCACCTACAGTCCTCAGTGTACCATACCTCAAACATAGCAAAAAGAGCAATAATGTTTCCATTTACAGAGAACAACATTTTGTAAATAACCTAGACTAATAACTATGAAAAGCTTTGCCAAAAAGTAAAGGAGAGTATGGCATATTCAATGACTGGGACTGGGAAAAAGAAGTAAAAAGTAAAATTACTTTTCTACTTTATACCACTTACATAATATATACCAAAAGGATTAAACACACACTCATATACACACTGTCATTTTTAAAAGCTTGAAGAAAATATAAAAACTTATTTTAAAATCCTGGGATGGGAAAAGTCTGCCTCAGCATGAGCCCAAACCTAGAAGCCCTAAAGAGAAAGGCTGAGTGATATGACTACCTAAAAATGTAAATCATCTCCAGAGAAAGACAATGTGAACAAAGTTAAATGAGCTAAGAGATGTGTGGAAAGATACAGGTGATATATTTTAAGTGACATAAGAGTTGCAAAACAGAACAATGGACTATGAGTTCATTTTCTGATAACAATGTAAATAAGTATTATTATTTATGTTTGTATATGCATGGAACACATTGGACTTAATAGGAGTAACTGTAAAGATGGGAAAGAGGGGGGTAGTTTTATATTTTACTTTATATGTTTATCTGTTTTAATTTTTAATAGGCATGAGTTATTTCTGTGGTTTAAGAAAACACAATAAAGAAAATTAAAATTGAGTTCATTGTGAAAAATAACTTCTCAGAATGCTGGTAACTCTCAAATCTGTCTCAAAGTAGTAGTCAAATGCCCAGCTGGGGGCATAATGTTGTCTACCAATACAGAGCCTATACTCTCCAGATGCTTTTTAAAATCTTTCCCCTCAGAAGATATTTGCAAATGACCTATCAGATAAAGGGCTAGTATCCAAGACCTATAAAGAACTTATTAAACTCAACAGCAAAGAAACAAACAATCCAATCATGAAATGGGCAAAAGACATGAACAGAAATCTCACAGAGGAACACATAGACATGGCCAACAAGCACATGAGAAAATGCTCTGCATCACTTGCCATCAGGGAAATACAAATCAAAACCACAATGAGATACCACCTCACACCAGTGAGAATGGGGAAAATTAACAAGGCAGGAAACCACAAATGTTGGAGAGGATGTGGAGAATGGGGAACCCTCCTGCACTGTTGGTGGGAATGTGTACTGGTGCAGCCACTCTGGAAAACTGTGTGGAGATTCCTCAAAGAGTTAAAAATAGACCTGCCCTACAACCCAGCAATTGCACTGCTGGGGATTTACCCCAAAGATACAGAATCAGTGAAACGCCGGGACACCTGCACCCCGATGTTTATAGCAGCAATGTCCACCATAGCCAAACTGTGGAAGGAACCTCAGTGTCCATTGAAAGATGAGTGGATAAAGATGTGGTCTATGCATACAATGGAATATTACTCAGCCATTAGAAACAACAAATACCCACCATTTGCTTCGACGTGGATGGAACTGGAGGGTATTATGCTGAGTGAAATAAGTCAATCTGAGAAGGACAAACATTATATGGTCTCATTCATTTGGGGAATATAAAAAATAGTGAAAGGGAATAAAGTGGAAAGGAGAAAAGATGAGTGGGAAATATCAGAAAGGGAGACAGAACGTGAGAGACTCCGAACTCTGGGAAACGAACTAGGGATGGTAGAAAGGGAGGTGGGCGGGGGGTGGGAGTGACTGGGTGACTGGCACTGTGGGGGGCACTTGATGAGATGAGCACTGGGTGTTATTCTATATGTTGGCAAATTGAACACCAATAAAAAATAAATTAAAAAAAGAATCAAAATAAGCTGGAAAAAATCCTTCCCCTCTCTACATTAAAACAAATATATCTGGGACATCTATCAGTAGTTTAAAAATAGCTGAAAGACAATTCCGGGGTGTTACTAATATCTTAATAATCCACTGGTTATAACCATATCCACCTAAACAAACAATCACATATGTGTGGTATACATTTATAGACATTCACAAGTTATGATATTCACAACATAAAGATTTAATCTTTATATTAGAAGAAAACAAACTGGAATTTATTGAATTTTCATAGGTGACATGGTGTGATTTAATACTTCCAATTTTCAACTGTAGATTACAAGGACCACCTTAACAAGAGGTGAAGATTGATGATGTTAAAAAGTAACTGATTAAAAAAAAAAGTAACTGATTATAATGAATCATTGTCCAAGTCAGTTTGAATGGATTTCCAATTTATAAAATATTGTTGCTTTTATTTGTTCCTGCCTAAATTCCATTTTTCTAATAGAAAAAGGGAATCCCTTTAACTCATTTTAAATGATAAAAGAAAGTAAAAACTAAAAGTTTTGCTTTATGAATCCATGTCATTGTCTGGATTGTCATTACAGTTTATCAAAAGAAAGCCATAAAAATTAGCGTGAACACAGTTAAATCACATTTCAGTGAACAGAAGACTGAAATGGAAATGGAAAAAAGTAATTAAAGAAGTGACCATTCATTTTGCTTGGGTTTCGGAAAAATTTAATAACAAATTATCATTACTCATCAAACAAAAATAATCCAGAAAAGGGAGGAACTAATCAACATGTAGGGAAGAATGCATTGCAAATACTAGTTTCCTCCTGCTGTAAAAGTATACATCTCTCAAATTCTGTACGAAAGCTAATTGATAATACATCTTTATAGTCATAAAACTGCCATCCACTGATACTCTGCCTCTGTCATGGGGGTATCCAAACACACAAAATTTATAGTTGTGTCCAGGGAGAAATATGCTCTAACTATTGAATACAAGTATTTGATTTTTGCAACAAGTCAATTCCCACAGCAGACATGAATGCACCAGTTTCTTCTGCTTTGGTGGCACCAATATCTAGCTAAAACAGCTTGTCCTGATTCCCTGAATACTAAATAAAGTATCATCTGATGATAATTTGGTTTCTGATACAGATTGATGTTAGGGAGAGAACGTTTTGAGCATCAAACACTGGTAACCTGACCTACTTGGTAATTATCTTTCTAATAGTAATAAATTATCATTCTTTTTTATTTTCAAGAAGAAATTATACCCCACTTTATATGTTCTTTTCTATGTTCTTTTCTCTGCAAACTCAGGAATGCTCAATAAACAGAGGACTGCTCAAGCAAAGACTTTGTATTATTATGCTTACTCTTTCACTTTTTGAAATATAAATGGTCAACAGGGCCAAAGAGTTACACTAAGCCCAACTCAATGGTGGACTGAACTATTTGTGCATGAACCTCTAAGGTAAAGTGACCCATCCAATAGCACGTCCTGCTCTCCCCACCTCCCTTCTTCCTCTCCCCAGGCCTCTCCAAACATACATGTCGTCCAAACCCTTACCACAAGGCCTGAGGAGGACCCAAAGGACAGAATCAAGTGTGGAAGTACACCATTCTGAAACATGAATATCTGTTCTCCTGCTTAATACCACACCTCGGGGCAGGGCAGATCAGGGACTATTATCCTAGTTCTCTGCACCCCAAGATGGCAGTAAGATAGTTCTTGTTTAAAGGCAAAGAAGAACCATTGTTCAAATAGAGAAACCAGGAAAAAAACCTTCAGTCTGGAAGTGATGTAAAACTAATGTACAATGATAATATTGAAAATAGTCATAGTCATTCTTAGAAAAACCATTTTCAAGGGAATTTAACAGAGAAATTAACCAAAAAAAGAGGTATAAACACAAAATTTGCCTGAACCACATCAATTTGCTAAACCAACACTTGGGATATTTATTGAGACAAGGCAAGTAAAATACAAATTTAAAAAAAGAAAGCCAGTTTTCTGAGCCTTACAATATTATGCTTTGGGTGACAATTTATAAAAGAACTATACTCTATTATTTTTGTAAAATTACCTTTGAACACATTTGACTGAGGTAGATCCACTCAAATTCCTAAAACCATTAGATGAGAACAAAACCAAAATATCCTCTGAGTTTCTAATTTCCCTGGTTTCTCAGGACTGCCATCATCTCTAAAGAAAGAACACTGCCTCCTCTCTGCCCCCATGATTTGCCACAATCCTGGCCACAATCCTAGAGCTGTACCCTTCCCAAAATGCCTGAGAGTAGCATTCGCTAATATGAAAACATCAGGTCATCAGTGTGTGACTTGACCAGCCATATGGCCTTCTTGGACCAGGCTGTCACACATCTGTCTCACATAGCACTTCCCAAAGTCCAGGTGATTAGGTTCCAAATACTACCAGGTGTGGGACATCAAAAGTACACACAGGGTACATAGGGCTGTGCCACGCTAAGACTAGTTCCTTCCCAGTCTCTGTTCAACAAGACTTCCAGAAAATTTTTGGCATCCAGTCACACCTTGGGCCACCACATTACCACAGCAATGAGAATTATTATTCTGTATTAAATGCCCACTGGTGCTTGACCTGGTGTCATGGGAATTAAATGGTCACAGAGGCACAGAGAGCCTGCAGCCAGTCATCTCCCAGAAGGAGGAAATAAAGATAGAAGTGGGAGGGAAGGAGAGGAGGAGAAATCTGCCAAGAGCAGATGGATGCTAGTCAGGCCTATGCCCCTGCCATGTGGTGGCTTTTTATTACTTAACCTCATTTTTACCCACCTTTAAAATGATGTTAAGTAATAAGTCACTCAGCACCCCAAATCCAACATGGCTTCATGTGAATATTGTTTTTAAATGTTCAAGCTCCATACCTGGGTCAGAAAACAATTGTGTTCTCATTGTCTCTAATTTCTCAAGTCTTTCCAATGAATATTTTTTAGGAGAAAATTAGAAAAATTTTAAATCAGGCTCCCAAAATTTATTTATAGTATCATCTAATTTTACACATAGAATATATAGAAATATGGATAGTGAAAGTGCCTGAATGGGTATACACTCAGTTTCAATTCTCTCCAACTGCCACAGTTCCTTACAAAGTTCTTCTTGGCGCCTCTCCATTCTTACAGTCTGTACCTTTTCTCTGGGAAACACATCTACAACCATGTCCTCAATTACCATTCATCCTCTGGTGGCCCTCAAATCTTTTTTTTTCCCTCTGAGTGCCAGCTGAATACATTCAAATGACAATAGGCTGTCTCCATCTGGATGTCACATAGATACCTCAAACTCAGTTTATTTTAAGTGGATTAGCCTTCCCCTCCCAAATCTCTTTCTCCTACCTAATAATAGAGCAAGAAAAATGTTAGTTGCCTTTTCCAGTGCCCACCCATGAAACTAGTGTCAAATGAGTCTCCACTAGTATGTGATTCAATAGGGTCACCATATGCAATGACTTTAAGCCAATCAGTTTCTGATCCTTTTATCTAATATAGACAACATTAAGATAGGTATATGGAAGCCTGGGGCTGGAAGCAGATGGTAACTGAACAGAGGATTTTACCCTTTCCTGATCTCACTAGGAATATGTTGTAGAGGTTGGTGGGATCATGTCTGAGGAAATACTGAGTTCTTGGAAGTAAGAAAACCTTATTCCTTTGAGAAGTTATTTTAACAGTTGTCTTGCAGGAATGACAGAACTCTACACACTAGTCACTTAATAAATGCTAACCTTTATTGTTATTATTTACTAAATGACACTGACACACGGCAGAATGCCCCCAGCAAAACAAAGGTCAACCAAAAAAAAAACCATCAACCCTACATTCTAGGGAGTTAAGGGTGCTCATTTTTCTTAATTAACTGCTCTGTGCCAGGACATTCTAAGTATTTTGCATGTATTATTTAACTTAATCTTCATGACAAGCCCCATCTTCATCACTCGTCTATCATTTCAGAGAGGAAGCTTCAACCTATCTCATTTTTAATCTAAATTGTTTTCTACTCAGTACATGCTCCAATCACCTGCTTCATTCCCAACACTTTCTTTTACAAAAATTTCCAAAAAAACAATATTCATTTCATATAAATGAGAATACATAAATGAATAAAAAGTAAAATGGTAAAGATCATTCATTATCCTTCCACTCAAATATACCAGTTACTGTTTGGATATTTATAATTCCACAGTTTTTTTTTTTAATTCCACAGTTGTTAATGTCTACTTCAATATATGTTTTACTATCTTTGAAAAAGAAATAGAATCATTCTATGAACACTGCTATCTAACCTACCTTTCTCATTTAACAATGCAGAATGAATATCTTCTCCGGGCAATATGGATTTGAATCGACATATTTATCATATATACCATGTGAACATTCCTTAACTTATTTAACAAATTCAGTGTGCTACACTTAGGTTACTTCCAATTCTTACTGTTTCAGACAATGCTGGGATGAAGAGCCTTGTACATACAGTCTTTAGCCAATTACTCAATTATTTCCTTAGGACAAAGGGTTTTTACATGCTTTAAGGCTTATATGTATTATCAAATGGCCCTCCACAAACCTGTGCAAACTCAGTGTAAACTCATTCCTACAACCAGGGTTTGGTAGGATCCATGTTTCCACACCTTTGCGGACACTGCATAGCTGGTGAGCGAGAGACCTCAATATGAATTCCAATTATTCTTTCTAGTCAAAAATATTTCCTGGCTCTTTGTGTTCAGTGGGATAATATGCAAACAGCTCTCTACAAACTGGCTTCACTCAGCTTTCCAAATTTATTTACTTCCAATCCCCACGCTCTCCACTCTAAGGTGACTAATCTCCTCCCAGTCATAGGAAAAGGCGTCCTACTTCTATGCCTCCTACCTCTAACGCCCCTTCACTCTTGCTTTTGGAAAGCCTAACTACCTAACCCAGTCAGGACTCATTTTCGATGGTTGCTTCCTCCAGAAGTTTGTAGCTATTATATCCCACAGAAGCCTTTGCTTCCTCTATGCTCTGAGAGCACACATTTGACAATGAGCATATGCTCCAGATATTGTTATCTTTTTGTTTGTATATTTCTTATCCCTCCAACTAGATTATAAACCAAGGACATGAATGCTTTCTTTCTTTTTTCTTTCTTTTTTTTCGGCATTAACACACAAGTTTATTGATGATACACGAAGTTAATGCAAATGACAGGAGGGAGCTTACTTATGACCGACCGGTTCACTGTCACGCAAAAGAAATAGTAAAAATATTTCAATCTAGGCAATGAGATAAAAAGCAACAAACATATTTTCAGAATAGGTAGTGATATTCATTCACCCAGTTTAGACTTGAAAACCAACTCAGCATTGATGATACAATGATATTCATCACTCAAAATTGGCAGCTAAAAGGATTCCTTTACCATATAAACAAGGTGGAGAAAAGGAATAGTTTACAATGTGTGTTGCTTCTAAACTACAAAATCAAGAAGTCATTCCTGGCTCTTTGGGAACATACGCTCAGCCAGTTTGGCCATGAATTTTCCAACTTTTACTTTCACCAAAAAATCATGGTGACTTTCTATCCCCAGAATCTTGTCAGCACACCCTTGAAATTCTTTTAAAAAGAAAAACAGTGAACCTTCGCTGAATTGATCCTGAGCAGGTTCAGTTTCTTCACATTTAAAATTGTCATTTATGTTCTCGAATATGACCAGAAGCTTAAGAATAACCTCTTTGTTCTCCTTCTTAGTAAAGAGGGAGCCCAGTGAAGATGGTACTTGGGCTCTGAGCAGTGCCCTAGCCATGGCTGGATTTTCAGCCAAATTCAAAAGGAGTTTCAACACCTGGAATTTGGTTTCTTCATTTCCCGCTGAAAATAAGCGAAAAAAGTCTGAAATGGAATTAGCAAGCATGTGCTGATACTCATTAGTAACAGTCATATTTGTAAGCAATCTTAGTCCAGCCAGCTGCACCGATGAGTTCAAGCGAGAGGTGATTGTGTCATCACACACTTGATTCATGTATATCTTAAGCCTGCGCTGATTTTCAGCATTCACACTCAAGTTATTCAGGACAATTAAAGCCTTTTCCTTAACTATCGGATCCCGAGTATTGAGAATCTTTGCAACAATTGGGAGACCACCCAGATCACGAATAATATCTCTGTTAAATGCATACGCAGCATTGTTACCTAGAGCAATTAGAGCCGCTTCAAGAATATAAGGCTTTTCAGACATCTCAACCAAGCAAAGAACTTTCTGCAGCTCTTGAGGGGACAGAATAGTATCGTCAGAATTGGGGGAAGCCCGTTTCTGAACAGCCCGGCGAGCCCGAGTAGCCCTGGCCCTTGCTCTGGCTCTTGCTCTGGTTCCAGCCTCAGTCCCAATCCGGGCCCAAGGTGGGTACCACACTATACCCTTGTTCTCACTGTTGTCATCATCATCATCAGACCAGTCATTGTACCTAGCCCCAGGACAGTCCCCAACATCATCCACATCCCCAGATCCACCCTCAGCCATTTTCTCCTTGTTCTGTTTTCTTCCCCGTGTCAGTCTGTAAATGCAATAGCAGGCTCCAGCCCCAATCACCAGTCCCGCAGTCACCCAGCCTACTTTCCTGGCGTAGCCCATGCAATCGTCCCTGACAATAGCAGGGACCAAGGAACCAAGTATTCACTCAGGCTAGGAGAGAAGGGCTATGGGCCTGGGTGCACGTCTGTGAAAGGTGATCGTCTTCAGCCACTTCAAGGCCACAACAGCTGACACTGGAGGTAGACCTGGGGGTGCAGGAAGGAAATGGGGTTTGAGTTTCTCTTTTGTGTTGTCCCATGCAGGGAGTTACAGGAGGACAGGAGAGTAAATGAGTAGCCAGTAGGAAATGCAGATTGTTAACAAACCCTATATATACTTCCTCTACCCTCCCTAGCCCACCCCCTCCCAGAGCCTAAATAAAGGAATGGAACCCTTAGTGTCTGCTGGGGCCTGGGCCAGCCCCAACCTCAGGTGTCCCCAGGGAGTGGCACTGTTGCACTAACCTCCTCCAGACAGGCACTTTGTCCCTTCTTCCTCCCCTGGAGGTGTGCCACGCCCAACAACCCTTGCAATCTGCAGAGAGACCAGAACCAATGAGAAGGGAGGACTTGATGGATTGATTGTTCACATTCCTAGCTTTCCTGATTCACCATCCACGCTGTCAGATTTTTTTTAACCTCTATGCCATCCAAAACATGCAGAAGCCTGCCCCTTTCCTAACCTGAAACGGGAGGGATGTTAGGGAAATAAGGTCGGATTGGATGAACTCCTCCAACTGTGGCTGATTTCCAGGCCCTCCCCTATTCCAGGCAGACCCCACGCCTACCAACCTCTACTGATCCGAGGAAACTTCCTCCCTCGCCTCAAGTGGTGCCACCTGCTACAGCAGACCTGCAGGATGACAGATCGAAATCATGGGGACTAAGTGCTGTTGAGAGAGAGGAGGATTATGAACAAACTCTCTGATAGGTTCCCCTTCTGTCATTCTTCCCCACCCCCACACCCCAGCCCTCCCCTCCCACAACACACACACACACACACACACACACACCGAACGCCATTTCACCACAGTCCCGAGAGTGCAAGAAACACACTCAGACTCAGCCCTAACCCAGATTATTGCCATCTCTGGCTTCTCCCTACCCCCACCACCGCCCCTCTTAGGGTCTCCAGATCGTCTTACCCTCAAATCGACCTTCACCGATTGGGGTTAATTTCCTTCCTCTTCTCTTGCCTGGCGTAGTGCCGCAACCTACGGAAAGACTGGCAACCCGGGAGAGGCTTGGACCCCCTAGACACAGAGCCATGGTTAGGAAGACACAGCCACAGTCAGAAAGACGGGAAACGGCCGCTACTGAGTGCTTGGTGGACGACCAGTCCCCAGAACATGAAACTCTTTCCTAATTCAGGGGCCTGTTTGTCAAAGGTTCCCCACCCCTATTAACCCGTCTTAGGGTTCTGCTGACACATCACGTTGCACCTTCCCCCTCCCCGAATGTCCAGCCTTTCCCCGCCGGCGCTGTCCTGAAGGACCGGGGGCCAACACCCAGGCCACGGCTCCCTTTCCGGATTACGGCCTCAGCTCCCCGCAGATTCCCCACTCCCGTTCTCTGGGCTCCTCCCCAAACAGCCCCCTGATCACCATTTCGCAGGATTGAAATGGGCTGCGGGCGGGACAGATGTCGGGGAAAGCTGTTGGCGAGGGGAAGAGACGGCGGAGGCGCCTCAGGACCCGCGACGGTCTCCGCCCTACGCCCTGGGCCCCCCCACTTTATGGAATCTCCCAGGCACTGACCTGCAAGGATCCGGGACAATTTCCTTCTTCTCCTCCTCCTTCCCTCTGCCGCAGGCCCGCTGGCCCTCAGGGCAATGGGGAGCTGGTACTCAGACGGGAACAAGGACCAGAACAAGAAGGACTTCTGCACACGTCAGCTCTTGGTCACGTGAGAGCTACGTCATCCACCAACTCGGGTCCCTAATTTCCCCTCCCACCAGCAGTGCGGCAGAGGAGAGCCCGCCCCCCTTCTTTCCCTCCCCCACACCAGGCCTGTTACTCTTTCTTCTTTGGTAATCCCATCTCTCCGTAGTTGTGTTTGCCTTCCTCGGATTACCAGGAAGGGACAGCATCTTCCCCTGGGGCTACTGGCCACTTACACTTTTTGAAAAATTGCCTCTTCCTTCCCTAAACTCCTGGGACAGCAACCTCTCTTTCAGCCTCCCCTCCTCCCAGCTATTAATGTCTATCATTTCCTCTGAAATCTGGTCCCAGATCTGAAACGAAAAAGCCATCAGAAAAGGAGACCTGGAGTGAGAGTGGCTTTTTGTTTTGTTTTGTTTTGTTTTGTGTTTTTTTACTTTCTTAAATACTTCTTTTGTTCTTTTTGTTCTGCCCTTTCCCGCCCCCAGCCTGCATTCTTTTGTGGAAAAAAAATACTATAAAGCTATTTTCATTTGAGGGGGAAAAAAGAGTGGGAGTCACAGAGTGATGTTGGGTGATGGCCTCCAAAAGCCCCACATTTTCTCACTCGTGGGGAGTGTTACACACTTCACTCCAAACAATCTTAATGTCTTGAGGCCTAGCACATAACACAACCCTGAGCTCATTAGAGTGTTTAAGATTGCATAAATCTTCTGACTAGGCCAGTGTTCTAAACAGGAGAGCTACACACTTTCCCTTGCACGGGTTAGCAAGGAAGAGGCATGGAGCCCTCAGAAGGCAGTAACACAGAAAAGGCTGAGTAGAAGTCCCAGCTACATAGTAGGTATCTGTCCAAAAAGCCATGCACACCGACAAAGTAAATAGCATAAAAGAACATTACAAAATATACTTGAGCACAAATAGAGAATATCGCCTTTAAATAAAATAAGTGTTAGAGAAACAATGAGACCAAGATTAAATTGGCTGAATGCAGCCTCTAGTAATTAGTGTGGAACCGTTTCACTGATTAGTTTGGTGAGCTCAATGATCTACCTGTCAGCAATGATTGAACTTTTTTTTATGTTTTGGGAAAAGTAATAAAATAGTGTCAGAACATTGGGATCTACAATGGGATGGTCTTTAATAGTTCAGATATAAGGTTATTATCTGAGTATAACTTTCACAATCCACAGACAATATGGGAGTAAATCACAAGACTGGAGAGTTTGGGAATAGGCAGAAGTCAGAGAAATCCGTATCAGTGGAACTTCTAGGAGGCAGTACGAGGATATGACTGAAATTTAGCAAACAGAAAACCAAATCGACTATGTGATTCTGTGTTCAGAGAAAGATCATGTGCAGCATGGAGCTTACTTGAGCATAGGAATGTATGAAAAGAAGAGTCAGAGGAAAGTGTTCCTAGTTCCCACCCAAGCGCTGTCTGGGAAGGAGAGGAAGTCCTGGCTAAGATGAATGGAACATTCAGCTTTCCTTGGCAGAGCCATCCCCATAATCTGGAAGAGTACTTCAAGCTTCCTTAGCTGAAAGCCACTACTTAAGGTGAACCAATGCCCTTGCTCTGATTTCAGGCTCACTAAGCAACCTTCTGAGGTTGCGGCTTCCCACGTAGTAGCTTGCTTACAGGGAGAATGGTCTGGTAAAACTTACAGAAACCTCCAGTACCCTCTGACCATTGTATTTCTCAGGGTAAATTATTCAGTTGTCACTCCTAATGGGACTTAGCTTCCCTTTTGGCCCACTGGAAGAGAGAGAATGCAGAGTTAATGCATGGCTTCGGCTGTTCAGATCTAGATTTTTTTTTAAGATTTTATTTATTTATTCATGAGAGACGCACAGAGAGAGGCAGAGACATAGGCTGGGGGAGAAGCAGGCTCCCTGGGGGGAACCTGATGTGGGACTCTATCCCGTGATCCCTGAGCCACCCAGGCACCCCTAGATCTAGATTTATATGTAAGTCTCTATGAATGGGGGTCTTTCCTTGATAGAGACCTCTGCTTTCAGAAAAAGTCAGAGGTTGATCAGGCAACAATGAGGGCAAGACACTGAGCTGTAAATACAACCCTGTGGAATCTTGTCAGGAAAGCCAGATAACTTGGACTTAGACTACAATCCTCTGTGTTTACCACTTCTGAACTGTACCTCTCTGATGTTTAGCTAATGTGAAAATTACAACTAAGACATTCTGTGGTACATAGGCCCCCAGCACCTCATTCATAGCTGGACAATGGGTTAATATCCAAAGTAGTTAAAAGGCTCCTGCAAATCAACATCTGAAACAACTTTATATTTCTCTCTGGGTAAAAAAAGAAAGTGCATTTTACATTTTAAATACCCCTTTCATTCCCCCCAGCAAAAGGGTAGGCATTGTGACCAAAACAGACCAGCTCAATACTCTCTTACTAAAATTTAAATATTGAATGCAGATTAAAAAAAAAAAAAAACACCGAAAATCAGTGGAATTATGGCATCCTGAAGAGACCGTCTGTGAATTCCTCCTACCTATACCCCTCAGAGCTGACCCTGGTCTTCTACAATCCCTCATTGTTTTAGTTAACCTAGTTTGGTTTCTGTTGCCTGCAACCAAACAAAATTAACTATTACACAATATGCAAACAAAAGCAAATACAAAAAGTAACGCAGCTTTTTAAAATAACAATCTTCTATGTTTTTTTCCTCACTCTCTGCAGTCCTATTAGTGTTACCATCTGCTGATGCTTTTTTGTTTGGGGCACTCTCTAAGACACCTAGCCCATATGACCACATACCAATTTGAGCCAAAAGGTTCCCTTTCAGCAGGGGCTTCACATAGCCTTCTGCAGGCTCAGGAACTTTTAACAGGCTTGTTGGAGGAAATGCTTAAGGATTTTCCTTTTTTTTTTTTTTTGGCTTTTGAAACAATCTGTCAGGCAAATAACATGCCATTAAATAGTTGTTGATGGTTGTATAATGGAGAGCAAAGTAGATTTTAAATGCTAGTTTCTAGGTTCCTTGGTAGAAATTGTGGCTTTAAATGACAAAGAGGTGAGATAAATTGAAAGGGTGAGTTTTAAAGAAGGAATGGATTCAACTGAGAAAGGTCTGACAGGGAAAAGTCTGCCAAACTGGGAAAATCTTAGTTGGGAGTTATACATTGGAATAAACTGGAAAACTTACTGAAGTGGGGGAGGGAGATATTTTATACCAGCAAGGAGCGGGAAGAGGACTTTTGTCCTTGAAGCTGTGTTAAGCTTTATATACTGCTTCGTTCGTTCTAATGTATATATTCAAAACAAACAAAACCCACTCCTATAATTACTTAGCAGCCAAAAATTGAATGATGGACAGTTAAATTTGTTAGTAAGTCTTCATAAATCGAATTCACTTGTCTAGGAGAAAAAAAGGGAGACAAAAAGAACAGTATAAAGAGATGATGCAAAACAAATGTGGTGAAGGTTTTTAGAAAAAAAAGGGTGTGAGACTGGGGAAAGAAGTTTGGACTATAAAAGTTTTGAAGCCCAGAAAGCTGTGATGCGTACTTGACTTGCGAATATTCACCAGCAGGGCCCTCTGGGCTCCCTGGCTCACCTCCTGAAAGGGCCTCCCCCACACCGGGGCCCCTCACAGGGGGAGCTTCCTGCCGGCGTGTCATATTTCAACATTCTAAGAAAGAGGCTGCCTGAAGGGTCTATATTTAGAGTATGACTCCCTAGCAGGGACAGCTGAATGTCTGGGGACTAACTTCTGCATACTTTGTCCCTGAGTTCTGAGATTAACCTGAGGGGCTTGTATGGGTAGTGCAGTGAAATAGTAACAAAAGGCAGGGAGTGAAAAGGCCTCTTTCTCTTGGTGACTGCTTGGGAGCAGGTGAACCATGCTTTTCATGAGGGACAAATAACACAGATCTCAGGGGTGTTGCAGTGATTCACAGTCACCCATAGACCCTCACCACTGTCTCCATTGGAAGATGTCGAATGAACTCTAGCTGCTGCTAGGATGACATGTAGTGTGTGAACAACAAATCCCAGAGATACTCTCACTAGTGGCATGATTAAATGAAAATGTCATCTGTTGAGTCTCATTTTCATCAGTGGGAAAACAGGGACTTCTCTAATTTATGGGTTACATGAATGAAACTTTAGAATAGTTTTTTTTTAGAATAGTTTTCAAATAAAGACTTTTGAATGAAAACGGGCTAATCTGCGAAGTTATTAATTTCTACAGTTCATCTGAACAGTTTAGATTCATCTGAATTTAGGATCTGCTGAAGTCTGTCCTTTGAAGCCAGAGTGAAAGCCATCCAGTAATATTCTATGAAGTTTTCAGCCATCTGATACTTAATACTATGAGTTTAGCCAGGAATAAGAAAGGGATAATGATTCATTCATCAAAAATGGCAACGATTAAAACACTGACTACCTCACTATAGATTCATTCTCTCCATCAGTATATAAATCATATTGAAAGCACGCTGGTTTTGTTTGTAAAGGTATGTTTTTAAAGTTTAATATACTGTTTAAAAGCTGTTATTCCCTGTGCAGTCAGTAGAAAACATTTTCAACAGGGTACAAATCAACTTAACCAAATCAGTGAGGCCTCCCTATCAACTGGGAAATCTTATTTATTACATACATATATACACACACACATATGTACCTAACTTGAATTATTTTTTTCTCCAAGTGAAATAGATTGATTTTATTTTCTGGTGATAAAATAGCATAGCTTGCGTCAGTAAAAAAGGAAGGATGAAATAGAACATAAAAGTATCAAAAATATTACTAAATTTCTCACTACTACTTGAGCTTCCTTTTATGCAACCTCCCACCCCCAATTTTCGTGCAGAGACTGGAACAAAAGGGCAAAAGGGCAGAAATTAAGGAATGGCGGGGCGGGGGGCGGGGGGGGGATCGGAGTTTCAGAGCAAAGGATAAGAAATCGCCCCCCCCCCCAAGAAATCTGAGTAACGGCAGACCCAGGAAAAAATGCAGTACCTTCGCGTACTCAGAGAAAGGCAAATTCAAACATCAGAGAGCCACTGGCCTAATGGTATTGTTATAGAGGAAAAGAGTGACAGGGCCCAGTGCGAAGGGGGGAAGGTGCGGGGCAGGCTGGCGCCTGCCGCACTGCTTCTGGGAGTGGAAATTGGGGGCCAGAGCTCACTGGTGACGTGTCATCACGTGACCAAGAGCTGCCTAGAGCAGAAGTCCTTGCTAGCCGCCTCCGTCTGGGTACCAGCCCCCTATTACTCTGCAGGCGTGTGAAGGAAGAAGGAAACTAGCCCCGGACCGCGAGGTCGGTACGAGCCTGGGCTCTGCTTAGAGGCGGGTGGGAATAGGTGAGGGCCAAGGGTGCCTCGGATCCCGGTTCAGGCTGATCCGGGCTACGTCCGCTTCCCGCCTACTTTCTAAATACCGCCGCCCCCCTCCCTTGTGCCCATTTAGTAGAGAGAACTGGCGGACTTTGGGCGGGGGTGAGGGGAGTGAACGCCTTTGACCGAGACTCCGAAGAAAGGTACCACTATCTGGGTACTCGCGTCCCGAGTCTTGCTCCGTCCACCAAGCACTCCGTCCCCTCGGTTCCCTGTCCATTTGCAGGTCTGTCGGTCCGTTGGCCCATAGGTCGCCCCAAAAGTCGTGCTGAGGGGAGGAGCAAACTGCCTCGGAACCTTGCAGATCCGGGTAAAGGTGGGATGATCCCTGGACCCGGGATGGGGGTGGCGGTGGGGGTGGCGGAGGACGAAGGGCTGGGATCTGCGCGGGCCGGTCCCAGTCGCCCTCTCCTGGCCCCTTCTTTTTCCACACCCCCTCCCATTTCAGTGCAGGGAAAGGGGTGTGGCGGCCTTTGCTGGGGAAATGGCGGACAATAATGGGGGGAGATGGGGGAGGAACCCGCGTTTGGAAAATCGGGAAGGTCTGAGAAATATTTTAAAGTCAAAGGCCGAAAAACCAGAAAAGCGGGCCTTAGGACCTGTGTTCTCAGCGCTGATCACATCCACCCCAGTTTCAGTTCTCCAAAGCCGGCTATCTTGCCATCCTTCTGCCACACTGTTCATCAATCCCTGTGGAAGGAATACTGACAGAAGACGAGGAAAGGAGAAGAAATTTACCTGACTTTGGTGGAGGTTGGTGGGAGAAACTGCCCGTGAATTTTTGGGGGTGGGGGTGGGGGTGGTGGAGGAAAGTACCCCAAGTGTTTGCCTTTCCCAGCTACACTCCTGGCTATCATAGCACAGCCCCATCCCCTGCCTTTTCTGTAAGGCCTGGAAGGGAAATAATGGGTGCTGAGGGTAGAGGATGACAAAAAGGAACAAAGAAATAGTTTCCTAATAATCCACCTGTCTCACCCAAAACTCAGACTCCACTATATTTGTGTCATGAGACACAAACTGAGATACGGCACAGGCCCTAATACCATTTTGAACCCATAGATCATGAGAAGAGAGCTACAGGAGACTTGGGGAGGCTGAAGAGGACTACACTACACCATTGTAAACCCTGGCCCTAAGAATCCTCTTCAGTCAGGTGGAACAAGACCCTCTCTGGTCCTGTCCAAAGGCTGGGACGCACTTGAGCATGGGCCGGGCTCGGGAAGTAGGTTGGATGGCAGCAGGACTGATGATTGGGGCTGGTGCCTGCTACTGTGTTTACAAACTAACCATAGGAAGAGATGATAGTGACAAGTCAGAGGAGGAGGAAGAGGAATGGGATGATGACCAGGAGCTGGATGAGGAGGAACCTGACCTTTGGTTTGATTTCACAACTATGGCTCGGCCCTGGAGTGAGGATGGGGATTGGACTGAACCTGGGGCCCCTGGTGGAACCGAGGACAGGCCCTCAGGTGGGGGCAAGGCCAACCGAACATACCCAGTAAAACAGCGCCCATTCCCCTATGAACATAAAAATACTTGGAGTACTCAAAGCTTTAGAAATTTCAGCTGTATTCTTGACCTCTCCAGGCATCCTTTCATTCAGGGAAAAATGTGGTTTGCTCAGCTCAAGGATGCTGGGTTTTCATTTAGCCACGATATCAATAGTCATTTGGCCAGTCTCCCCATTGTTGGAAACACGATCCTCACTCCCCACCCTGCTATTAAGGAGAAGGCTTTATGTGCTCTGGATAACTTGAATGCAAGTGTTGAAAATCAGGGCCAGATTAAGATGTACGTCAATGAAGTGTGTCGGGAGACTGTGTCACATTGCTGCAACTCATTTCTGCAGCAGGCCGGATTAAATTTGTTAATAAGCATGACAGTTATTAATAACATGCTTGCCAAGCCCATTTCAGACGTGAAGTTTCCTTTGATATCAGAGGGAAGTGAATGTGCTGAGGTTCAGGTTTTGAAACTGTTGATAGGTTTGTCTGAAAAGCCTGTCTTGGCAGGGGAATTGCTGGGGGCCCAAATGCTGCTCTCCTTCACGTCCCTCTTTATCAGGAACGCCAACAGACAGGTTCTCCCGCAAACCCTGGCCTCTTAAATGGCCACCTCGAACAGAATGGAACCGAATCCACCCAAAACCCTTCCGGTGAACACACACTCGTGTCGTTCTCATGCAGAGAATCTGCAGTGGATGCCATCGGAGATCCAGCCTTAGCCAATCACCACATCACGGGGTGAAAGTTACACTTGCTAAATCGAGGACCACACTCTTAGGGGCCAGGCAGGGGTTCTCACAGAGCTTTGAGTGACTCCTTGGTTTTGCAGTCAGTCTGCAGGCAACGTGCATTGTCAATGACTCCCTTGCGGCCTTCCTCGTGTGGCAAAGGGATCCTTTCAGCTGCCAGCTGTGGCTACAGAACATCATATTAGAGCACCGCGAGGGATGCCTTGCCTGTGCTGGTCTCCCTGTCTAAGCTGGACCGTTTGGGGGAGACCAGACGCATATCGGGCTCGTGCTGAAAATGCATCTGTTGCTGCTTAGGTTGAATTCTTTTTCCTTTACTCCTCCTTTGCGAGGTGATGGATGGTGAACCCGTTGATCCAAAAAGTACACTGCCTTTCTCTGTGCTGTACTGACTTAACTTCACCCACCCACGCCTATGTTTGTATGTATCATCAATAAAGTTGTGTGCTTTGATTGACAAAAGCAAGACATGGAACTTGTCCTTGAGTTTACAGTCTACATGCAGAGGAAGACAAAAATATGCAACCAATGCGACCTAAGTAGGGTGCTTGCTCCCTGACAGGTGCACACTTCTCAGTGCTCCTAGGAGGCAGGGGGAGAGGCTGGCTGCATGGCTCAATATAAGCCTCAAGAAGGGGCTGGGTGCTGGGGGCGGAAGCAAGGGAGCAGAGGTGGGCTGTGTGGAATTAGGACTCAAGGAGACAGCACCTGTGAAGCAGGTGACTCAGAGTCTGGCACCTGGAGCAGAGCAATCCCTCAATGAAGATGCCTTTCCTTAACTGCCAGCCTAGACAGAAGGTCAGTATCCTTGGGGCTTGTCTGCACAGCCTTGGGGACCACTCGGCAACGCACCTCTGTGCATTTAATGCACAAGAATGGCAATGACAGTTGTCCTTTGCTGCGTGGTATAGTTCTCTCTGTCCTGCGAAGCAGCTGTTAAACCTACCTCCAGGCCCACTGCCTTCCTTGGGACCCCAAGCCCAAATCCCTGGCAGAGTGAGAAGGGTTGGCCCCGCTTCCTTTGGGGAAGCCTCCTTTCTGGCCTCTCCCCGGTACCTTTAGTGACATCCAAGAAGGGGCCAGTGAAGCACCCCCCTCCCCACGAACTCCCCATCAGGGTGGTAAGGCAGACGCTGGGGTTCCTGGCAGGGCTATGGCTGGTCCATCGGGAGACAGCTCTGCCCCTCCCCGCATCCAAGCTCCTGACACCACTTGGAGGAAAGGAGGAACCCAGCCCTGTGTACAGAACCACTCTGTGGATCCGGACGACTCATGCTGCCACCCCTCCCAGCACTGCCAGACCCCTCCCGGCAACCCTTGGCCCCTGCATCACCAAAGCCAGGTTCCCTTCCCTTAGGCAGTGCTGTCTCTGTGCCTATTGCCCTCTCCTTGTCTCGCTGGGATGCTGTCTGAGCCCTGTGCCCCGGGCATCAGCACTGTATGTGTGCTCTGCCCTCTGACTGCTCTCCTCCACACAGACCATAGTCTTATTTTTTCCTCCATTCTCCTAGAGTTTGGGTTGCGGGTAGATCACAACTCTTCAGCTTGTACCCATCTGCCCCGCACTTTGGGCTGACTAGCAAGTGCGGGTGGTTGTCTGCCAGCTCCCAGGACCATCTCTGGGGAGTCTTCTAACCTGCAGTGGGGACACTGCCTTTTCCCAGGCACTGGCACCTTAGATGGCCAGCATGTGACTTGTGGTTGCTGTGACGCCACACCCCCAGCAGGACGCGCGCGCGCGCACGCGCGCACACACACAAACACACACACACACACACACGCACGCGCACACACACACACACGCACGCACGCGCACACACACACACACACACACACACACACACGCACGCACGCTGGGTGCCACCCTCCCTGGGCTTCCTCTGCTGACTGCTGGATCCTGTCATGTTTGCTAAGAGTTGCTAATGCGACCACCCCTTTCTCCCAAGCCAGCCTCAGGTGGACTGGGCAATGTTTCCAGTCAGTTTGCTCTGCAGGCAGCTCCCACACTCACTTGTCCCAGTGGAGCATGCTTTGGTCTTTGCTGTCTTCAGCGACAGACACCTCTTTAACCTCAGCACGAAGGCAGGAGATTTTCTACTTCCTCCTGGATGGGGGTCCCAAATTAACAGGCACTTCCCTCCTCCTCTGTGCTCTGCCAAATCTCCATCTGAGTGCTGGCACAGTTGTCCTCCGTCTCCAAGGCAGGCACTTGGCACTTTCAGGCCACAGCTGACTTCTAACCCAGGGAGGGCCTTGGAGACTTTCTGCTCATCTCCTGAGCAACTGTCTGTCACAGGCAAGCCTTGGCATCCAAGGGTCTCCAGGGTGTAGTCTTGGCCCAAGGCAAAAGCCTCCTGTGCATCTGTTGGCCCTGCCCTCCCCCAAACACTCCCCTGTCTGGTAGCTCAGGCCCCCGGTCTGCCCTTTATCCCTTGGTTGGTTGCTGTGCCAGGGCAGGAGCCCTAGGGCCAGTGGAAGGGATTCGGGAGCAGGCCTGCCAGTCAGGACCTGATTAAGACATTGAGAGGCTATCAGCACCAGGAAGACCATGGTGCCCCCTCCCATACCTAATTCAAAATGAAACAGCATGGGACCACCAAGCACCAAACTTGCCTACCTGCCTGCTGCAACTAACAGATTCTTTCTGGGCTTCTCCATGGTAAACACTTGACAAGGTCATCAAAGCTGCAGCTGTCAACACTGTGTGGGGAAGTGCCCTGCCTTGATGGGGCCCACCCCAGCCTAGCCTGCCTCTTGGGTCACTCTGAGGGGCCTAGTTCCCACAGACTGCCTACCAGCTCCCGAAAAGACCCGGTTTTGCTTCTTTTCATCTCCTGATGACATCTACATTTGGTGCCTGTAAGTACTGGCTGCACACTAACTCCCAGTGCCTCCCCAGCTTGCTACCTCTCCTGGGGATTTTGTGATTTAACCCCCACACTCACCTGGCCCCCAATAAGTGCACACACAGGAGGTTGCAGACGTCCAGCTTCCCACCGCATACATCCAGTCTCAAACTTTGCCTCCTCGCCCGGTTTCAACCACCATCCCCTCACTTTGATGTGTGCCACCCACAGATAGGCACAGCCCTCACCAAGCCTATGTCTAAGCCACCACAGCACCATTCGGCTTAGAGTTTGACCACTGTGGCCATGACTGGCCCCAGGATCCCTTCTGGGGGCTCCCTTGGTCTAGGATTTAGATGGGTGCCTCACTATAGTCCAGCACAGTCCTGCAGAGGATTGGCCAATCAATCCCTTGTCTGCCACTCATGCTGCATGCATCACCCCACCCACCCTCTGTCACTTCCCTCCTCTCTTTGCTCCTGGCCTCCTGTTCCCCCTGAGGGAAGACTGCTTTTCCCTTATTGCCTCTTGTTTTTGTGTGTGGCTTAGGATGCCCTCCCTCATGCCCTGATTACAGAAAGAGTCTTCTGTAGGGTTTCCTTTTTAAAAATATTTCATTTATTTATTTATTTATTTATTTATTTATTTATTTATTTGAGAGAAAGAGAGAGAGAGAGAGAGAGCAAAAGTGTTGAAGAGAGAGAAACAGGCTGCCCATCCAGCAGGGAGCCCGATGTGGGGGCTCGATCCCAGGACACCGGGTTCATGACCTGGGCCAAGGGCAGCTGCGTAATTGACTCAGCCACCCAGGTGCCCCTCCTACATGGTTTCTTAATGCCTTCACGCTTTTCCTTGAGGACCATTTGAATGGTAAATAGTTCTCCAACCTTTCATTTTCAGGCTGTAGGTGTCCTTAGGTCTAAAATGAGTCTCTGGTAGACAGCAAATAGATGGGTCTTGCTTTTTTATCCAGTCTGAAGCCCTGCAACCCTGCGTCTTTTGATGGGATCGTTAAGCCCATTCACGTTCAGAGTTACCATTGAAAGATATGAATTTAGTGTCATCATAATACCTACTCAGTCCCTGTTTTTGTGGATTATTTCTTTGGGTGTCCTCCTCTTTCTTTTACAGAGTCCCCCCTTAATATTTCTTGCAGAGCCGGTTTGGCGGTCACATATTCTTTCAGTTTCTGCCTATCTTGGATGAATAACCCTCAATAACCCTCGTCGTTAGATCCTCCAGTTTGGATTGCATCTCATTCAATAGATTTTTAATTTCTGCCTGATTGGATCTAAATTCTGCAGTCATGAAGTCTCTTGAATCCTTTATGCTTTTTTCCAGAGCCACCAGTAGCTTTATAATTGTGCTTCTGAATTGGCTTTCTGACATCGAATTGTAATCCAAATTCTGTACCTCTGTGGCAGAGAGTACTGTTTCTGATTCTTTTGTGGTGAGTTCTTCTTTCTAGTCATTTTGCTCAGTGCAGAGTGGCTAAAAATGAGTTGTACTTGTTAGAAGCGCAAACTCTTCTCTCTGTAGCGTTCCGGCTCTTCTCTCTTTAAATCTCAGGTCGAATTCGTAGGTTTTCAGGATGATTTGAAACTTATCTAGGTAAGTTGGTGGGGACAGGTGACTTGGGGACCCTACTCCTCCGCCATCTTGCCCCGCCCTCGCCTTCACGCTTTTCCACTTCAAGGGTTGTCTCACAGATCTACTTGGAATTTACCTTCATGCAAGGTCGGAGGTGTGGTCCAACTTTACTTCTTCCCCCAAATGGATAACAGACTAAACCAGCACCATTTATCACTCCATTCTCATGCTGCTGTGTGACATGTCTGGGATGCTCATGCACGCAGCCGAGCATCCCCTCTGTGGCTCCCTGGTGTGAAGCCTCTCCCTGAGGCACAGCTGTCTCCCAGGAAACTCTCACTCAGGGGCCCTCAGCTCACTGGGGCCCCTATGGCAGGTGCCTTGTGTGTGAGCAGGGAGGTGGGTGTTGGTGCTTGTGAGCAAGCCTCTGCCCCAGGTTCCTTCTCAGGACATACTCCTGCCTATAGGAAACTGTCCTCTGGCCTACTTTAGCAACATGGGGAAGTGGGGACTGGTTTCTTCTCTCATCAAAATTACTTTACTTGTGTGAGAGAATAGCAAGTTCATTTTCTATGTATAGACTTGCTGTGCTTTGTACATGGTACTCATTAGCTGCACTTGAAATATAGCTAATATCACATGTTGAACTCAAATGCTGCAATGGTTTCTCTTGACCCTTGGTTTTTTGGAGGAGTGTGATATATTTGATCAATCTGTAATTTAATTTTTCTTTAAGTATTTTTGTCAATGTTTTCTACTGAACTTTTATATTTTTATTTATTTAGGACAGTTTGTACATCCCACATTTACTGGAATAGTTTTGCCTATATTTCCTTCCAATATAAATACAGTTTTCTTTTTTCTTTTACAGTTAGCTCCTTTTTTAAGCTACTAGTGGTGTATATGTGTAATGTGTGTATTTTTGTGTACATTTTCCTTGAGGTAGACTTTATATCCTAATTTTCTCTAAATGCATAATTAGTGGAGAGCCTGGGTGGCTCAGTCAGTTAAGCATCTGCCTTCGGCTCAGGTCATGATCCTATAATCCTGGGATGGAGCCCTGTATCAGGCTCCCTGCTCAGCAGCAGCCTGCTTCTCCCTGTTCCTCTGCCTGCCGCTCCCCCTGCTTATACTCTCTCCCTCTCTCCATCACATAAATAAATAAAATCTTTAAAAAATACATGTATAATTACTTATACTAATGGCATTTATTGCAGAATTCAATTTTTTCCCCATACTGAATAAGGCAAGTCTATTAGGCCCCTAATTTCCATGTCCGGCACATGAGCATGGGTTTATATGCATTGTCTCATTTTGTGAACCTTACATGCAAGTAGTCTTCAGTTGTTCGGCCTTTGATTCTACTTATCAGTAATTTACAGTTACCTTAGTGTGAGTAAATGACAAACACAGATTGATACATAAGCCATAGTAATAAATCCCACCGAATACCATTTATCATTTTTCCCAAAATCTTATCACAACTCTCTCTTGTTTTTTTTAAAGATTTATTTATTTATTCTTTAAAGACACACAGAGACAGAGAGGCAGAGACATAGGCAGAGGGAGATGCAGACTCTTCACAGGAGCCCAATGCAGGACTCCATCCCAGATCCTGGGATCACGACCTGAGCTGAAGGCAGCTGCCCAACCACTGAGCCACCCAGGCATCCCAAAACTCTCTCTTGTAAAAAAAATAAATTGCAGAGCAAGGCATTTAATTCACTTAAATGAGCAAAACAAAGGAGATTCTATCATTTTGGAGCAATGAATGTCCTAATATGGCTGAAAGGTACACCCTGAGAATTAAATGAATTTATTTTATTTTTTAAAGATTTATTTATTTATTCATGAGAGACACAGACTGAGAGAGAGAGGCAGAGATGTAAGCAGAGGGAGAAGCAGGCTTCCTGTGAGGACCCCTATGCAGGACTCCATCCCAGGACCTCGGGATCACAACCTGAGCAGAAGGCAGGTGCCCAACCGCTGAGCCACCCAGGCATCCCGAATTAAATGATTTGAATGAACCCATTCAGGTTCATAAAGTTCCATTAACCTAACATCATGAAAGGAAACAAGATACAGGCACAAATGTCCTTGCTCATTTTGCAGTGCAATTGTCCAAGGATGCTGTGTTATAAACATCCTCATTGTCTTCAATGCTTGAAGCATCTGAGGAATTGGGATTGTTCATCACAATTCCCACGGAAGATAGACTGGTAACAAAGACATGCATCCAGTGTGCATAAATATCTCTGATGTTATAGTAAGGTAGCTCATGATACTTCTCTGGTGGGTCCTCACTGCATTGGTCCACATCAGTGTCCTGCTTCTGGAAAAGTTGTTGAAGAAAATGGTGATAGGAAGGGCCACCACCACGATGCCACAGATAATGCACATGCTGTCAATAAGCTTCCTGGCCAAGGTGACTGGGTGGGTGTCTCCGTGACCCATAGTAGTCAAGCTGATGATGGCTAACTACCAGCAGAGGGATGCTGGTAAGGCCGGATATGTGGTTATCTTTCTCCTCCAAGTAGATAAGCACAGAAAAGATGGAAAAGCCCACAGAGAGAAAGAGAAGCAGCAGCCCAACTTCATGATAGCTATGTCTCAGTGTGACCTAGAGACCAAAGTCCTACTTTGTGCCAGACAAGCATGGGAATTTGGAAAATGCCAGACAAGCATGGGAATTTGGAAAATCCTTATAAGCCTGAGAATCTCAACCACCTTACCCATGTTCTCAGTGTCCTCACTCTCTTCCTCCTTGGTGTCTACCGCCAAGGTGATATAGAAGAGAATAAGGAAGATGAGGTCAATTATGTTCAGAGCGTTTTTCCAGAATTTCTTTTGACAGGGAGCAGGCAACCAGCTAGATGGTAAACTCACAGGTGAACCAAGTGATGCATGGGTCTCCAAGCCTTCCAGCATGAGGTCATCCATTTCTTCATCCTCATTCTGAAACTCTGATATACTGTGGACACACATAGCCTCAATGGAGGCCAGCATCATGCTCAAGGAGGAGATGGCAATGAGCTTGGCAGACAAGCAGTAGGCTGGGTTTTCCATTCAAATCCAGATCTTCTTCCAGAGTTGACCAAATCACATCTTGTCAAACTTCTCCAGCTCCTTCTCAGAGAAGACTCTTCAGAGGAGGAGTTGGTACTCCTGCTTTTCTGGTTCCAGTCCCCGTGGTTTTCTTCCTTGCTTTCCTGGTAGGGCTTACTATAGCAGAAGCTGATGAAGAGCTCCTCAATGCCCCAGTACTCCATCTTCTGGCAGATCAAAAACACATATAGCTCCTCCATGACAGGTACCTCCCCATGTAATAAAAATGCAAAACCTTTCTGAACAAGGAGGTGTTCAAAAAATAGTACTCTTTATTGGCCTTGCTGTATTCATCCCCTGGCTTCTGAAAGGCCTCTTCTGAGTGGTGGGTGAGCAGCTTTCTTTCTTTCTTTCTTTCTTTCTTTCTTTCTTTCTTTCTTTTTTAAAGATTTTATTTATTCATGAGAGGCGCAGAGAGAGAGTGGCGGGGAGAAGGAAAGAGGGAGGCAGAGAGAGAGGCAGGCTCCATGCAGGGAGCCAGATGCCAGGACGGCCAGACAGCCCCCACCCCCCCCCCCATGAGCAGCTTTTTGATTCTGGTGTGAGGAAACCACAGGAGGGTGCTTTGGTTGAGGCACTGCTTAAAACACCACCCCCTCCCTGACGTTAAAATTGAGGAATTCCTCCTCTTGTCCAGAGTGATGGAAAAACTCACCAAACACCACAGTGGATAGAGGAGGCAAGGAGCTGAATGGGGAGGGAGATGAGGAAGTTCACACTGCACCCTTGTGGTGTAGATGTCACACTCTGCCCTCATTCTTCCAGTGGAATGTCCACCACCATCCAAGAAGCTCTGCCTTTCTTCCCTCACGGTATGTGTGGTGCACTTAGGCATTTCGCGGCCAAAAAGAAGAGAAGAATCCTGTTCTTTGTGTCAGCCAAAGTAATCACTGGGAAATCACTCTCCCAGATTTGGGGTGAGAGAGGATCCCCCACCTACGGGCTTCTTTGTCATCTGTAGAATTATAAGCTTCTGCTGCCCACCACATCTGCTTTGTGGCACGTACTCTGCTGGGAACTGCAAGAGTCCAGGTGACGCACTCAGACTCCCTGAGCCCGGCGGAGGCCGGCGAGGCTGCTCGCCCCGCGCTGCAGGGATCAGGCCTGGCGACACACAGCCCTGAGCTGAGCCAGCCGTGGTGGCGGTGGCAGGAAGGCAGGGTGGCCCGCCACAGTCTCTCGCCCTGTTCCTGCAGATTTCCAATTTTTTAAAACGTTTTAATTGACATTGCACTAAGTTTGTGGTTTAATTGACAAGAATTGGCATCTTTACAATTTTCCCATGTAGGTACGTTTATCTAAATCTTTATTTCACTTAGTGAAGCTTTCTTTATAATGATCTTTCCCATTTCTTTCTGGGTTTCATGCCCACGTATTTGTCTGTTTTTGTTACCTTGTGAATAGGCATGTCCTTTACCTCCTCTTACAATGCTATTGTACTTTTTTTAAAAGATTTTATTTATTCATGAGAGACACACACAGAGGGAGAGAGAGAGAGAGAGAGAGGCACAGACAGAAGCAGAGGGAGAAGCCGACTCCATTCAGGGAGCCCAACATGGGACTCAATCCGGAGCCTCCAGGATCACACCCTGGGCTGAAGGGGGCGCTAAACCGCTGAGCCACCTGGGCTGCCCTGTACTTTGATTTCACTGTTCTTATTCCATGTGCCAACACACTGGACCTATCTATGGTTTCTGCTGCTTTCAGAACAGCAATAAAAAAGGGGGGAAAGTTCCAGTGCTTCACCGTGATCACTCCTAAAGAGGAGGGAAAAGGAAAAGAACAAGAATTGACTCCTAACTATGGGAAATGAACAAGGGGTAGTGGTAGGGGAGGTGGGTGGTGGGATGGGGTGACCGGGTGACCGGAACTGAGGGGGGCAATTGATGAGATGAGCACTGAGTGTTGTAATATATGTTGGCAAATCGAACTCCAATAAAAAATATACAAAAAAGTAAATAAAATCTTAAAATATATAAAAAAAGAGTTAAGTCCTATTGTTCCCCAAAATGCTCTCCCCCACGTTCCCTATAGGCCCTTTCATTTTTCATTTGTATTCTCTTGCTCCTTCTCCCCTGGCAATGGAGTAGTTTAGACTGGTTCTTCTGGTTTATTCAAGCATGTTTTTTTTTTTTTAACCCTGACAAGGTCTCCATTAAGTTTAGCCATCTGTATTCTATTGTCCTTTGTTTTTGGATGTATGGATATGGGATGATTTGGAAAGAAGGAAAGGTAGTTTGATGGCTCAACTTATTACTACAAATAAGTACTTCAAATAACCATGTCATGGATTTCCCTTTGAATAAATATTTGCATCTCATAAGGACCAATTGTCAATGTGTAAATATGTATCTAGAGTTCTGTGTTTTTCACTATCCAGACTTTTCAATTGGGTAGTAGATGGACTTGGTGACTCTACACAGGGCGGGGGGAAGGGGCATGCGAAGGTAAGGGAGGTAATGGGGAGAAGGGTAAGTTCCCACCAGTCTTCTCTCTCAGCCTGTTCTACCTTGCTACCTGGGCTGCCCTGTGTCAGACCCCACACTTTTTGCAGTTTGTGCCTAGGGAAGTGAGAAACTAACCCCAGTGCTCTGAGATTTTCCAATAGCTGATCTAATAATTTCTAAGACACCCCTGTCCCCCAGGGTGTATCAATCAACTAAAATTTGGTGGATAAAAAGAAGAAAGGGAGAAGGGAAGAAAAGGAAATATATATAAGCATTAAATCGTTATTTGTAATATCAAGAAAAATTGGGAATAAAACACTAAATATCCACACATAGGGGACTGACTATATAATTATGACATATTTATGCAATAAAAGATTATTCGGCTATAAACCAAAAAACATTTTATGTAGTGATATCAAATGATTGACAAGATTGACGAAACCTCAGGGTTTCTATCTAGGAATTGCTTTGAGCCAGAAGATGTGGCTGGTTGTTATTCCTTCTTCTCTCTCCCTCCACAAAATTCCTCTCCGATGGACACTTCCTTTAGGTCCCAAGTTCTCACTACCTACAGCATCTAGCAAAGATCTATAGTCAGAGTCTTCCAGGCCTGCTTCCTGATGTGTAAGGAAAGCTTTTGGAATTTAGCAAAACTCTAAAGTGATGGCTACAAGTTTTTAAAATGAGCTTTAAGAACTTTAGGTTTCTTGAGCAAGGTACAAGCAGTAGCTTGCTTCTCTTTGTGTGAGGTTATAATCCTCAGTAGTTTTAATGGTGAATGGGCTACATAAGAACATTATTTACAGGGAGAATTATTTCCCCCCTGTAATTCAAATTAGTTGAATTTTTTGTAACAGTATCATGTTTACTTGCTAAAGGGATTGCACCAGACCAAGGTTAAGAATTGGTGGGGATGCAGGGGGCCAAGTAGGTAACCAGGTCACTGCCCTCCCTCCCTATATGTTTGCCTCAGTCCTTGGGGATTGGAACAAGAAACACTGTATGTGGAATTACGAAGCTCTACAAAGCATATATCAGGCATCTCACATAACGTGCTGTCCACAAGGCTGTGCAAAGATAGGTCAACCAATTCTTTATACGTCATCTTCAATTTATTGTAAAAAATTAGTAATATCCTAATGGTTCAAAGTTCAAAAGATAAAAAAGTTCAAAACATAACAAAGGGTATACATTAAAAATCTCCTTCCCACCTCTCTGTCACCACTACCCAGCTCTCCCCCACCACAGGCAATATTACCAGTTTCTCATGCACCATTCGAGAGAAATTTTATATCTATGTATATACATAGATGATTATATATACATATGTGTGTGTGTTAACACATATATAAAAATCTTCTCAATCATTTTATATCATTACATAAAAATGTTTTTTGGTTTATAGCCGAATAATCTTTTATTGCATAAATATGTCATAATTACATAGTCCCCTATGTGTGGATATTTAGTGTTTTATTTCCTATTTTTTCTTGATATTACAAATAACGATTCAATGCTTATACATATTTCCTTTTCTTCCCTTCTCCCTTTCCTCTTTTTATCCACCCAATTTTAGTTGATTAAGCTATATTTCTTGGTGTTTCCCTTTGTGCTACTGAATATACTTAGACCTTTATTGCCAGGTTTGTCTGCTTTAGATGGTGTCTTTTGACTGCAGCTGCTAAGGATAAGAACATCAACATATTTATATTACCTCCCACCTTTTTCTTCCCTCTCCCAATTACTGTTAGTTATAGCATTTCTATTTCATCTGGGTTATCACCATTACATTTGTTCCATAACCAGTCACTGCATTTGTTTTGGTCTTTGTCCTAAATTTACATAGACTTGACAGCAATTGCTAGAGTTTTGCTATCGTTTCTTTCTTCCCTGTGCTTCTGTCACTTTTGTTTTCCTCTTTGTGATTCTCTAACATTTTTCCTGAGGCCTGACAGCTCATGTTGTGGTTCATTCTTATCTTGCCATCCCTTTCTTGAGCTCTTGCTTAATTGCTTCATTAAAACTTTCTAACTCATGGAGAAATATTTGGTGACAATTTTCATCTACTTTTTTTCTGATGAGTTTTCTTTATCTGTCCTGCATTTTTCAGGCCCTTTTTCTCTCATTGTGGTGTATTACTTATGTTTACCTATTGGGCCACTTCTATTTTGATTCCTCATCTTTGAGGGATATCAGGTTTTATTGAACCAGTTCTTTTTTTAGAAAGTCCATCAAAGACAAGTGTCAGGGAGCACCTGGGTGGCCTAGTGATTGAGCGTCTGCCCTTGACTCAGGTCCTGATCCCAGAATCCTGGGATGGAGTCCCGCATTGGGCTCCCCCCAGGGAGCCTGCTTCTCCCTCTGCCTAAGTCTCTGCCTCTCTTTCTGTGTCTCTCATGAATAAATAAATAAAATCTTTTTTAAAATTTTTACTTATTTATGATAGTCATACACACACAGAGAGAGAGAGAGGCAGAGACACAGGCAGAAGGAGAAGCAGGCTCCATGCACCGGGAGCCCGACGTGGGACTCGATCCCGGGTCTCCAGGATTGCGCCCTGGGCCAAAGGCAGGCGCTAAACCGCTGCGCCACCCAGGGATCCCAAAATCTTTTTTTTTTTTTAAAGACAAGGGTCAGAGTTGTTTTCCCTGATACCAAAAATTTTCCTTATGTCCCATTTCCTTATGTCTCTGTCCCATTAGACAGAGGTAGCTATGGGGCTGTAGCATGTGCAGTCTCTCCTCTTCCTTGCTGCTTAGGGGAAGACTCCTCTCCAGCACTACCTTGGTGACAGATTACTTCCTGCAAATTGACCTGTCTCTGTTACTCATTATTTTGCCCATTTCTCTATGCTTCTTATTATGGATATCCTGCTCTGTAGTCGCTCTTGTTGTCAACTTGTACGTGCTTTAAGAAATATACAAATTTATTAAGAGACTATTTCTCACACGGAGTGTTCTTAGTACACTAAAAAAAAAAATTAACTACAAATTAATGGAGATGCTATCTGTGAAGGAGTTAGAGCTCAGTATCCTCCCAGGCTTGGTTTCAACAGAGCCTCTAGTCAGGCCAGGAAAGGCAAACAACGGCATGTTTTCTGCCAGCCTTTCTGAGCTCTCTTACATGGCACAGGGGGGAAAGAAACACAGTTTCTTCCTGTCCTGGCAACTAAGCTTGTGTCTGTTAAGAGAAAAATGGGTAACACAAAAGATGCTTAAATCATATCCTATTGCATCTTTAGTTGAAGTGGCTTTTCATCACTAATTTTCTTGGCATTCATCACACTCCATTGTGTTTTCTGTGTTCCCCATTACATGGTAAGCTCTGTGAACACAAGAATGGTGACTGTTTTCTTTACTATTGAATCTCCATCTGCCTCACACATAATTAGTGCTCAGTGCCTACTCAATTTGATTGTCTGGCATTAAAGCTGCAATTCTGATTCTGGACAGAAATTTGTAAGCACAAATTTTGTGCTTACCTCTATATTTTTAAAATATTTTCAATAAATAAGCATTATGTTTGCAAAGAGAATTTTGTTTTAAAATGTGTGAAATAACATTTATGATGTGGTCCTAATTAATTTTTAAAATGCAGATGCATGGAAAAAAACAGAAAGTGACACACTCTTTATCTTGAGGTGCTGTTTTCAGGTCTCTTCTCTTTTCAGGAAATTCATCCACTGCTATGGCTTCATTTATCATCTATATGTTAATGACTCATAAGTCAATATATCCTGAGTTTCAAGATTAATTAATGCCAACAGATTGCATATACTGCAGATATTTCATGTTCAACATGTTTGAAATTGGAGCCATCATTCTCCAGTCCCATATGAAAATGTTTCCACCTCTTGTCTTCTCTGTCTCCGTGGACACAACCACCATCCATCCGGTTGCACCTGCCAGACACCTAGTTATTACTGACTTCTTCCTTCTCTCTCATCCTATATTGCTAGCTTTTCTCAAAGTCTCATTGATTCTGCTTCATTGCTACTTTTCTATAAACATTAATATTTCTCAGACCAATACATGCCTATGATAACAATGCATTTTGTACAGAATTTATGATGAAATTGAATAATTTCCCCCTCCTGTTCTTCCCTAGACATGGTACCACTCTCTAGAGTCCAGTGGGAACCTTTCTCAACTGTTCTGATTTTTAGGTCCTTCTGTTGCTGTGGTTTTCAACCAGAATTTTGCGCCCCCAGGGGAAATCTGTCAGTGACTAGAGACATTTTTAGTTGTCGCAACTGAGGAAAATGGCACTATTGACATCTTGGAAGGTAAAGGCCAGGGATACTGCAATGCACAGAACAGTCTCCAGCCCAAAATGCTTCTAGCGCCAAGACTGAGAACTAGCTTGTGGTTTTCTACAAAATGCCAAAAATACGCTTGTACCTCTAATGACCTTCTGCTATGAAAATAGGACACTGTAGCTCACTTATTTTATAATTCTTCTTCCCCCTCTCTTATTCCTAATGTTTATAGTGTTATTAGTAAGCATAGATTCATTATACAGTCAACAGCTATTTATTGAGCACCATGTGTGCCAGGCACTATTCAAAGCATTTGGAATTTGGTAGCAAGCAAGACAGAATAGCCTTTATGAAGCATGCTTTCTTATGGAGGAAACTGGCCATGAAATCAATTAAAATAAAGTAGCTAAATGTAACTTTAAATGATATACATGAACATTTTTTCCCTAAACTTCCACCAGGATTTGTTCACTTCTCACTTTCTAGAATAAGGATACCAGCTCTACTGTCCTTTATTTTTTCATCATCTTCTACATACCAAGTTATGCCAGCTGTATTTTATTAAGTCTTTTGCCAACTTGAAATATCATTCCCAAGGTGATATGTGAATCATTTTCTAAAACTATACAAAATAGATTTGAGTATTAGGACGCTACATGTCTCAGCAACGAGCATCATTTATACAGTTACAATCATCTAAATTCTGTTCATGATTTTCAACTTATGGAGTTGAAAGCAAAAAATTTACTGGGAGATTCAGTTGTTACAGAACATAATATAAAAATAAACTAAAGGGCACCTAGGTGGCTCAGTCAATTAAGTGTCTGCCTTCAGTTCAGGTCATGATGCTGCAGTCGGGCTCCCAGCTCAGCAGAGAGTCTGCTTTCCCCCTTCCTTCTGCACCTCCCCCTGCTCCTGATAGATTTAGCAATAAAAATAAAAGATGCCCAGTTAAATTTGGATTTCAAGTAAATAATTAATAATTGTTTTAGTATAAGTTTGTCCCATGCAATGTTTGGGGCATACTTATACTGAAAAAATGTTTTATGTTCATTTGAAATTCAATTTTAACTGAGAGTCCTATATTTTATCTGACAGCTCTTTCTAAGGGTCCTCAGTTGGGACAGTTCATGTCTATTCTACATGATTTTTTCCTCCAGCAGGTTAGGTTGGACTTCCACACATGGTGGTTTCAGAGTAGGAAGAGTGCAAGCCCCATGGAAAATGCACTGTTCAAGCCTCTTTATGGGTCATTTTCCTTATTTTCAAACTGCCCCCCAAAATTCACATGGTCAAGTCCAGAGTCAATGTGGGAGGGGACCACACAATGGTATGGATACGGGAAGGCATGGTTCACTGGGAACCATCACTGTAATATTTTCTTAGAGATTCTGCTACTTGTTTTTCCTCCCTTATTTGCCTCTAGTTTTTCTAACCTCTCAACTGACTTTATCAAGTCCCCCTTTGTTCATGAGTTCACCCACTACCTCAAATCCTCTGCCATCTTGTTCCACTTTGGTCTGGTCAACAAAGTGTGCTGTTTAGCTGTTATCTTAAAACTAACCTTTATTGCTTTCCCAAGTGAGGATCACCATTTCCTTGATTCTGTATTTCCCTTTGGCTTGAGTACTACCGGAGGACATTTTCAAATAACTCCTAAGAGGAGGTCTACAGGAGACAAACTTCCTGAATATTTTCAGTCTTTTTTTAAAGATTTTATTTATTTATTCATGAGAGACACACACACAGAGAGAGAGAGAGAAGCAGAGACACAGGCTGTGGGAGAAGCAGGCACCATGCAGGGAGCTCCACGTGGGACTTGATCCCAGGTCTCCAGGATCACGCCCTGGATTGAAGGCAGCGCTAAACCACTGTGCCACCCAGGCTGCCAATATTTTCAGTCTTAAAAACATCTTTACTGTCACCACATAACCCTTGATAGTGTGTTTAGAGATAGGATAATAGAGAAACGCATGTTTTCTAAAGATTTTAAGACACTTATTCATTGACATTGACTATCCAGTGTTATAAATAAGAAGTCTGATGCTAATATGATTTGTAGATGACTTTCCCCCTACCCTCGAAAGATTTTAGAGGGTAAAATCCTCTCTCTTAATCTTTATTATTCTAGACTTATTTTAGGATATGCCTAGGTGAGGATCTTTTTTTATTGGTTGTATTAGGCAAACAGTACATATTTCTTTGTAGTTAAAAAAATAGAGATGGGGCACCTGAGTGGCTCTGTAGATTAAGCATCTGCCTCCAGCTCATGTCATGATCCCCAGGTCCTGGGATCAAACCCAAAGATGGGCTCTCTGCTCATCAAAGTCTACTTCTCCCTCTCCCTCTGCACTTCTCCTTGCTTGTGTACTCTCTGTCGTAAATACATAAAATCTTCTAAAAATTAAAAAAAATAAAAAGAGAGATACAGGGAAAAATGAGATTATATGTACAAATCATTCATAATTAATAATTATGAACACTTTCTTGCATTTGTTTAAAAGATTTGTATTAGCAGATCAAATTAAACAACATAAACCATTGGAGTCACACTTTGTTCCATCCCTTCCCAGAGGTAATTGATATTGTAAAATTGATGTGCATCTTTCAGTATGCACTTTAAATTACTCTAGAAATAAATGTATCAAAATACTATATAGGATTGTTTCATATGCCTAAAATTATATAAATGGCATTATACCATATCTTTCTACAAATTGCTCATTTCACACATTAGGTTACTGAGAATTGTCTAGACTGAAATATAGAAATCTAGCCCACTCATTTTTACTGCTTTATAAATTCTGTTATATAAATATATGATGGATTCCCTATTCAAAAACCTACACAGCAAACATCAACCTTACTGCTGAAACATCAACCATTAAAATGGGAAACAAGACAAGCATGCACTGTAACATCAATACTGCTGCTCTGGAGGTCTTTGACAGTACAATGAGATAAGAAAAAGAAATGAGCTATAAAATATTGTACAGGAAAAGACAAAACTGTCATAATTTGTAAATTATGTTTATGTACTTAAAATTCAGAAAAAGAAGCAAAATAAACTAACAAGAGAGTTCACAAAAATGACTATAGAATGATAATGCTACACCAGGAACTTTCATATGAATGAACAATAATTGTTTCTTATTAAATTTATTTTGGAATAGAAATATATATATATGTACAAAATTCAAAAAGCACAAAAAAAAACAGAAAAAATTAGTCTCTCACTGAATTTTTCCTATGCACACCCAATATATCTGTCAAGAGGTAGAAACTGCTATGCCTTTCTTTGTATATCATTACAAAGATAATTTTACACTCTAGAAAATGTAAAATCACATGTATGATACAATAACATAGTTAATATTGATGAAAATACAGACAACACACTTTATTCAACTTGCTATTCTCTCACACAAGTAAAGTAATTTTGATGAGAGAAGAAACCAGTCCCCACTTCCCCATGTTGCTAAAGTAGGCCAGAGGACAGTTTCCTATAGGCAGGAGTATGTCCTGAGAAGGAACCTGGGGCAGAGGCTTGCTCACAAGCACCAACACCCACCTCCCTGCTCACACACAAGGCACCTGCCATAGGGGCCCCAGTGAGCTGAGGGCCCCTGAGTGAGAGTTTCCTGGGAGACAGCTGTGCCTCAGGGAGAGGCTTCACACCAGGGAGCCACAGAGGGGATGCTCGGCTGCGTGCATGAGCATCCCAGACATGTCACACAGCAGCATGAGAATGGAGTGATAAATGGTGCTGGTTTAGTCTGTTATCCATTTGGGGGAAGAAGTAAAGTTGGACCACACCTCCGACCTTGCATGAAGGTAAATTCCAAGTAGATCTGTGAGACAACCCTTGAAGTGGAAAAGCGTGAAGGCGAGGGCGGGGCAAGATGGCGGAGGAGTAGGGTCCCCAAGTCACCTGTCCCCACCAACTTACCTAGATAAGTTTCAAATCATCCTGAAAACCTACGAATTCGACCTGAGATTTAAAGAGAGAAGAGCCGGAACGCTACAGAGAGAAGAGTTTGCGCTTCTAACAAGTACAACTCATTTTTAGCCACTCTGCACTGAGCAAAATGACTAGAAAGAAGAACTCACCACAAAAGAATCAGAAACAGTACTCTCTGCCACAGAGGTACAGAATTTGGATTACAATTCGATGTCAGAAAGCCAATTCAGAAGCACAATTATAAAGCTACTGGTGGCTCTGGAAAAAAGCATAAAGGATTCAAGAGACTTCATGACTGCAGAATTTAGATCCAATCAGGCAGAAATTAAAAATCTATTGAATGAGATGCAATCCAAACTGGAGGATCTAACGACGAGGGTTATTGAGGGTTATTCATCCAAGATAGGCAGAAACTGAAAGAATATGTGACCGCCAAACCGGCTCTGCAAGAAATATTAAGGGGGGACTCTGTAAAAGAAAGAGGAGGACACCCAAAGAAATAATCCACAAAAACAGGGACTGAGTAGGTATTATGATGACACTAAATTCATATCTTTCAATGGTAACTCTGAACGTGAATGGGCTTAACGATCCCATCAAAAGACGCAGGGTTGCAGGGCTTCAGACTGGATAAAAAAGCAAGACCCATCTATTTGCTGTCTACCAGAGACTCATTTTAGACCTAAGGACACCTACAGCCTGAAAATGAAAGGTTGGAGAACTATTTACCATTCAAATGGTCCTCAAGGAAAAGCGTGAAGGCATTAAGAAACCATGTAGGAGGGGCACCTGGGTGGCTGAGTCAATTACGCAGCTGCCCTTGGCCCAGGTCATGAACCCGGTGTCCTGGGATCGAGCCCCCACATCGGGCTCCCTGCTGGATGGGCAGCCTGTTTCTCTCTCTTCAACACTTTTGCTCTCTCTCTCTCTCTCTCTTTCTCTCAAATAAATAAATAAATAAATAAATAAATAAATAAATAAATGAAATATTTTTAAAAAGGAAACCCTACAGAAGACTCTTTCTGTAATCAGGGCATGAGGGAGGGCATCCTAAGCCACACACAAAAACAAGAGGCAATAAGGGAAAAGCAGTCTTCCCTCAGGGGGAACAGGAGGCCAGGAGCAAAGAGAGGAGGGAAGTGACAGAGGGTGGGTGGGGTGATGCATGCAGCATGAGTGGCAGACAAGGGATTGATTGGCCAATCCTCTGCAGGACTGTGCTGGACTATAGTGAGGCACCCATCTAAATCCTAGACCAAGGGAGCCCCCAGAAGGGATCCTGGGGCCAGTCATGGCCACAGTGGTCAAACTCTAAGCCGAATGGTGCTGTGGTGGCTTAGACATAGGCTTGGTGAGGGCTGTGCCTATCTGTGGGTGGCACACATCAAAGTGAGGGGATGGTGGTTGAAACCGGGCGAGGAGGCAAAGTTTGAGACTGGATGTATGCGGTGGGAAGCTGGACGTCTGCAACCTCCTGTGTGTGCACTTATTGGGGGCCAGGTGAGTGTGGGGGTTAAATCACAAAATCCCCAGGAGAGGTAGCAAGCTGGGGAGGCACTGGGAGTTAGTGTGCAGCCAGTACTTACAGGCACCAAATGTAGATGTCATCAGGAGATGAAAAGAAGCAAAACCGGGTCTTTTCGGGAGCTGGTAGGCAGTCTGTGGGAACTAGGCCCCTCAGAGTGACCCAAGAGGCAGGCTAGGCTGGGGTGGGCCCCATCAAGGCAGGGCACTTCCCCACACAGTGTTGACAGCTGCAGCTTTGATGACCTTGTCAAGTGTTTACCATGGAGAAGCCCAGAAAGAATCTGTTAGTTGCAGCAGGCAGGTAGGCAAGTTTGGTGCTTGGTGGTCCCATGCTGTTTCATTTTGAATTAGGTATGGGAGGGGGCACCATGGTCTTCCTGGTGCTGATAGCCTCTCAATGTCTTAATCAGGTCCTGACTGGCAGGCCTGCTCCCGAATCCCTTCCACTGGCCCTAGGGCTCCTGCCCTGGCACAGCAACCAACCAAGGGATAAAGGGCAGACCGGGGGCCTGAGCTACCAGACAGGGGAGTGTTTGGGGGAGGGCAGGGCCAACAGATGCACAGGAGGCTTTTGCCTTGGGCCAAGACTACACCCTGGAGACCCTTGGATGCCAAGGCTTGCCTGTGACAGACAGTTGCTCAGGAGATGAGCAGAAAGTCTCCAAGGCCCTCCTTGGGTTAGAAGTCAGCTGTGGCCTGAAAGTGCCAAGTGCCTGCCTTGGAGACGGAGGACAACTGTGCCAGCACTCAGATGGAGATTTGGCAGAGCACAGAGGAGGAGGGAAGTGCCTGTTAATTTGGGACCCCCATCCAGGAGGAAGTAGAAAATCTCCTGCCTTCGTGCTGAGGTTAAAGAGGTGTCTGTCGCTGAAGACAGCAAAGACCAAAGCATGCTCCACTGGGACAAGTGAGTGTGGGAGCTGCCTGCAGAGCAAACTGACTGGAAACATTGCCCAGTCCACCTGAGGCTGGCTTGGGAGAAAGGGGTGGTCGCATTAGCAACTCTTAGCAAACATGACAGGATCCAGCAGTCAGCAGAGGAAGCCCAGGGAGGGTGGCACCCAGCGTGCGTGCGTGTGTGTGTGTGTGTGTGTGTGTGTGTGTGCGCGTGCGTGCGTGTGTGTGTGTGTGCGCGTGCGTGTGTGTGTGTGTGTGTGTTTGTGTGTGTGCGCGCGTGCGCGCGCGCGCGTCCTGCTGGGGGTGTGGCGTCACAGCAACCACAAGTCACATGCTGGCCATCTAAGGTGCCAGTGCCTGGGAAAAGGCAGTGTCCCCACTGCAGGTTAGAAGACTCCCCAGAGATGGTCCTGGGAGCTGGCAGACAACCACCCGCACTTGCTAGTCAGCCCAAAGTGCGGGGCAGATGGGTACAAGCTGAAGAGTTGTGATCTACCCGCAACCCAAACTCTAGGAGAATGGAGGAAAAAATAAGACTATGGTCTGTGTGGAGGAGAGCAGTCAGAGGGCAGAGCACACATACAGTGCTGATGCCCGGGGCACAGGGCTCAGACAGCATCCCAGCGAGACAAGGAGAGGGCAATAGGCACAGAGACAGCACTGCCTAAGGGAAGGGAACCTGGCTTTGGTGATGCAGGGGCCAAGGGTTGCCGGGAGGGGTCTGGCAGTGCTGGGAGGGGTGGCAGCATGAGTCGTCCGGATCCACAGAGTGGTTCTGTACACAGGGCTGGGTTCCTCCTTTCCTCCAAGTGGTGTCAGGAGCTTGGATGCGGGGAGGGGCAGAGCTGTCTCCCGATGGACCAGCCATAGCCCTGCCAGGAACCCCAGCGTCTGCCTTACCACCCTGATGGGGAGTTCGTGGGGAGGGGGGTGCTTCACTGGCCCCTTCTTGGATGTCACTAAAGGTACCGGGGAGAGGCCAGAAAGGAGGCTTCCCCAAAGGAAGCGGGGCCAACCCTTCTCACTCTGCCAGGGATTTGGGCTTGGGGTCCCAAGGAAGGCAGTGGGCCTGGAGGTAGGTTTAACAGCTGCTTCGCAGGACAGAGAGAACTATACCACGCAGCAAAGGACAACTGTCATTGCCATTCTTGTGCATTAAATGCACAGAGGTGCGTTGCCGAGTGGTCCCCAAGGCTGTGCAGACAAGCCCCAAGGATACTGACCTTCTGTCTAGGCTGGCAGTTAAGGAAAGGCATCTTCATTGAGGGATTGCTCTGCTCCAGGTGCCAGACTCTGAGTCACCTGCTTCACAGGTGCTGTCTCCTTGAGTCCTAATTCCACACAGCCCACCTCTGCTCCCTTGCTTCCGCCCCCAGCACCCAGCCCCTTCTTGAGGCTTATATTGAGCCATGCAGCCAGCCTCTCCCCCTGCCTCCTAGGAGCACTGAGAAGTGTGCACCTGTCAGGGAGCAAGCACCCTACTTAGGTCGCATTGGTTGCATATTTTTGTCTTCCTCTGCATGTAGACTGTAAACTCAAGGACAAGTTCCATGTCTTGCTTTTGTCAATCAAAGCACACAACTTTATTGATGATACATACAAACATAGGCGTGGGTGGGTGAAGTTAAGTCAGTACAGCACAGAGAAAGGCAGTGTACTTTTTGGATCAACGGGTTCACCATCCATCACCTCGCAAAGGAGGAGTAAAGGAAAAAGAATTCAACCTAAGCAGCAACAGATGCATTTTCAGCACGAGCCCGATATGCGTCTGGTCTCCCCCAAACGGTCCAGCTTAGACAGGGAGACCAGCACAGGCAAGGCATCCCTCGCGGTGCTCTAATATGATGTTCTGTAGCCACAGCTGGCAGCTGAAAGGATCCCTTTGCCACACGAGGAAGGCCGCAAGGGAGTCATTGACAATGCACGTTGCCTGCAGACTGACTGCAAAACCAAGGAGTCACTCAAAGCTCTGTGAGAACCCCTGCCTGGCCCCTAAGAGTGTGGTCCTCGATTTAGCAAGTGTAACTTTCACCCCGTGATGTGGTGATTGGCTAAGGCTGGATCTCCGATGGCATCCACTGCAGATTCTCTGCATGAGAACGACACGAGTGTGTGTTCACCGGAAGGGTTTTGGGTGGATTCGGTTCCATTCTGTTCGAGGTGGCCATTTAAGAGGCCAGGGTTTGCGGGAGAACCTGTCTGTTGGCGTTCCTGATAAAGAGGGACGTGAAGGAGAGCAGCATTTGGGCCCCCAGCAATTCCCCTGCCAAGACAGGCTTTTCAGACAAACCTATCAACAGTTTCAAAACCTGAACCTCAGCACATTCACTTCCCTCTGATATCAAAGGAAACTTCACGTCTGAAATGGGCTTGGCAAGCATGTTATTAATAACTGTCATGCTTATTAACAAATTTAATCCGGCCTGCTGCAGAAATGAGTTGCAGCAATGTGACACAGTCTCCCGACACACTTCATTGACGTACATCTTAATCTGGCCCTGATTTTCAACACTTGCATTCAAGTTATCCAGAGCACATAAAGCCTTCTCCTTAATAGCAGGGTGGGGAGTGAGGATCGTGTTTCCAACAATGGGGAGACTGGCCAAATGACTATTGATATCGTGGCTAAATGAAAACCCAGCATCCTTGAGCTGAGCAAACCACATTTTTCCCTGAAAGAAAGGATGCCTGGAGAGGTCAAGAATACAGCTAAAATTGTTATATCTTCAGCATCACCAAAAAACAGGTAATTTTAGTTGGGGAAAGGTTGATTCTCTTTTATTCATACAGTGTCCTCCTGGGAGGCCCCATGTTCTTACTACGCATGGTTCATTCAGCCAGATACCATGGACTTATCTTTTCCTAGATCCTTAATTGTCCTCATCTTGCGTGATGTTCCCTGCTCTGCTCATCTTTTAGTGTGGTTGCACCCTTCTCTAATTAGTGAGTAAGCACTTCAGTAAATTCTACCCCTGACCTCCAGATCTGTTTACATTAAATCACCTACTTGAGCACATCCAACGTATGCAAATCACAGAAGTTCACCCTCTTGCAAATGCTATATAATTGTGATGATTGCTGGACATTCGTTTCCTAGACACAAATTGTGCTAACTGCTATCCAATAGGGCAATGCAAATACATAGATATTTTATCTGAGTTTCCTCAGATGGATATGTCAACACTCAGAATACAAGGATATCAATACCTTTCTCTCCTCACCAAGGGTCTAAATTTTCAAATGTTTCTTCTTTGGCTTTTTCCTCCTTTATATTCATTCCCTCTGCTTCCTCTATACTCATTTCCCCTGTTTCCTCAGAGGTACAACACTGGACTTTTCCAGCACCAAAGTAAGAAGGAAGGAGACCAAAGGCTGGGAGAGGAAGATTCTGAGTTACCTCTGGACCTTGTATCCTGACTTGGATATCTCTACCCTCCACTGGTTATCTCCAGGATATCACACTCTATAGAGCAATTTCCTTCCTTCCTTGCCTAAATTTATGTCTACAGTTAAGCAAGAGAGAACGGGGATCGGTAGATGTACTGGCACATAAGTGCCCTCTCCCTAGAGTGAGAAATCTAGTTTTCAAATGTCTCCTATTTAGATCTCAGGCACCCCCTCCACCCTGTGTTCCAAACACTTTTATCATCCCACCCCACTCCCACCCCCAAATGCTTACTTTTTCCATTTCCTTGCCCTCCAGCCTCTCTCTTGACCTCGTTTATCTCCCTTCATATGCCCACCTTCCCCTCATTTTTGCCCCATTGATTTTGTTGCTGCTTCTCTCAGAGCCAAAAAGGATTGTGATTAAGCATTGCTTTCCTTTTTTTTTTTTTTTAAGACAGACAGGGTTGGGTTGAGGAATGGGCTCTGGTTGCAAGTTTGCCTCTACCATCCCCCTGTGGCAGTTCAAACTCCAGATTTCCTTGAAGAAACACTTTAGTTTTTACTAAGTTTCATATCCTTTTTCTCTTTCTTTCCCTTGAGATGTGCCGCCCTCTACAGACAAACAAGGAAACCAAAAGATAGCGGTTGGTGAAGATTTAGTTCTGGGTGGTAAACCACAATTCTTAGCTTTTATGGATTCAGGACTCTATCAAATGATTCTCACTTTTCTTTTTTTAAGATTTTATTTATTTATTCATGAGAGACACACAGAGAGAGGCAGAGACACAGGCAGAGGGAGATGCAGGCTCCCTGTTGGGAGCCTGATGTGGGACTCGATTCCAGGACCCCAGGATCATGACCTGAGCCAAAGGCAGACGCTCAACCACTGAACCACCCAGGTGCTCCCAATTCTCACCTTTCACTCTTGTATTCCAGCATCAACTCTCCCCATGACCCCGTCCATAATCTAGAGAACTAAAATGAACTAGTGGGTAACCTGGGGGTGTAGGGAAACCTGACTCTACCCCTTCAGGTCTCTGCCTCAAACCCCATCCTGACTCCAAGATTCCCCAGATAATGTTCATTCTCACACCAACCCGAGCACAACCAGAAAATTTTCTTCCTTCCTCACTCAGCTACGAACACATCTCTCTAAGTTAGACAGGGAGCTGATGGAAAGACCAAAAAGACCACCTCTTCACTATTCTTGGTAACCTGAAATACACATCACCAATGAGCTATGATCCCTTTCCACCCAAGTTCCCCTTCCACCATCAGTGATTCAAGAGTGTGCCCACTTCTCTCCCTTCCCCCAGTGCATCAGACCTGTCATCCATTTTTTATTTACCACTCTTAAAAGCCAAAAGAAAATACATTTCCATTGTGTTAAGATTTGTCTTTCTCTAATTTTCAGGGAAAAAATTTATCTTCTCATGGAGCAACTATTTATACTTTTTTTCTTCTTCTAGAATACAGGAAGCAATAAATAGCTCATCTCTTCACTCCCTCTCTGCTCAGCCACTAATATCCATCATGTCTCTTGGATCCAGGAAAAAGCAGATTTCATGAAATAAGGCATGAAAGGGAAATTTGAAATATTTATTCATTGTCTCCACTCATATGTCTTGGAAATACTAGATTTTTAAAAATATATGTACATGATTTCATGTGTTTAGGGAGTTCTTTGCGGTGACTTTTGTCAAAATGACACCACTGGTTATTTCTGAGAATAAGATTTAAGACAAAACACATGTTAGCTGCAGTGCCAACTGTTAAGGTCAATAGGACACAGAGATAAACAAATCTGTCTCTTGGGCAAGATCACCTGGCTTTCCAGATAGACCCACACAAGGCAGCATTTACCTTGCTTAGTTTGCTACACTCCAGGCCTCAAATCTTAATTTTGTCTTCAGTCCAAAAATATGCACAACTGATGACCTTACACACAACAGAAATGCATGCATATGTTCACCAAAAGACACATATAAGGATGTTTATAGTAGCACTATTCATAATAGCCCCAAACTGGAAATATTCCAAATATCCATCAATAATAGAATAAATAAATAAGATACAGTATATTCATAAATGGGATTTATTTTTATAGCTATTTTCCAGTGACACTTTTTTTAATTTTTTATTTATTTATGATAGTCACAGAGAGAGAGAGAGGCAGAGACACAGGCAGAGGGAGAAGCAGGCTCCATGCACCGGGAGTCCGACGTGGGATTCGATCCCGGGTCTCCAGGATCGCGCCCTGGGCCAAAGGCAGGCGCCAAACCGCTGCGCCACCCAGGGATCCCATAAATGGGATTTATATTCATAAATGGCAATGAATATCATTGCAACAATATGGATTAACTTCCCAGACTATGTTAGCAAAAAAAAAGATACAAAAGAATATATACCATGTGATTGTACTTACATAAAGTTTAAAGAACACACAAAAAATTAATCTATGGTGTTAGAAATCTGAATAGTGGTTACCCTTGGTATGTGTTATTGGCTAGATAGGGGGATGGAGGAAGCTTCCACTATGAAGTTAATTTTTTGTTTCTTGCTCATTTTATGAATATTTACTGAGATGAACACTTAAGATTTGTAGAATTTGTTGTATATTTGGTATACTTTAACAAAAATTTACCAAAAGGCCTCAATGGTGAGTTACAGAAATGGGAGATGAGTAAATGAAACCAATCTTCCTGCTGATCTAGGTACCCAGAACCAAACATTTTTTAACTTCCCTGAGGGTACTAGAAGGCTAACAAGATAGTTAGGACTAACTGGTTCAGAATAGGATTGGGGGAAGTTGAGCTTTAATGTAAGGCCACTTTTCCCAGTGTACAGTTGTTGAGAGGCTAGGCAGAATTTTGGACAGCCTCTGAAGGCTAGGGAGACAGATATTGTAATCAAAATCTTGCCTAGAGGTGAACCTGATGAAGCCCAGTGTCTTTTAGATTGTGATGCTGAAAAAGCTGCACCTCAGAGTCAGAATTAACAAGAGATAGACAAGCTGTCACAAGTATATCAGTTTAATTTTTAATAATCTCAATCACTGGAAAGTAGAATAAGGTAATCACAGAGTGCTAACACTCCTACATGCCTAACAGCACAAATATAAATTTTCTTTGGAGGGAAAAGATGTCATTCTCAAATTATTTCTGAAGTTTTATAAAATACAATATTTGACACATAATAGAGAACAAACAAATACACAAGAAGACAGGACAAAATTAACAGAAATCATCAGAAATGATAGACAATAGAAAAAGACTCATTGGGGCCTCAGATATTAGGGTTGTCAGACATAGATTTTAAATAAATAAGCTTACTATGTTTAATGACATAAAGGACAATATAGAGGATTTTTGCAGATAAATGGAAACTATAAAAAAGCATAAAACAGAAATTCTATGGGAATCCCTGGGTGGCTCAGCGGTTTAGCGTCTGCCTTTGGCCCAGGGCATGATCCTGGAGTCCCGGGATCAAGTCCCACGTCGGGTTCCCTGCATGGAGCCTGCTTCTCCCTCTGCCTGTGTCTCCGCCTCTCCCTCTCTCTGTGTGTCTCATGAATAAATAAATAAACTGTTTTTTAAAAAAAAGAAATTCTAGAACTGAAAAATTTAAAAATCTTAAATAAGAACTAAATAAAAGGGCAGTGTGCCTGGGTGGCTCAGTCAGTTAATCATCCAACTCTTGATCTCAGCTCAGGTCTTGATCATAGGGTCATGAGTTGAATCTGCATTGGACTCCATCCCCAACTGGGGAAAAAAAACTGAATAGATGGATTTAACAGCAAAGTATACATGGATGAAGAGAAAATTATTGACCAAGAAGGTAGGTTGAAAGAAATGATCTAGAATAAATTCCAGAGTCACAGAAGATTTAAAAAATTAAGAATGGATAAGAGAGCATACAGAGGGAAGTTTTAACATATGTGGACTTAAATTTAGGAGGGGAGGAAAAAAAGAAATTTACAGAGGAGAGAATGAGACATAAGTAATATCTGGAAAAGTAATGGTTGAGAATTTTCTGAACTTTGCAAAACATGAAGCCACATATAAGAAGCCCTTAAAATCTGAAGCAAGGTCAATTTTAGAAAATCACACCTATTCATATTATAGTAAAAATACTGAAAACCAAAGACAAGAAAAATATCTTAAAGTATCTGTAAAATAAAAACCTTAGATTACCTTCAAAGGGATAAGAAGTAGACAGATAGTTGACTTTTTACAGGAAAAATAAAGCCAGACAATGGGATAGATAAACCATTAGCCAGCCTTATTAAAAAGAAGAGAGAAAAGACTCAAATTAATAAAATCATGAATGGGGATGCTTGGGTGGCTCAGCCATTGAGCGTCTGCCTTTGGCCCAGGGCGTGATCCTGGAGACCCGGAATCAAGTCCCACATCAGGCTCCCTGCATGGACTCTGCTTCTCCCTCTGCCTGTGTCTCTGCCTCTGTGTGTGTGTGTGTGGGTGTGTCTCTCATGAATAAATAAATAAAATCTTTAAAATAAATAAATAAATAAATAAATAAATAAATAAATAAAATAAAATCTTGAATGAGAAAGGAGAGATCACTACCAACACCAAGGGAATACAAACGATTTTAAAAACATATTATGAGCATCTATACGCCAATAAATTAAGCAATGTAGAAGAAATGGACGCATTCCTGGAAAACCACAAACTACCAAAACTGGAACTGGAAGAAATAGAAAACCTGAACAGGCCAATAACCAGGGAAGAAATTGAAGCAGTCATCAAAAACCTCCAAAGACACAAAAATCCAGGGCCAGATGGCTTCCCAGGGGAATTCTATCAAACGTTTAAAGAAGAAACCATACCTATTCTACTAAAGCTGTTCAGAAAGATAGAAAGAGATGGAATACTTCCAAACTCGTTCTATGAGGCCAGCATCACCTTAATTCCAAAACCAGACAAAGACTCCACCAAAAAGGAGAATTATAGACCAATATCCCTGATGAACATGGATGCAAAAATTTTCAACAAGATACTAGCCAATAGGATCCAACAATACATTAAGAAGATTATTCACCATGACCAAGTGGGATTTATCCCCTGGATGCAAGGCTGGCTCAACACTCGTAAAGGAATCAATATGATTCATCATATCAGCAAGAGAAAAAACAAGAACCATATGATCCTCTCAATAGATGCAGAGAAAGCATTTGACAAAATACAGCATCCATTCCTGATCAAATCTCTTCAGAGTGTAGGGATAGAGGGAACATTCCTCAACATCTTAAAAGCCATCTATGAAAAGCCCACAGCAAATAATGGGGAAACACTGGGAGCCTTTCCCCTAAGATCAAGAACAAGACAGGGATGTCCACTCTCACCACTGCTATTCAACAAAGTAATAGAAGTCCTAGCCTCAGCAATCAGACAGCAAAAAGACATTAAAGGCATTCAAATTGGCAAAGAAGAAGTCAAACTCTCCCTGTTGGCAGATGACATGATACTTTACATAGAAAACCCAAAAGACTCCACCCCAAGACTGCTAGAACTCATACAGCAATGAGGCAGTGTGGCAGGATACAAAATCAATGCCCAGAAATCAGTGGCATTTCTAGACACTAACAATGAGACTGAAGAAAGAGAAATTAAGGAGTCAATCCCATTTACAATTGCACCCAAAAGCAGAAGATACCTAGGAATAAACCTAACCAAAGAGGTAAAGGATCTATACCCTAAAATCTACAGAACACTTCTGAAAGAAATTGAGGAAGACACAAAGAGATGGAAAAATATTCCATGCTCATGGATTGGAAGAATTAATATTGTGAAAATGTCAATGCTACCCAGGGCAATTTACACGTTTAATGCAATCCCTATCAAAATACCATGGACTTTCTTCAGAGAGTTGGAACAAATTATTTTAAGATTTGTGTGGAATCAGAAAAGACCCTGAATAGCCAGGGGAATATTAAAAGAGAAAACCATAGCTGGGGGCATCACAATGCCAGATTTCAGGTTGTACTACAAAGCTGTGGTCGTCAAGACAGTGTGGTACTGACACAAAAACAGACACATAGATCAATAGAACAGAATAGAGAATCCAGAAGTGGACCCTGAACTTTATGGTCAACTAATATCGACAAAGCAGGAAAGACTATCCACTGGAAAAGAGACAGTCTCTTCAATAAATGGTGCTGGGAAAATTGGACATCAACATGCAGAAGAATGAAACTAGACTACTCTCTTGCACCATACACAAAGATCAACTCAAAATGGATGAAAGATCTAAATGTGAGACAAGATTCCATCAAAATCCTAGAGGAGAACACCAGCAACACCCTTTTTGAACTTGGCCACAGTAACTTCTTGCAAGATACATCCATGAAGGCAAGAGAAACAAAAGCAAAAATGAATTTTTGGGACTTCATCAAGATAAGAAGGTTCTGCCCAGCAAAAGAAACAGTCAACAAAACTCAAAGACAACCTACAGAATGGAAGAAGATATTTGCAAATGACAGATAAAGGGCTAGATTCCAAGATCTATAAAGAACTTATTAAACTCAACAGCAAAGAAACAAACAACCCAATCATGAAATGGGCAAAAGACATGAACAGAAATCTCACAGAGGAACACATAGACATGGCCAACAAGCACATGAGAGAATGTTCCGCAACCCTTGCCATCAGGGAAATACAAACCAAAACCACAATGAGATACCACCTCACACCAGTGAGAATGGGGAAATTTAACAAAGCAGGAAACAACAAATGTTGGAGAGGATGTGGAGAAAGGGGAACCCTCCTGCACTGTTGGTGGGAATGTGAACTGGTGCAGCCACTCTGGAAAACTGTGTGGAGGTTCCTCAAAGAGTTAAAAATAGATCTGACCTTTGATCCAGCAATTGCACTGCTGGGGATTTACCCCAAAGGTACAGAATCAGTGAAACGCCAGGACACCTGCACCCCGATATTTCTAGCAGCAATGTCCACCATAGCCAAACTGTGGAGGGAGCCTCAGTGTCCATCGAAAGATGAATGGATAAAGAAGATGTGGTCTATGTATACAATGGAATATTACTCAGCCATTAGAAACAACAAATACCCACCATTTGCTTCGACGTGGATGGAACTGGAGGGTATTATGCTGAGTGAAATAAGTCAATCGGAGAAGGACAAACGTTATATGGTCTCATTCATTTGCGGAATATAAAAAATAGTGAAAGGGAATAAAGGGGAAAGGAGAAAAAATGAGTGGGAAATATCAGAAAGGGAGACAGAACATGAGGGACACCTAACTTTGGGAAACGAACTAGGGGTAGTAGAAAGGGAGGTGGGCAGGGGGTGGGGGTCACTGGGTGACAGGCACTGAGGGGGGCACTTGATGGGATGAGCACTGGGTGTTATTCTATATGTTGGCAAATTGAACACCAATAAAAAATAAATTTATTTTAACAAAAGCCAGACAATGGAAGAATATTATTAAAGTGTTGAAAGGAAATTAATGCCGATTTAGATCTACTCCCATAGACAATATTATTTACCTGTGTCAGTGAAGTAAGGGCATTCTCAGGCCAAAAAAAATATCAGTAGCAAATTCATACTAGAAGAAATTCTAAAAGTTGTTCTTCAGACATAATGAAAATTTATCTTCCTACAAAGTAGGAAGAAAAGAAGCACAAAGGAAAGTGCAAATATGTGAATCTTGACTATATGAAACAATTGTAAGAATGCTTAAAACATTGAAATATAAAGACAATAAGGTTGAAAACATATAGAAAGTTGGAATGCATGACAACAATGGCATATAAATTGAGATGAGGGTAAGTGGAGTTAGCATTTTAAATCCTGTGGATTCTCTGGAAAAGGGGTAAAAATACCAATTCATAATAAACTTTGAAAAATGAAGAATTAAAATTTAAAAAAAGAAAAATCAAGAATCTATTCTGTAATATATAATCACTTAACAATAGTAAATTGGTACAATTATCAAGCTAATAGAAGAAAAAGGAATAATAAAATATTCAATAAATCCAAAAGAAGATGAGAAAGAAATTGGGACGTAGAGTAGGCAGGTCAAATAGAAATCACTAAATAAGATAAGAAATTAAATCCTAAATGTATCAGAGATTACATTAAATAAAAACAGACCAAATGCTTCCATTCAAACACAAATATTGCAATATTGGATAAAAATAACAAAACCCAGATAGATGCTGTTCACAAAAGATACATCTAAAAACTTGAAGATACAGAAAATTTGAAAGTGCAAAAATAGGAAAAAATATATACCATGAAAACAGTAACTAAAAGTTAGTAAAGAGATACTAATATCCAAGAAAATGGGCTTTACATCAAAAAGCATTACTACAGATAAGGAGGGTTACTTCATGAGGAAAAATGTATAATCCACCAGAAAAATATAACAATTCTAGATTTGTATACATCTAATAAAATAGCTTCAAAATATATAAACCAGAAATGGACAGTATGACAAATAATAATAGAGTGGAAGATTTTAATATATCCCTTTTCTTAGCTGACAGAATAAGCAAATAAAAATAGCACAGATATAAAAGACTTGAACATGATTAGCAAACTTGACGTAATTAGTTCAAACTTTGGTTGGCATGAGACTGTACAAAAGATACATTATTTTTTTAATATTTTATTTATTTATTTATTTATTTATTTATTTATTTATTTGAGAGAGAGCACAAGCAGAGGAGAGGGGCAGCGAGAGAAGCTGACTCCCCACTGAGCAGGGAGCACAATGCAAGGCTCCATCCCAGGACTCCAGGAACCATGAAGGCAGACGATTAACCAACTTAGCCACCCAGGCCCCACCCCAAAGATACATTATTTTTAAAAATATATGGAATATGTATAAAAATTGACCATATGTGGGGCCATACATCAAGTTTTAACATTTCAGAAAGATTAAAATCATACAGAGTATGTTCCCTAACCATGGTGCAACTAACTAGAAATCAATAATAAAAGTGCAACTAAAAACCCACATATTATTTGGAATTAGGAAATACATTTCTAAATAATGCATGGGAAGAAAAGTGTAATTAAAATTAGAAAACATTTTGCATGGGATGGTAATGAAAATATTATGCTCAAAGTTGTGAAAGATACTCTGCTCCTGGCTATAATGGTCTACTAATAGAAGACCAATCCTCCCACTTAGGACAAGAAAAACTGAAGTATAGTTATTGTATTTAAACAGATGAAATTATTTAAGGACATCAGAGAGCTTCCAAAGCAGCCAGGATTGAGCTACCAAAATCCTGGAGAGAAGAGAAACTTATAGGTGAAACCTGACATTTTACACCTATTCTCCTCTTGAGACATTGACCAGTTCATTATCAACATAGGTCAAGAGGCTGAAAACAAGCTGTGAAGAGGCAGAAACCTGAATAGAGTTGTCAGGAGTCACACATAGCTAAATCTAGATTCAAAATCTAGGGATCCCTGGGTGGTGCAGCAGTTTAGCACCTGCCTTTGGCCCAGGGTGCAATCCTGGAGACCTGGGATCGAGTCCCACATTGGGCTCCCGGTGCATGGAGCCTGCTTCTCCCTCTGCCTGTGTCTCTGCCTCTGTGTGTGTGTGTGTGTGTGTGACTATCATAAATAAAAAATTTTTTTAAAAATCTAGAACTCAGAACCAACTAGACAGCCAGGTTTTGATGGGCTAATATCCTGGAGAAAAGGAAATTACAAAGAAATTAAATGAGCAGTCTGAGTTAATTTTCTCCTTTATGCATTCACCAATTCTTAATAGGTATAGAGCTAGAAGTAAAGAAACCAAGTAGAAAGAGGCAATTGAGAGACTGGGAAGATAAAGCTTTGGCAGCTTCAAAGTACAGAGGAAAATTTTAAAATGGAGTTTGGGGACTTCCAAGATTGAGGGAACTGATAAATTCCCCAGGTTGTCAGAACCCCTGAAGGATTACACCTTAGAAGTAAGAGTGAACTGGAAATAGAATAGATCTGACAAAGATTGAAATCCAACCTCAAAATAGTTCAATTCTTCATTCACTTAAGCTAATTTACTTTTATACTGCCTTTGCAAAGCAAAAGAAAATCCTCTACGAATAAAGAAAATATCATCTCAATTTTCTAGAATTTTCATCCATGTTCAACATTCAAACCGAACCATACCAAGAGACATGACAAATGGAAATTATTTTTAAAAGGAGAAAAAGAAACCAAGAGAAAAAAAAATAGACAAAAGAAATAGACCTATAGGAGATAAAGCTATTGGATGTATCAAGCATAGACTATTTTTTTGAAGATCTTATTTATTTATTCATGAGAGAGTGGCAGAGACATAAGCAGAGGGAGAAACAGGCTCCCTGTGGCAAGCCTGATGCGGGACTCGATCCTAGGACCCCAGGATCATGCCCTGAGCTGAAGGCAGCCACTCAACCGCTGAGCCACCCAGGCATCCCACAGACTTTGAAAGGAAGGGGAGGTGGGCTGGGGGATGTGGTGACTGGGTGACAGGCACTGAGGGGGGCACTTGACAGGATGAGCACTAGGCAAATTGAACTCCAATAGAAAAATATACCAAAAAAATAAAATTATGATTAATATGTTCAAGAAAATAGATAACAAGGTAGACAATTTCACCCACAAACTGAAATGGGGGAGGAAGGAATAAATGGAAATTCTAAAACTAAAAATGTAATAGCGACTTTGACTTTCAGCTCCAATATGTAAAGAGCTTGGAAGTCCTCACCACCCTCCTCACAATAAGAAAAATTGCTGAACAGATAGAAAATCAACAACTTTTCTAAGATCTGTCAGAGAACTGAGGTGATAGGGCAAACCAACACTCCCAAAATCTGGAGATATAGGCAGAATCACAGGTAAGGTGAGCTTCCTTGAAGCAGAAGTCTCTGGGGCCAATAACTACTTAGAACACTTAAGTGATGGGGCACCTGGGTGGCTCAAGGGTTGAGCAGCTGCCTTTGGCTCAGGTAGTGATCCCAGGGTCCTTGGGACCAAGTCCCAAGTCCGCATCGGGCTCCCTGCAGGGAGCCCGCTTCTTCCTCTGCCTATGTCTCTGCCTCCCTCTCTGTGTCTCTCATGAATAAATAAAATCTTATTTATTTATTCGTGTGTGTGTGTCTCATGAATAAATAAAATCTTATTGTTTAGAGAGGCAGAGACACAGGCCGAGGGAGAAACAAGCTCCATGCAGATCCTGGGTCTCCAACCCTGGGCTGAAGGCAGCGCTAAACCGCTGAGCCATCCGGGATGCTCATGAATAAAATCTTTTTTAAAAAGGACACTTACGTGATAAATTTGATGAGCTGCTAGACGCTGAGTGTGTACTAACTTAAGAGTGGAAATTCATGGCTGAGCATTTGGGGGGGGGCACACATTCACTGATTTTACTTCAAGGAACCCCAACAGGTTCTCACAGCAAAAATTAGAGGAAAAACCCCCTCCTGTTTCTGGGAGGGGAAGGAAAAAATAACCAGTTTGAATTGTGGCCAGCGGAAAAGTAACCATGCTGAAATATGTCCAGAGGGTTTTTCATAACAAGGCTGTTCTGAAAGAGAAGCTACTTTTTCATATCTGTCCCAGGAGGAAAAACAACTGGTCAGCTCCAGCCCCATTCTAGTCTTCCTGTTTCATGTAAAGGGGGAGAAAAAGTACCATTAATCAACTGGATCTAAATTGACATTTGTAGAATACTTCATCCAACACCATCAGCAGAATACACATACTTCTTAGGCTCACATGAAATATTCACCAAGATAGATCACATTTTAGGCCAGAAAATACATCTTAACAAGTTTAAAAGAGTAGAAAACATACAAAGTATCCTCTCATATCACATGGGATTGAACAAACAAAAGAAACAACAATTGAATCAACAAAAGAAACATAGCTACAAAATCTCAAAATATTTGGAGATAAAACAACATGTTACTAGGTGAAACCTAGGTTGAAGAAGTCTCAAGAGACATTTTGAAATATTTTAATTAAACAAAAGTGAAAACGTAACTTATCAAAACTTGTGGTATGCAATGAAAACAGTGCTTAGAAGAAAATTTATGGAATTTAATGCATTCATATATTTAGAAAACAAGAAAGATAAAAAATCTATAAACTATCATCTTAGAAAATTAAGAAAAGAAGGGCAATAAGAGCCTAAAGCAAGCAGAAGAGAAGCAATAATCAAAATTTGAGTAGAAATTAACAAAATTGAAAAAAGAGAACAATAGAATAGATCAATTACACCAAAAGCTAGTTCTTTAAAAGGATCAATGAAATTGTATAACTTCTAGTCAGGCTAACCAAGAAAAAAGAGATAAAATACAAATTATTAATCTTGAGAATGAAAGGTTATCACTATTGATCCTGTAGATATTAAATGGATAATAAAGGGATATTATGAAAAATTCTATACCCAAATATTGGATAACATAAATAAAATGGACTGATTCCTCAAAAGACACAAATTACCAAAAATTCACACAAGAAAATATAGATAATGTAAATAGGTCTATTTATACTAAAATAATAGGATCAATAATTAATAACCTTCCTAAAAAGAAAGGACTAGGTGCCAATGGTTTCATTGGTGAATTATACCAAATATTTGAAAAAGAAATTATACCAGTTCTTTATCATCTCTTCTCAAAATTAGATGCAGAGGGAACACTTCTTTTTTAAAAAAGATTTTGTTTATTTATTTATTTATTTATTTATTTATTTATTTATGAGAGAGAGAGAAAAAAAGAAAGAGAGTGCCAGAGGGGGACAAGCAGAGAGAGAGAGAGAGAGGGAGAGAGAGAATCTCAAGCAGACTCTGCACTGAACATGAAGCCCAACACAGGGCTTGATCTCACAACCCTGAGATCATGACCTGAGCCAAAATCAAGAGTCAACAAACTAAACTGAGCCATCCAGGCACCCTCAAAAGAAACCTTTTTTTTTAACATTTTCTTTTTTCTTTTTTAAGATTTTATTTATTTATTCATGATAGACACACAGAGAGAGAGAGGCAGAGACACAGGCAGAGGGAGAAGCAGGCTCCATGCAGGGAGCCCGACATGGGACTTGATCCCAGGACTCCAGGGTCACACCCTGGGCCGAAGACAGGCACGTAAACCACTGAGCCACCCAGGCTGCCCAGGAAACACTTCTTAACTCATTCTCTGAAGTCAGTGTTAACCTAATATAAAAACTAAAGGCATCACAAGAAAGAAAAACATAAACAAATATTTTCCATAAACATTGAGGCAAAAATCTTCAACAAAATATTAGCAAATTGAATGCAACAACATATAAAAAGAATTATACACTATAAACAAGTGGTTATGTATTATAGGTAAAAGCTGATTCAACATTAGAAGATCAATTAATGTTAATCCATCATATCAACAAGCTAAAGAACAATCATATGTTCATATCAATAGATGTAGAAATAGCATTTGACAAAATCAAACACATTAATGATTATTAAAACTTTCAGAAAACTAGGAATTTCTTCAACTTTGTAAAGAATACCTACATGAAAACTACATCTAACATTATACTTAATGGTGAGAAAATATATGCTTCCCTCCTAAGATTCTGAGCTAAACAATGATGCCCCCTCCCACCACTCCTATTCAACATTGCATTTGAGGTATAATAAGATAAGAAAAAGAAATAAAATGCACACAGATTGGAGAAGAACAAATGCACTGTCTTTTCTTTTTTTTGCAGATAATATGACTATATAAAAAATTCCTAGGAATCAACCCAAAAACTGAAACAGGCAAATATAGTAAGGTTGAAGGATACAAAGTTTATACACAAAACTCAACTGTTTTCCTTTATACTGGCAATGAAAAATTGGAAAGTTAAATTTAAAATGCAACACTGTTTACATTAACACCAAAAATGAGAAATATTTAGGCATAAACCTAATGAAATGTATACAGGATCTATATAAGGAAAACTATAAAACTCTTGAAGGAAATCAAACAAGATCTACGTAACTAAAGAGATAGTCCATGATCATGGATAGGAAGACTCAGGATGGTTAAGATGTTGATTCTTCTCAATGATCTATACATTCAATTTAATCCCAACCAAAATCCTAGCAAGTTATTTTGTGGTTACTAAGAAACTGATTCTAAAGTTTATATGGAAATGCAAAAGAGTTGCCAACACAATACTGAAAAAGAACAAAGTCACAGTTTGACACTACCTTACCTCAAGATTTACTATGAAGGTACAGTAATCAACACAGCATGGTATTGTGGCAGAAGATTCAAATAGGTCAATGGCAAAAGGAAAAAAATAATCTAGACACAGACATCATTACATTTTTTCACAAAATTAGCCCTAAATGGACCATTTACACAAATGCAAAATGCAAAACTATAAAACTTCTAGAAGATAATATAAGAGAAAATTCAGGTAACCTTGGGTTCAATGATGAATTTTTAGAGACAACACCAAAAGCATGATTCACGGAAGAAAGATTGATAAGTTCAACTTATTTATTACAATAAAAACTTCTGCTCTGCAAAAGAAAGAATGAAAAGACAGACCACAGAGGAGGAGAAAATATTTGCCAAACACATATCTCATAAGGGACTTGTATTCAAATTTTTAAGTTGGTAGATGTAAACACAAACATTTCAGTAATGGGGATCCCTGGGTGGCTCAGGGGGTTGGCACCTGCCTTTGGCCCAGGGCATGATCCTGGAGTCCCAGGATGGAGTCTGGGATGGGGTCCGGGATCGGTCCCAGATCCGGTCCCGCATGGGGTTTCCTGCATGGAGCCTGCTTCTCCCTCTGCCTGTGTCTCTGCCTCTCTCTCTCTCTGTGTGTCTCTCATGAATGAATAAATAAAGCCTTTAAACCTGAAGGGTATTATGCTGAGTGAAATAAGTCAGTCGGAAAAAGACAAACATTATATGGTCTCGTTCATTTGGGGAATATAAAAATTAGTGAAAGGGAATAAAGGAAAAGGAGAGAAAATGAGTGAAAATATCAGTGAGGGTGACAAAACATGAGAGACACCTAACTCTGGGAAATGAACAAGGGATAGTGGCGGGGGGTTGGGGTGACTGGGTGATGGGCACTGAGGGGGACACTTGGCGGGATGAGCATTGGGTGTTATGCTATATGTTGGCAAATTGAACTCCAATAAAAAAATTTAAAAATAAAAATAAAATAAAACCTTTAAAAAAACATTTCAGTAATTAAACTAAACATAAATGGAGTAAAGTGAGGAGTAAATAAAAAATATATAAATAGAGTAAATACTCCAGTTAGAAGAATAGGAGTGTCACACTGGATAAAAAACAAAATCCATTGTATTCTGCTTATAAGACATGCAACTTAAGTATAGGAACACATAAACATCTAAAGTAAGTGAATGGGAAAAATACACTATATAAATTCTAACCAAAAGAAAAACAAGAAGAGCTATTTGGGATGGAGGAGATAAATTTATAGTAATAAAAGATCAATCAACCAAGGAGATACAACAATTACAACAATTCTAAATTTTGATATGACTATAACATAGATTCAAGTGTATGAAGCAAAATGGATAGACTTAGAGGTGAAATAGACTAATTCATAATCATGGAGGATTTAACATACCTACCTCAGATATGTTAAAAAGCAGTGAAGATATAGATTTCAACAACATGATCAACCTAATTGTGAATATAAAGAACATTTCATTGAAAAAATGCAGAATATACGTGACTTTTGAGCGCATGTGGGTACTTCTAGAAATTAACCAGATATTAGATTATAAAGAATGTTTCAATACATTTAAAAAGATACAGAGTATGTTGCCTGACTACAGTGACATTAAACTAGAAACCAATAAGGAAAAGATAACTAGAAAATTCTCAAATACTTGGAAATTAAGTAAAACGTTTCTAAATAACTTATAGATTAAAGAAAAATATAGAATGTAAGTTTAAACATATTTTAGACTAAATGATAATGAAAATACAAATTGTTAAAATTTTGTGGGATGCAACTAAAGCAATGTGTAGAAAGAAATTTATAGATATAATCCTAGTTTGTATACTGCAAGTTTGTAAAGGAGAAAGGCTAAAAATCAATTATCTTAGAGGAAGAACAATGAATTAAACTCTAATGAAAAATAAGAAAGTAAATGATAAAGAGCAGAAATTAATAGAAAACAAGCATATGAGAGAGAAAATCAAGAAAGCCAAAAGTTAGTTCTATATAAAATTGATAAACCCTACCAAGAGTGATTAAGAGGAAAATAGAAACACAGTATCAGGAAAACCAGTATCAGGCATGAAAAAGTAGGCATTGCTACAGAATTCACAAACATTAAGATCTCAGTATGAGGGTAAATAGATACAGGCAAAGATGCAAAATTTGATTAGTCCTATATCTAACTTTTTAAATTGAACCTGTAAAAAAAAATCCCACAAAAAGATGCTTCAGCTATAGGTGGCTTCACTAGTAAATTTATCCAAATATTTAAAGAAAAAATTAAAAAGAAAAAATATACAGCCTTTATAGAAACTCTTCCAAAGAAGAGAAAAGGGCAGCCCAGGTGGCTCAGTGGTTTAGCGCCTGCCTTCAGCCCAGGGCGTGATCCTGGAGACCCAGGATCGAGTCCCATGTCGGGTTCCCTGCATGGAGCCTGCTTCTCCCTCTGCCTGTGTCTCTGCCTCTCTCTCTCTCTCTCTCTCTCTCTCATGAATGAGTAAATAAAATCTTAAAAAAAAACAAAGAAGAGAAAAAAGAAACAATCAGGATTCTCCACAGAACAAAATTAATAGAAGGTATAGATATGTAGGTGTGGATATGCATATATAGATGAAATAGAGATAGATATACAGAGAAAGAGAGAGATTTTATTCTAATGAATTGGCTCATGCAATTGTGGAAGGTGCCAAATCTAAAATCTATACTGTGGGCCAGAAGGCTAGAGACTCAGAGAAGAGTTGATGTCCCAGCTTGAGTCCGAAGACAATCTGGAAGCAGAATTCCCTCTTCCTCAAAGGACCTCAGTTACTTTCTCACAAGGCCTGCAACTCATTGGTTTAGGCCCATTCACATGATGGAGAATGATCTGCTCCATTCAAAGTCTACTGATTTAAACAATAATCTTTTTTAAATAATAACTTTACAGCAACATCTAGACTGGTGTTTGCCCAAACATCTGGGTACTGTTGTGTAGCCAAGTTGACACATAAAATTATCTATCACACTACCCATCTTGTTTTATGATCCAAACACAGACACATAATACCAAACCTGAAAAGAATATTAAAAAATTAAATTACAGGCTAATCCCTCTTCTGAACATAGATGCAAAAAATGCAAACCAAATTGAGTGATATACAAAACAGATAATACATAATAATCAAGTTGAGTGTCTTCTAAAAATGTGAACTTAAATTAACATTTAAGAATCAATCAATATAAGAATGCCTGGGTGGCTCAGTCAGTTAAGCATACTAATCTTGATTTTAGCTCAGGTCATGATCTTAGGGTTGTGATATGGAGCCCTGCATTGGGCTTTGCACTGGGCATGAGCCTGCTTAAGATTCTCTCTCTCTACCCCTCACGTCCCCCTGCTCTCACAATCTCTCTCTCTCTATAAAAAAGTAAAATAAAAATCCATTAAAAGATCAATCAATATTTTGCTATGCTATTGTAATTAGAAAAACTTACATAAACATCTTAATGGATACAGAAGAGGCATTTGATAAAATTCAACCCTCATTCATGATTTAAAACTCTTAGGAAATCAGGAATAAAAGAGAACTTCTATAATTTGATAAACGTTATCTACAAAAACAAACATCATAGTTAATATTGAAATATTGAGAGCTTTCCACCTGAGATCAGTTAACAAGGAAAAGGTGGCCACTATTATTGTTTTTATTCATCACCATACTGGGGATGCTAGACAGTACAATAAGGGAAGAAAACAATAAATAAAAGGAATAATAATTAAAAAGGAAGAAAAGATAATCATAATTCACTTACAAAATGATTGCATATGTAGAAAATCCAAAAGAATATATAAATAAGCTATGTAAATTAACAAATGATTTCAACAAGTCCACCATGCAATGTCAATATATTTTTTAAATCAGCTCTCTATATATACTGTATACAATATATACAAGTATATAAAACATACTTTTTAAAATCATTTCTAATTGGAAATGATAAATGAATTAGAAAATTAAAATTTCAAAATGAAGCCATATAAAATAGCATTTAAAGATCATCATATCCTAAGAGTCATTCTAACAAATTGTGAATTATCTGAACTGATAGGAGTGTAAATTGGCAAGCTCATTTTAAAAATCAATAGAGAAATGTAATTCATCAAGAATAACCAAGACAATTCTGAAAAAAAAAACAATAAAGATAATTCATACTACCAAATATTAAGATGTATTATAAAGCTATAGTAATTATGACAGGATTCAAGGAAATTGGTGCACGGATAAACAAATAGACCAATGGACAGAATAGCAAATACAGAGACAGACCCATATATATGACAACAATTTATCACAAATGCAACACTGTAGTGTAGTGGGGAAAGAAGGGTCATCTCAAGAAATGGTGCTGGGTCAATTGGATTTCCTTATGGGGAAAAAAATGGAACCTTGACTCTTAACTTCACATCACATACAAAAATAAAGTCCAGGTGAATTGTTACTCTAAATGAGGCAAGGCAAAGCAGTAAAGCTTAAGGCTTCTGGAAGATAATCTTCATGACCTTTACAGTATGGGAGAATTTCTTTAAAAAGAATAAAATAAAGTGAAGGAAAATACTGATAATTTTTTCTTTACAAAGGCACTATTTTGTAAGTGAAAAGCCACAGTCTTTTTTTTTTTAAAAGAATTTATTTACTTACTTATTTGTTTATTTATTTATTTATTTATTTATTTATTTATTTATTTATTTATTTATGAGAGACACAGAGAGGGAGGCAGAGAGATAGACAGAGGGAGAAGCAAGCTCCTCGCAAGGAGCCTGATGCGGGTCTTGAGCCCAGACCAGGATCACGCCCTTAGCCAAAGGCAGATGCTCAACCTCTGAGCCACCCAGGCATCAGGCCACTCAATCTTAATATCAAAATTTGATGATATATGAATGAATGGACCTAGAGGGTATTATGCTAAGTGAAATAAGTCAGATAGAAAAAGACAAATACATATGATTTCACTTGTACTTGGAACCTAAACAAACAAATAAATGAACAAACAAAAAAAGTAGAAACCATAAATACAGAGAATAAACTGGTGGTTGCCAGAAAAGAGAGGTGGGGGATAGACAAAATTGGTGAAGAGGAGTGGGAGGTACAAGCTTCCAGTTATGGAATGAACAAATCATGGAAATGAAAGGGAGAGCACTGGGAATATGGTCAATAGTATTGCAATAGCATTGTATGGTGACAAATGGTAGCTAAACGTGTGGTAAGCATAGCATATTATATAGACTCATCGAATCACTATGTTGTACACCTGAAACTAATGTGTGTGTCAATCATACTTCCACTTAAAAACACTTGGCGAGGGGATCCCTGGGTGGCGCAGCAGTTTGGCGCTTGCCTTTGGCCCAGGGCACGATCCTGAAGACCCCGGATCGAATCCCACATCGGGCTCTCGGTGCATGGAGCCTGCTTCTCCCTCTGCCTGTGTCTCTGCCCCTCTCTCTCTCTCTCTCTGTGACTATCATAAATAAATAAAAATTAAAAAAAACACTTGGTGATATAAAAACAAAAACTATGGATTTATCCCACCAACGATGGGATATGCAAAAATTTTAAATATAAAAATAAAAAATACAGTCCAGAAGTATGGCAAAGTACACCACGACACATCAATCAATTGCTATGATAAGAACTCAAATAATTGTCTTAGTCCCAATGTCCCTCTTACACTTATTTCATTTTATCCTTATATTATTTTCTCGTTCTAAAAACTTTAAGTTATATCTGCATTTTACCCACTTTGACAAACAAGATGTCACCCTCCATTGCAGGTGCTGGCAAAGATATCTTGATTAGTTTTTTTTTTTTTAAGATTTTATTTGTTTATTCATGATAGTCACAGAGAGAGAGAGAGAGAGAGAGAGAAGCAGAGCGAGAAGCAGGCTCCATGCACCGGGAGCCCGACGTGGGATTCGATCCCGGGTCTCCAGGATCGCGCCCTGGGCCAAAGGCAGGCGCCAAACCGCTGCGCCACCCAGGGATCCCAGATATCTTGATTAGTACTGCTCATTTCTTCAAGACCTAATAGTGTGCTTTGTCCTTGGTTGCAAGGCAAGATAAACATGTATAATAACTTGGACAACAGAATAAGGCAGCAAATTTGAAAGTGTAAATGCATTGATTAACTCATTCATTGTCATATATCCTGAGACAAAAGACATTATGAGTACTTCACCTGCTGATTCAGAATTTTTAGTCCAGATCACCTTTTGAAATTGTAGAATTTTCATAGCCCAAAGTATATTGTAGCCTATCCCCATGGTGCTTTAGCATCCTTCATAATGGACTCATGACACAATTATTAGTATCACATTTCCTGATTCAATGTATACACTGTCAAAGTTCCACTTAGCCCAACCACCTCCCCTTGCCATTCCTGGGCTCTGCCAATTGCCTTACTTGAAATCCAGAGGAAAGACAGCAATGATCCATTCTATTTTTGCCACTGCCATTGCCACTGTTCTTCAAGCCACAGCTTGAGGCATGACCTAATATAGTGTCACCTAACAAGAAGAGACTATTGCTACTGCAAACTACCCAAACTACACGCATGGAAACACAGTGGAGTTAATGTTTGAAAGGGGTGATGTTGACAAATGGAGACTAGCTAAGTTCCTTTGACAATGGCCTTTCTAAGAATGATTATGACTATTTTCAATGCTACCTTTTTATACTCGTTTTACATCACATCCCAAGCTAAAGGTTTTTTCTAGTTTCTACATTTGAACTATGGCTCTTCCCTTGCCTTTAAAACAGAACTACCTTGCTACCATCATGGGGTATAGAAAACTAGGATAATGGCCCCCCCGGTCTGCCCTGACCTGACCTGTGGTATTAGGCAGGAGAGCAGATATTTGTTTTTCAGAATGGTGTACTTCCACACTTGATCCTGTCCATTAGGTCTCCCTCAGGCCTTGTGGTTAAGGTGTGGACAACCTGCGGGTTTGGAGATAGGCCTGGGGGGAGGGAGAAGAGAGATGGGGAGAGCAGGAAGTGCTATTGGAGGGGTAACATTATCCTTACAGGTTCATGTACACATAATTCACTCCACAATTGAGATTGGACTTAGTGTAACTCTCTGGCCCTGTTGATCATTTATATTTCAAAAAGTGAAAAAGTAAGCATAATAATACAAGGTCTTTGTTTGGGCACAGAGTCCCCTGTTTATCGAACATTCTTAAGTTTGCAGAGAAAAGAATGTATCATCAAGTAGGGTAGAGTTTCTTCTTGAAAATAAAAAAGAGTGATAATGTATGTTACTATTAGAAAGATAATTACCAAAAAAAAAGAAAGATAATTACCAAGTAGACCAGATTCTCATTGTTTTATGCTCAGTATGTTCTCTCCCTAACACCAATCTATATCATAAATAAAATTATCATCAGATGATTATTTAGTACTCAGGGAGTCAGGGCAAGCTGATTCAGCTAGATGTTGGTGCTGTCAAAGTAGGTGGACATCTAATTCATTTAGTGTTGCTCATGTTTTTCCCCCTATGTAGGTGATCAACTATAGGTAAATCTTTCATACTTTCCCTTTATGGCTTCTAGGTATTTGATCATGCTGAGAAAGGTCCTTCCTCTCTCTATGTTACAAAAATAGACTCTTTGTTCCCTTCAAACTTTTTATAAACACATTTCAATGTTTTCCTTTTTTAAATTTTTCTGTTATGTACAGTTGTGTGTATTGTAAAGCAGGTGTCCATTTTCAAAGCTTACCTTTTCCTGACAGCATACCTTGTGGAAGGACTTTTTATATCACTAGTTTGGAGTTATCTCCAAATATTAATTTTATCCATAAGTAGAAACATTATTTTTATGTTTGCTGCTCTTGAGGCAGGGTACACTGAGCTACTGTTGGTAATGTCTCATATTACAGAGCTCATTTCCTTAAAAATATAGAATAGTTTGGGTCGTTTCTTAGCTCAAGACTAGGAAACAGGGTCTGGGGCACCAGTTTACCTTGAAATGTATAATACAAGGAAACAAGTGCAAGGGGGAAAGGAAAGTGAGGCCAGGAAAGAGGGAAAGCAAATACACAGGGCTACGTTAGCCATCTGGACAGAACTTTTCAAAAAAACACGCTGATTATATCGTATGATGTCTTCAATAAGGATACATAAAATCACCATTTCTAAGAGCAGTCTATGTAAGTGGAAAAGATGGAAAAGAACTTATTTGTCAGCTCTCTTGAGTAGTCTCCACTGCTCAAAGTCCACCCCACAGGGTGAACTTGGCAGAAAAATTAACCAAAAAAGAAGTATAAACACAAAATTTGCCTGAACTGCATCCATTTGCTAAACCTACACTTGGGGTGTTTATTGAGACAAGGAAAGTAAAATACGAATTTTTAAAAAAGAAAGCCAGTTTTCCAAACCTTGAAATATTACACTTTGGGTGCCAATTTAAAAGAGAACTATACTCCATTTTTGTAAAATTACCTCTGAGCACATTTGACTGGGATAGACTCACTTAAATCCCTAAAACCTTTAGATGAGAACAAAACCAAAATATCTGGAGTGCCTGGGTGGTTCAGTCAGTTAAGTGGCTGCTTTCACCTTGGGGTCATCATCCCAAGGTTCTGGGATTGAGTCCCACATAGGACTCCCTGCTCAATGGGAAGGTTGGTTTTCCCTCTGCCTGTTGCTCCCCATGCTTGTGCTCTTGCTCTCTCTCAAATAAATAAATAAATAAATAAATAAATAAATAAACAAACAAACAAATAAATAAATCCTAAAAAAAAAAATCAGAATATCTTCTGAGTTTCTAATTTCCCTGGTTTCCCAGGAGCTGCCATTATCTCTAAACAAAACACTGCCTCTTCTCTGTCCCCATGATCTGCCACAATCCTGGCCACAATCCTAGAGCTGTACCCTTCCCAAAATGCTGGAGAGTGGCAGGCTCCAATGTGGAAACATCAGGTCATCAGTGTGTGGCTTGGCCAGCCATGTAGCCTGCCTAAACCAGGCACACATGAGACACATCTGTCTCACGCAGCACTTCCCAAAGTCCAGGTGATTAGGTTCCAAATACTACCAGGTGTGGGACATCAGAAGTACACACAGGGCACATAGAGCTGTGCCACGCTAAGACTAGTTCCTTCCCAGTCTCTGTTCAACAAGACTTCCAGAAAATTTTTGGCATCCAGTCACACCTTGGGCCGCCACATTACCACAACAATGAGAATTATTATTCTGTATTAAATGCCCACTGGTGCTTGACCTGGTGTCATGGGAATTAAATGGTCACAGAGGCACAGAGAGCCTGCAGCCAGTCATCTCCCAGAAGGAGGAAATAAAGATAGAAGTGGGAGGGAGGGAGAGGGGGAAAGAATGGGAGGGAAGGAGAGGAGGAGAAATCTGCCAAGAGCAGATGGATGCTAGTCAGGCCTATGCCCCTGCCATATGGTGGCTTTTTATTACTTAACCTCATTTTTACCCACCTTTAAAATGAGGTTAAGAACAAACAAAGGGTTGTGGAAGGGGAGTGGGTAATGGGGTGACTGGGTGTTGGGCACTAAGGAGGGCACTTGATGGAATGAGCACTGGGTGCTATACTGTATTTTGGCAAATTGAATTTAAATTAAAAAATAAAATAAAATGAGGTTAAGTAATAATAGTCATTCAGCACCCCAAATTCAACATGGCTTGATGTGAATATTTTCAATTAGCAATAATCGCACCTCGGATAAACCTCGTTGGCTACAATACTGCCACTGCGCAAAGCTAATGATGTGAATATTTTTAAGGTTTTTTTATGCATTTGAGAGAAAGTATGAGCAGGAGAGTGGGGCAGAGGGAGAAGTAGACTCCTCGCTAAGCAGGGAGCCCTACATGGGGCTCAGTCCCAGGACCCCAAGATTACAACCTGAGTCAAGGCAGAGGTTTAACTGACTGAGCCACCCAGGTGCCCCGTGAATATTTTTTTAGATGTTCAAGCTACACATCTGGTCAGAAAATAAGTCTCATTGTCTCTACTTTCTCAAGCATCTCCAATAAATACTTTTTAAGGGGAAAGTTAGAAAATGTTTAAATCAGGCTCTGAAGATGTATTTACAGTATCATCTAATTTTATAAAAGTCCCTCAGTACCCCAACTTGAACATATCAATACGAAGGTGATTATTTGCTCAATACCCAAAATGCTCATCCTACCTGACATATAGGAGCACCATGATAATAAATATTCTTTTCTCTGTTTCTCATCTAAACCTCACCTATTGGCAACTCCCAACACTTTACTCTTTCTTCTATACCTTGCTATGTGGGTATCTATATAAAGTTACGGACTCGACATAAAGAATATCATCTCCATCTGTGTCTTCTATCAAGGAGAGTTTTGTGTCAAATATCTAATAGAGGCATTATACAGACATTTGGTTCCATACAAAGTGATTTTAAAGCAACCAATTGTTCGTGTTTGGAAGGCTAGTGGTTCTACCTCTTACTAATGGAGTGGTCTCGGGAAACTTACCTAACTTCTCCAAGTCTCATTTCTTCTGTAATAAAAATATAGTATTTACTTGACAGGATTATTGAGGAGATCAAGTGGAGAGGGTAGAAAGTATATAAAATGCCAATCAGTGCTGACAAACAGTAGATACCACCCACTTTTTCTTCATTAATATACATATCTGGTACATAAATGCGTTGCTTATCAAATTGGAGTAATATTATTCTTTAAAAAAGAGAAAATTCAAGGGCTTCTAGTTTTGTCTGAAGTTATCACTATAACCAAGAGAAAAGCATATGAATTTATTTAACATAAGTTTTGTATAACATGAGCCCTCATAAGGTAATGAAGATTCAAACAAGTGGCAAAATCTAAGCGCTTATATAGCAGGTTGAAGGAAGACAGGCAATTGTGTAAAAGTAAAATACGAGGATACTAAAGGAAGATAAAATTTAGCAAGATCTGTTCGTACAGAGTTCTTTCAGCCTCAGCTCCTTATCTCTGGTGATAGAAATATATCTTTCCTCCGGGTATAGGGAAGATAATTTTCATATGGGATTTTTTTCTCCTGCCTTCAGGAAGAAAAGGGTAGGTCAGAGCGCCTTTCTTATACCTATTTTCCAAATGCTTTTAGTTCAAAACAATCTTTATGCCAAAGGAGCATATTTGGGGGCATCATGTTCTACCAACTTTCACTCTCATATAAAGTTTAAAACAAAAAAACTCATAAATTAAAAATCAATCAAACCATAAAACTAAAAAAAAATTTAATTAACATGAATTTAATGAGATTGATTAAATGTTGCTTTGTTGTCTCTAAATCACAAGCTGAAATATGATTATGACAGTGACACAACAGCATAGATTACCTTGATTTAAACATTCCTTCAGTAGAGGGAGCTTGATTGACTCCTCCTCAACCTTTGGCCAGCTCCCTTAACTCAAACTACTGCAAAACCTCTATCAGTACAAAATAATGTACTCGCTATGGAGCAAATGCACCCTTTAAGTATTAAATATCCTTTTACATTTTTCTCACTGACTAGAAGCATAATTTCCCTGATCTAAGATGTCTTTGATTTTTAGATACATCATTATTTTACGTGCCACTACAAAAGGAAAACAATATTTCTAATTAAAGTATGGCACAATGCTAAGATGCCATCAACTGTCAGATGCATACTAACTTCAGCAATACCAAACTATGGGGGAAAGAAGTCTATGTTATGATCTGTGAATACAGTGATGCTATTTTGTGCCATAACAATTTAACTTAGCACAAAATTTGTCTCCCAAGTCACCAGATGTTTTCCAAACATCTCCATTTTTATCCTTTCAAGCCCAACTTACTTAACTGTCCCCCTTCGTAAAACTTCACCTGAGCACTGTTGCCTATAGAAGTTTCCGCATTTGCCGGGAAGGGTTTGGCCATGATTAGAGGCTCGTGGTTTTGTTAGTGTGCCTTTGTTTCCATACATCTTAACTCTCAAAATAGATCATAAACTCAAGGATGTGATACATTTTTTTTTTTTGCTGGTTAAAACACACTTTATTGATGAAACACAAGTTGAAGATTAACAAATGTAAACCAATACAAAAGTATAGTTTGTTTATGATTAATCTGCTGTCAGTTTAGGAAGAGAGTAAAAAATATCTCAATCTAGGTAGCAAGATGAAATCAGTAAATGCTTTCTTTATACAAGCTCTGGTATTCATTAATTCGTTAAAATGGTCCAGCCTAAAACCAGCCACCCCAAGTAACATCACTGTTGATGACCCTTGATAGTCATTATCCCAAAATAAGAGCTGAAAGGATCTCTTTGCCACGTAAGCACAGTGGAAAACAAAGAATTTACAAAATGCATTGTTCCCAGTGCACACTAAAAAATGCTTTCGATATTGTTTGGGACATACCCCTAATTAGAGTTTGGTCAATACTTTTAGGACTTTAACTTTCACCACCAGATCATTGTGATTTGCTAATGCCTTGATTTTCTTAACACACACTCCAGATTCTTTGAATAAGAAAAAAAGTGAACTTCTGCTGAATTCTTTCTTAGATGATGCGAGCCCTTCGTTTTTTATGTTGTCATTTATATTCTCAAATAGTGTAAGGATGTTAAGAAGAATCTCTCTGTCCCATTCTTTATTAAAGAGGGAAATCAATTCTGATGGGACTTTACAACTGACCAGCTCCCTGGTCATGGCTGGATTTTCAGTAAAGTTTATAATTAGTTTCATAATCTGAATCTTGGTGAAGTAATTTCCCAGAAATAACAAAGCGAAAAAGTCTGGAAAAGAATAGGAAAGCAAATGTTGGTAATGATTAGTCACAGTCATATTGGTCAACAGTCGTAGTCCAGCCATCTGCACAGCTGAGTCCAAGCGACAGATCATGGTATCATCACATACTTGACTGATGTAGGTCTTAATCTTTCCCTGATTTTCAGCATTCACACTCAAGTTATTAAGGGCATTGTAAGCTTTTTCCCTGATAATAGGATCTTTCGTTTTTATCAGTTTTGCAATAATTGGAAGACCACCCAATTCACGAATAGCATTTTGGTTAAAAGAATATGCGGCATTGTTACCCAGAGTGACCAAGGCTATTTCTTGAATAAAAGGATCATTTGATCTTTCCAGGATGTTAAGAACCTTTTGAAGGTCAGGAGCACCCAGAATATCGTCAATCTTATAGGGAAAGTTGAACTTGCCCCTGCGAACAGGCCATGCCGTGGCTGGAGTCCTGGTGCTCTTACCTCGAGTTCTTCCCTTGGTTTTTCCACTTGCCCTACTTCCAACCCTCGAACTCCTGGTGGGGTGGCAGCCTCCACCTCTGCCTCCTGGGCAGGGTAAACTGGGTGCAAGTGTCCTGTTCCCAGAGATAGTGCTCAACCTGGCACCTCTCCCAGCTTTTGCACTTGCCTGTTCCTTCAGAGTGTTGAAAAGGGCTTTAGCCTTGGCCTCTAGACCACCTCCACTCTGGGCCCCCACCTGGGCTGCTGCCTTTATATCTGAACCACTCTGGAGTTCCATGCCCACCTCAGCCTTGACCTTTGCTTCACCCTGAAGTCTAGCTCCAGTTCCCATCCCAGCATTAGCCTTAGCTCCTTTCCCAGTCTTGACCCCAGTCTCTACAATATCAATAGATTCCTCCTCCTCCTCGTCTTCTTCATCATCGCCATCCCAGATTTTCTCACTCTCGTCTCTTCCCCAGGTCAGTCTGTACACGCAGTAGCAGGCTCCAGCCCCAATCACCACACCAGCGGCCACGCAGCCAGCTTCCCGAGTACGGCCCATGCCGGGGTGAATGTCTGAGCCAAATTCTTAACAGGGTGGAGGAGCAGGATTGCTCTGGCCCAGAGGACTGCTCCTATGTTGGGGACAGTCTTCAGCCACAGCTGGCAGGCCTTGTTGTAGCTGCTGATACAACAGAAGCTAGAAATGAAGGAAAGATTTAGGGCATCAGTCTCCCTGTTTTGTGCCTTTACATGCCCACAAACTGAACTACAGACCAACAAATGGATGAGGACGGGACAGGGACTCAGAGCTGGATCACTGATTCCTTTCTTCTCCTGGGAAGGTAATTTTGAAAATTTTCCCCACCTCCAGATTCTCCAACCTTTTGTTCAACCGTTCCCACCACTCCCGCACGTTAAATTTAAGGTCTCTGATCAGTTCCGTACCTCCCCTACCCCTTCAGATGTCCTGGGGTAGCAGCATCCTGACATACACCGGTGCAGGTCCAGGCAGTTTCTTCCTTCTCTCCCTTGCCTGGAAATCCACTGCGTCCTGCAAAGCTGCATACAAAGGGGTGGGGAAGAGGATGCTGAATGCTCAAGGGACAGAAGGACCTCATCCTGGATGGGCCACACTGCCCTCTCCCGAATCTCTAGCCCCTGTCCTAAGCAGCCCAACCATCCACTCCTCCTCACAGAGGTGTGTCTTTGAAATGCATTATCTCCCTTCCCCATCTCCTTTATGTCTTTCAATCTTCCACCCGACCCCACCCTATTGGAGTCGGTCACTTCGTTCAAAAGTGACACCACAGCCCCTTCCCTGTAACAAAATGGATGGTGGCGGAGAGAGTGGAAGACAGACGAAAAATGCACAAAGGTCTCGCACTCGCTCTTGCCTCCGCCACCCACACCATCTCAGAGTTACCAGGACACTCCTCCCTCCATCCAGTATACCAACCTCCACTGCTCTGGGGCAATTTCCCTCCTCCTTAATCTCAGTTTCCCCCTCCTCCAATAAAACCTAAGGACTGACAACTCTGGGACTGACTGAGGGACAGAGTGACACCCCACCCCGACACTGTACTCTAAAGAATAATCTGGAGCAAGATTATCCCCACCCCCACCCACTTCGGGATTCTCGAGACACCCCATCCCCCAGCCACATCCTTCTCTGTCCTGTACCTGCAGAGCACTTGGTTTTGAAAGCCCTGAAATGGTACGAAGTGGATGGGGGAGGGGGGTGGAGGAGGTCCAGGGTCCCGCTCGGGTTTGCAGTCTTTGCAATTCTCCACCCCCAAGCATCCCCAAATAGTGCCACCACCCTCACTCTGACCTACTTTTTCTGAGCAATTTTCCCCTTCTTCCTGCTTCTAGGGTTGAACTGGCCCTGAAGTGCAAGATCCACAGACGCACAAGCGACAGGACAGAGTCGGCTAGGCGGACAGAAGAGCACTTCAGAGAGTCCCAACACCAGCTTTTCCAAATTCAGGATCCTGGTTGACAAATGGATTTCATCTTTGGGCCCCTCAACCCTACCCCTACTTCGCAGGGCTCGAGGATATCAGCCCTTTTCTGCCCGCCGCCCCTTAACCCACTCCCGGAGCCCCCACCCTCAGCAGTCGGCCATTTTCCCAGCAAAAACCACACCCCTTTACCCCTTTGGAACAAATGGAAAAGGAGGCGGGCCGAGGGACTAGGGAGAACCTGGGGAGCCAAAGAAACCCCCCCTCTCAATGCATTCCCACCCCCAACGACAGCCATTTTCCCTGTGGGCCCCGTCACATCCTTTTTCCTACATAAAATAACGGGAAGATAGCCAGAGTCAGAAAAGGGCAAGTGAAGGCAAGGACCTCAACCATCCCCACCCCTCCGGGGACTGCGGGGCCATCCCACCTTTACGTAGACCAGCAGGGATTCAGAACAGATTCTTTACTCGTTTGCTCTGAGTGGTACAGCGCCCTACTACTGCAAGACACGGGGAATGACAGACGCACAGCCCCAAGACTCTGGCTTGGTAGATGCCCCAGCACACAGAGCAAGAATCTTAATAACTGCCCTTCCCGATTCAAGGCACAGGATGCCAAAGTTTCCGACTTCCTCCCTCTGGTCTGGGGTCTCCCCTGGAAACCAGACCCCGACGCCCACCTTTTTTTGTTCTTGGAAGGGTCTGGGATAGTGCAAGATTATAGAGAAAGCAGGCCTTGTCCCTCTTTGGTCTCCACCCTCCGCTACCCGCACCGCAGGGGTCCCCAAGGCAGTGCCCATCCACACACAGACCTGCTGGGATCCGGGCAGTAACCTCCTCCTCCTCCTTCCCTGGCCACCGCCCGCCTGCCCTCGGGGCAAAAAGGAGCTAGTAACCGGACCAAACCAGGATCAGGATTAGAAGGGCGTCTGCAAACGTCGGCTCCGGCTCACGTGAGGACCACGTCACCCAAGAGTTCAAGACCCCAATTACCACTCCCACCAGCAGTGCGGCAGGAGCAGGCCCACCCCTTTCCGTCCCGGCTACATCAGGTCCTGCCACTCATTTCCTTCTGCCAATCCCAAGGACCGAGGAGAGCTTCTGCTTGAGGCTGGAATTTGCTTTTCTCTGGTTAACAGGGAGAAACTGCATCTGTTCCCTTGTCCATTGGTCTTTCTTTCCTCTTTGAGGAATAGTTTTTTTTTTTCTCTCCTTTCTCTACTCCCTGTCCAATTGCCTCTCCCCTTCTCTCACGTTCCCCCACCCCCAGCCCTGAAGGGCCAGCATTCTCCCTGTACTCCTTTATGAAACGGGAGGAAAGATCTCAGAAAAGCATATACGTAGTGGGAGTGTCTTACTTTCTTAAACTTTCCTGCTCATTTTTTTAAATCAGTATTGCGTTATTTTTATACTGAGAAAATAAAATGATCCTATTTTTAATTGAGTAAAGAATTTAAGTGGGAGGGAAAACATGAAAGGCCTCGTTAATTACATTACACGTACATATAATACAAGAAAAATGTTTCTACTGCCTACAACCAACTAGCAGCTTTCAAACATACTAACCCGTTTAAAAATTGAAAATATTTTTCATATGATCTATGAATTAGTCCACAAAGAGATCTAATCTTTAGTCGTTTAATTTGGGCCATTTAATGTAAATGATCTACTCCTTTTCCTACTTTTGAATCAACTTAGAATTTGATAAAACAAAAGCAACACAATCCTGTCTTGTTTGATTAAAGAAAGACATGTATTTAACGTCCCAAAGTCTTGGCTAAATGCTGCAGGAAACCCTTGTGATTTGATGGCTGAACACCTGCCCCTAGATTAGATTCCAGTCCACTAAGGCAGAGGCAGCTGAGGGTGTGAGGAATGTAGAAATGGTCTGCTTTCTTGGCTTTGTCAAAAGAGAGGGAGGAAGGTGCTGCCCTCCTGCCTTTCCTGTATTCCAAAGCCTCCTATTCCCTGCATTCAGCTTCTTGATTCTGTTGCTCACTCTAAAAGTACACATGGACAGGTGACCAAGAAGGTAAATGCCACCCTTACTCAGGGGACCAACTTGAGTAACTGTCTTTGGCTTCTTCCCTTTCCCCCTCCCCCCTCCCAAATTCCCTCAGGGATGTAGAAGGGACTGCTGTTCCCACATATCCCTGCAGCTGTGGGTTTCCACGAAGAAGAAGTGATTGCTGGCTGGAGGAAGCACTCAGGTCTGCCTGTTCTGCCCTCGATCTTGGTGCCTTATTAACATTGCTCCTAACACCGTCTGCTGCTACCACCTGGCTTGAGAGGTGCAGCCAGCTGGGCCTCTTACCTCTGGCCTCCTTGCCACAGGGCACCCAGGGAGAACCTAACCTTGCTGTAGGGTCACTGCCTGCAGCCCACACCCACTTTGCTGCCCCCTGGCCAGATGTGTGCCCAGGCCCCAGGGGGTCTCCCCCCTGACCATACTGATTAACCTACAGTAGGCTTTCTCAACGAGCCGCCTCTGTGCTGTACCTGAAATTGTATTAAAGCTATGCACATACCTATGTTCATTTTAGTGCAGAGAGGGGTCATAGCTTTCATCAGATTCTCACAGGCATCTATGACTTAAAAAAAATTATTAAGAACTACTTGCCAGGAAAAAAGTTCTATCCCCTGAATAAAAATAAAAATCTCTCTCTCTCTCTCTCTCTCTGTCTGTCTCCCTCCCTCTCTGCTTCTGTCTTTCTCATTATACACATTTCTTTTTTTAATGTGCAAACAATGCAGAAATGTATAAGGTAGAATGTGAAAGTGCCCTGCAATTCGTGTTCCACCACCAACCACTTTTAACAGTTTCCACCTTTCTTCATACAAATACAAAAATACAAAAAGTATATGTATGTATGTATGTGTCAAGTTCCAAGTTAAATACACAAAATGAAATGGCTGACATTTAGTGACATAACGTGCAATGAATCTGCACTTTAATTTGAGAACCAACATCTTTAAAAATTGAGTCTACCTATGTTGATTTTTATGATCTCCAACAAATGTTGTTCCTTCAGGTAGGTTATACCCATTACTTGTAAAGTTTATTCTTAGGTATTTTGTTGTTTTGCTGTTTGGGGGGATGACATTCCTTTTATGCTTCTATTTTCTACCAGATTATTGCCTAAAGAGAAATAATTATGATATATTTATTTTTAGTGACCTTTCTTAATATTTCTGATAGTTTTTCAGTTGATATATTTGGTTTTTCTAGGTATGCATATATAATCATCTGCAAATGATGATTTTTAAAAATTTCCTCTTTTCCAATATTTATATCTCTTATTCTTTCCTTTTCTGCATGTATTGCATTGACCAGAACCTCCAGAACTATATTGAATAATGATGATTGAGGGCCTCCCAAACTTGTCCTGAAGTAAATGGCATTGCCTCTAATATTTCACCATTTAGTGTGAGTTTACCGTTTGTTTCTGATGTGTTCTCCTGATTTTGTGTGTGTGTGTGTGGGGGGTGATGTAAAAATCTGTACTTTCAGGGTGCCTGGGTGGCTCAGTTAAGCATCTGACTTCAGCTCAGCTCAGATCTGACTTGATCTCAGGGTCCTGGGATTGAGCTGCCCGCCCCCAGCCTCCCCCATTGGGATCCCTGCTCAGTGAGGAGTCTGCTTGTCCCTCTGCCCCTCCCCCTACTCATGCTCTCTCCATTCCCCTCTCAAATGAATAAATCCTTAAAAATAAATAAATAAAAGCTGCACTTTCATAACCCTTTATATAAGACTGAGAAAAATTCAGTTGTCCACATCATAATATTAGGAGGGAGAAAGAACCAAGGAGAATTGCCATAAACCCTGTGCTTATTGTGAATATGTTAGTAAGCAAAAACAGACACTGATTCTGCTCTCGTAGTGGAAACAAGCCTTAATGAAATAATCACACATACAAACCAAAAAAGTATTGTCAATGAAAGGAACATTATTAATATAGTAAAAGAAGTTGCAGAGTCTGGGGATCAAAGAAGACTTCCTTGCTATGGGGGAGGGGGGAGTTTGAGATGAGATGAAGGAAAGCAAGTATTAACTAGGAAAGGAGGAAAGTAGAAAATAAGAATGTTTAAATTCTCCACCTTTCTGATAACCACCATGATAACCCACACACCTGAATCCTAGGATAAATCCTGTGAAAATCACTGTTAACTTTTTATATATATCAACAACAACTATATATGTGTGTGTGTGTATACACATACATATATGTAGGTACATTGTATGTGAGTGTATATACACATATAACTTTTAAAGATAATTTTGGGTCATAGAATGCAAACTATTTGTTCACCTAATATATTGTGTACATTATTTTATCAGATAGAATAATATCCTTTAGTGTGGATTTACCAAAATTTTACCAATGTATTACTGATTGATATTTAGCCTCTTCCCACACTTGATCTATTATAAAAATGATAAGCTGGAGACCTTTGTACACATATATTTTGACAATTGTAATTTTTTTTAATTTTTATTTATTTATGATAGTCACAGAGAGAGAGAGAGAGAGGCAGAGACACAGGCAGAGGGAGAAGCAGGCTCCATGCACCAGGAACCCGATGTGGGATTCGATCCCGGGTCTCCGGGATCGCGCCCTGGGCCAAAGGCAGGCGCCAAACCGCTGCGCCACCCAGGGATCCCTTTGACAATTGTGACATTACTTCTTTACAATAATTTCCTAGAAGTGAAATCACCGGGTCAAATTAAATGTTCATCTTAAATTATATCCATGCTGCCAACTTTCACCTCGTAAATTGTGACATATATATTCCATGTTCTACTCCAAAAATTTTCAGTTTCTTTAATTATGAGATTAAGCATCTTCTCATAGGTTTGTTAACCATTTGTATCCCTTTATGAATTGGCTTTCCCCATTTTCCCATTACACTTTTCATCTTTTTCTTTTTTTAAAAAAGATTTTATTTATTTATTTGAAAGAGATAGAGCACAAACGAGGGGAGTACAGAGGGAGAAAGAGAAGTAGACTCCTTGCTGAGCAGGCTTCATCCCAGAATCCTTGGATCATGACCTGAGCTGAAGGCAGATGCTAAACCATCTGAGCTACTCAGGTGCCCCTCATCTTTTTCTTATTAATACATAAGAACTTTCTGTAAACTATTGAAATGAGCTCTTTGACTATTATAAGTGTTATATAAATATATTCCCAGTTTATAATTTTCTTTGGACTTCTGCAATAGGGAATTTTTAAATCTTTATGATACGAAATTTATCGATTACTTCTTTACATTTTTGGGGTTGCGTGTCCTACTTAGGAAGGCCTGTATTTTCTAATTTTTATATACTTTTTTTAGTTTTTAAATTTTTGACTCATATGGAATTTTTTGTTGGCATTGCTTTTGTTACCATAAGGCACCAGCTATTTTACTCGCCATTACTTTTGGACCATTTGTATAAACGTCAACATGGTGAATAAAGCAAGTAATATCCTAATGCTATTGTGAATGCATTTTCTCCAGCTTTATCAAACACATGAAATTATTTTTTCCAAATAGCAAATTGTCTAGTGCCAATTATCAAATCATCTTTCTCTAGCTCACTGATTTAAAATGTCACCTTTATGGGGCACCTAGATGGCTCAGTGGTTGAGCATCTGCCTTTGGTTCAGGTCATGATCTCAGGGTCCTGGAATCGGGTCCTGCATCAGACTCCCTGCAGGGAGACTGCTTCTCCCTCTGCCTATGTCTCTGCTTCTCTCTGTGTCTCCATGAATAATTACAATCTTTAAAAAAATAAAAATAAAATGTCACCTTTATAAAAAGAAAAGAGAGAGATGCAAAACAAAACAGACTTTCTTAACTATAGAGAACAAACTGAAGGTTGATGGAAGGAGGTGGGAAGGGGGATGGGCTAAATGGGTGATGGGTATAAAGGAAGTATTTACTGTGATAAGCACTGGGTGTTATATGTAAGTGATAAATCACTAAATTCTACTCCCGAAACTCATACTACACTGTATGTTAACTAGCTATAATTTTTTTAAGGTTTTGTATTTATTCATGAGAGACACAGAGAGAGAGAGGCAGAGACACAGGCAGAGGGAGAAGCAGGCTCCATGCAGGGAGCCCAACTGGGGACTGGATCCTGGGACTCCAGGACCACACCCTGAGCCCAAGGAGGCGCTAAACCACTGAACCACCTGGGCTGCTCAACTAGATAGAATTTAAATAAAAACTTGAAACAAAAATAAATAATAAAATGTCACCTTTATCAGAAGCTAAATATAGGGGCACCTAGGTGGCTCAGTGGTTGAGCGTCTGCCTTTGGTTCAGGTTGTAATCCCGGGTTCCTGGGATGGAGTCCCGCATTGGGCTCCCCTCAGGGAGTCTGCTTCTCTCTCTGCCTATGCCTCTGCCTCTCTGTGTCTTTCATAAATAAACAAAATCTTTAAAAATAAATAAATAAGCCAAGTATCCACATATATTTGGATCTATCTTGATTCTCTATTATGTTCCTTGAATCCATTTTTTCTTCTTACATACCAAACTGCTTTAATTCTAGTATCTTTATAATATGCTTTAATATCTGGGAGGATAAAGCCTCCCTAAATCACTTTTTTTTCATAATTTACCTGCTTATTCACATGCATTTATTTAGACATAAAATATATTATTTTGTTACATTCCCTTAAAATCCTGCCTCCTAGAGCATTGCCTGGCACACCACATGTTATCAATAAATACTTGTTGAATTAATGAATATGTCTTGCAGATTTTTTGTTAAGTGTATTCTTAAGTGGCTTACTTTTTTCCATGGCTATTGTAAGTTGAATCTTTTCTTTATGTTACATTTTCCGTTTATGGTTTTTATATACAAAAGTGGTTGGCTTTTCAAACTGTGGAAGGAGCCACAATGTCCTCCAACAGATGAATGGGGAAAAAAAAAAGTGGTTGGCTTTTGCAGTTGATTTTATAGCCAGCCTCTTTATGGAATTCCTAAAGTTTCTTTTTTTTTTCTTTTTCAAATATTTCATTTATTTATTCACAAAAGACACACAGAGAGAGGCAGAAACATAGGCAGAGGGAGGAGAAGCGGGTTCCATGCAGGAAGCCCGATGTGGCACCCAATCCCGGGATTCTGGGATCACACCCTGAGCCAAAGGCGGATGCTCAACCAATGAGCCACCCAGGCATCTTGAATTCCTAGTTTCAAATAGTTTTTAGTTGATTCTCTTAGATTTGTTCCATTTGCAGTAATGATCTTGTCTCCTCCTTTCCAATATTAATATCACATTCCCTTCTCTGATAATTGCATTAAGTAGTAACTTCCAGAACAATGTTAAAAAAGTGTGGAAAAACTGGCATCCTTGTCTTTTTCTGGAGTTTTATGAAAATGCTTCTGGTGTTTGGCCCTCAAGCCTGAAGGACTTCTTGGTGAGAACTAGGGCCGTGGAAGAGGGACTTGCTGCAGGAGCTGAAGTCTTAGCCTGTTACTGCCAGTATACTTATCAGCAGTCACTACCAATAAAACACAGGCAAAATCAGTGAGGGAACAGGGAAGAAAAAAATTGTCTTCTCTCTTCCTCCAAAGTCCTGAAAGTGTATTCCATTCACCAAATTCAAAGAGACTTCACCTGGGAATGATGCCCAGGGAATACAATCCATGGGAGTCAGCCTCCCAGGGCACAGAACAGGACCCAGGGGCAAGAAATTGATCAGGAGGTGAGGTAAAATACAGGATAACCATCCCTTTAGCCACTCAGCATCCATTTTGCTCTTTACTCCAATAAAGAAACTCTCATCTCCTACAAGGAGAAAGGGACAAGAAGACCCAACAGCCTCTGTACTGTCACTGAGTAATGTTAATTCATATCTCCACCTGAAGCCTAATGTATAACAACCATCTCCAATATTTTTCACATATAAGAGAAAGGAAGGAAAAACTAATTATCAACAAAAATACACCTAGCTACCACAGCTCCCCTCAGTAGTTGGTCATGAGGCCAAAGCCAATAATACATTTCACATCTCCCTTGGCTTTTCACAGTTCTTTCCCTGATGTAGTGACCCTAACCTTCAATCTTATCTTTATTGGGTTTCTGACCAGGACTATTGGGCAAATGAATAATAAGAGGTGCCCTAATGACATACCTGGGATCCAAGCATACTTGTCCTGTTCTCATCATATAGCAGCAATTCTATTCCCCCTTGACAATGGGATTCAGTCACTCCAGCCAGTACAGTAACCTCTTTCTCTGCCTCTCAGTTCAATTGCATAAGGAGATAAAAATGGTCAGGTTGCAGGTTCAACTTTGAATTTAATGGAACCATGGCCTTATTCCATGTTGGAAACATTCATCCCTTGGAAAACAGAACCTCCAAACCTGATGAACTCAAGGTTGTGGAGACAAAAAAAAAAAAAAAAAAAAAAAAAAAAAAAAAAAAAAATATATATATATATATATATATATATATATATATATATATATATATATTTGGGGTTAATTGGTGTGATAGTGAGAGAGGTCACTCCCTCCTCCACCCTTTCATTCCCAGACTTGTGTATCCTCACTATGAGGGACATACTACCATATATCAGTCACTGGTTTTAAAGCGGCCATTGTATTCTTGTAGTATAGCACTCTCAACCTGGAAAATCTGATCCTAGAAGTAAGCCTTCAGTAATTCATTTACTTTTCTATCAGGCAATCTGCTTCTGCATGATGAAGTAAGTAATACCGACTAGTGAATCTTTTGATATGATTCCATTGTTTTGTACTTCATCTACCATTAAATGAGTTCCTTGGTCAGAGACAATGTTGTATAGGATAGCCTGATAATGATTAAGCCATTCTGGAAGTCAATGGATGATGGCACTGAATCATTGTGAGCAAAGAAGGTAAATGTGTGTCTGGAATATAAATTTATTTTCTTAAGGAAAAATTTATTTTCTCACCATGATGAAAGATGTCCCATATAATAATACTACCACCACGGGGCTGACTGTACCCCCAGGAAATACTGTCTTCATCATCTTATTTTGTTGTCAGTTTGGGCACTTAGCAGTGTTAGTACAAGGTCAACCTTGGTGAGTGGAAGTCCATGGAGTAGCCTCCATAACATTGATGCTAATCTAATACAGCTAGCACAAAAAAATAGGGACCATTATCACTAAAATGCTATATTGAATTTGATCATATTTTTTCTACTTTTGCATTTATATTTATAATTTATATTGACCTCTGAATTCCTCCTTGTTTTGGTATAAGTCTTATGAAGCCTTATAGAATTAATTGGGTAGATTTTCACATCCACAAGGATGAGGAATGCTGCAGCTCTGCCTGAAGGGACTGAATTGATTTGGAAAAGGTAGTAGAAAATTCCTTGCATTTTGACAAGCACTGTCAAATAACAATGGAGATCTTGGTGGAGAGGCTAGTATCACTAATATGAGAAAAATGTCAGAACAGTCACAAGTTTCCTAGAGAGAACCAGGGAAAGAGACAACCAATAAAAGCCCTCTTGAGATCATATAAAATTGTGGAGGTAAGGAAGACTGTGTGTATATGCCAGGCTGCATCCTCTTAGGAAAATTAAAGACATGGAACAGACTTGAAGGAATTCCCCAAGCCACACAGAGACCCACAAACACAGGGCAAAAGCCTCACTAGCACAAATTACTTAAACACAACCTTTGACCAAGCACTGACTAATCATAAGCTACTTTGACCCAGGAACAATTCCTAGAAGGCCAAGATTAAAAATAAAATCACAGTCATCCTTGGCAGTCTGAAAGAATGTGTGAATGCCCAAGGCTATATACCTTTTAGGAAGCAATCAGAAAAGAAACCTCTCTGGCTGAATGGAAGAGAGGCAAAATATGTAAACTCACTGAAATGTGAGAGCAGCTACACACATATATAATGATAAAGGGTAAAAATCTAATTGGCTGAGGGAACTTAAGCACAGCCTTTGACCAATAGGTGACTTAAACTAACCCACAAGTGAAACCTAAGTAGCCAAACTAAAAGATAAAAACAAGGGAGAAAGATCTGTGCTGGGACATCAGAGATGCACACTATGTGTATGTGTGTGTGGAGGGGGTGGAAATAAACTTCACAGAATTAGTCCCACCAAGTCAACAAACAAATAAACAAATGACCAATAAAACAATAATAGTGATCACTGAGAGGAGTATCAGTATCCAGGGTTGCTATACTACCTAAATACCCAGCTTTCAACAAAAGATTAAAATACATACAACTGTATATTAAACATAAAAGACAGTATAAATATACTTTGTTGTAACTCTATGTTTTCTATTTGATTTAAAAGACAACTTCATAAAGCAATATGAATAAATCTATGTTGATGTACATACAGTGTATGAAGATATGATTTGTATAATAATTACAATGCAAAGGAGTGGGTAGGGAATGGAGCTATTTTTTTTTTTTTTTTTTTTTTTTTTTGGGGAATGGAGCTATTAAGAGCAAATTTTTGAAATTAAGTTGGTATTGATCTGAACTCGATTTTTATAAGTTAAGTTGTTCACTGTAATTCCCAGGACAATTACTAAGAGAACATATTTTAAAATATAGTAAAAGAAATGACAAGGAAATGAAAATGGTACACTAGAAAATATCTATTTGGCATAAAAGAAGGGAACAGTAGAGGAACAGGAGAAGAAAAAAGACATAAGTCATATAGAAAACAAATAACAAAGCAAAATATGTCACTCAGAGAAAGACAATTATCATATGATCTCACTCATATGTGGAATTTAAGAAACAAAACAGAGGATCATAGAGGAAGGGAAGGAAAAATAAAACAAGGCTAAATCATAGAGGGAGACAAACCATAAGAGACTCTTAATAATAGGAAACAAACTGGGGGTCGCTAGAGGGGAGGGAGTTGGGCGAATAGGGTAACTGGGTGATGGACATTAAGGAGGGCATGTGACGCAATGAGCACTGGGTATTATATAAGACTAATGAATCACTGACCTCTACTTCTGAAACTAATAATACACTATATGTTAATTAATTGAATTTAAATTAAACAAATAAATAACATGAAAAAATAAAACATTAATGTGAAAAAAGAAAAGAAATAGCAAAACAGCAAATATAAATTATACCTTATCAGTGATTGCATTAAATATAAATGTATTAAACAACTCCTATTTATTTATTTAGATTTTATTTTTAATCAATGTCTACACCCAATGTGGGGCTCAAACTTAACACCCCCAAGATCAAGAGTCACGCTCCACTGACTGAGCCAGCCAGGCAGCTCTTAAACACTCCAATTTAAAAGCAGAGATTGCAAGGACGCCTGGGTGGCTCAGTGGTTGAGTTTCTGCCTTCAGCTCAGGGCGTGATCCCAGAATCGGATGAGTCCCACATTGGGCTCACCTCTGGAAGCCTGCTTCTCCCTCTGTGTATCTCTCTCTCTCTCTCTCTCTCTCTCTCTGTGTGTGTGTGTGTGTCTCATGAATAAATAAATAAAATTTAATTATTTTATTTATAAAATAAATCCCATCTTTTGAACAGTTCTCTCTCTCTGTTTCTCACACACATATTAAATAACACATGGGTGCCTATGTCACACGGGATCTGGTGCTCATTGTTGGCACAGTGCAACTTATAACCCTAAGGGAGTGGGGCCTGCTTCTCTCTCTGCCTGTGTCTCTGCCTCTCTCTCTCTGTGTCTCTCATGAATAAATAAATAAAATCTTTACAAAAAAATATGATCCAACTATATGGTGCCTACAGAAGACATTCAGAATCAAAAACAGAAATAGGTTGACAATCAAAGGATAAAAAAAGAAAAAAGGTATACCATGTGACACTTACCAAAAGGGACTTGGAATGCTTGTATTAATACCAGAGCTTTCTCAGCATTCTGTCCTCAGTTTTTCTATCTGGATCCCTTGCTGGGGCTACCTGAGTCACTTTTTGGCTTCAGTTATCATCAAAATACATATCTTTACTCAGACCTTTATTCTGAGCTCTAGATCCATACTTTTCAGGTTTTTAGATCCATACTTTTCAAATAAACACTGAACATCTCCACTTGAAAGTCCCATAGGCACCTCAAATTCAAATAGTTTAAACCAGATTCATTCCCTTTCCCTCTCAAATCTGCTCCTTCATGTTTGAGAAATAAAAGGGAAGAGAAATGTTAATACTCTTGCTGCTTCATCCTCGACTCCAGATTGTACTCTCTCCCCTATACTACACTGCCTTCAGGGTCAATCAGTTTATGAGTTTCCCAGAAATGGGTCTTTTTTTTTTTTTTTGAGAAGAAGAACTGCATTTTCATTTTCAAAAAGTGATAAATAACACATGCGTGCCTATGTCAGCACACTCATTGTTGGCACAGTGCAACTTATAACCCTAAACATCTGCACTTTGACTAGTACTGTTTAGACTCCAGGAAAGTGCTTCTCCACATCTGTTTCCCTCTATCTTCTAAATAAAAGGCAACTGTGTCCAATGCCATGAGGATTTCTGGATTGTTCCACTGCTGACCTAAAAGAAAAACATTATTTCAGAAGGCAGGGAAGATTCAAGCAGTGGAAGCACTTATGGGAAAGGAAAAACAAGCCAACTTGTCAAAGCCTTCTCAGACACATGAATGCAATAGGTTTCTGTTTAACAAGTTATCATTTTCCAAGTGTCCATTTTCTTGCCTGTCTTTATTTTCCAGTCTGTGGTTCCAAAGATAATAAAAATCTCATGCAGTATCTGCAACAGGTGCATATAGAGGCTAAAGAACATTTCACAATATTAAACAACTCATATTACTCTTGATTTTAGGATGGATAGATTTGAGAGATAGATAGATAGATAGATAGATAGATAGATAGATAGATGATAGAACGAACATGTATAAAGCATTGTCACAGATTGGATGTTCTAGGGAGCAGATTCTGAGACAAAGAGTAGAGTATAGAAGGTTTACTGGGAAGTGCTCCTGTCATCAACATTTACGGAAGGAAAGGGAAGAAAGCAGCAAGAATGAAAAAAGGGAGAAATCAAATTTTAGGGCACTATCAATGGAATGCCTCAGCATACTTTATAGTGAATTGTGAAGACAGTCTGAAACTCCAAAACTATCTCAGGTAGGGGCAAGAGAGCTAGGCTTTTATATACATCATCAATAGTCATTGGATGTGGGCCTCCTTGAGAATGGGATATGATCTGAAACAAGATAACTCTCAGCTGACGCATTCCTGGAAGAGGGCTGGCACCCAAGGACTCTCTGATGGCAGCATTCCTAACAACCAAAGTAAAAAGGCTTCTATTGCTAAAGGAAGCTCTGGGCAAGGCATTGCAGTGTCCATGACAGCCCACCCCTTGTGCCTCCCAGATCTACTTCACATAAATTCTGGGATCAGCTCTTCCAGGAGTCTGGTGGGCCTCTCTTGCTAAGAGAAACTTAGGACAAACTACAGCTCTCAATACTGCAGCTGGTCTCAAAGCTGCAAATAATCTTATTCTCCTTCCACTAACAATTATAGATCTCCATCAGTCTTAAGGTCTTCATGGTTTGCCTGGTGGTATGACCCAGACCCTCATTCCTGGTCATCATGGTTTTCTCAGAATGGAGTTGCTATGCTTGTGGATACCCACATACCACGCCTGCCAATCTACGAACAATGCTTGGGTTTTTCCTCCTTAGCTTGTCAAAAGAGATCTCCCAAGGAGCCACAGGTGTAAGGTGAATGAATGATGCTAGTGCATCAGTGGAGGATCCACTATCCAGAGGATAGGATAGCGGATAGGATCCGCTATCATGGAGGATCTGCTCTAGCTGATTGTGCAGGTGCTTGTATCCTCCTGTCCTGCTTGTGCTTGATCCTGTGTACAAAACTTCCATCTGGTTGCTGGGCCTGCCCACTCTTATACCTTGGTTGATCTGACAGAATTCTGTTCATGTTGGGCAGTTCCAGCCGCACAGTCACTTGATGTCTTATGGCTAGGCATTCCATCTCTATCAGGATGCAATAGCATGTGAGAAGCTGTTTTTCAAAGATATATAATTCGGGGCACCTGGGTGGCTCAGTGGTTGAGCATCTGCCTTTGGCTCAGGGCATGATCCCGGGGTCCTAGGATCGAGTCCCGCATTGGGCTCCCCACAGGGAGCCTGCTTCTCCCTCTGCCTATGTCTCTGCCTCTGTGTGTGTGTGTGTGTCTCAAAAATAAAGTCTTTTTCAAAAAAGATATATAATTTTCCACTGCATATGGCATGGTTTGCTCCAGAACCTATATTCTGGACTAAGCTCTGACTTTCCCACTAGGGCTTATCAAAAATTCCTTGTGGCATCTTTTGGCAACATAGACACCTCTAATGCCATAGGGTCTGTCTATTGTATGCAGCAAGTGGGAGGACTACTTGAAACCACAGGCTGGACCTGCTACAAGACCTTCTCTTGCTCTAGGCTCCACTTGAAGCTAGCAGCTTTTTGTGCCACCTAGTCTATGGGTAGGAACAGTAATTCCAGGTGTGAAATCTGTTGTTTCCGTAACCCAAAGAAGCCTACCAGGTATTGAAGTTTCCTACTTCATAGGGAAAGGGAAAAATGCAATAACTTGTCCTTTAACTTGGAGGGGATCTCCTGGCATGCCTCCCAGATCATTCAACCTCTAAAACCTGCAATGTAGCCAGCCCATGGATTTTCGTAGGGTTTATCTCCCATCATGTGGAATACATGTGTCTTAACAAGGCTTCCAACGTGCTAACCACTTCTTACTCATTTTGATCCAATTAGCATGATATCATCAACATAGTGGACAAATATATTCAGATGGTTTAGATATTCCCAAACTATATGATAGAGGATGGGAGAGTTAGTAGACCTTTGAGGAAAAACTATAAATACTGTTGTCTGTCCTATATGAATATGAATATTTCCTGATATTTTATTCTGATGGGGATAGAAAACCACATTTTCTGAATCAATAGCTAATTACTAGGTACCTAAGGTCATATTATTTTGCTTTTGTAAGATATTGTATCTGACACGGTGGCTGCTTGGTTGAGTTTGCAATAGTCTGTCATCTACCAGGCTCTGTCCACATTTTGCAGGGGCTCAAACTGATGCATTGAAAGTAGATATGATGGGGACCACATCCCAGCATTCTTTAGGTCTTCAAAGGTGGCACTAACTTCTGTCATCCTCCCCCAAGATGCTATATATTTTCATTTGTTATCTTGGCCAAGGATGGTGAGGGCGGTTTCAGAAACTTCTTTTCATCTACAAAGCTCTGACTCCACAGGCCAAGAAACCAATGTAGGGTTTGTACCAACTACCAAAACGTCTATTCCAATTATACATTCAGAGACCAGGAACATAGGCAGCAGGTAGGTTTGTGGAACCAGTGGAGCCACTGTAAACCCAACACAGGCCAGGAGTCCACTTAATACCAGGCTACCATCCTGCCCTTATTCTAAGAAGGGGGACATGAAGACATTTTAGGTCTGGGTATATCAACTCATAATCAGTGTCCATTAATCCTCAAAATGTTTGGGTATACCTCTTTTTCCTGCAAACAGTCACATGCATAAATGAAAGACTAGAGAAATCATTACTACACACATGTACGGTTCTTCTTCCTGGGCACTCCAACTTCTTTAAACAGTGCGCCCTGGTTCAAAACATGACTTAGGATCAGAACTGAGCAAGGAATTGTGACTTTTTTATTGAGGCACTGTCCCTCAGACTCCTGAGCATCTTGGATTTCTTTCGGTTGTTCACGTTGAGTACAGATTGTTGGCTTATTTATTTTCCCCAGGGCACTGTGTTATATTGACCACATGGTCTGCTAACTACCTCCTAACCTATTCACCAGAAGCACTGTGTTCTATTAACCATCCCAACAGCTCTCTGCAGACCAAGCCCCCCTGCCTATCACTCTGACCCTGCAGTGCATTATGGTATTTGCATCCATCCAAATTCTAATGCTTATGTGCCATCATCCTGCCTCTTTGTTTCAGGCCATCACCATTTCCATCTGTGATTCCCATCCTTTAACATCCTCTTCTACTGTGAGCCCTGGCCTGTAGAGGCAAGCCACCACTGAACTTCTTAGCAATGCTGCCATTCCTCTCACCAGTGCATTCCTTATAGTTTTAGCAAATACTGTGCCCTTTGGGTCCTCTTGCAGAACATAATCATCCAGAGACTCTTCTGGACATACACAAGTGTATTTATTCTATCATTCCTACTTCCCTGAGTCTTTAATCTTTTCTCCCCCATCTGCTATGACAACTCTGGCATTTATACTTCACTTAATTCTTCTTTCCCCCATACTTGAAGAAGCCATACTAGTAGTGAGTTTACATGATCTCCTGGGATCTTTCCCAGGTATTTTGGGAGAGAACTCTCAAGACAATTAATTTTCCCTTATTCGATTTTATATTCCAGCTCCGCTGATCAAGACCCTCAGAATTCAATGCCAACCTTCCCCCTCAGCACTTGCTAGTCTAGTACATGCTGGCTAGGTCCTGTAGTGTCTACTTGGGGTAGTCCCTTTCCTTCTTTCTTAGGCCCAGCACATCCCCAGTGAAGGTATGCTGTGACTTAACCCTATATTTTAAGGCCCAGTGGCCAGGATGGGAAGTGGGGCAGATTCTGAGGAAAATACACATTATCTCACAGCAGAAAGGGCTCTGCATGATCAAGCAAGGTAAAGCACTAGCCCTTAATAGGAAGGAGTGGGACACTTCTGAATGCTCAAGGTGTCCAGGAAAATCTGAGGATATAAGATTTCTAGGAATGTCAATCCAGAACTCCCCATCCCATGTGCCAGGGTCCCATTCCTTCCTAACCAGGGCCCTGATCTTGGCATAGCAGACTTGTCTTAGATGGGATTTTAACTTTCTTTGAGGCTTGCTTTCAATAAATCCTGGGCCTGGTCCTCAGATTTCTCTACCTTCTCTGTGGAAAAGACAAGGGCCTCTTTATATGCTACAAATGAAACCCTCCAGGTTTCACATATAGCATTTGTTGATTAATTTAATTTGGCTTCTCATTATTTTTTTTCTCAAAGTCAATCAAGCATAGAAGTAGCTACCTAATTTACTGGCCTTCCTTATACTCAGCATTTCCCACATATTCTCAAAATTCTGCTACATAGAACCAGCTAATGCATTCCCTTCCACCAGTGCCATCCCAGTTCACCATCAGTGAAAGCTCTAACAATTCCTCTGTCACCTGTTCCAGGTGCTAAACTACTCCACCTACCATCAGTGATGGGGTCCTCATTGCCAGCTGGGTAGAAGGTAATTCATTTCCAAAATTTCACCACAGTGCATGCTTTCCTGAACTACTCCTCATACCAACTGTTGTAAATTGGCTTCCTGGAGAGCAGACTCAGAGTTCAACATGAAGGGCTTTTATTAGGGAATGCTCTTGAGATCAAAATCTGTAGAAGGGAAAAGAAGGAATCACGATTGGACAGAGGGAGAAGTTAAGTTGTCCCTTTTGGGGCAAGAAGGCCATGCCAATCAGCCACGGGAAGGAAGTACCCCAGGAAGAGGGTATGACCTTGGGGGAGGTGACTTTCCAGCTGAGGCAATTCCTGAAAAGGGATGACAGCTGAGGGCTGTCTTCTGGCAGTACTCCTAGCAACTAAATAATAACCTCTTTATTCCTGAAGGAGGATTAGGGCAGCAGATTGCACAATCTACCACAAGTGTGACATCATTTTTTTCCACTAGAAATTTAGTGGCCATTGAATAATAGAATTGAGAGCAGTTTTACTTTTAAAATGGTGAATAAGATTTAAATTTTCAAACATTTACATTTATAACTTTAGTTAAATATTTGTTTAAAATTCTAATTTATATCTTCCAAATATCTGGACATCAATAGGGAAGCCTCTATTTATACTTTTGCTCTAGTTCCCTGAAACACTATAGACAGGCCTTCTTAGCCCAAATCCATCCATTTCCTCTTGGCAAATTATGCAAAAACTCCTGTTGTGTATTATATAAAACTCAAAAACTACAGATAAGTAAAAAAACAGGCAAAATTACCCATTAATCTAACACCCAGAGGACACTATTAACATTCTCAGAGTATATACCAAAGCTTATCCATAATTTAAATATATACTTTAAAAGTATAGCATGCGCTCTTGCAGCCTATTTTCCTCACTCAAGATTATATGTTGAATTTTTCCTAAGTAAACAAGTGTAGATGCCCATCCTCATTTTCAGTCTCTGCAAGATGTTTCAATGTGTAGACGCACCCTAATTTGTTCAGCCAAGTGCCTATTTTGAAACACTTGGATCATTCACAATTTTTCACTCTTCAAAACAGTATGAAGACGTACAGCTTTATACAAGCCAGTTATTTGATCATTTTCTGTACATGAATTTCTACAAGTGGAATTACTGGCTCAAAGAGCATGCACATCTTAAAGGCTTCTGACACATGTATCCAAATGGACCTGTACCAATGTATGCTCCCACCAGCCCAGCTTGAGAGTGCCCTGCTCACCACCTCCTCACCCTACTCGGGGGTGGGAAAGAGGTGGATCTTCTACAGTATTGATGCCAACACCACTCTCAAGGATTCCATAATGGCCCTGTCTTAATCAATCTTCTAAAAACAATTTCATAGAAGCATTAAATGTTGTTCTTTCTTCTATTATATTTTCTTATTTCAAAATAATAACTAATGTATTTACTTACATAGACACCAGAGTTGGCCAAGAAAGAGAATGTTTTCCTCTTAAATGCCACCAGGACCCTAAAATAAAATCACCCCTCTCCATATGCCCTCAAGATATGTTCTATCCCTTCTTTGTTCTAAGATATCTCTCACCTCCTTTTTCCCCTTGCCATTTCTTGTGGCCAGTAGTGAAGTCTCATGATTTTATCATCTCGTGCCTGGACCATGGCAGTAACTTCCTAACTTGTGTTTCAATCTCCAGTGGCCACTCCTGTCCCCACCCCAACTCTGACCCATCCTGCACACAAATCAGCTACATCCTCTTCCTTTCATTTTCATTCCTTCGGTCACAGAAGGCTTTGGGGTCTCCCAGGGGTGAATGGAGTAATATTCCGACCTCAGTTTAGTAATCAGGGATCTTGATGAAGGGGCTCACCCAAACTGAGGGATTTACTTTCCATCATTTCCCTCCCCACACGTGGAACTGCAGGCGGGCCAGCCTCCTCTCTGGAGCAGGATTCCCACCTCCTTGCCTTTCTTTCCACCACTCTTACCTCCTCCAGTGCCCTCCCACCCCATTTTTATCCTATCCTTCAAGCCCAGTGTATCTAAGTATCCCCCTCCTCCATAAAACTTTGCCTGAGCATGGTGGCCTGCAGAAGCTTCCGCACTGCTCGGAAGGCCATGATCAGAGGCTCATGGTTTTGTTAGTATAGTTTTGTTTCCATACATCTTGCCTTTCGAAATAGATCATAAACAAGGACAAAGATGTGTCTCTTTTTTTCTGTTTCAAACACACAATTTTATTTGTAACATAAAAATAGTCTCAAATGTATAAACATAAGTCCACACAAAGGACCAAAAATTACCTTACTTATGAAGAATCAGGTCAGTTTCTGCTCATGAAGCATACTAAAAATATCTCATTTCAGACAAGGTAATAATCAGCACATGTATTTTCAGAACAAGTTTGAATTAGTTTGTTGTTCATGAAGTGATCCAGCTATAGACCATCACAAGTAACATCAGTTTCGAAGTTATAATGCAATTTAGGATGTGCATTACTTCCAGACTGGAAAACTGAAATATTACTCAGATCTGTTTGGGAACATACAACTAATCAGAGTTTACTTAATAATAGCTCAACTCTTTCTTTCACCTCAGGGTCACTGTATTCTGCTGCTAGGACTCGAAGTTTCTTGGCACATGCTTTAGGTCTTTGGAATATGAAATAAAGGGAATTTTTACTGAACTTGTCCTGGGTAAATACTTTTGCTCTTCTTTTAAAGTGGTAATTTATATTTTCAAATAGTGAAAGAGCATTAAGAATATTCTCTTTTGTCTCTTTCTTGTTAAAGATATTAATCAGTGATGTGGGTGCATTGGCAATGAGCAAATCTTTTGTCATGGATGGATTTTTAGAGAAATTCAAAAGCATTCCCAAAATATGGTCTTTAGTTTCTCCACTTCCCACAGTTAACAAACGAAGAAATTCTGAAATATAATTTGTAACCATATGCTGATACTCACTAATAATAGTCAAATGTTTTATCAGTCTTAGTCCAGCTAGCTGTACATTTGAATTCAAGGGATAGGTGACCGTGTCTTCACATACTTGGTTTAAGTATGTCTTTACCTTCCTATGATTTTCTGCAGCCACTGAGATGTTATTCAGTGCATTTAAAGCCTTCTGCCTAACACTGGGATAGGGATTATTGAGCAAGCTTTCAATAATTGAGATTCTACCTGCATTACGAATAACTTCATGGGAAAATGGATATTCGGGACTGTTATAAAGTGCATTATTGGCTATTTCATGAATAGAAGGATCTTCAGTCATCTCAATCATGCAAATGAGTTTTTCAAGCTCTCGTGGATCCATATTAGCTTCACGTTTACAGCGACAGGTACAGGGCTGAGTTTTCTCCTCACACCTCATCTGCTTTCTGAGCTCATCTTCAGGTGGGAAGCAGGGCTCACCTGGGTGTGGAAATTTCATTTCTGTCCAGATCATGGCTCCTGCCCATGACCCCATTCCCGCCCCAGGGACCATGGATGGGTATGTGCCTCTTGACTCGGCTGACTTTTTGGCTTTAGTCTTAGGTGCAGATTTGCCCTCACTTCTATTTTCATTACCATTCCAGAACCAAGACCTTTCATCAACTCCACCAGTAGTTGGTGCCTCAAGCTTATTCTTGGTGCTGACCTTATCTCCAGCTCCACACTCAAAACTGACATTCCTCTCCCTCTTGGATCTGTACTCATTACTCTTCTCACTCTCAGCCCAAAACAAGGACCTTAAACTGATTTCCTCAATATCAGGGCTGGATGCTCTACTTAGCTCATCCTCATCTACATCCTCATCCACAGTCCAGGACCCTATGCAAGGCTCTTCCTCAGCCCCAAGCCTAGACCCTGTAGTGGCTGCATCTCCATCCCAGAGCCAAGACTCCTTCCTGACCTCTGTCCCAGCCCCAGCCTCAGCCCCAGCCCCCACACAGGAATCCATACAGGCCGCCTCTTCAGATCTGATCCAGGACCCAATATTGACCTTATTCTCAGCCCCAAATCTGGAACTAATGATGGCCTTTTCTTCAGTCCCTGATCTGGATTCAATACTGGGCTCATTTTTACCTCCAGGTTTGGACACAATCCCAGCCTCTTCCCCTCTCCTGAACCAGGACTCTGTACTAGTCTCACTCCCAGTTCCAAACCAGGATCTTTCATTGACCTCCATGTCAGCACTGATCTGGGGTCTTACACTGGCCTGGTGGTCACCAGTCCTAGCCCAGGGCCCTCCACTTGCCTGGTTCTCAGGCCCCAGCCTAGACCCTCTACTGGCCTCGTTACCAGTCTTAGACCCAGCCCAAGTTTTTCCACTAGCCTGACCCCCAGTGCCAGCCTGGGAGCCTTCTCCACTGGCTGCGTCTTGAAATCCAGATTTGGAACAGCTATCAGCCTGATCCCCAGCCCTAGCCCAGGACCTTCCACTGGCCTGACTCCCAGTGCCAGACCAGGACCCACCACTAGACTGGTTTGCAGGCCCTGGATTAGACCCTCCAACAGCCTGGTCCTCAGCACCAGACCAGAACTCTCCACCACCGGCTTGATCCTCAATTCCAGGTTTGGGACAGCTACTAGCCTGATCTCCAGCCCCAGCCCAAGAACTTCCACTGACCTGACTCCCACTATCAGCCCAGGACCCACCACCGGATGGGTTCATGTGCCCTAGTCTAGATCCTCCAACAGCCTGGCCACCAGATCCTCTTGCATTGGCCTGACTCTCACTGCAAGCACAGAACCATCCATTGGACTGATCCTCAGGCCCTAGCCTACATTCTTCACTGGCCTGGTCCCTATTGCCAGGATGGGAATCTCCAATGGACTGGTCCTTGGGACCTAGCTTAGGCCCTCCACCAGCCTGGCCCTCATTATCAGTCCAAGACCCTCTTCCACTTGCCTGCTCTTCAAATCTAGGCTTTGTCCCACCATCAGCCTGATCCCCAGGTACAGCCCAGATCCCTCCATTGGCTTGGTCCCTAGAGTCAGCCCAGGATCTTCCACTGGACTGGTCCTCAGGCCCCAACATAGGCCCTCCACCAGCCTGGCCACCAGCCCTAGCCAAAGATGCTTCTACGTTTGCCAGATCCTCAAATCTAGGCTTGGACTCACCACCAGACTGATCGCCAGTCCCAGCCCAGGACCCCCTACTGGACTGTTCCATAGTCCCAACCCAGACTCCTCCACTGGCCTGTTCCCCAGCCCTAGCCCAGGACCCAACACCGGACTGGTCCACAGGCCCCAGCCTGGAACCTCCAGTGACTTGGTCTGCAGTGTCAGACCAGGACTTTTTACCAGACTGGTCCTCAGGCCCCAGCCTAGACCCTCCTCTGGACTGGCCATCAGCCCCAGCCCAGGACACATTTTCACTGGCCTGATCCTCAAATCTAGGCTTGGATTCACCATACAGATCACCAGTCCCAACCCAGTACCCTGCACTAGCCTGGTCCATATCTCCAGGCCAGTACCCAATACTAGCCACACTCCCAGCTCTAGCTTCAGCCCAGGACCCTCCATTAGCCTGAATTCCAGCCCCATCCTGAGACCTTACACTGGCCTGTTCCTCAACTCCAGTCCAGGACCCTCCAATGGTATGTTCCCCAGTCCATGACACCCCACTGGCCTGACCTCCAGCCCAGGGCTCCCCAATAGTGTCGTTCCCAGTGCTAGCCCAAGACCCTCCAATGGCCATGTCCTCAGCCTCTAACAAAGAACCCCCACTGGCCTTGCTCCTATCCCAGGACTCTTCAGTGGCCTGACTCCCAAACAAAAGCCCCCCACAGGCCTGGTTCCCAGCTGCAGCCCAGGATGGAAAACCAACTTCATTCACAGCCTTAGCCCCAGCCCAGGACCTCATATCAGACTTATCACCAGCCCCACTCCAGGACTCAATACTGGCTTCATTCTCATCATCAGCCCAGGACATGCTATTCTCCCAATATCCATCCCTGGCCTGAAACCTAAATTTGATCCATCGCTCAGAAGCAATCCAATCCTCAATACCAATCTCACTCCAGTAATAGTCATGAACCCTAGGCCGAGTCTTTCTGCAGGCCTGAGTGCCTGTCCCACCCCCACTCTCAGGAGTGGCCATGGTCTCAGCCTTGGGCTTTGCATAGGCCTCATCTCCTGTGGCTTCTGCTTCAGACTTGGGGACAGCCTTGTCCTTTTTCTCAGACATGATCTTACTCTGGGAATGGGCCACAGATTGAGGCTGGCCAGAGGCTGTCATATGTGCCCCAGCCTCTACCTTAGACTCAGCATTGGCATTTCCCCTAATCTTACTTCTGGCACCAAGGAGGGCCTCACTCTGAGAAACGGCCACAGCCTGGGGTGAAAAAGAGCCTACTATATCTTGCCCAGCCCCCACCTTAAATACCGCATTGAGATTGTCCCTGACCTTATTTCTGGCACCAAGCAAGACTTCACCTTGGGAATTAGACATGGCTTGGGGTTGGGCAGTGCCTGTTATATCTGTTTGAGGCTGAGTGGAACACATTATATCTGGCCCAGTGCCTGCCTTAGACACAGCACTGGCATTACCCTGGACCTTATTCCTGGCACCAGACAAGGTTTCACCTTGAGAATCAGACACAGCCTGAGCCTGGGCAAAGCTTGTTGTATTTGCTCTGGCCTCTACCTTAGACATAGCATTGGAATTGCCTCTGACCTTATTCTTGACACCAGGCAAGGCTTCACCCTGGGAATTGGCCACAGCCTGGGGCTGGGCAGAGTCCACTGTATCTGGCCCAATCCCTGCTTTAGACACATCGCTGGGGTTGCCCTTGACCTTGCTCTTAGTATCAGCTAGGACTTCATGCTGGGAATTAGCCACAGCCAGGGGTTGCACAGAGCCTGTTGTATCTGTTTGAGGCTGGGCAGAGCCCATTGTATCTGTCCGAATCTCTGCCTTTGACACAGTACTGGGATTGCCCCTGACATTCTTAGTACAAGACAAAACTTCACCCTGGAAAGTGGCCAAAGCCTTGGGACAGGCAGAGCCTGTTATATCTCCCCTGGCCTCTGCCTTAGATATGACATTGGAATTACCCCTGACCTTACTCTTAATACCAGACAAGGCTTCACCCTGGAAATTGGTCACAGTGTGTGGCTGGGCAGAGCCCACTGTATCTGGCCCAGTATCTGCTTTAGACACAGTACTAAGATTGCATCGGACCTTACTCTTGGTACCAGGCAAGGCTTCACCCTGGGAATTAGACTCAACCTGAAGCTGGGCAAAGCTTATTGTATCTGTCCTGGCCTCTACTGTAGACACAGCATTGGAATTGCTGCTGACCTTATTCTTCATACCAGGCAAGGCCTCACCCTGGGAATTGGCCACAGCCTGGAGCTGGGCAGAACCCACTGTATCTGGCCTATCCCCTGTCTTAGATACAGCATTGGACCTGCCCTTAACCTTATTCTTGATTCTAGGCAAGGCTTTACCCTGGGAATTGGCCACGGCCAGGGACTGGGCAGAGTCTGTTGTATCTGTTTGAGGCTGGGCAGAGCCCATTGAATCTGCCCTGGCCTCTGCCTTAGACACAGCACTGGGATTGCCCCTGGCCTTATTCTTAGTACCAGACACAACTTCACCCTGGGAATTTGCCACAGCCTGGAGCTGGGCAGAGTTCACTGTACCTGGCCCAGCCCCTGCCTTAGACACAGCATTGGACTTGCCCCTGACCTTCTTCTTAGTACCAGGCAAGGCTTCACCTTGGGAATTGGCCACAGCCTGGGGCTGAGCAGAGCTTGTTGTATCTGTTTCACTCTGGACAGAATACATAGCATCTGGCCCAGTCCCTGCCTTAGACACAGCATTGGGATTGTCCTTGACCTTATTCTTAGTATCAGATAAGACTTCACCCTGGACATTGGCCATAACCTGGAGCTGGACAGAGCCCACTGTATCTGGCCCAACCCCTGTCTTTGACAAAACACTAGAATTGTCCTTGACCTTATTCTTAGTACCCGACAAGGCTTCATCCTGGAAACTGGCCTCAGTCTGGGGCTGAGCAAAGCCTGTTGTATCGGTTTTAGGCTGGGCAGAACATACTGAATCTGGCCCAGTCCCTATCTTAGACATAGCATTGGGACTGCCCCTGACATTTTTCTTAGTATTAGGTGAGGCTTCAACCTGGAAATTGGTCACAGCATGGAGCTGGGCAGAGCCCATTGCATCTGGCCCAGTTCCTGACTTAGACATAGCATTAGGATTGCTCCTGACCTTATTCTTGACACCAGGCAAGGCCTCACCCTGGGAATTGGCCATAGTCTGAGGCTGACCACAGGTCTTTGGTTCTGCCTTAGCCCCTGACCTAGAAATGGCACTAGGATCACTCTCGCCATCAACCCTGGAATCAGGTAAAGCATCATCTTGGGTCTTGGTCCCAACCTGAGGTTGCACACACATTTTCATTTCTATCCCAACTCCTGCTTTACACTTGCTTTTGGCTTTTCTCCTAGCCTTACCTCTAGTACCAGGTAAGGTCTCAACCTGGCTCTTGGTGGCAGCCTGAGACTGTGCCTTTGTGTCTGTTCCAGGCCCTTCCTTAGACATGGTATTGGCACTACCTTTAGCCTTAATCCCGCCATCAGGTAATGCATCAACTTGGACGGTGGCCAGAGTCTGAGGCTGTGTACAGAGCTCAACATCTGTCCCAGCCCCCATCTTAGACATGGCATTGGCATTGTCTCTGGTCTTAATCCTGGCATCAGGCAAGGCCTCAGCCTGGGAATTGGCCTTCAAGTTTGCCCTGGCCCCTGTTATCGACATAGCATTGCAATTGCCTCTACCTTTAACCCTGGCATCAGGCATAGCCTTAGCCTGAGCACTGGCTATAGCTTGAGTTTGAGCAGTAGCCCTCATGTTAGCCCCAGTCATTGCCTTAGATGTGACATTGGTATTCCCCTTGTCATCAACCCTGGCACCAAACACTGCCTCAGCCTGTTTCTTGGCCACAGTCTGAGGTTGTGTAGAAATTCTCATATCTGCTCCTGCCCCTGCCTTACACATGGCATTAGTATTACACCCAGAATCAACCTTTGCCCCAAGCATAGCCTCAGCCTCAGTCTTAGCTATAATCTGAGGCTGGACTGAAACCCTTGTGTCTGCCCTAGACTCTGCCCAAGACCCGGTTTTGTGATTCCCCTTGACCTCAACCCCAGAACCAAGCATGTTGGTGACTTGGATCTTGGTCACAGCCTGAGATGGTGCACAGGACCTCATGTCCACTCCAACTTCTGCCCTGGACACGGTATTAGGATTTCCTTTAGCATCAACTATGTTATCAGGCCTGGCTTCAGACTGAGACTTGACCACACTCACAGTCCCTGCCAGGGCTCTTTCCTTGGTCTCAGCCACAATTCCAGTCTTATTTATGGCACCCATCTTGGCTACTTCCCTGATCAATCCTAAGGCCTCACTCTGTGTCACCATTACTCTGTTCGTCTCTTTTTCAGCCAGTATACAAGCCTCCACTTTGGTCTGGGTCTTTACTTCTTTCTTGGTCTCTGCCCTGGCAACTGGTGCCCAAGCTTTATCCTTGGTCTGGGTCACAGCCTCTTTCTTGACTACTCTCCCAGCCTCAGAGTCAGTTTGGGTTACGGCCTCTTTCATAGCCACATCCCCGGCTTTGACCTGGTCCTCAGCCAGAGCCATTGCCTCTGTCATGTCCACTGTTCTGACCACTGCTTTGGCCTCAGATTGGGTCTCTGCCTCTGCCTCAGCCATTGTCTTGGCCTGAGAGATGGCTTTGGGTCTGGCTTTAACAGTGGTGGTAATCTCTACTTCAGCCCCAGCCCTACCTCCTGCTTCAGTTTTTGCTCCAGTCTTGGCCTTGGGGCTAGTCTCAGTCTTCATCCCAACCATGGCTTCACTCGTGGCCAAGGTCTGGTTCTGCACCCCAGCCACAGCCTCCATCTTGACTCTGGACCCATTTCTGCCAAGTCTCCTCACGCTCTGGGCTCTTCCTTTGGTTAATCTGTAAATGTAGTAGCAGGTGCCAGCCCAGAAAACCAGTCCTGCAGTCACCCAGCCCACTTCCTGAATGCGACCCATGTAATCACCCCTACTGAAGGCACAAACAAGGTATGAGGGCTCAGTCAGGATGGGGAAAGAGGGTGTAGGTCTGGGTGTAGGCCTCTGAGGGCGCTGGTCTTCAGCCACTTAAAGGCCACTACAGCTGCCACTGGAGGTGGACCTAGAAGTGGAGGAAGGAAATGGACTAAAATTTCTCTTCTAATTTTGTGCCTCATACAGATAGGACAGGAAAGTTTAGAAATGATGTGCATGGTGGGAGAAGAGGATGATGAACAAACTCTCTCTCTCTCCTTCCCTTTTATTTTCTCCCCTCCCATTTTCCCCCAGTGCCCAACAACTATCCCCTAGGGTGCATTCATACACATTTCCTTACACCAAATGAATAATGGTAAACATGGGGGGGGGGGACTGATTATGAATGGGAAAGACAGAGAAGCGCTCAGACCTTGATTTTTACTGGACCTACTCTTGTCACCACTCCCAAAGATCCCCAGCCTCATACCAACCTGTAATGATCAAGGCAGTTCCCTCCTCTTTCTTTCTCTTGATTGGTGATATACCCTAAAGTAGATCTTATTAGATCCCCAGCCTCATACCAACCTGTAATGATCAAGGCAGTTCCCTCCTCTTTCTTTCTCTTGATTGGTGATATACCCTAAAGTAGATCTTATTAACTCATGAGATCTGTGGACCTAGAGACAGAGAGACAGACAGAGGGACAGATGGGAGTGGAGATTTTGTTCTTGATGTGACAAGCATATTATCAAACTACCTTTCTATCTCTCTCAGTTCACCCTACTCTCTGTACCAAAATATAAGTGAGAGTGTGGGGTAAGTGACAGGGATGGTAGGAAAGGTGGCCAGGAAAGGGAGAGGTTGAGGATACTCCAGACTGGACACTGACCCTACTGGATGCACACTGATCACGACCAACCCACCCTACGGCTCTACCCAGGCAGTTCCCATCCTCTTACCAGTCTATACTGATCAGGGGCAATTTCGTCCTTGTTTCTTTGCTTCCAGTAATCTCAAGCCCTACAGCAGACCTGCAGGCAGATCTAAGGACAAGCAAACAAACAGGAAGTAATAGAGACCAAGTCTAAAGACCAAGAACAGACAAGCAGCCTGATCCTTGATCCCAAAACCTGCCTTGCCAGAGCCCGTGTCCAGTTTGCTAATGTGTCCCATTTTGAGATGTCTCCTCTCAAGTCTTCTCTCACTCACACTCTGGCCCACCCGTACCCCAATATTCCTCCTGTTTCCTGCCCTGAAATCAGCAGGAGATGTAACAACACAGTGGAAATCTGGTAGAGTGCAGGAGGGGCAGAAGTACCCTCCACGGAGACCCTCTCAAGTCTCAGCCACCTTCTGTGCTCACCCTCTTGTTATCCTCAAGTGCTGCCCACCTTCAAACCAACCTTCATGGTTCCAAGCCAGTCTTCCCCTTTCCCTGGCTTCCAGTGGTAAACAGCCCTACTGTAGGCCTACGAGAAGACCTAGGAATAAACAGAGACAAGTGGGAAGATAACTGTTGAGTGCTTGTGGCATCCCAGCATTTAAAACCGGGGTCCCAGGACGCCTGGGTGGCTCAGTGGTTTAGTGTCTGCCTTTGGCTCAGGACATGATACTGGAGTCCTGGGATCGAGTCCACATCAGGCTCCTTGCGAGGAACCTACTTCTTCTCCCTTTGCTTATGTCTCAGCCTCTTTCTCTGTATCTCTTATGAATAAATACATAAAATCTTCTTAAAAATTAAAAAAAAATAGGAATGCCTGGGTGGCTCAGTGACTGAGTGTCTGCCTTTGTCCCAGGGCATGATCTTGGGGTCCCGGTGTCAAGTCCCGCATCAGGCTCCCTGCATGGAGCCTGCTTCTCTCTGTGCCTGTGTCTCTGCCTCTCTCTCTCTCTCTCTCTCGAATAAATAAATAAAATCTTTTTTAAAATTTTTAAAAATAAAATAAAACCGGGGACCCAGTGCCTGCCTTACAAGATCTAGAAACCCATTCTCTGGCAAGCAGAATCTGGGGCTTCCCCAGCACTGAAATGGGCAGCGTGTAAAAGGAAGGCAGGAGAAATAAAAGGGAAGAGACAAGGGCAATTTATTTTAAAGCCACCTGTAGGATTCTAAGGTTTCTCCCAAAAGTCCATCATTCCTTCACCAAGGTACTCAGACAGGTGAGGGAATCTGGAAAACTGGAAAACGGAGAGAGAGATGGAGGCCTCCATCCCCTACTCTAGAATCATACATAGCCTACTGCCATCTACTTCCCCTCAAACACATCTCTAGGAGTCTCTGGAAGAAGAGACAAGGAGTGAGGGAAGGCTTTTTCTTCTGCAAAATCGCTATCCCTCTGGCAAAGGCTATCTCTAATTAATAATAATAATAATAATAATAATCTTGAATACAACAATTTGTATTTTTCTTAATAGTATCTGAAGGGAGAAAGGAAATCATCCAAAGGAAAGTGTGCTGTTTTTATTGGTCTTCAACCTACAATTTACGTTAAAAATCCTAAGCTTAGGGATGCTTGGGTGGCTCAGTGTTTGAGCTTCTGCCTTTGGCTCAGGTCGTGATCCTGGGGTGATCCTGGGGTCTAGGGATTGAGTCCCGCATTTGGCTCCCTTGAGGGAGCCTGCTTCTCCCTCTGCCTATGTCTCTGCCTCTCTGTGTCTCTCATGAATAAATAAATAAAATAAAATGTGAAAAAAAAGTCCTAAGCTTAGCAAGGAAATGCAGTTTAAGGAGAGTCCCCTAGTTAAAGCCCCACCCCGTATCCCAACCAGACAGCTGCGCCTAAGTTCCTGTCCTAGAGAATTCATCCAGAACTTCAACTGTTCTTAGGCCGAGCTGGGCTCACACTAACCTCCACAGATCCCGTGCAGTTTTCTTCTCTCCTTCTTCCCTTGCCTCGCCAAACAGTGCCACACGGAACTACTGTCCATTAGACAGGAGAGAGGAAAGGCACTGAGTGCTTGGACCAGCACCCACGACACAGATCCCAATACTCACGTTTCTGGACCCAGGATCCCGGTTATCAAACGTCCCTCCCTGCCTTCCAAGACGCCACCCCCATCAACTCCATGGTCCAGTCACCAAGGCCCACCATTTTCTCTGTAAACGCCACGGTGGCGGGTCCCTTCTACTGAAACGAACAGGAAACTGGGCGGACGTGTGCGGTCAGCGCGATTAGAGTCAGAGAGGATGGGACATCTCAATCTCGGCCTTTCTCTCTTGAGACACTACCCCCTTCCCCCACCATCCGCCCCGTCGGAGCCCAAGGTTCCCCGCCACAGACGTAGGCAAGGGGAGGAGGCTCAGGAAAATCACAGCAAAGGCTTCTGTAACTTAAGCCCGCTTCGTCCCACATCCCCGAACCAGCTACCAGGGTTGGGCGACCGCTGCCGCCCTGGCCTCGCGCACCGGCCCCGGAGCCCTTACCTGCTCCGCTTTCCTCGGGCCTGACGCCAGCCCGCGGGGCGCAGGACACCGGGGAGCAGGTACCCAGACGGGAGTGACGACTGCACCGAAGGCTGCGTCGCTCTGCAGCTCCACGTCACGTGAGCGCCCCGCGTCACCAACGCGCTCGCTCCCCTCCCACCCCACTCCCGCCTGCGGGGAGTTCTACAGGACCCTGCCCCCCACGTGCGCACGCACCAACTACCCCGCCAACCGTCTGGTCTGTGAGCCGGAGCCCTCCGCGCACCGCCCTGTCGCTCAGCTCCCGTCCTCTCCAATCTGAGGACCCGCTAGTTGGCCTCACCGCTTTGCAGTTGGGGTTTGCCCTTTTCTGGTTACCCTGGGAGGGTCTGCATATCACCCTCCTCCAAGCCTTGGCTCTGGTCTTATCTCCTGTTTCTTTTCTTTTTTTATTTTATTTTATTTTATTTTATTTTATTTTATTTTATTTTATTTATTTATTCTTCAGAGAGAGAGAGAGAGAGAGGCAGAGACACAGGCAGAGGTAAGACGCTCCACGCAGGGAGCCCGATGTGGGACTCGATCTCGGGTCTCCAGGATCACGCCCTGGGCTGAAGGCAGGCGCTAAACTGCCGAGCCACCTGCCCTTATCTGCTGTTTCTTAGAAGAATCCTCTTTCTCTCTTAGGCGATAAGACTCCCCATGAAGTACATTGCTGCACCAAAATGGGCTAGGGAAGGGTTGTTAGGAAAGGAAGCAGAAAGGGCAAGTAGATGCTTAACTTTCTTTTCTTAATGTTCTTTTTTTCCCTTTTAACACCCCATTCATTGTTTTTGTGGGGGGTTTTGTAAGATTTTATTTATTTCTTCATGAGCGACACAGAGAGAGCGAGGCAGGGACATAGGCAGAGAGAGAAGCAGACTCCCTGTGGGGACCCTGATGCGGGACTCGATCCGGGGACCCCATGATCAAGACCTGAGCCAAAGGCAGACGCTCAATTACTGAGCCCCCCAAGATCCCACATTTTGTAATCAGAAAATGCAGAGAAGTCATTTTCAGTTGACATTTAAAAACTAGGTCATAAAATAACAGAAGACTCATTTGCTCACAGTATTTTGTGCCACATTAGGTGCTATAAATTATTTCGGTTTTCAAAACATACTAGTAATTATTGACATTTATATACAAAATTTTCCTAAACTAAACCAGCACCTTTTCGATATGATCTCTAAATCTGTGGAAAGACATTCAGTTTTCTAAAATTGGCAATTTCTCACAAGTGATTTACAACCTTTTGAAGTTCTGGCTAAACATTACTATGATCTTGTGTCAGGTGTCTGAGAACTTCCTCACAGAAGACTCCTGGATGACTGAATGAAAACCCAATAGCTGATGAATCCAGGGCCTGAAAATTGGTGACTTCCCAGACTAGCCTCCTTTCCATTCAAGGGGCTTTATATTTATTTTACAAAGGCATGTGATCAAATCTGTCTCATCACAATTTTAACAGGACCATCTGCTATCCCACTGGTGGAAATGAGGAATAGCAGGTGGAATTTTTATTTAATCATCGCACTGGTAAGATGTCTCTGGGATCTGTTGTGCATGTACTACATGTCACCGTAGCAGCAGCTAGCACTTGGCATCTTCCAGTGGAGATAGTGGTGAGGGTCTATGGGTGACTGTGAATCACTGCAACACCCCTGAGATCTATGTCATTTGTCCTTCACAAAAAGCATGGTTTACAGGCTCCCAGTCACCAGGAAAAAGAGGGCTTTTCATTTTCACTCCCTGCCTTGTTACAATTTCACTACACCACCCATACAAGCCCCTCAGAATAATCCCAGAACTCAGGGACAAAGTATGCAGAAATTAGTTCCCAGATACTCAGTTGTCCCTGCTAGGGAATCATACTCTAAATATAGATCTTTCAGGCAGCCTCTGCCTTTGAATGCTGAAATCTGACACTCTAGCAGGAAGCTCTCCACGTGAGGGGCCCCTGTGTGGGGGAGGCCCCTCTAGGAAGTGAGCCAGGGAGCCCAGAGTGCCAAAGAACCTTACTAATGACTTTTCAGAACTCAATCACCCATAACCAACTTATATTCTCCAGCAAAGGGAAAGATTCCGAAATTGATTGCATAAACATTAAAAACTTTAGTAAAGTAAAATACAAAACCCATAAGCAAAGGATAAAGAGTGGTTAATTTGTAATAATCTAAAAACTTACAAATCATCAGTAAAGTGATAACCCAACAGAAAACTGTGTCAAACTTGATGGGATAAGCACTGGGTGTTATTCTATATGTTGGCAAATTGAACACCAATAAAAAATAAATTTATATATAAAAAAAAGAAAGAAAACTGTGCCAAAGACATGAATGGATTTGTTCATGGAAATGAAATACAAATGACTGATAAACATATGAAAAGATACTCAACTTCAAAGAAATGCAAATCCAAATAACTATGTCTTACCTTGTTTCAGCTAAGAGTTTGTCAATTATAGAAATTTGAGGGATGCCTGGGTGGCTCAGTTGCTTGAGCATCTGTCTCTTGGTTTAGGCTCAGGTCATGATGGTGGGGTGTCTGCTTGAGATTCTCTCCCTTTCCTTCTCCCTCTGCCCTCCCACACTCTCTCTAAAATAAATAAATTAAATATATATATATATAATTTTGATAATATTTTGATTGGCTTGCAGGGAAATGGGCACTCCCGTACTCTGCTGGAGGCCGACACTCTGATGCAACCGTTTTTGGTTTGCAAAAATCTATTAAATGGTAAATATAATATTACACATATTCTGTGACCCAGCAATGCTATTACTAGGAATTTAACCAGTGTATATACCTACACAGTTTCTCAAAGATATGTGTATATTTCACAAAGGATATCTATTGGCTATCTATTGCAGTACCTGTAAAGGTTAAAAAAAAACTGAAGAAACATAAAAGGAAAGATTAAATACATTATGTTAGATTTATAGTATGGTTGATAAAAAGAAAAATTTAGTTCTATGTATCCTGATGGAAATACACTTAGGGTATTTTATTATTTGCTGTTTATTTTCTGTAATTACATGGAAATTCTACAAGAATAATTCTAGTATAAGTCAAACCCAGAAAAACACTAGTATCACTTTAACTCCACTACTCTCATCCAAAGCACAGTTCTACCTCCCCACTGTTATAAATTTGCTGTGTTAAATGCTTTTCTATACATCATATATACATGCATACCTTACTAAAATATACAAATGGGACTATAGTTAACATAATGTTTTGCGTGGCACCTGGGTGGCTCAGTCGGTTACGTGTCTACCTTTGGCTCAGATCATGATCCCAGGATCCTGGGATGGCTCCTCATCAGGCTCCCTGTTCAGGGGGGAGTCTGCTTCTGTTCTCCCTCTGCTTGTGCTCTCTCTCTCTCAAATAAATGAATAAAATCTTTTTAAAAATATACTGTTTTGTAACTCACTTTTTTCCATTTAAAATTATATATCAGAGAGCTCTACATGCCAGTACCTTTATTTTTTAAAGATTTTTATTTACTTATTTGAGAGAGAGAGCATGAGTATGCATAAGGCAAAGGAGCAAAGGGAGAGGAAGCAAGAGTCTTAAGCAGACTCTGCCCTTAGTGCAGAGCCTGACATGGGGCCTCAATCTCACAACCCTGAGATCAGGACCTGAGCCAAAACCAAGAGTGGGTCCTTTAACTGACTGCACCACCCAGGCACACCCACAAACAATTACATTTAAATATGTTTTATTGATTTTAAATGCTACATACTATTCCATAGCTTGGTGACACTATTACTTGTCTAATTTCATTTCACCACACCTCACTGATGAACATAAAATTATTCTGGGTCTGGGTCTAATAAAAACAAGGCTATAATGAAAAATCTGTTACCCACAGGTGAAAGGATTTCTTTTAGGATATTCTGATATTAATAAAGTTGTTCAGTTAAGGGTATGAGATATTATGACTCTATACTGCCCAAGGAAGGATATGAAATGTTATATATTTAACAGGTAAACCACCAAACTGCCCTCCAAAGACACCAGGTCATTTATATTCCTGTCAGGCACATGTCAGGACCCCTTTCCTCAGGCTCTCATGCACATTGTAAATTACTAATTAGTGCCAATATAAGAGGCAAAAAAAGATATGTGGTTGTCCTCTTTTTTTAAGATTTTTATTGGGACTCATGGATGGCTCAGTGGTTGAGCATTTTCCTTTGGCTCAAGGCGTAATCCCAGGGTTCCAGGATCAAGTCCCACATCGGGCTCCCTGCACGGAGCCTGATTCTCCCTCTGCCTCTGTCTCCGCGTTCTCTCTGTATCTCTCATGAATAAATAAATAAAATCTTTTTAAAAGTAAAGATTTTTATTTATTTGAGAGAGAGAGAGAGAACAGAAACTGGGTGAGGGGCAGAGGGAGAGGGAGAAGCAGTCAGGGAGCCTGATGCAGGGCTCAATCTCACAACCCTGGGATCATGACGTGAGCCAAAGGCAGATGCTTAACCAACTGAGCCATCCAGGCGCCCCTGAGGTTGTCTTTTTAATTCACATTTTCCTACATATCGATAAGCTTTAGCATCATTGTATATGCATATTTGTCATTTGCATTTCCTCACTGAGAATGGATTCTTAATATCCTCTGAATTTTTTTTTCCATTTAGCAGTATTTTTCTCACTGATTTTTAGTTCCTTGTGCATACCTATATAGTAGTTATTTTTGTTATATAAGTTACACATTGGGCAGCCCGGGTGGCTCAGCAGTTTAGCGCTGCCTTCGGCCCAAGGTGTGAACCTGGAAGCCCTGGATCAAGTCCCATGTCAGGCTCCCTGCATGGAGCCTGCTTCTCCCTCTGCCTGTGTTTTTGCCCCTCTCTCTCTCTCTGTGTCTTTAATGAAAAAATAAATTAAATCGTTAAAAAAAAGTTACACATATGTTCTCCCAACCTGCCACTAACATCTTAAATTTATGGTATTATTTGGCATCAGAATTTTCATATTTTAATGTAGTCAAATACAAATTGATTTTTTTCTGCATGGCTTCTGGGTAGTGTAAGCCATGTACATTTAAATATATACACACATATACATATATGTATATCATATACATGTGCTTATACGTATATATGTGATATATGTGTGTGTGTATATATATATTCAAATATATAGCCAAATTCTAATACGATTCATGTAACAGTCCATTACTTCTCAACTAATTTAAAATGACTTATGCTAAGGGGTGCCTGGATGGCTCAGTCGGTTGATGGCCCAACTCTTGATTTCAGATCAGGTCATGATCTCAGGGTCCTGGGCTCACACCCTACTTCAGGCTCCACACTTAGTTAGGTGGGGGGTTGGGGGAGTCTGCTTGAGGATTCTCTCCCTCTGCCCCTCCCCCCACTCTCTCTGTCTCTAAAATAAATAAATAAATCTTTAAAAATAAAAAATGACTAATGCTTAATTCTCATTTATACTCAGACATGTTTCATGGATTGACTTTTCTGTGTTACACACATACACACACATACACACACACATTTGTATAACTACCTTAATAGCACACTTTGAATTGGTATAGCTTTGTAGCAAGTTTAGATGTCTGGGAGGATAAATCCTTCATTGCTCTGCTTTTTCAAACTGTTTTTGGAAAGGCTTGGGCATTTCAAGTAAAGTTCCAAGTTTCATTGTCAAAAAATCCTGTTGGGATTCTACTATAATTACATTGAATTTATAGATTAACTTGGGGAATAATTAAAATCTAGTAATAAATTATTTTTATCCAGGGTCATGTAGTATTTTTATTTATTTATTTATATTATTTTTTCTTTTTTTAGAGAAAGAAATTGCATATGAGTATGGTGGGTGTGCAGAAAGAGCAGGAAAGAGAGAATCCCAAACAGGCTCCACACTCAGGAAGGAGCCCCACATGGGGCTTAATCTCAAGACTCTGAGAATCATGACCTGAGCCCAAATCAAGAGTTGGACACTTAACTGACTAAGCCACCCAGGCACCCCATATTTTTTAATTTTATTTATATATTTTGTGCACTTCAGTAAAATTGTAGTTTGCTTCATGTAGATTTTACATATTTCTTATTTGCTGTATTCTCAAATATTTCATAGTTTTTGTTAACATTGTGAATGGTGCCTTTTTGCATATGATATTCTTTTTTGTTCTTAAGGGAAAAAAATTCCATTTTTTAAAAGATTTTATTTATTTATCCATGAGAGACACTGAGAGAGAGGCAGAGACATAGGCAGAAGGAGAAGCAGGCTCCATACAGGGACCCTGTTGTGGGACTCAATCCCGGGACTCGGATCACACCCCAAGCCAAAGGCACACGCTCAACCAGTGAGCCACCCAGGTGTCCCAAAATTTCAGTTTTTATAAAGATCACCCATCCTAATTATAACTAAGTGACTCGGTGCAGTAAAATACAAAGAAAGGTGAACTATCACGCAGATTCCAACACCATGAAATAACCATTAAACTTATAAAGAACAATCAAACTTCCTGGAAGATTATATGTTCCTTAGGTCTGAACATTTCATTTTTAAGAATATATTCTTGAGGCACCTGGATGGTTCAGTCAATTAAGGGTCCAACTCCTGATTTCAGCTCAAGTCATGATCTCAGGGTCCTGAGATGGAGCCTCACCTTGGACTCTGAACTCAGCACAGTCGGCTTGCAATTCTATCCCTCTCCTTCTGCCCCTCCTCTCACTTGCACTCTCTCTCTCTCTCAAATAAAATAAGTAAATCTTAAAAAAGAATATATTCTAAATATCTGTGTACATATTTTATATCTCCTTATTTCCATTAATTTATTCTTTCTCATCTCTAGTCAAGGTAATTATTTCAAGCTCTTCTTCTGTCTATAATTCAATTTGTAGCCACATTTTTCCAGTTCAGCTGTTTATAATTTATTACTTCTATGATAATGTTTTTTCAGCCTAATTGGTTCCTTAGTTTGCAATCTCCCTTTTTATCTAATTCTGCTGTCTTCTCATCTTTGAGGTTTGGGTTTTTTTTATTACGTCTATATTCTTAAGTTGTTCTATAGCTTAAAGTACTTGTTGGAAATTTCCTTCTGTACTTTAGGGTATTTTTTTCTCCTTTTTCTTTACTTGCCTGTGACTTTCTGAAGTTTCTGTAATTAGGATGTGACCCTTTCTTTCTTTGGTTGCTGTTGATGACTCCCATTCCATCCCCTACTGATTTTTTACCTTTTTTGTTTTGCATTTTTTCAAGTATTGTGTAAGATTCTGTGAGGCAATGTCTTTCCTCTATTCTAATACAAAAGTTTCTCCTCATAGTCTAGCTGTTCACCACTGATGCAAGATGAGGCTACAATTTTTGTATGTCGCTCTTATACCAAGCCACCCTAATGAATCTCTATTATTAGTTCTAAAAGTTTGTCAGTTGCTTCTCTCTGATTTTTTAAAATTTTACATTTCTTCCTTCTTTTCTGCTATTATTTTTTAAAGGATTTTATTTATTTATTCATGAAAGACACAGAGAGAGGGGCAGAGACACAGGCAGAGGGAGAAGCAGGCTCTAAAAAGGGACTCGATCCGTGGACTCCAGGATCACACCCTGGGCCGAAGGCAGGTGCTAAACCGCTGAGCCACCCAGGGATTCCTGCTTCTTTCTGATTTTTTAAAGAGCCAATTGTATTGTCTATAAATGACAATTTAGTATTTTTCCTTTCTAATACTTTATATCACTCATTTCCTTTTTTTAGTTTATGCACAGAACAAGAACTTAAGAACAATACTGAATAGCAAACATGATAACAGGGGCGCCTGGGTGGCTCAGTGTTTGAGCATCTGCCTTCACCTCAGGTGGTGATCCCAGGATCCTAGGATCAAGTCCACTTCAGGCTCCCTGCAGAAAGCCTGCTTCTCCTTCTGCTTATGTCTCTGCCTCTCTCTCTGTATCTCTCATGAAAAATTAAATAAAATCTTTAAAAAATATTTTTTTAAAATAAACATGATAACAGACATCCTTATAGTCAGTCGAGCTCCTAACTATAATGAGAATGCTTAGTCTTTTACCTTTAAATACAATGTTTCTGTACATCTCTGGTACAAACCCTTTCCCAAATTAAGCAAACATCATCTATTCCTAAAATATTAAGAGTTGTTATCATCAATCGATGTTTAATTTCAACAAATGATCTTATGGTACCCATTGGGATAATCATATTTTACTATTTTAATATCACTTTACTATTTGGTATTTTTACATGATTTTAAAATTACTACAGTAGACTGTAATAAAACTGTTCAAATAATAAATTGCACTTCAATTTTTGGGGTAAATCTCACATAGTAGCAACTATTTTTTAACACACTGCTGGATTTCAATTTACAAATATTTTATTTTCTATTTTTGGTACATGTTTTTGATGAGATCGGTTTACAGTTTTCTTTTTTGTGCACCATCCTTTTCCAGTTTTTGCTACTAAGATTATACTAGCCTTGTAAAACGGATTGGAAAGTTGTCCATGTTCTGGAAGTAGTTTATATAACCAGAAAATTTTCTACTCCTTGAAGGTTGAAAGAATTTTGCTAGAAAACAGTCTGAGGATGATAATTCTATTTTTTTCCTTTTTGTTTGTTTTTAAGGTAGTAGATCTTTAATTATTATTTTTTAAAGATTTTTTTTATATTTTATTTTATTTTTTTTAATATTTTATTGGTGTTCAATTTACTAACATACAGAATAACCCCCAGTGCCCGTCACCCATTCACTCCCACCCCCCGCCCTCCTCCCCTTCTACCACCCCTAGTTCGTTTCCCAGAGTTAGCAGTCTTTACGTTCTGTCTCCCTTTCTGATATTTCCCACACATTTCTTCTCCCTTCCCTTATATTCCCTTTCACTATTATTTATATTCCCCAAATGAATGAGAACATATAATGTTTGTCCTTCTCCGACTGACTTACTTCACTCATTTTATTTATTCATTCATGAGAGACACACAAAGAGAGGCAGAGATGTAGGCAGAGAGAAAAGCAGACTCCCTGAGGGGAGCCCAATGCAGGACTCGATCCCAGGACCCCAGGATCACCACCTGAGCCAAAGGCAGATGCTCAACCACTGAGCCACCCAGGTGCCCCTTTAATTATTTTTTTAACATTTTAATTGGTTGTTGGTCTATTAACTTTTTTTATTTCTTGAACCAATGTTGATAATTTATGTTTTCTTAAAATATCCATTTTGTCTGAAATTTTAAATTCAATGGTAAAGATTATGACATTTTCTTATATTTTTTCCAAATATCTCCTATATTTGCAACTATGATTCCTAATATTTCTTTTCCCTTCTTAATCAGATTTGCCAGATTAGTTTCTCTAAGAACAAGGTCAGATTTTATTAACCAATTGTACTGTGCTTTTTGTTTTGTTTCTTATCTTGTTTTCAATGTTTATCTTTATTTTTCCTCCTTCTATTTTTTTGTTTTTTGGATTCAGCTTATTGTCCCTTTTCTATATTCTTTTTTTAAATATTTTATTTATTTATTCATGAGAGACACGGAAAGAGAGGCAGAGACACAGGCAGAGGGAGGAGAAGCAGGCTCCATGCAAGGATCCTGTTGTGGGACTCGATCCCGGGAATCCAGTATCAGGCCCTGAGCCAAAGGCAGACGCTCAATCATTGAGCCACCCAGGCATCCCTCCCTTTTCTAAATTCTTGAGCACTTTGTTCATTTATCTTAAATCTTTCTTGTTTTCAAATATGTATTTGAATCTATAAATTACCCTCTTAATATTGCTCTATCCACATCCCACAGGTATTGCAACTGGTGTTCTCATTTTCATTCTGCTCTACATAATATGAAGTGTTAATTTTTTATTTCCTCTTGAACCCAAGAGCCACTTAGAAAAGTTATTTTTCATTTTGTGTTGGGTGAGAATTTTTTTTATTCATGTTCAATTTTATTCATCACATCATGCCATCTCCTCTTCCAAGCTTTCCCTAATCACGCTTCTATAATAACATCATCCAGTTGGATTTCCAGTAAAGGATTTATCACCTTTTCCTATGTTTAGGTATTATTTGATTCCTTTCATTAAGATATAAACTCTTTGGAAACAAGAACATTGTCTTTTAGTCACCACATTTTCAGTACCTAAAATGGGGCCTAGAATACAACAGACACTCAGTAAGTATATGCTGAATAAATAAGTTATGGTCAATAAATATGAACCCTATGGTTATTATTTCTAATTTTTTAAAAGAAATTGGTGGGTTTTAACTGTTCATTGAGGATGTTCTAACACATGGACAAATTTTGTGAATTATGTGCACTTGAGAAGAATGTTATTTTCTAATATGTGCAAAGTTGTTTATATCTGAAAGATTAGTTAAAGCTTATTGATTGTGTAATCCAAACCCTTTATATTCTTGCTAATCTGTGGATTACTGAAAGAGGTATGGTAAGCATTTCATTATAGCTGTAGATGTAGCAATTTTTCCTTCTATTTAAATAATATTTTGCATTACATATTTTGAAGCTATATGGCTATTTACACAAAAGATTATAACTGCTATGTTTTCTAGGTAATATAAACATACTTGTTAGTATTAAATATCCCACTTTGATCTTTTTAGTCCTTTATCTCTGAGGTTTTGCTCTACCTTAGGTTATGTTACATTTGTTTTCTTTTTATTTGTTTTTGCCACATTTATCTTTTTATTTAATACAATATAGAAATGGATTTTTATTTTTCTGTTCAACACAATCTGAGAGGCTCTATTTTTAAGTGAGTTTAATTGATTAATGATGATGTATTTGAATTCACTTCTGTTGCCTCTTTTTACATTCTCTATTCATCACATTTGTTGCTCTTCCCCATACTACTTTTTGTTGAGTCCATTTATTTTATCTATAGTGATCTGGAGGTTATCACATTCTATTTTTATTCACCCTTTTTGTCAGCCATGAAAACTTTTTCTTTTGCAGATTATTTTATTAGAGATACTTTTAAACTTTTATTTTAAATTTTTTATTTATTTTATTTATAATTTTCAATTTTATACTAATAGAAAATCTAGCACATATCAGTTTTAGATCAGGGTTTCTTTTTTGTTGTTATATAAAATTAGCTTCATTTTTTTGGAAAAGTAATGTGTTTATTGTGGAAATTTAAAACATATAGATACACAAAAGAAAAGAATAAAAATCACTCTTGAGGCCATCATTGTTAGCATCTTTGTATTAGCCTCTCAGAGTTTTCTTTTTTTAATTTATTTTTGTTTATTTCTTTAGTAGTAGGAAATCCAGCACATATCAGTTTTTAGACCAATTTCTTAACCAAGGACAATTTTACACACCAGGGGACATTTGGCAATGTCTAGAGACATGGCCAAACTCATAAGGTTTCTAGAATAAAACATAGGGGAATATCTTCATGACCTTGAGGTAGGTGATCCAGGTAGGTATCCTGGACAGGATACAAAAATATTAATCATAAAAGAGAAAATCAGGGCAGCCTGGGTGGCTCAGGGGTTTAGTATATGTGCTGCCGAAGCGAGCACTGGCTCAGGGGTTTAGCGCCTCCTTCAGCCCAGGGCGTGATCCTGGAGACCTGGGATCAGGTCCCATGTCCGGCTTCCTGCATGGGGCCTGTTTCTCCCTCTGCCTGTGTCTCTGCCTCTGTGTGTGTGTGTGTCTCTCATGAATAAATAAATAAAGTTTTAAAAAATAAAATAAAAGAGAAAATCAGACTTGATCAAAATTTAAATTTTCTGTTCATTTATAGACATTATTAACAAATTGAATAGGCATGCCATACATAGACTTAGAAAAAATATATATGCAGTACATATATCTGACAAAGGACTTGTATCCTGCATATTTAAAGGCATACAAATCAACAATCAAAACAAAACAAAAGAAAATCCAATGTAAAATGAGGCACAAATTTGAATGGACACTTCACAAAGGAAGATGTCCAATCCTGAACATCTTTAGTAATCAGAGAAATGAAAATTGAAATCTCAATGTGAGACCACCACACACTCACTAGAATGGCTAAAACCAAAGGCTAACAACACCAAGTGTTGGTGAGGATGGAGAAACCAGAACTCTAGCATATTGCCATTAGGGACGTAAAATGGTGCAACCTCTCTGGAGAACTTTTTCACAGCTTCTTATAAAGTTTAACATTAACTTACCATGTGACCCAGTGAAATACCCAGTTTCATTTCGGGTTTTCTTATTCATTAAGATTTTATTTATTTATTTATTTATTTATTTATTTATTTATTTATTTATTTGAGACTGAGAGCATGCATGAGCAAGCATGGGCTGTGGAGAGGGGCAGAGGAAGAGGGAGAAGCAGGTTCTCTACCCCAGCAGGAAGCTGAATTGGGGTTCGATCCCAGGACCCTGGGATCACGACCTGAGCCAAAGGGAGACGCCTAACCGACTAAGCCACCCATGTGCCTTCATTTCTGGGTATTTCATCAAGAAAATGAAACCAAGGGCACCTGGGTGGCCCAGTGGTTCCGCATCAGGCTCCCCTCCGCTTATGTCTCTGTCTCTTTCTCTGTGTCTCTCATGAATAAATGAATAAATAAAATCTTTAAAAAAATAAAAATGAAAACATATGCCTACTCAAAAACTTATACATAAATATTTATAACAGCTTAATTCATAATCACCCTAAACAGGAAAACAACAGGAGAAAGGATAAAAAATTGTTAGACATGCATACACTAAAATACTACTCAGCAATAACAAGTAATAAAATAGTAATATGTGCAACAACATGGATAAATCTCAAAAGTGGTATGCTGAATGAAAGAAGACACAAATGAGTATTATACGATTCTATTTAAAATGAAACCTAAGAACAAAAATAATCTGTGATGATAAAGATCAGAAAGTGGTTGTCTGGAAAATAGAGGAGAATTAACTGGAAAGATGTATAAGTTACCTTTCTGGAATGATGGAAATGTTCTATATCTTATATTGTGTGGTGTTTACATGGTTATATGAAATTGTTAAAACTCTTCAAAATAAACATTTAAGATGTGTAATATACTACATGTATATTATATTTCAATATATCCCAATTTCCTCCCCAGAGTTGTTTTATTAGTTTGGGTATAACACACCAAATGTTTTTCTATGAATTTCATACACATGCACATACCTATGGAAATATTGTTACAGGGCTTCATACTGTACTTATGGTTCAAAACTCAATGGTTTTCACTCAACATATCTTGGAGCGCTTCCCATGTCAGTAAATGTAGATTTTTTTAACTCTTAGATTGCATCCCATAGTGTGGCTATAATATGGTTTATCTAGCCATTCCTTTACTGATAGACATTTAGCTTTTCTTTGATTTTTAACGATAACAAACGTTACAGAAATTATCTTTGAAAATTTTGCCGATCAGAAAACTGAGAAGCGATATGCCAATGTTGTAGACTACATTTTTCTTTTTTTAAGATTTCATTTATATATTCATGAGAGACCCAGAGAGAGAGGCAGAGACCCAGGCAGAGGGAGAAGCAGGCTCCTTGTGGGGAGCCCAATGCAGGACTCGATCCCAGGACCCCAGGATCACACCCTGAGCCAAAGGCAGACACTCAACTGCTAAGCCACCCAGGTGTCCCTAGACTACATTTTTCTATTAAGCTGTGAGATTCCACATCAATTCACATATTTATTGGTCATTTTTAGTTTCAGAAATTGCCTGCTCACATCTTTTTCATATTTCCCTTTTTATCTTTATCTTATTCTTTTTTCAGAAGAGCTGCATTTAGTATGGATAGCACTTATTTCTCTGTTTTGTATGTTGCAAATATTTTCTTCCAGCCTGTAGCTTGTCTTGATATTATGTTGTTTTTCCATATACTGAAATTTCTCAATATTGATGTAATCAAATGCATCTTTTCTTTTTTTAAAGATTCCATTTAATTATTCATGAGAGACATACAGAGAGAGAGAGACATAGGCAGAGGGAGAAGCAGGCTTCCTGCGGGGGAGCCTGATGCAGGACTGGATCCCAGGACCCCAGGATCATGACCTGAGCCAAAGGCAGACACTCAACCACTGAGGCACCCAGGTGTCACCAAAAGCATCTTTTCGTTGATGGATTTGTTTTCTTCCCCAACTGAAGCCCATGAAGAATACTCTTATCTATTGTTATGATACTATAATAAATTTTAAATATCAATTAGGAATTTAACAAGTGACATGAGATAGTCTCTCGTGTCATTTTTTTCCAAATAGATATCCAGCTTCCCAAAAGTAGGTATTGAAGAGTTTATCCTTTCTCCCACTGATATTTTTATCAAAATATAGTCTACATACAGTGTTACATTAGTTTCAGATGTACAACATAGTGATTCAACAAGTCTGTATTTTATGCTATGCTCAATACACGTGTAGCTACCATCTATTGCCATACAACACTATTACAATATCAGTGGCTATATTCCCTATGCTGTACCTTTCATCCCTGTGACTTATTCATTCCAAAACATACAGGAAGCCTGTATATTCTACACCCTTCACCCACTTTGCCCATCTCCCCACCGCCTCCCATCTGGCAACCATCAGTTTGTTCTCTACATTTATGGGTCTGTTTCTGCTTTGCCTTTGTTTGTTTATTCATTTCTTTCGTTTTTTAGATTCTACATATAAGTGAAATCATATATTTGTCAACTTCCAGTGACTTGAAGTATAACCTTTACCGTATACTTAATCCCCACAAATATTTGGGTCTCTATGAAAATATATGTAGGTTAAACACAAAAGTCATCTTATACATACTTTTCTGTACTATGTTTTTCTTCGAATTAATTTATCAATTTAGCACTATGCAAACTAATTCTTTTTTTAAAGAATTTTGAGAGTTTTTAAAAAAGATTTTATTTATTCATTCATGAGAGACCCAGAGAGAGAGGCAGAGACACAGGCAGAGGGAGAAGCAGGCTCCTTGCAAGGAGCCCAGTGCAGGGACTCAATCCCAGGACCCCGGGATCATGCCCGGAGTCAAGGGCAGACGTTCAACCGCTGAGCCACCCAGGCATCCCAAAACTAATTCTTTTTTTAAATGACACTCAAACAACAGTTTGAACTGGAAGGAAATTTTTCATATTTTCTAAAATTATTAGATTGAACAGAACTAAGACTGAGCAAAACTAAGGCAGAAAAGCTTTAGGAGCAATCTGTTTCATTAAAGGAAAAGAATTGAGCATTTGCCTCTCTAGTAGGAACCATATTTCAAGTAACAAAACAGCCCACTTCCTTATAGATTAGAAGAATGTTAGCTAATAAGCAGAGACGAATGTTAGAATTCAAGAATTATCATTTTGTGATTCCCAATGAAATAATTGATTCAGGCAAGGATCATCTATAGATGTTTAAATCATCAGATGCTAGTCATGAGGGGAAAAGTATAACTTTACAAAAGAGGAATTATGTCATCACCAGCTTAACCCAATTTAATTTGTTTGATTGGGTTTTTCCTTAGCTTTTTTAAGTAGATGCTTTGATGGTTTATTTCCAACCTTTCTTAGTTTCATGGGTTTATTTTGGTCAGGTTGATTACAGGAAAATTCAGTTTTTTATATGTAAAGTTTTGTGAGTTTTGACAAATGTGTGCATTCATGTAACTACCACCACAATCAAGATACAGAATATTTTCATCATCCCAAAAATGTTTCTTCGTGCCCTTCATAATCAATCCTCTAGCCTCAACCTCAGCCTCTAGAAACTACTTCTTTGATTTCTATTCCTCTAGTTTTGCTTTTTTCAGAATGCCATATAAATGGAATCAGACTTTTAGTTTCTGAGTTTCATTTAACATAGTGCTTTTGAGCTTGTCCATGTTATTACTTGTATTAATAACTTGATCCTTTCTGCTACTGAACAGTATTCCACCGTATGTATGTAGCATGATTTGTTTATCCATTTGCCAGTTTATGGACATTTGGGTTGTTTCCAGGTTGAGCCATTAACCAATGAAGCTGCTATAAATATTTTCATACAAGTCTTTGTGTGAAGTTATGTTTTTACTTCTTGGGTAAATACTTAGGAGTGGGATTGTTGGGTCATATGGTAAGGATACGTTTAACTCAATAAAAACTATTTTCCAAAATAATTGCACTATTTTACATTCCCACCAGAATTATATGAAATTTCCAGTAGCTTCAATCCTCACCTGCACTTGGTTTGGTCATTTTTTTAAAAACCACCTTAATAGGTATGGCTACTCTAACCTTTTGCCTAGATTTTTCGGTTGAGTTGTTTATTATCTTATTATTGAAGTGTAAGAGGTTTTTTTAATATATTCTGAATACAAGTCCAGAATTATATTAGCTACGCTGATTTACAAATATTTCATCCCAACCTGATGTTTGGCTTTTTGTTTAATTGCCAGCATCTTATAAACAGTAGTTTTAATTTTGATAAATCCAATATACCTATTTATTGGTTATGGTTTGTGCTTTTTATGTCCTATCAAAAATTTTTGCTTCAATAAATGGTGTTGGGAAAACTGGACATCTACTTGCCAAAGAATGAAAGTGAACCACTTTCGTATACCATACACCAAAAAAAAAAACAAAAAACAAAAAAAACCTCAAAATGGAATAAAGACCTAAATGTAAGACCTAATACCATAAAATTCCAAAAAGAAAATATAAGTAGTAATCTCTTGGACATCGCTCTTAACATATTTATGGATATGTCTCCTGAGGCAAGAGAAACAAAAGCAAAATTAAACTATTTCATTTTGGACCACACCAATAAAAAAAAGGTGTGTTCCTTTTACACAACAAAGGAAATCACCATCAAAACAAAACGTAACCTAGTGAAAGGGAAAAGGTATTTGCAAATGATATATTCAGAGTTAATAACCAAAAATATATACAGAACTTATACAACTCAGGGTGCCTGGGTGGCTCAGTTGCAAAGCATGCAACTCTCAATCTCAAGGTCATGAGTTCAAGCCCCACTTTGGTCATGGAGCCTACTTCAAAAAAAACAAAACAAAAACAAACAAACAAAAAACTTACACAGGCTAACACTAAAAAAAATGCAATTTTTTTAAAGATTTTATTTATTTATTCATGAGAGAGAGAGAGAGAGGAAGAGACACGGAAGAGGGAGAAGCAGGCTCCATGCAAGGAGCCCGACATGGGACTCGATCCTGGAACTCGATCCTGGGACTCGATCCTGGGACTCGATCCTGGGACTCGATCCTGGGACTCCAGAATCATGCCCTGGGCCAAAGGCAGGTGCCAAACCGCTGAGCCACCCAGGGATCCCCCAAAAAATGCAATTTAAAAATGAACAGACAACCTGAATATTTTCCAAAGAAGACATACAGATGGCCAACAAACACATGGAAAAATGCTCAACGTTACTAATCACCACAGAAATGCAAATCACGGGACACCTGGATGGCTCAGTGGTTGAGTGTTTACCTTTGGCTCAGGGTGTGATCTCTGGGCTCCAGGATTGAGTGTGGCATTGGGCTCCTGGGAGGGAGTCTGCTTCTCCCTCTGCCTATGTCTCTGCCTCTCTCTGTGTGTCTCTCATGAATAAATAAAATCTATTTGAGAGAGAGAGTCAGAAAAGGAGCACAAGTGGAAGGGAGGAGTAGAGACAGAAGCTGACTCCCCACTAAGCAGGGAGCCCAACGTGGGGCTCAATCCCAGGACCTGGGATTATGACCTGAGCCAAAGGCAGGTACTTAATCGACTGAGCCACCCAGGTGCCCCTGATACGCAAATCAAACCCACAATGAGATATTACCTCATACCAATCAGAATGGCTAGAATCAAAAACAAAAATAACAAGTGTTGACAAGGATGTAGAAAAAAAGGTTACCCTGTGCACTTTTGGTGGGAATGTAAATTGGTGCAATCACTGTGGAAAATGGTATGGAGGTTCCTCAAAGAATTAAAAATAAAAATACCATATGAAAAATGAAGAATTAAAGAATTCTTCACCAATAATTCACCAATAATCTTCACCAATTAAATTGGTGCAATCACTGTGGAAAATGGTATGGAGGTTCCTCAAAGAATTAAAAATAAAAATGCCATATGAAAAATGAAGAATTAAAGAATTCTTCACCAATAATTCACCAATAATCTTCACCAATAATTCACCAATTAAATTGGTGCAATCACTGTGGAAAATGGTATGGAGGTTCCTCAAAGAATTAAAAATAAAAATACCATATGAAAAATACCTAGGGATACCTAGGTGGCTCAGATGGTTAAGAGCCTGCCTTCAGCTCAGGCTGTGATCCCAGAGTCCTGGGATAGAGCCCCATGCCAGGCTCCCTGCTCAGCGGGGAGTCTACTTCTCCCTCTCCCACTGCCTGCTGCTCCCCCTGCTTGTGCTCTCTTTGTGTCAAATAAATAAATAAAATATTTTTTAAAAATACCATATTATCCAGTAATTCCACTACTGGATATTTACCCAAAGAAAATGAAAACACTAATTAGAAAACATATATGCACCCCTATGTTTATTACAGCATTATTTACAAGAGCCAAGATATGGAAAAAACCCAAGTGTCCATTAATAGATGAATAAGTAAAGAAAATATATGCACACACATGCACACACACAAAAACATAATGGAATATTACTCAACCATAAAAAGCACGAAATCTTGCCATTTGCGACCTGGATGGATCTAGAGGGTGTTATGCTATATGAAATAAGTCAGACAGATACAGATAAATACCATATGATTTCACTAATATGTGGAATCTAAAAAGCAAAGCAAGCAAACAATCAAACAAAACAGACTCTTAAAGACAGAGAATAACTGGTGGTTGCCAGAGGGAAAGTGGGGGAGGTGAGGAATGAGTGAAGTAGATGAGGGACATCAAAAACTATAAATTTCCAGCTATAAAATAAGTCACGGGAATCAACAGTACAGCATATGAAATATAGTCTATAATTTTGTAATAACATTGTACAGTGACAGATGGTGACTACATTTACCATGGTAAGCATTGAGTAATATATAGAATTGTTGAATCAATGTATTGTACACTTCAAACTACTATATCACTGTATGTCAATTATACTTCAATAATTTTAGAGAACCACAATGACATGATAATACCATGATTTCAAAGAAAAAGACACAAAATACTAAATGTCCACTTTGGAAATGTTTTGGTAATATCTGCTAAATTCGAACATACACATACCTTATGACCCAACAAGGGGTATATCTGTGTACTAAAAAACATGTACAAGAATATCCATGAAAACCTCAGCCTGGGAGCAACCCACCTGTCCATCAACAGTAGAAAGGATAAATAAACTGTGGTCTCCTCATACAAGAGACTACCATAAAGCAGTGAAAACAAATTGCATACATATGCAATAACATGGATGAATCTCATACTTGACAAGTAGATCAAAGCTAGACCCAAAAGGATACACATCATATAATTCCATTCATATAAAATTTGTATATAAAGTCTTAATTTTTAAGGAGTAGAAAATTCATCTTTGGTGTTAGGCAGTGATTGTCTTTGGGAAGGAGATACAGGATGAGATTAAGAAGGGCACAGGAGATCTTCTGGGATCCTGCTATTCTTCTGTGTCTTGATCTATGTACTTATATGAGTATTTGCAAATTGAGAAAGTCAATTGAGCTGTGTGCTCAAGAGTTTCACACTTCTCTGCATTTATTATACTTTGATAAAAAGTATTTTAAAGGTAAAAAAAATTGCTTGACACAAGATTACAGAGATTTTCTATTACATTTTCTTCTAGACAGTTTATAGATTTAGCCCTTACATTTAGGTAGATGATACACTTTGGGCTCATTTTTGTGTAAGGTGTGAGACTTATTTTTTTTCCTGTGGGTGCCCAGTTATTCCAACATTCTTTGTTGGAAGAACTATTCTTTTTCCACAAAATTACCTTGGCACCTTCACAGAAAACCAATTGGCCATTTGTGTCATCATGTTTTTGGACTCTTTATTCTACCTGTCTATCCTTTCACCAAAACCATACTCTTGTGGTGACTACATTCTATATAGTCTCAGAATCCGGTAGTGTGAGCCCCCCACTCTTGTACTTTTCCAATGTTGTTTTGATTATTCAAGGTCCTTTGCTTTCCATACAAAATTTCTTAAAGATTTTATTTATTTATTAGAGAGACAGAAGAGTACATGAGCAGAGGGGAGGGGCAGAGGGAGAGGGAGAAGCAGACTCTCCACTAAGCAGGGAGACTCAGGGCTTGATCCCAGGATCCCAAGATCATGACCTGAGCTGAAGGCAGGTGTTTAACCGACTGAGCCACCCAGATGCCCCTCCATATAAATTTTAAAATCAGCTTGTCAACTTCTAATCCAAGAAAAGGCCTGCTGGGATTTTGCACCACACAAATTCTAATATGTTATCATTTCATTACTGCTTAGTTCAAAATATTTTCTTTTTTATTTTTTAAAAAATTTTAAATGTATTTATTCACGAGAGACACACAGAGAGAGGCAGAGACCTATGCAGAGGGAGAAGCAGGCTCCCCACGGGGAGACTGATGCAGGACTCGATTCCAGAACCCCAGGATCACCCACTGAGCCAAAGGCTCAACCTCTGAGCCATCCAGGTGCACCTCAAAATATTTTCTAATCTCCATTTTATTTCTTCTTTTACCTATAAGTTATTTAAAAATGTACTTCTTGGGCAGCCCGGGTGGCTCAGCGGTTTAGCACCACCTTCAGCCCAGGGCCTGATTCTGGAGACCTGGGATCAAGTCCCATGTCAGGTTTCCTGCATGGAGCCTGCTTCTCCCTCTGCCTGTGTCTCTGCCTCTCTCTCTTTCTGTGCCTCTAATGAATAAATAAATAAAATCTTTTTTTAAAATGTACTTCTTAATTTCAAAATACATAGCAATTCCCAATTTATGTTTTATGAATTTCTACTTTAAATTCACAATGGTCAGAGAATATATTCTGTGTGATTTTGAGCTTCACCATTTGTCAAGGCTTGCTTTATGCCCTTCAAATAGTCAAATTTTGTAGATGTCCCATTTGTACCTGAAAAGAAGGTGTATTCTGCAATTTTAGAGTGCAGGATTCTACATTTGTTGATCATGTTATTAATTGTGCTACTCAAATATATATTCTTACTGGCATTTGTCTTTATTATAATTTTACCAATCCTGAGAGGGATCTGCTAAAAATCTCTCACTACATTTTTACCATGAAATATTATACAACAATAATATGAACAAACTGCAACTGCATGCAACCCCATGGATGAATCTCACAAATGTCAGATTGAATGAGAGAAGGCAGACACAAAACAGCATGTAATGGATGATTCCATTTAGATAAAATTTAAAAACAGGAGGAATAATCTGTTTTTAGAAGTCTGAACAATGGTTCACTCTTGGTAGGAGGAGAGAGTTTTGTGACTGGAGGGTGACACCAGTGGGCTTTTGGGGTGCTGCTAATTTTCTCTTTCCTGATTTGGGTTCTGATCACATGGATATGCCCATTTTATCAAGGTGTACACTTATGGTTTGTGCACTTTTCTATTATACTTCCAAAGGCTCTTTTCAAAAAAAGTTAACCTTGCGGCGCATGGGTGGCTCAGTTGGTTAAGTGTCTGCTATCAACTTGGGTCATGATCTCTGGCTCCTAGGATAGAGCCCCACGTTGGGCTTCCGGCCCAGTGGGAAGTCTGCTTCTGTCTCTTTCTCTCTCTCTCTCTCTCTCTCTCTCTCCCTCTGCCCCTCCTCACCACTCATTCTCTCTCATATGAATGAATAAATAAGTAAAATCTTTAAAAAGTTAATCTTACTTTTGATCAATAATCTGCAAATTCAAATAACAGTGAAATATTCTATTTTCTCACCAGAATTATGTCTCGGTATTTGTGTAGAGGTAGAGAAATAGATAGTGGCTTTATACCGAAAATGTATCTTTTTAAAGCACCATGTATTTATTTGATTAATCCAGTCTGACAAGTTTTGTCTTTTAATTGAAATGTTTAGGCTGTTTACCCATGATGCAATTACTGGCATATTTGGGCATAAATCTACCATTTACTATTTGCTTTCGATTTGTTCTGCCTACACTATATTACTTTTTTCTCTTGCTCTTTTTTGGATTGCTTGATTTTTTTTAGAATTCCATTTTCCTCCTGTCTGGTACAGAGCACTCCTAAATAAATTTTAGATCCCTGGCTGTATCCCTCACTCCCAACTGTGATTCCAAAGCCTGTGCTTTTCACTCTATACATCACTGCTTTGGAAGCCAAATGATATTGATTCTATACCTCGGCCTTTTATCACATGGGAAGGGCTTTTATATCCCTTTTTTATTTCCTCATCTATCTCATCAAGAAAAATTGATGAACTGGTACTCCTATATATGCATCATTTATTGATATATGTGCACCATCCCAGCAGTAGCAACAGCCAAATCCTGATCCCTAGAAATTCATCATCCAAAAGGGGAAGCAATGTGATAAAATTGGGAAGTTATGCGTATTGAAGCCAGGGCAAGAACCCAGGCTGGATGTAACCTCGAAATGTTTTTTTTTTTTTATTCATTTATGATAGTCACAGAGAGAGAGAGAGGGGCAGAGACATAGGCAGAGGGAGAAGCAGGCTCCACGCACCGGGAGCCCGACGTGGGACTTGATCCCAGATCTCCAGGATCGCGCCCTGGGCCAAAGGCAGGCGCCAAACCGCTGCGCCACCCAGGGATCCCTCGAAATGTTTTTATCCTGTCTTGACCCACCTTCATTCATAGGTGAGATTTGATATTCTGGACTACACCACTAGATGTCAGCAAATCCTAGAAAGGATTGGGCTGTTCAGCTTGTGGGATGGTGGGTGTTTTATTCCAATTCTTCTTTTCGTTTTATTGTACTTTCCAAATATTACAAAGAACATGTATCACTTAAACTCTAGGAAAAATAAAACCATTACACATAGCAGGCACTTAATAGTGGTGAGCACTATACCTATATTGCCCTTTGATACGGAGCAAAATAATACAATTATCACTATTGAGCTATCACTGGATATCTTACTTATGTAACCCCAGTATCTTTTCCAAAGACAAGGTATGTTCTCACCCTCTTTGGGACTCAAGTTTCTACATCTTTAATATGTGGATTACAGTCCTCCCTCAAAAGGTTGACCTGAGTATGTAATGCCACCATGCACATGCAAAGGCACAGTTCTGTGCAAGTTACTCCCCACTCAGTTAAAGAGGCACACAGGAAATACAGGAGTCCCTTGAGGGAGCAGTCCATGGTTCAGGTTGCTGGGAGCACAAACTGCCTGGTAAACAAGGCTGGATATGTAGTCTGTATCCACCAGGTGGGGTATGTCAGCTGGAGAAAGGAGTTTGCAATTCTCCTGGTAGATAGTGGATTACCTCTGAGGGTGTTTGTGTGATAATACCAGAGCCAACTTCAAAGAAACTGTTCTGAGTATTTGTGTGTAAAGTGGCTTGGAAAGAAGCGGGTGTAAGATTTTGGAAGGCATTACGGGGGTTTGGTACTTGGGGCTTCACCCACGTGCTTTCTCCCCAAAGGGTCCTCTCTACAATGTGGACAGGTTAGCAGACCTTGATGAAAAGATAGAGAGAAGGGGGAAGGGGAGGTAGAGAGGGAAGGGGAGAGAGAGAGAGAGAGAGATCAATGAATAAAGTATATATGAAATCAAATTGATACTCTTTATCCCAGGATCTAGGATCGAGTCCTGCATCAGGCTCCTTGCAGAGAGCTTGCTTCCCCCTCTGCCTATGATTCTGCCTTTCTCTATCTCTGTGTCTTTCATGAATAAGTAAATAAAATCTAAAAAAAAAAACAAAAAACAAAAAAAACAAGGAAAGAAAATTAACAAGCAAAGGTCAAAATAAAAAAAAAGAAGGGGGACGCCTGGGTGGCTCAGCGGTTGGGTGTCTGCCTTTGGCTCATGGTGTGATCCTGGAATCCCTGGATCGAGTCCCACATCGGGCTCCCTGCATGGAGCCTGCTTCTCCCTCTGCCTATGTCTCTGCCTCTCTCTCTCCCTCTCTCTCTCGAATAAATAAATAAAATCTTTAAAAAAACAAATTGATAGTCTTTTAGTCTTTGTATATGAAAAAACATTTTCAAGCACAATTTGTAGGACACCTGGATGGCTCAGTCAGTTAAGCATCAAGCATCTTCCTTCAGCTCAGGTCATGATCCCAGGGTCCTGGGATCGAGCCCCACATTGGGCCCCCTGCTCCGTGGGGAGTCTGCTTCTCCAACTCCCTCTGCTTGCCACTCCCCCTGCTTTTCCTTTCTCTATCTCTCCCTCTGTGTCAAAAAAGCAAATAAAATATTTTTAAAAAGCACAATTTGTGCCATCTTATATATAATATGTAATAAAGAGACTTTAAAAATAACATTTTTTTCTTCTTTAAAAATGCCTTTTTATGGCTGAGTAATATTCCTCTGTGTGTACACACTACATCTTGGAGGGATGGGTGAAATAGGAGAAGAGGATTAAGGGTACAAACTTCTAGCTATAAAATAAATAAGTCGTGGGGATGAAAAGTACAGCATAGGGAATGTAGTCAATAATATTGTGATAACACTGTATGGTGACAGTAGCCACATTTATCATGGTGAGCATGCATAATGTATAGAATTGTGGAATAACTATGTTGTATACCTGAAACTAATGTAACATTGTGTGTCAACTACACTTCAATCATTAAAAAAAAAATTTTTTTTTAATGTCCTTTCATTTAAAAAGAGAAAAAAATAGGGACAAATGCCACCTGGTGATCAGAATCAGAGTTGCAGTACTGGAAGATTATGGGCAGGAGGCTTTGCAAAGGGAGGAGGAAATAAGGGAGGGAGTTACATTTGACCTCAGTCAGGTTTGCTTAGAATTTACCATCCACTGGTAATAATCTCTGTGACTATAGGACCCTCTGTGGTCTCTAAGCCCTAAAACATTTGTCTTCTACTTGAGCTGAAGGGAGGCCGCATATATAAGTGTATTATTACCTGGAGTGAAGAAGTCTGAGATGTAGAAATACACATTCACAGGTACACTGTCAAATCAGTTACTTTACTCTTTTCCCAGCACACCAGTATATTGTGAACACATTTCCAAAACATAAGTGTACATAGATTTTGTCACTTGGGTTACATTTTTTTTGCTCTTTACAATTTTTATCTTAATAATTTTTCCTTAAAAAATAAATAAATAATTTTTCCTGCTTACAAAATTTTGAACATGACAAAAACATATAATCCTGTACATCTTATTTACCTACCCCTCACTCCATGACCCATATTCACTGAAAATTGGTGAATGTTCTCCAGGCATGTTTCCCTGTGTGTAGTTTATTGATATGGTTACACATAAAAATAAAACTGTGTAAATTATACTAAAGTACACATGTTCTTCAAAATTGTATTCAAGTTATATGTATTTTTCTGGTGGAAGGAGCCACAATGTCCATCGACAGATGAATGGATAAAGAAGATGTGTTATATATATATACAATGGAATATCACTCAACCATCAGAAAGGATGAATACCCACCATTTACACTGATGTGGATGGAATTGGAGGATATTATGCTAAGGAAAATAACTCAATCAGAGAAAGACAATTATCATGGTTTCACTCATATGTGGAATATAAGAAACAGTGCAGAGAATCATAAAGTAAGGGAGGGAAAACTGAATGGGAAGTCATCAGAGAGGGAGAAAAACCATGAGAAAGTTCTAACTCTGGGCAACAAAGGACTGCAGAAGGGGAAGAGGGTGGGGGAATGGGGTAACTGGGTGATGAGCATTAAGGAGGATGCATGATAACATGAGCACTGGGTGTTATACTGTATGTTGGCAAATTGAATTTAAATAAATTTTTTAAATAAATAATAAAATATATGTAATCTGCAATTTGCCTATTTCACTTAATATGAAAATCTCTGATTTTCACTAACATTTCATTAGCTAGTGTTTATTGTGCACAAATATTGCCCTTTACATGAATTTTCTGTTGACATTGTGGACCTATCTGCCTAACATATCACAAATATGAATCCCACAGAGTTTGCAAATATTATCTCTGCTCTTCATGTAACTTTTACATTTTCTCCTTCCATACACAGTTTTAAATTTTGAATATTATTAATTATAGACAGTTTTGTAAATCTAAAATTATCACAAAATAAAATTTATGTTAAAAATCAATCATAAATCACATCCACTAGGATGGATATTGTTTTTTTTAAAAAAAAGCAGAAAGTAACCAGTGTTGGTGAGGGTGTGGAGAGCAAGGACTCAGATATTTGTGCACCAATGTTCATTGTGTTGGGCCCGCAGGATCAAAGGGGATCGGGAGGCACCAACAAAATGGCAGCGGATCCTCCATCTTGTTGCCCCCACCTCAGAACTTTCCCCGCCACCAGCGGACTGCCTGCCCCAGGACACTTGGGGGGGGGGGACACAGAACCTATACAGGAAACCTGAACCGTACCTTACCCAAACCCCATATAAGGGCATAAGCAGTTTTCACCTCATACAGACACAACCCCATACCCTCCCCCCTTATAAAGCTCACCTGTACTCCCTTCGGGCGCTACTTTCCCAGCCCGAGACTTCCTGGCTCTCTCCCTCCTCCCCTGCAGGCCACGGAACCCTGCAGGCCACAGAACCTTGCCGAAGAGCGAAGAGCACGTCCCATTAAAAGCTTGCCTCCACCCACTTTTGCCTGGCCTCTCTATTTCATTTCACTACCAATCGGATTAAACCTGACACATAGCAATACTATTCACACTGACAGGACTGTCTCCTTGACCAAACTTTAGTCTTGCACCTCTGAACCCTCTTCTCAACCTTTGGACTTCCAGGTTCATCTTTGCCTACCCTAATTTTAGCAAAAATCCTGCCAAATCAATTCAGCAAGAATCACCCAGCCTGTCTTCAGCAATGATCATGGTCAGATCAGTTTAACCAGAATTCTTCCCATACGCTTGATGTTTCCTCTTTTATTTTCCACCCTGACCTCCACCCTGCTCCTTGGTTATAAATCTCCAAGGAAGATTTATAGCTGCTTTCAGAATTAAGCCCAGTTCTACACTACTACGCTACTCTTTCCCCCATCATGAAAGTTCCTGAATAAAATCTGTTGTTCCTACTTTAACTACTATACAGACATTTTTCTTTAACAACAGCCAAAAGAGGGAAACGATCCAAATGCCCATCGATGGATAAATGTATCAAAAAAATGACATATTCCTAAAATGAAATATTATTCAGCCTTAAGAAGAAATGAAATTCTGATATATGCTACAGTATGGATGAACCTTGAAAACATTATGCCAAGTGCAAGAAGCCAGACACAAAAGGACAAATACTGTATGATTCCCCTTATGAGCTACCTCTAATAGTGACATTCACAGTGAAAGAAAGTAGAATGGTGGTTGCCAGGGGATGGGAGGATGCTAGCATAGGAAATTACTGTATAAGGGACATGGAGCAAGATGAAATGAGTTCTGGAGATGGATAGTAGTGAGGGTTATACAAAAAAAAATGGAAGTTTTTAATTCCACTGAACTGTAACCAAGAAAAGATTCAAATGGTAAATGTATGTAGTGTATATTTTATAAATACATACATAAGTACATAATATAGTCCATTTAACAAAAACTGACCCATACCCTGCCAAGCATCAAATGATTAGAGCACTCAGCCCTAGAAGCTTCAGGACACCAAAGGCAAAGCTTTAGAGTAATTCCCACCTTAACCATTTCTCTCTGCTGAGTCCACACTCAGTGATAGAGATTGCACATTAGTCACATACATGAATACCAGGAGGCATGGCTCATTGGGGCCATTTTAGGGACTTCCTACCACAATATCATTTCCCCATCTCTCTTATTGAGTACTAGGAATGCTTTCATATATCATGCCAATTAGCCCCAGATAATTTGCAAATATTTACTCTATTTCAGACAAGTTTTGCTGATTTATTTGCCATATACCATTTGAAACTTTTCAGTAATATTATAATTTAAAAATCATACAACTCACTACATATATACCATACTATATATATACCCCGGCCAGCATCCATTGCCCAAGGAGATTAGAGCATTCAAAACCCTAGCAGCTTCAAGACACAGGGGGAAACCTTTAGCATAATTCCAAGTTTCACTACTAAGCAGGTGTTTACAAATTTACTTAACCTCTCCTCATTTCCTATAGCTTGGTCTGAATTAGTAATTTAATAACAAGCAGCTTGTCTAGCTGTTAAGATCAAGGGAGATCTTGGGACCCTGGTGCTTAGTCCCTTACACACAGGGCCTTCCAAGGGTGGGAGATATGATGAAATCACAATGCCACATGAGCTGTTTTATAGACCAGTGACTGGTCCCCTCATACTTTAGGGGGTGACATAGTGTCACCCACTGCCTGAGTGTATGGCCCAGATAATGAGCCCAGGTACCCTGCACACTGAGTCCCCTTTGACACCAAGCCATATACATCCACCAGCCCTCTCAGGTCACTGCAATCCTCTAGGTATTCTGTAAAGGCTAAATGATGCTTTTGTTTCTTTTTCTATTAGCCACATCAATGGTTCTCAAACTGGTCCTTGGCCCAGCAGCTTTGGCATTACCTGGAAATTTGTTAGAAGTACATATCCCGAAAAAAAAAAAAAAAAGAAGAAGAAGAAGTACATATCCTAGGGCCTCACCCAGATGCAGGGCAGCAATTAGTCTTTGCATATCCCACAGGTGATAAAGGGCAAAGTTGAAAATCCTCAGCTCTAACCCAGAAATCATCGACAGTTTTGTATGTTATCACCTCTCTAAGCCTCAGTTTCCTCAGTGAATGTGAAAAATTCTACCACTTGACAACAGCGGTGTGAGGAATCAATGGGACATCCTTTGCAAATGGCATCTGTTGATACTTCTGTAAGATGAGTTACCTCCTGGAGCTGGGAAAGGAATAAAAAGTCCTTATGCCATTTCCCTTTTTTAGTGTCCTAAGACTGCCCTAAAAAACTAAATTCTTGGGGCACCTGGGTGGCTCAGTGGTTGAGCATCTGCCTTTGGCTCAGGTTGTGATCCCAGGGTCCTGGAATCAAGTCCCACACCAGGCTCCCTGCAGGAAGCCTGCTTCTCCCTCTGCCTATGTCTCTGCCTCTCTCTGTGTGTCTCTCACTAATAAATAAATAGATCTTAAAACAAATAAATTTTTTAAAAATGTTGTTGTCCTTACCTTTTCTTCCCGGTGACTAGAATAGAAAATATAGTGAGACTATTTTATAATGTCTGGCACACAATAGCATTTCAGCAAATACTAGTCCTGGCCTTGCTTAATTTCTCTCACATAAAAGATATGACTGACATAAACTACATGGAGCATCGCTATCATAGACAGCATCTGAAACTGTAGGCAAGAAGTAAATGATGCACACATTGTCATCATGTATAAAGCTTTGTTGCCATGTCTTCCTTGAGGGGTGTGAGTTCTGAGGGGGAAAAAATATTCCCACCATTTCCCTTTATTCCAGGTGCTTATCTGGCTTTACTAGTTTAGCACAAGTTTGGCAGTGGTGGGGAATTTTTCCTGACAGATCAGTGTGGCTAGAGATTTATCAGTGTCCAGTTGGGACATTGGTCATGCAAAGCAGCAACAGCCAATCTGAGCTCAGGGTTAATGCAAACATCGGCATCCTGCCTAGAACACCTTCTGTAAAATACCAGTCACTCAGTACATTGTAATGAATGAATGTATAAGTAAATAACACTGACTCCTGAGTTTGGTCTCTGGGTGATCACCCATTTTCTCTGGCAAAAAACTGCAATCCTGACCTCTGGTAAATGCAAAGAAGCAGGTTCTGAGCACCTCTGTGTGTGTCAAGCTTTGTTCTAGGTGTTTGAGATACATTAGTGAACAAAACAAAATCTTTGCCCTCCATGCAGCTCATATATTCTAGATTCTTAGAATATAGAGGAAGAAACAAATAGTAAACAATAAAATACCACATACACTATAATATCAGGTAGTGACATGTGCTATGAATATGCATATAGATATGAGGCTTAATAGATGGAATCATTTATTCCATAAGCAGCTTGAAGAAATGACTGATGCCAATTCTGAGGTATTTAATGTATAAGTCTAGGATATCTTGTCATGTCATTTAGCAAAGAAGCTGTCAAAGATGACTGGTGGAGGGGTAATATTAAAATACTGACATCAGGGTGCCTGGGTGGCTCAGTGGTTGAGTGGCTACCTTTGGCTCAAGTCATGATCCCGGGGGTCCTGGGATGGAGTCCGCACCAGGCTCCTTATGTGGAGCCTAATTCTCCCTCTGCCTACGTCCCTGTCTCTCTCTGTGTGTCTCTCGTGAATAAATAAATAAAATCTTTTTTAAAAATACTGAGGTTGTATCAAAAGGACGCAGGAGGATCCCTGGGTGGCTCAGTGGTTTGGTGCCTGGCTTTGCCCCAGGCCTGATCCTGGGGTCCCGGGATCGAGTCCCGCATCGGGCTCCCTGCATGGAGCCTGCTTCTCCCTCTGCCTGTGTCTCTGACTCTCTCTCTCTCTCTCTCTGTGTGTCTCTCATGAATAAATAAATAAAATCTTAAAAAAAAAAGAACACAGGAGATAACCTGAAGAGGCTTCTACTGACCAAAGATGGAACTTGAGCATTATTTTAAAAAGACTATACTAGATAAAAACACATTGAATATAATTTTTTAAACTATCAAGATAGTTCTCAAAGAACATGTAAATGATTCTTAAATATGTGAAAAAAATATTCATCCTTACTCATAATAAAAGGAATGAATATAAATTAAAACTAAAATGAGATGCAATTTCTCACAAGATTGGCAAAAATTCAAAGGTTTGATCACCTAGGCTTTTGGTGAGGCTATGAACAGCAACTCTTATGTTTTGACAGTGAGAATGTAAAATGGTACCAATCAATGGAAGGGAAATGGTTAAATCTAGCAAAATTACATAGCATTTATCCTTTGACCTAATAATCCTACTTCTAGAAATCTATCCCAAGACTACACTGGCAAAAATTAAGACATATGTATTAAATTATGCATTTCAGTTTTGTATGTAATAGCAGAAGGTTAAAAAAACAAATGTCCATAAATAAGGGACTGTTTGAATCAACTGCAATATATCTACATGTTGGAGTGTTATGCAGCTGTAGAAAGAATGAGGAATATATACGCTATATACTACTATGGAGTGATGTGCTAATATATTGTTAAGGTGAAAAAAGCAAGGTAGACAGAAGTATAAATAGTATACTACCATTTATCTAAAAAGGGAGGATGGATGAGTACATAGAGGATAGAGATAGAAGGTGATAGATGATAGACTGATAATCTTTTATATCAAATCAAGATAATAGGCAGACTCCCAATCCACTTCTATCTGGAATTCAAGCTGTGGGAGTGGCAACAGTCAGGTAGCCCAGCTTTATGAAGATCCACAGGCACCTAGACACCCATCTTTCTCCATGAGATAATCACCTAGATTTATTTTTAGAGAGAGAGATGGGGAGGAGCCGAGGGAGAGGGAGAGAGAGAATCCAAAGCAATCTCCAGGCCCAGTGCAGAACCCAATGGGGGGGGGGGGGCGGTTTCGATCTCCCAACCCTGAGATCATGACCTGAGCTGAAATCAAGAGTTGGATGCTAAAAAAAAAAAAAGAGTTGGATGCTTAACCAACTGAACCACCCAGTCACCTCTAAGCCACCACCCAGATTTTTAAGAAAGTCAATTCAGTGAAGAAACAGTAAAGAAAGAGCACAAGAAGAGATCCACAGGTTGTAGCCACACCCGTTTCTGCAAAAGTTGAAACTAATTCAAAAACAAAGGGCAATTAAGAAAAGATAATCCTTTAGGGAAAATGTGCAAACATGACAGAAAGGAGAAGAAAGGGCAAATTCACTGGAATGGCTAACAAAAACACTAACGATGGCAGGAAAGAAGAAATGAAAAGAAGGAAAGCATGGACTCTGATGTGGCAAGACAGAAACTGGAGTCTGACTGGCTTACTTATACCAAGTCTTATATCAGCCCCCCAGTGATGTAGTTTTTGAATATAGGTGAGGTTTTGTGGGGTGAGGTCCAGAGCCGACAACCAAGAAAGAATTCTTGAGATGTCTTTGGTGCAAAATGTGGTTTTACTAAAACACAGGGACAGGACCAGTGGGCAGAAATTGCTGCTGCAGCCCCAGGATTGTGAGGAGCAATGGAATTATATACTTGGGAGTTGGGGGAAATAGGAAAAGGGAGGTTTTCAAAAGAACTTTCATATGCTAAAGTGGACCTACAAGATACTGGAGGCCTTGCCATGGTCAAGTTAAGGTTGTTTTTCCTTGTAGCAAGGCATTAACATTAAGATAGTTGGGAGCTTCCTGGAGGAACAATACATTCTGCGCTTCAAATATGTGTCGGTGTGGGATCCCTGGGTGGCTCAGCGGTTTAGTGCCTGCCTTCCGTCCAGGGCGTGGTCCTGGAGTCCCGGGACCAAGTCCAACATCGGGCTCCCTGCATGGAGCCTGCTTCTCCCTCTACATGTGTCTCTCATGAATAAATAAATAAAATCTTAAAAAATATATCTGTTAATGGGCTGCGGGTTATAAGGATATTTAATTGTATCTACATTCCCTTCTGGAAACTAGGTTATTGATAAAAATGATTTGTTCTTCTTTTTAAGATTTTATTTATTTATTCATGGGAGAAGCAGGCTCCCTACCGGGAGCCCAATGCAGGACTCGATCCCAGGACCTCGTGATCTCAGATCACCACCTGAGCCAAAGGCAGACACTCAACCACTGAGCCACCCAGGTGCCCCCAAAATGTTTTGTTCTTGTAAATTCCTAAGACATTTGTAAACAGAGGGAGAATCACATCTTGCAGGATTGTGGCCTCTATAAGTTAACAATTTTTTTTTCTTTCCTTAGCTTTAGGGCAACCAGGAGTGCCTAAGGAATGTCACACAGATCCCATCTGGGGAGCGTGGGGGGGTGGGTTCCGGGGTGTCAACTTCTGCGTTGTCTCCAGCTAGCCTTCTGTTCCCTCATCACCAGTACATCTCATCTTTTACATCTTTTACAGAGGAATGGTTTTTATCAACCATTCTGAAAATGTAAATTTCTTAGTGGCTCCAGAAACACATTTTTAAAAGGATTGAATTCAACCTTATACTATTATACTAAAATATATATTTAGATCAGAAGAAATGCTTTGTTTAGGAGGGAAAGTCATGTGCTGCCTGCTTATTTTTCTGTAAAGCCAGAAATTAGTGGGATATCGAATTAAAGGAGGCTTTGACTGCATTCCATAGATTGGAAGCAAGGGTAGTTTTTAAATCTTGTTATATGAAGTATAACTAAATGGTAGAATGGAGTCACAATCCTGCAGTTATCATGTCACAAATGTTTCAAATTATTATTCTTATTCATGCTATTGTATTAATCATCATGTCAGAAATCAAGAAAGTTATCAAGGATAATTGGGATATCAAAAGCACTCAGGAACCAATTTGAAAAGTCACAATGACCAATTTCAGCATCATTAAGAACAATAACTGTAAGAGCTTGGGAAGATGGCAGAGTCAGAGGACTGAGGCCACCTCATCCCATGTTTACAATTAGATATCATCCCACATCCAAGTTGATACAGTGGAGAATGATCCAAAGACCAGCAAGAGCAAATTGCACAACTATAAATATACAGAAGAAGCTGTATCTGAAAGGTTAGGAATATCCGAAAGGAAGAGAGAAGAGAGGCTGCCTGCAGGAGGGAGGAAGCTGTGGACAGAGAGGACAAACAGGCCCTCGCACCAGGGAGCTCCTGGGGGGGGGGGCACTAATCTCCATAACACTTGGCTTTAAAAGCCAGAGGGACTGAATTCTGTTAGTTTGTAAAACCAGTAGGACTAGGAGCCCAGGAGCTTTAAAAGTCTGCTGACTCAGCACTGGGTGAGCCGGGAGAGCCTGTGATAGCTAGGTCCCTGCCCTTAAAGAAACAGCACCCTGCATGGAGAAGCAACATAAAAAAACAGCAGTTTATACAATGCCAGGTGCAAACAGGAGACAGATATGTTCATACTTATTTCAGAGCATGTTGGGAGACTTCTCTGAAAACAAGGGAGCTAGCAGGTGCTATTTTCCTCCCTCACTCCCTAGCATAAACACAGAGTCACCTGGGGGAGGCAGGAATACACATACACTTGCTACCTAGCCTGCTAGCAGTGCCAAGTCCATGAGTTTTCAACACTTGCCCATTGAAAGCCTGCTAGCCTTTGCCCTGGGCTCATTGCAGATTCTGTTAAAGCTGCATGTGTGCACTTCAGCTGCCCTGGTGCACAGCCCACAGCCATCACAGCACTTCAGGGGACCCAACAGAGGACCAGTGGCCCAGCACACATTTTGCTAACACCATCACCCTGCTCCCAAGTTCCAAAGGGCATGCCCCCTCAGAGGTGGCCTGCCTGGGTCCCACTACACACAGAGAACAAGCACAGCTCACAACAGGCAGAGAGACAGTGCACACAACTGCACTGAAAGGAAACATAACTCAGACACAACAGCAGAGCATAAGCAACACACATAGGATAGCCTTCTGAAGAGCCAGGTTCCGGTGAACAGGGGACACTGCCCTGCAGGGCACTCCAGGATCTCTCCTTCATCAAGTTACTACATTCAAGATCAGAAGACACAGATGAATGTCGGTTTTTTATTTTTAAAGATTTTATTTATTTGACATAGAGAGAGAAAAAGCACAATCAGGGGGAGCAGCAGGCAGAGGGAGAAGTAGGCTCCCCGCTGATCTAGAAGCCCAATGCGGGGCTCAATCCCAGGACTCTGGAATCATAACCTAAACCGAAGGTAGATGATTATTAACCCCACTGAGCCACCAAAGTGGCCCCACACCTGACTTTCTTAACACAGAGAAAGAGACGCAGAGAGGCAGATGAAGAGACAGAGAAGTTTATCCCAAATGAAAGAACAGAACAGGGCCACAGCCAGAGATCTACGTGAAACAGATATAAGTAACATGTCTGAGAGAATTTAAAACAATCATCAAAGGCTACTCGCTGAACTTAAGAAAAGAGTGGAAGAAATGAGTAACACTCAACACAGAGATAAGGAATACTACAGCAGAGATAAAGGGTTCCTTAAACAAAATGAAAAACATGCTTGATGGAATGAACAGCAGGATGGAAGAAGCAGTGGAATGAATTAGTGACCTAGAAGACAGAATAATGGAAAGTAATCAAGCTGAACAAAAGAGAGAAAAAAATTATGCAAAACAAGAATAGATTTACGGAACTGAGAGACTCCATCAACATAATAACATTCATATTATAGAAGTCCCAAAAGAAGAGAGAGGAAAGGGGGCAGAAAATGTATTTGAAAAAATTATAGCTGAAACTTCCCTAATTCGGGAAAGGAAACAGATACCCAGATCCTGGAAGCACAGAGAACTCCTGTCAAAAATCAACAAAAGCAGACCCACACCAAAACATATTGTAATTAAACTCACAAAACATAGTGATAAAAAAAATCTTAAGGGTAGAAAGTCAAAAGAAGTCCTTAACTTACAAGGGAAGACCCAAAAGTCTAGCTGGCAATTTCTCAACAGAAGTTTAGCCAGCTAGAAGAGAGTGGCATGATATAATCAATGTGCTGAATGGGAAAAACCTACAGCCAAGAATATCCTATCCAGCAAGGCTACCATTCAGAATAGAAGGAAAAATAAAGAGTTTCCCAGACAAAAAGGAGTGCATGACCACTAAGCCAGCCCTGCAAAAAATATTAAAGGGAAACTCTGGGTGGAAAGGACAGAACAAATATGATAGTATGAAGGTAGGAAACACAAAAGCAGTAAAAACAAATATTTCCATTAAAAAATCAGTCAAGGAACTCACAAAATGAAAACAAATAAAATATAATATCATATACCTAAAACATGGGGAGAAAAGAATGGCTTCAAACTTAAACAGCCATCAACTTAATATAGACTGCTATATGCAGAGGAAGTTATATACAAATCTAATGGTAACTATATGTGAAAAGTCACTAATAATTATGCAAAGAATAAAGAGTATGAAATCTAAATTTACCACTAAAGAACATCAGCAAACCATGAAAGAGAGAAAGAAAAGAAAAGATCAGAGAAAAACTTCAGAAATAACCACAGAACAACTAACAAAACGGGACTAAATACATACCTATCAATAATTACTTTGAATGTAAATGTACTAAATGTTCCAATCAAAACACCTAGGTTAGGGACACCTGGGTGGCTCAGTGGTTGAGCATTTGCCTTTGGCTCTGGTGTGATCCTGGAGTCCCGGGATCAACTCCCACATCTGGCTTCCTGCAGGGAGCCTGCTTCTCCCTCTGCCTATGTCTCTGCATCTCTCTCCCCCCCCACTCTGACTTTCATGAATAAATAAATAAAATCTTTAAAAAAAAAGACCTAGGGTGATAGAGTGGATAAAAAAACAAGACTCATCTACATGCTGCCTACAAGAGACACTTATTAGATGTAAAGACACCTGCAGATTGACAGTAAGGGAATGGAGAAATATCTATCATGTAAATGGATCTCAAAAGAAAGCTAGAGTAGCAATACTCATATCATACAAATAAGACTTTAAAACAAAGACTGTAAAAACAAACAAACAAAGACTGTAACATGAGATGAAGGGCACTATATCATAATAAAGGGGACAATCCAACAAGAAGATATAACAATTGCAAATATTTATGTACCCAACAAGAGAGCACCCAAAAACATAAAACAGTTAATAACAAACATAAAGGAACTCATTCAGAATAATACAATAATAGTAGGGGACTTTAATACCCCGTTGACATCAATGGACAGGTCATCTAAACAGAAAATCAACAAGGAAACAATGGCTTTGAATAATACACTGGGCCAGGTGGATTTAATAGATATAGTCAGAATATTCTGTCCTGAAATAGCAGAATACACATTCTTTTCAAGTCACATGAGACATTCTCCAGGATAGATAACATATTAGCCCACAAAACCAGTCTCAACAAATTCAAGATCAAAGAAATATTATGCATCTTTTCTGACCACACTATGAAACTAGAAGTCAACCACAAGAAGAAATCTGGAAAGACCACAAATACATGCAAGTTAAATAAAATGCCACTAAACAATGAATAGGTCAACTAGTAAATAAAACAAGAAATAAAAAATACATGAAAACAAATGAAAATGAAAACACAATAATCCAAAATCTTTGGGATGCAGCAAAAACGGTTCTAAGAGGGAAATATATAGCAATACAGGCCTACCTCAAGAAGAAAGAAAAGTCTCAAACATACAACCTAACCTTACACCTAAGGGAGTTGTAAAAAAGAACAATAAACAAAACCTAAAGCCAGCAGAAGGAAGGAAATAACAAAGATTAGATCAGAAATAGATGATATAGAAACTAAGAAAACAATAGAACAGATCAATAAAACCAGGAGCAGGTTCTTTAAAAAAAAAAATCAGTAAAATTGATAAACCTCTAGCCAGACCCATCAAGAAAAAAAGAAAAATGACTCAAATGAAAAAAAAAATACACATGAGAGAGGAGAAATTGCAAGCAACACCACAGAAATACAAACCATTGTAAGAGAATATTTTTTTAAAGATTTATTTATTTATTCATGATAGACATAGAGAGAGAGGCAGAGAGAGAAGCAGGCTCCATGCCGGGAGCCCGACGCGGGACTCGATCCCGGGACTCCAGGATCACGCCCTGGGCCAAAGGCAGGCACCAAACCACTGAGCCACCCAGGGATCCCCCATTGTAAGAGAATATTACAAAAAACTATAGGCCTGGGCAGCCCAGGTGGCTCAGCGGTTTAGTGCCGCCTTCAGCCTGGTGTGTGATCCTGGAGACCCGGGATCCAGTCCCACATCAGGCTCCCTGCATGGAGCCTGCTTCTCCCTCTGCCTGTGTCTCTGCCTCTCTGTCTCTCTCTGTGTCTCTTGTGAATAAATAAATAAAATCTTTAAAAAAATGATAAAAAAAACCTATAAGCCTACAAATTGGACAACCTAGAAGAAATAGATCAACTCCTAGAAACTTACAAACCACCAAAACTTGAAGCAGGAAGAAATAGAAAATTTGAACAGACTGATTACCAGCAAAGAAATTGAATCAGTAATAAAAAATTTCCCAACAAACAAAACCCAGGACCAGACGGCTTCACAGGCCAATTCTACCATTTAAAGAAGAGTTAATACCTATTCTTCTCAAATCATTCCAAAAAAAAAGGAAGGAATACTTCCAAAATCATTCTAAGAGGCCAGCATTACCCTGATACCAAAACCAGATAAAGACAGCACTAAAAAAGAAAACTGTAGGCCACTATCCCTGGTGAACAATGATTTAAAAATCCTCAACAAAATACTAAGAAACTGAATCCAACAATTAAAAAAAAAAATCATGCACCACGATTAAATGGGATTTATTCCTGGACTGCAAGAGTGGTTCAATCTTTGCAAATCAATCATTGTGATACATCACATCAGTAAGAAAAAGGATAAGAACCATATGATCCTTTCAATAGATGCAGAAAAAGCATTTAACAAAGGACAATATCCATTCATGAAATAACCCTCAACAAAGCAGGATTAGAGGGAACATACCTCAATACACTAATGGCTACGTATGAAAAACCCACAGCTAATATCCTCAAAGGGGAAAATCTGAGAGCTTTTCCTCTAATATCGGGAACAAGACAAGGATGTCCATGGTCACCAGTTTTATTCAACTTAGTACTGGAAGTCCTAACCACAACAATCAGAAAACAAAAAGAAATAAAAAGCATCCAAATCAGTAAGGAAGAAGTAAAACTTTCACTATTTGCAGATGGTATGATACTACATACAAAATTCCAAAAGACTCCACCAAAAAACTTCTAGAACTGATAAATGAATTCAGTAAAGTAGCAGGATACAAAAATCAGTACACAGAAATCCACTGCATTTCTATAAGCTAAAAGTGAAGCAAAAAAAAAAAAGTGAAGCAGCAGAAAGCAAAATTAAGAAAACAATCCCGTTTATAATTGCACCAAAAATAATAAGATACCTAGGAACAAATGTAACCAGAGGTGAAAGACCTATACTCTAAAAACTAAAAACACTGATGAAAGGAATTCAAGGCCACACAAAGAAATGGAAAGACATTCAATGCTCATGGATTAGAAAAACAAATATTGTTAAAATGTCTATACTACACAAATAAATCTACACATTTAATGCAATCCCAATCAACAGCATTTTTCCACAGAGCTAGAACAAAAAATCTTAAAAATTGTATGGAACCACAAAGGAATGTTTAAAAAAAAAGAAAGCTGGAAACATCACAATTCTAGACATCAAGTTATATTACAAACTATAGTAATTAAAATGGTATGGTATTGGCACAAAAATAGACACATGTCAATAGAATAAAATGGAAAACCCAGAAATAAACCTACAACTATATGGCTAATTAATCTTCAACAAAGCAGGAAAGAATATCCAATTGGAAAAGGACAGTCTGGGGGGGACGGGGCAAGATGGCGGAAGAGTAGGGTCCCCAAGTCACCTGTCCCCAACAAATTACCTAGATAAGCTTCAAATCATCCTGAAAATCTACGAATTCGGCCTGAGATTTAAAGAGAGAACAGCTGGAATGCTACAGTGAGAAGAGTTTGCGCTTCTATCAAGGTAGGAAGACGGGGAAAAAGAAATAAAGAAACAAAAGGCCTCCAAGGGGGAGGGGCCCCGCGAGGAGCCGGGCTGAGGCCGGGGCGAGTGTCCCCAGGACAGGAGAGCCCCGTCCCGGAGGAGCAGGAGCTGCACCAATCTTCCCTGGCGGAAAGGGGCTCGCAGGGAGGTGGAGCAGGACCCAGGAGGGCGGGGGTGTCCTTGGGCTCCCTGGGACACTAACAGACACCTGCGCCCCGGGGAGAGTGCGCCGAGCTCCCTAAGGGCTGCAGCGCGCACGCATTGACCCGGGAGCAGCTCTGAGGGGCTCGGGCGGCGGCTCCGCGGAGGAGGCTGCGGGCCGGTAGAGCGAATCCAACAGCGCAGACCAGGAGCACAGGGCGCGGGGGACACAGCCCAGGATCCGGCCTCCCCCGGGACAGGCAGAGGCCGGGAGGGCCCAGGACAGCAAGGACGCTCCTGCCCCGAGCTGAGCAGATCAGCGGCCCCGCCCCCAGAGCATCCAGGCCCCTGCAGACGGAGAGCTCCGTAGATACTGCGGGGGCTGAATCCAGGACTCCAGAGCTGCCCACCCCCCACTGGGGTTCTTCCTCCTGGGGCCTCACGGGGTAAACAACCCCCACTGAGCCCTGCACCAGGCAGGGGCAGAGCAGCTCCCCCAAGTGCTAACACCTGAAAATCAGCACAACAGGCCCCTCCCCCAGAAGACCAGCTAGATGGAAAAGTTCCAGGGAAAGTCGAGGGACTTAAAGTATACAGAATCACAAGATACTCCCCCGGGTTTTTTTGTTGTTGTTGTTGGGTTTTTTGTTTGTTTGGTTTTTTTTTTTTTTTTGTTTTTTTTTTTTTGCTTTTTGATTTGTTTGCTTCCCCCACCCCTTTTTTCCTTTCTCTTTTTCTTCTATTTTTTTCTTCCTTTTTTCTTTTTCTCTTTTCTTTCTTTCTTTCTCTCCTCTCTTTTTCTCTTTTTCCCAATACAACTTGCTTTTGGCCACTCTGCACTGAGCAAAATGACTAGAAGGAAAACCTCACCTCAAAAGAAAGAATCAGAAACAGTCCTCTCTCCCACAGAGTTACAAAATCTGGATTACAATTCAATGTCACAAAGCCAATTCAGAAGCACTATTATACAGCTACTGGTGGCTCTAGAAAAAAGTATAAAGGACTCAAGAGACTTCATGACTGCAGAATTTAGAGCTAATCAGGCAGAAATTAAAAATCAATTGAATGAGATGCAATCCAAACTAGAAGTCCTAACGACGAGGGTTAACGAGGTGGAAGAACGAGTGAGTGACATAGAAGACAAGTTGATAGCAAAGAGGGAAACTGAGGAAAAAAGAGACAAACAATTAAAAGACCATGACGATAGATTAAGGGAAATAAACCTGAGAAAGAAAAACCTACGTTTAATTGGGGTTCCCGAGGGCGCCGAAAGGGACAGAGGGCCAGAATATGTATTTGAACAAATTCTAGCCGAAAACTTTCCTAATCTGGGAAGGGAAACAGGCATTCAGATCCAGGAAATAGAGAGATCCCCCCCTAAAATCAATAAAAACCGTTCAACACCTCGACATTTAATAGTGAAGCTTGCAAATTCCAAAGATAAAGAGAAGATCCTTAAAGCAGCCAGAGACAAGAAATCCCTGACTTTTATGGGGAGGAGTATTAGGGTAACAGCAGACCTCTCCACAGAGACCTGGCAGGCCAGAAAGGGCTGGCAGGATATATTCAGGGTCCTAAATGAGAAGAACATGCAACCAAGAATACTTTATCCAGCAAGGCTCTCATTCAAAATGGAAGGAGAGATAAAGAGCTTCCAAGACAGGCAGCAACTAAAAGAATATGTGACCTCCAAACCAGCTCTGCAAGAAATTTTAAGGGGGACTCTTACCATTTACCATTCTAATGGTCCTCAAAAGAAAGCAGGGGTAGCCATCCTTATATCAGATAAACTAAAATTTACCCCAAAGACTGTAGTGAGAGATGAAGAGGGACACTATATCATACTTAAAGGATCTATCCAACAAGAGGACTTAACAATCCTCAATAGATATGCCCCGAATGTGGGAGCTGCCAAATATATCAATCAATTAATAACCAAAGTTAAGACATACTTAGATAATAATACACTTATACTTGGTGACTTCAATCTAGCTCTTTCTATACTCGATAGGTCTTCTAAGCACAACATCTCCAAAGAAACGAGAGCTTTACATGATACACTGGACCAGATGGATTTCACAGTTATCTACGGAACTTTACATCCAAACGCAACTGAATACACATTCTTCTCAAGTGCACATGGAACTTTCTCCAGAATAGACCACATACTGGGTCACAAATTGGGTCTGAACCGAAACCAAAAGACTGGGATCGTCCCCTGCATATTCTCAGACCATAATGCCTTGAAATTAGAACTAAATCACAACAAGAAGTTGGGAAGGACCTCAAACACGTGGAGGTTAAGGACCATCCTGCTAAAAGATGAAAGGGTCAACTAGGAAATTAAGGAAGAATTAAAAAGATTCATGGAAACTAATGAGAATGAAGATACAACCATTCAAAATCTTTGGGATGCAGCAAAAGCAGTCCTGAGGGGGAAATACATCACAATACAAGCATCCATCCAAAAACTGGAAAGAACTCAAATACAAAAGCTAACCTTACATCTAAAGGAGCTAGAGAAAAAACAGCAAATAGACCCTACACCCAGCAGAAGAAGAGAGTTAATAAAGATTCGAGCAGAACTCAACGAAATTGAGACCAGAAGAACTGTGGAACAGATCAACAGAACCAGGAGTTGGTTCTTTGAAAGAATTAATAAGATAGATAAACCATCAGCCAGCCTTATTACAAAGAAGAGAGAGAAGACTCAAATTAATAAAATCATGAATGAGAAAGGAGAGATCACTACCAACACCAAGGAAATACAAACGATTTTAAAAACATATTATGAACAGTTATGCCAATAAATTAGGCAATCTAGAAGAAATGGACGCATTTCTGGAAAACAACAAACTACCAAAACTGGAACTGGATGAAATAGAAAACCTGAACAGGCCAATAACCAGGGAGGAAATTGAAGCAGTCATCAAAAACCTCCAAAGACACAAAAATCCAGGGCCAGATGGCTTCCCTGAGGAATTCTATCAAACGTTTAAAGAAGAAACCATACCTATTCAACTAAAGCTGTTTGGAAAGATAGAAAGAAATGGAGTACTTCCAAACTCTTTCTATGAGGCCAACATCACCTTAATTCCAAAACCAGACAAAGACCCCACCAAAAAGGAGAATTAGAGAGCAATATCCCTGATGAACATGGATGCAAAAATTCTCAACAAGATACTAGCCAATAGGATCCAACAATACATTAAGAAGATTATTCACCATGACCAAGTAGGATTTATTCCCAGGACACAAGGCTGGTTCAACACTCGTAAAACAATCAATGTGATTCATTATATCAGCAAGAGAAAAAAACAAGAACCATATAATCCTTTCATATGCAGAGAAAGCATCCATTCCTGATCAAAACTCTTCAGAGAGTCGGGATAGAGGGAACATCCCTCAACATCTTAAAAGCCATCTATGAAAAGCCCACAGCAAATATCATTCTCAATGGGGAAGCACTGGGAGCCTTTCCCCTAAGATCAGGAACAAGACAGGGATGTCCACTCTCACCACTGCTATTCAACATAGTACTGGAAGTCCTAGCCTCAGCAATCAGACAACAAAAAGACATTAAGGGCATTCAAATTGGCAAAGAAGAAGTCAAACTCTCCCTCTTCGCCAATGACATGATACTCTACATAGAAAACCCAAAAGCCTCCACCCCAAGATTGCTAGAACTCATACAGCAATTTGGTAGCGTGGCAGGATACAAAATCAATGCCCAGAAGTCATTGGCATTGCTATACACTAACAATGAGACTGAAGAAAGAGAAATTAAGGAGTCAATCCCATTTACAATTGCACCCAAAAGCAGAAAATACCTAGGAATAAACCTCACCAAAGAGGTAAAGGATCTATACCCTCAAAACTATAGAACACTTCTAAAAGAAATTGAGGAAGACACAAAGAGATGGAAAAATATTCCATGCTCATGGATTGGCAGAATTAATATTGTGAAAATGTCTATGCTACCCAGGGAAATCTACACGTTTAATGCAATCCCTATCAAAATGCCATGGACTTTCTTCAGAGAGTTAGAACAAATTATTTTAAGATTTGTGTGGAATCAGAAAACACCCCATATAGCGAGGGGAATATTAAAAAAGAAAACCATAGCTGGGGGCATCACAATGCCAGATTTCAGGTTGTACTACAAAGCTGTGGTCATCAAGACAGTGTGGTACTGGCACAAAAACAGACACATAGATCAACGGAACAGAGTAGAGAATCCAGAAGTGGACCCTCAACTTTATGGTCAACTAATATTCGATAAAGGAGGAAAGACTATCCATTGGAAGAAAGACAGTCTCTTCAATAAATGGTGCTGGGAAAATTGGACATCCATATGCAGAAGAATGAAACTAGACCACTCTCTTTCACCATACACAAAGATCAACTCAAAATGGATGAAAGTTCTAAATGTGAGACAAGATTCCATCAAAATCCTAGAGGAGAACACAGGCAACACCCTTTTTGAACTTCTTGCAAGATACATCCACGAAGGCAAAAGAAACAAAAGCAAAAATGAACTATTGGGACTTCATTAAGATAAGAAGCTTTTGCACAGCAAAGGATACAGTCCACAAAACTAAAAGACAACCTACAGAATGGGAGAAGATATTTGCAAATGACTTATCAGATAAAGGGTAGTTTCCAAGATCTATAAAGAACTTATTAAACTCAACAGCAAAGAAACAAACTATCCAATCATGAAATGGGCATAAGACATGAACAGAAACCTCACAGAGGAAGACATAGACATGGTCAACACGCACATGAGAAAATGCTCTGCATCACTTGCCATCAGGGAAATACAAATCAAAAGCACAATGAGATACCACCTCACACCAGTGAGAATGGGGAAAATTAACAAGGCAGGAAACCACAAATGTTGGAGAGGATTGGGAGAAAAGGGAACCCTCTTGTAATGTTGGTGGGAATGTGAACTGGTGCAGCCACTCTGGAAAACTGTGTGGAGGTTCCTCAAAGAGTTAAAAATAGACCTGTCCTAGGACCCAGCAATTGCACTTCTGGGGATTTACCCCAAAGATACAGATGCAATGAAACGCCGGGACACCTGCACCCCGATGTTTATAGCAGCAATGGCCACGATAGCCAAACTGTGGAAGGAGCCTCGGTGTCCATCGAAAGATAATGGATAAAGAAGATGTGGTTTATGTATACAATGGAATATTACTCAGCTATTAGAAATGACAAATACCCACCATTTGCTTCAACGTGGATGGAACTGGAGGGTATTATGCTGAGTGAAGTAAGTCAATCGGAGAAGGACAAACATTATATGTTCTCATTCATGTGGGGAATATAAATAATAGTGAAAGGGAATATAAGGGAAGGGAGAAGAAATGTGTGGGAAATATCAGAAAGGGAGACAGAACGTAAAGACTCCTAACTCTGGGAAACGAACTAGGGGTGTTGGAAGGGGAGGAGGGCGGGGGGTGGGGGTGAATGGGTGACGGACACTGAGGGGGGCACTTGTCGGGATGAGCACTGGGTGTTATTCTGTATGTTGGCAAATTGAACACCAATAAAAAATAAATTTATTATTAAAAAAACTGTGCAGTAGACATGAACACACATTTCTCCAAAGAAGACATACAAATGACCGACAGATACATGAAAAAATGCTCAACATCATTTATCATCAGGGAAATACAAATCAAAACCACAATGAGAGACCATCACACACCAGTCAGAATGACTAAAATGAACAAGTCAGGAAACAACAGATGTTGATGAGGATGCAGAAAAAGGGGAACCCTCTTACACTGTTGGTGGGAATGCAAACTGGTGTAGCCACTCTGGAAAACAGTATGGAGGTTCCTCAAAAAGTTACATATAGAACTACCCCATGACCCAGCAATTGCACTACTAGGTATTTACCCAAATGATACAAACATAGTGATTCAAAGGGGCACTGGCACCTCAATGTTTATAGCAACAATGTTTACAAGCCACAATATGGAAAGAGCCCAGATGAACATCAGCAGATGAATGGACAAGAAGTGGTATATGTATACAATGGAATATTAGTCATAAAAACATGAATTCTTACCATTTGCAAAGACATGAATGCAACTAGAGGGTATTATGCTAAGCAGAATAAGTCAGTGAGAGAAGGACAAATACCATATGATTTCACTCATATGTGGAATTTAAGAAACAAAACAGATGAACATGGGGAAGGGAAAGAAAAATAAACATGAAAACAAAGAAGGAGGAAAACCATTAAGACTTTTAACTATCGGAAACAAACTGAGGGTTGCTGGAGGGGAAGTGTTGGGGTATGGGGTAACCGGGTGATGCACATTAAGGAGGCCATGTAATAAGCAACTGGGTGTTATATACAACTAATGAATCACTAAATTCTACCTCTGAAACTAATAATACAGTATATGTTAATTAAATTGAATTTAAATAAAAAAATTTTTTAAACCCTGCTGACAATATGTTCCACCAACTTTATCTTCTCTTATTGGCATGCTTTTACTAGGATAATTTGAAACTTCAAAGGCTTCTTTGGGAAACTTAAGATCTCCTCCAAATTGGCTCCTCTAGGGATCCCTGGGTGGTGCAGCGGTTTGGCGCCTGCCTTTGGCCCAGGGCACAATCCTGGAGATGCGGGATCGAATCCCACATCGGGCTCCCGGTGCATGGAGCCTGCTTCTCCCTCTGCCTATGTCTCTGCCTCTCTCTCTCTCTCTCTGTGACTATCATAAATAAATAAAAATTAAAAAAAAAAAACAAATTGGCTCCTCTAAAACCTTTACCTTACCATCACCTCTGCTCCTTCTTCCTCATTTCACTTTTGATCTTCCTTCTGGTTCCCTTGAATGCTTTACTACATCCCCCTTCAAACTCTTACCTCCTCCATCCCTGTTCACTTTTACAGATGTTCACTTTCCCACCACAACCCCTTAGCTCCTCACAGTAACTTGAACTTTGGGCCCCTTACCCTCTATTGAGATCTCCCAAGGAATTCAAAGACTCCCGAAAGAAACCACCTGAGGCTGAATGGATGGGGGGAAGGCTATTTGGAAATAGAACTAGAACTAGATGTTTTATCCCTCAGATAACTGTAGAGACATCCATGTGGCTGCTGGATGTCTCCTCAATCACTTGCCTAAAATTTGGCCACCAGCCTCCATAAGATTACATATAAGAGCAAAAGAAAATCATAGATGTCTGCTTCAAAATATTAGAAAACAGGTGACCTTAACTTGTCCTATATCCCAGAAACATTATTTTTTTTCCAGAAACATTATTTAAATAAAAATATAAGGGATACCTGAGTGACCTAGCAGTTGAGCGACTGTCTTCGGCTCAGGGCATGATCCCGGAGTTGCAGGATCGAGTCCCACCTCGGTCTCCCTGCAGGGAGCCTGCTTCTCCCTCTGTCTATGTCTCTGCCTCTTTAAAAAAAATTTAAATAAATAAATAAATAAATAAATAAATAAATAAATAAATAAGAAAAGGTGAATACCTACCATTTGCTTCGACGTGAATGTAACTGGAGGGTATTATGCTGAGTGAAATAAGTCAATCGGAGAAAGACAATTATATGTTTTCTTTTGCTCATATGTGGAATGTAAGAAATAGTGACAGGGACTATAAAGGAAAGGAGGGAAACTGAGTGGGGAAAAATTAGAGAGGAAGACAAACCACGAGAGGCTCCTAACTCTGGGAAACAAAGGGTTGCAGAAGGGGGGGAGGATAAGCAGATGCACTAACGGGTTCACAGGCACTAAGGAGGGCACTTGATGGGATGAGCACTGGGTGTTATACTATATGTTGGCAAATTGAATTTAAATCAAATATTAAAAAATAAAAATAAAACCATTGAATTTGCGCTTGAAAAAAAGAAATAAATAAAATTCAATCATACAGTTAAATGTAGCATGGCTTTTAGACTGTTAGATTCAGCCCCTCTTTAAAGGGTGGATATTCATATGGTTTCACTCATAGGAGAATATAAGAAATAGTGAAAGGGATTATAAGGGAAAGGAGGGGAACTGAGTGAGGAAAAATTAGAGAGGGAGACAAACCATGAGAGACTCCTAACTCTGGGAAATGAACAAAGGGTTGCAGAAGGGGAGGTGGGCGGGGTGGGGGGGTTGGGGTAACTGGTGATGGGAACTGAGGAGGGCACTTGACAGGAGGAGCACTGGGTGTTATACTATATGTTGGCAAATTGAGCTTCAATAAAAACAAAACAAACAAAATAAATAGAGGGTGGATTATTACTCCAAATGATATATCATATTGAATAAAAATCACTTTAAAGGGATCCCTGGGTGGCTCAGAGGTTTAGCTCCTGCCTTCAGCCCAGGGCGTGATCCTGGATCGAGTCCCACGTTGGGCTCGTTGGGCTCCTTGCATGGAGCCTGCTTCTCCCTCTGCCTGTGTCTCCACCTCTCTCTCTCTCTCTCTCTCTCTGTGTGTGTGTGTGTCTCATGAATAAAAGTAATAAAAAAGACCACTATCTAAAAAAAAAAAAAAAAAAATAAAGTAAATAAAATGGAGATAAGATGAGAGTTAATTATTTTATAAAAACAAATGAGTTTGTATTTCTATGTTTTAGCTTCTAATGGCTAAAATTGTAGAGTATAAGATATAAGGTTTCTGTGTTTGTATATTTATGTACATATGAATGTATGTTATATAGAAGTGTTATTTCTTTACTTTGGTAGGTATTACCAAAATTATTTATAAAATTGCTTAAAAGTCTTCTATTTAAATTAGCTTAGTGATAAATTAAGTATTCCCAAAACTTTCAGAAATATTGAAACTAATCCAAATGTGTTTTTAAAGTTCACATGAACTAGAATAATCTTTGGTAAATAAAGCTAGTTTTAAAATTATTGGTAAAATCAAAACAAGCATGTCTTCAGAATTACCAGCATTAAATATGACACAGACATAAAAATTTTTCCTACCTAGGTTTACTAAACAAGCAAGATTTTGTTATCTCCACTAGATATTAAAATTATAAGACTACAAATCCAAGCTTAGAACAAAATGTAAAATAAAAATCAATCACTTAAACCATGTCAAGCATGTCAATAGAAAAAAAAGTAAAAAGAATGGAAGAATCATATACTTAACTTTTTAGGATCTTTGCTTCTATGATATATTTTTGATACTTGTCTGATTTGTCAACAAGAAAAATAACTGAAGATGATGTCTAACTTTGTTTAATGTCTCATGAAATTTTCATGACCAGTTCAACCAAAATTGTTAAGAACAAATAAATTAAAAAGGTGTAAGTGGGATAAGAGTTTTTAAATGAACTTTTCAACAATAATTATGCTTTATATCTACTTAAAAATAGTTTCTAAAATCTTTTTGATAACTTGAAATCTTAAATGATGGATATTCATTAAATATCTAGGTCATTTCCAAATAGGATGAAATATTGAAACATTAATTGCTGAACATAAGATTAAGTTTATTTAGTTTTGACATCTTGTTTTTTTAAGATTTATTTATTTATTTGAGGGGGGAGGGGCAGAAGGAAAGAATCTTCAAGCAGACACCCTGCTGAACACTGAGCCTGACACAGGGCTAGATGGGAGGACTTCTGAGATCATCACCTGAACGGAAACCAAGAGTTTAATCCACTGAGCCACCCAGGCACCCCTTAGGCATCTTATTTTTATATGATATAGAGAAGCTAAATATATTTAGGTCTGCTAATAAACATGAGAAACTATACTATGAAAAAGACATACGCCTCTAGAAATTATGAAATGATGAATTCTTAAACTTGCTATAGAATGGTACTTTGTGGTAGTTTGCAATTGCTTACTTTCTAGTTTTTATTACAGAGAAAAAAGGGGGTGTTATTAATGCTTTAAAATTTTTATCAATATATATAAGTGAAACTAGTAGGAATAATAAGAGTAAAGAAAAATCCTGGGCTCCTGGATGCTTAGCTGGTTGAGCATCAGACACTTGATTTTGGCTTGGGTTGTGATCTGGGGGTTGTGGAATTGAGCCCCACGGAATTGGGCTCCACACTCAGGAGTCTGCTTGGGGTTCTCTCTCTCCCTCTCCCTCTGTGCCTCTCTCTCTCTCTCTCTAAAGTAAATAAATAAATATTTTTAAAGATGATTAAAAAGAGAAAAAAGTCTGTATGCAAGGAAAATCAGATGTGTTTTTATAAGGTAAAAAAATAATTTTGTCCCAAATTAAAATGACTGTTCCAGAATGAGAAAGAGGAAACTGTAAGATAAAAAATGGCATAGATATTTTAAAAATAAGTTGCAGAAAGCTTGAGGAAAAGGAATTTTATCTGTGGTCAACTTGCTAAGATTGAGTAAATTTGTAAGACTTTGAAAAATGAGTCAATATCCAAAGAACACTGATGCAAAACTAGAATTTGGTTTTCTATTAAAAATTACAAAGTTTTCTTAGATTATTGGTCTTCTCTTTAAAAAGAAATCATAGGGGTGCCTAGGTGGCTCAGTTGGTTAAGCATCTGCCTTTGGCTTAGGTCATGATCCCAGGGTCCTGGGATTGAGCCCCATGTCTGGCTCAGCAAGGAGCCTGCTTCTCCCTATCCCTCAGACTTCCACTCATGCTTCTGCTTTCTCTCTCTCAAATAAATAAATACAACATTTTAAAGAAATAAAAAGAAATGATATAAAGGTTTTTCTTTACCTTTTAACTAACCTACCTCAGAAACCAAGATTTTGTGTCTTATCAAAATAATTTCCTGTGCTTCATGTTGTCTTTATCAGGTCTTTGATTAATTAAGAAAACTAAATTTCTCATATTAAGAGCTAAGATTTTAAAGAGCTATGTAACTTTCTGTATTTGCCTTTGAGATATTTTGTCACTTTGGTTAAATAGATAGCTCCATATTGTTTCACAGTGATCTGTGATCCTATTTAGCCAAATGTCCAAAGCTTTTGACATTTTTGACAACTTTCCCAAATAAAATTCTAGATGGAGTACTTTTTGGGCTCAAACTAATTTTGACATTTCCCAGAAGGTCCCTGGAAATTCTCAAAAGAATTTGTCTCTCACCTTGTAAAAGAAAGATATTAAACTAATTAGATTTATCTGGCATGTTAAATTGCATGGGAAACATTGTCAAATAAGTGATGATAAACCTTCTTAGGTTATACGTGAATGGATATATATTACAAACATAGATGCTCCAAGGACGCCTGGGTGGCTCAGTGGTTGAGCATCTGCCTTTGGCTCAGGGCATGATCCTGGTCCCGGGATCGAGTCCCACATCGGCTCCCTGTGAGGAGCCTGCTTCTCCCTCTGCCTATGTTTCTGCCTCCTTGTGTGTCTCTCATGAATAAATAAATAAAATATTTTTAAAAATCTACAAAAGAAATAATTTCTTTATCAAAGGAACTCTCATCAGATCTGTAAAATGAGTGAAAATATCAGTGTGGGTGACAAAACATGAGAGACACCTAACTCCGGGAAAGGAACAAGGGGTAGTGGAAAGGGTGGTGGGCAGGGAGGGGGTTGGGGTGACTGGGTGATGGGCACTGAGGGGGAGCACTTGGTGGGATGAGCACTGGGTGTTATGCTATATGTTGGCAAATTGAATAAATAATAAAAATAAAATAAAATTAAAAAAAAAGATTTGTAATCATGGCCATTTTAAGTCATTTATGATTCACAGTTATTCTTCTTTGAAAACATTTGATTTTTCTCTGAAAGCGTTTACAGTCAGCTACAGCAAGAATGCTCTGTGATGACCTCACTTGAATAACCTTGGAACCATACCACTGAACCAAGTAAGAATTTCTATAACTATTGACGAAGCTGATAGGTTCATAAAATTGTTAACTCAAGAGTAAGCAGAACCAGAATTGAATTAATTACATGAGACTGAATGAACAGATGAGGATGATTATAATTTTTTGGTGACTCTTTGCATGGAACATTGCTGGTTCTTTAATTTTTGTATTCCAGATCTAAGGAAACCTTTTTCTCTTTTCTCTTAAGTTATCTATAACTTACAGAAACTTGGTAAAGTATACTTTTGTGAACAAGATGAAACAATAAATTTTCTCTCTTCATGATCCCTCCAGAATTTGGAAATTCTTAGTGAGTATTCTTATTTTTATGGCAATATAGTTAGTTGCATACGTTCATAAGAATCTGTTATTCTTGAAACAGGACAAAATTGGAAACATTGGAGATGTAAAATTTTATATAAAATTTATATAAAAATGTATATAAATATATATTTGGCTGGAATGTCATATTTGAGAATATGCATAGAATTAAATATGACCAGACAGCTTTAAAGAACTGAGGTTGACTTTATGGAGCCGGTAGAGCCATTGGAAAAGCTACTTAATACTGTAAGGGTTCCCAACCTTACAATGTGAGTAAGGAAGGTCAATTCCTGGCAGGCCCAGGAAACTCAAAATATCTGAGGGACCTCAAAAAAAGAAGAATTCACCTGAATCTATAAATATTGCATGCAAAGTCTGATGGCTATTCCTTGGCTTGGCTTCTTTTCTGTAAGAGGCTTTTATAAATTCCAATTTAAGATACTTCTGAAAAGTTCCAGCAAAGAGACCCTAAAAAGAGTTTACATGGTCAATCGTCATTCTTGCAGCACTTACGTAAATAATTAGGCTAAGTTTAATGACACTAGGTTTATTTTGCAAACTAAGTATTCCTATTGTGACGATCTTTGATAGGAATGGGGGTGAGTATTGAGAAAAAAATGTGTGTTTAATAGAAATCTATAGCATACCCTTGTAGGTATTAAATTCCAACCCTGTTCATTGTCTTTCAGGTTTGTTATCTACCTTTAAACTGCATTTGGTCTTGAATTCTTTATAGCTTCATCCAATGCTGGCTACAACACTCCAAATTAACATTTCCAATTTTTCTCCCTCCAGTTTTCTCCAGAATCATTGAGAATCAAAACTGTCCTTTTCTCAAAGCCCTGCAAGCTGAAGCTGGATGAGTTGGTAAAACTTTCACAGAAATCACCATAATGGATCATGTATAAGCAAGCTGTGTGGGTTACTCAGAAAGTTCACTGTAACACAATGCCATGACCACTAACATTCAAACTGCAAACCAGGAAATCCATTGGATTACCACTGCTGTCCTTACTCTACCATCTTTTTTTTTTTAAGATTTTGTTTCTTTATTCATGAGAGACACAGAGAGAGAGACATACAGAGACACAGGAAGAGGCAGAAGTAGGCTCCATGCAAGGAGCCTGATGTGGGACTCAAACCCAGGAATCCGGGATCACACCCTAAGCCAAAGGCAGGTGTTCAATCGCTGAGCCACTCAGGCGTCCCCTTTACTCTACCATTTAAAAGTACTTTGAGTCCAACACCTAGAAATCTTCTCAACTAGCTGCCTGCTCGTCTCAGAAACTGGGTTTCAAACTATTAATCTTTGCTTTCCTTTTATTTTCATAGAAATATTTCTCATTAAATGCTTGACTGCTAGTACCATCCAGCAAATACCTCCTACTACCAAGTCCCAATAGATTCAGCTGGTCCTTAATGAAAAAAAGGCAATCAAATGAGAAATGAAGCTATATTGTTCAAGGTAAAGAAAAACGTCTCTTCTTTCCTTCAACAATAGGAGAAACTGACAAAGATTCTTTGCTTGACCAAACTTTAGTTAGGCTCCTGAAACTTCTAGGTTCATCTGTGTACTCCCTTGTAAAATCCACTTCTGGAAAGAATCCAGAATCCTCCACCCTTGATATCTGATTAGGTTTCTCATTTTCTACCATCCCCCAGGTGATATCTGATCACACTGAACTGTCTTTAGAAAAGAATCCTGTCAGAGCGGTTTAGCCAAAATTCCCCCTAACCCTGATGTTTTCCCTTTAATTTGTTATCCACTGACCTCCATCCTACTCCTTGGCTATAAATCCCCACTTGCTCATGCTATATGGTATGTGCTTAATCTGTGTACTGGGAAATCTAACATCCACTCCCATTCTTTAATTCAGACTATCACTGCTTACTGCCAAAGCAACCATGCTTCCTACCACATTGAGTCATTTGTATCTCCTGTTCCTTCTACCTGGATTCCTGTTGTCTGTCCTCCACACTTGATGGACTAACTTCTGCTGTCTTTTAAAATCTTTTCTTAGACATAATTTACTTTGGGAAACCTTCTTTACCCCAGTGGTGTACTAGAGTTAGCTTGCCCTGACTTTCATAAGCCTATTATACACATCTCTTGCCAACTTCTGTGTTCAGTGACATCATGTTGATAGCTTAAAACTGGCCATGATGAAGACACTTACAACGTGAAAATCAGCAAACATCACAAATCAGGACTTTTATTTTTTCAGAGAACTGATTGTTAAACATTTACCAGCACACTACTGCCCTGTCTCCTCCCCACATATTCCAAATGTGTGTTAGATGGCTGTGCTATCAGTTCTGATAATAACCTAACCCCCATCATTATTTACTGTAGGTTATTTGTCTGTCTCCCCCTCCAGGCTGAAATTTTCTTGAGATACGATATCTCTAGAATCTTATCTATGTTGCTCACTGAAGGTACTAATTAGTACTCTTTGACAGACTGGTCATCTGAACGAATACCTTTCAGAATGCTTGCTTGTTAAACACTTGCAAACCCTGGGAGAAACATTAGCAGACAAGACAGTTCCTGGCTGCCATCTGCAGTGAATCACATATTTGCCTGAAGAATATGGACTCAGAGCAAGGGGAATGAGTTGGATACTTTCTATCACCTATGCTATCAAGCTGTGACTTGATGCAGGTATTTCATCTTTGTCACAGATATAGATAGGTCTGCCCTACAGAATAGACCATGCTATTTATGGTCCAGGGCTCCTTTTGTCTCCATATTATCAAGCAACAGGAAAGACCGTAGTATTTGCCTCTCTGATTCACCCTGTTCTTGGCTGCCATTGTTCATCAGCCACCCCTTACAGTTAACACCAAGAGCCTCCAATAGCATATGAATCCAGTAATAGTTGGCATAGAATATTTCAAAATCCACTCATATACTGGAGATAGAAATGGTATCATAAGCAGAGCTCTGGTGCAGAGAAGAACCATTCTAAAATAGCCCTAGCCAGAAGCTTAAGAGTTCTATTTCAGCTAGCTATCCTTGATCTGTGACTACAAATTCCTGGACAAGTGGAAGCACCCCTGGGGATTCCAAGAATATTTATGGAGGACTACTTCCTTAGTGCTGCTATTCAAAGTATGATCTGAGGGATGCCTGGGTGGCTCAGTGGTTGAGCATCTGCCTTTGGTTCAGGGCATGATCCTGGGGTCCTGGGATCGAGTCCTGCATCGGGCTCCCCGCAGGGAGCATGCCTTTCCCTCTACCTATATCTCTGCTTCTGTGTGTGTGTGTATGTGTCTCATGAATAAATAAAGAAAATCTTTAAAAAAGTAAAAGGAGAGGGAAGAGCTATAGTAGAGTATAATGAATTGTTCTGATTGAACAAGGGTTGAAAAAGAAGCCATTGCATTCTTTTCAAATGAATTGGTGAGATTCCCTTTCAGTTGTTGGACTCTCTAGGTTACTTTTGGAGGTGTGTATTGTATTCACCCATACTCTCTGGGAAGCAGATTTTGGCTTGGTATTCTTTACCTATCAAAGCACAGACAAGTGCACAGACAGACAGGAAGGAATAGATAATGAGTACCCAGCAGGCTGGCAGCCCAGATCCCAGACAGCCTTTCCCAATCCATTAAAACTTCTCCACTTTGCATTTGTTTGGTCATCTGTTTGCTCTCTGACAGCTCCGCACCACCTCCCACTCTGCTCTATAAACACCAGGAACCACTGTGTCAGAGTTTTGTTATTGTTTCTGCTGTGAGGAAACAATGACCATGACAACCTCGACAATGAATCACTTCTAACTAAAAGAATATGGCATAAGTGGTAGTGTATGACTAGGTCACAATGTATCTCAGATCACTAGCTCTGGAGGAATGTCATGAGGACATTCAGCCAGCTCTATGAAGATATGTACTTAGTGAGGAACTAAGTCTTCTTGCAAAAAGCTCTGTGAGGTATTATAGAAGTGGGTCCTTTAACTCCAGTCAAACCTTCAAATAACAGCAGTCCTGGCCTGCATCTTAAAGAATATTTTTCTATTTTAGAGAGAGAGAGAGAGAGACAGAGACAGAGAGACAGAGAGACAGAACATGTGAGTGGGGTAGGAGCAGAGGGAGAGGGAGAGAGAAAATCTCAAGCAGTCTCCTTGCTGAGCATGGAGCCCCAACACGGGACTCAGTCTCACAACCCTGAGATCATGACCTGAGCTGAAATCAAGAGTTGGATGCTTAACTGATTGAGCCACCCAAGCACCCCTCCCCTTTTTTATTTATTTATTTATTTATTTATTATTTATTTATTTATTTATTCATTTATTTATTTATTTTTCACCCCTCCCCTTTTAAAGATTTTTTAAAATTCTGTCCTACATCTTAATTGCAACCTCATGAGAGAGTCACCCAGCTGACCTTCAGAAACATGTGGGATAATAAATGCTTATTGCTTGAAGCTGCTGAATTTGGTGGCAAGTAGTTATGCAACAATAGGTAACTAATAAGATAATTTTCAAATAATTTGCTCCCTCAAAAAAGCAGACTGATATTACTAGAAGCAATGCATGAAGTTGCTATTCTATGTCCCCTGGTTTTGCTTAACAATTTTCTCCATAAGAGACATCACATACCTGCTCTTCTTTTAAAGATTTTGTTTATTTTTTTTAAATTTTTATTCGGGAGATTGAAAGTACATGAGCTGAGGTAGGGACAGAGGGAGAAGAAAAGAGAGAATCTCAAGCAGACTCTGCACTGAGTGTGCAGAGCCAGGCATGGGGCTCTATCCCACAACCCTGAGATCATGACCTAAGCCGAAGCCAAGAGTCCGACGCTTAACCAACTAAGCCACTCAGACGTCCCCATATCTACTCTTCTTAAAGTTTTAATTAGCTTTTGTGGAGGCTATAGCATTTATTTAGGGGTAAAATTGAATGGGCAAATTAGCACATTGGAAACTCTAAGAGACCAACCAACGGGGATTGAAAATCTGCTTAAAAATAACCAAGAGACAGGAAATCAAGGTGGCTAGAGAATAAATAGTGGTTTCAAAGAGGAGGTAAGGGGCACGCTCAGTGGTTGAGTGTCTGCCTTTGTCTCAGGTCATGATCCTGGTTGTCCTGGGATTGAGTCCCACATCAGGCTCCTCATAGGGATTGTGCTTCTCCCTCTGACTATGTCTCTGCCTCTCTCTCTATGTCTCTCATGAATAAATAAATAAAATCTTTTTTAAAAGAGGAGGCAAATCATTTGCAGTATATTCTGTGGAGAATAAAATTGTTTTTTCTAACCAACGAAAAGTGAACTGATACACTTGAAAAAATGCTAAATTGGAAACAAATGGAAAAGCCAACATCTTTTGTAGTAAATTTTCCTATCCAACTCACATACCCTTCTATAAATTTGAAGATAGTACTGTAACAGTGGGTAAGCTATTTGTCCCTGATATACTCTGCAATGAGAGCTTCTAGAACAAAATGCAAGTGCATCATCACAATCCACAAACAATTAGAAATAAAGATGTATTGAGCACCTGTTGTGTGCCAGGCAAGGGACTCTGCATGGGGAAAGGTGGTTTGACTTTAACCCTCTACTTGGTAGCTCAAGCCCAAGTATAGACTCCTCCTCACCAGGCCTGCCCCTCCTCTTCTCCCTCCTCAACACTCTTCTCCCACAAAATAGACAAGAGTAAAGGTAGAGGATCTAAAAATAGAGCTAGAATGGAAGGGGAAATTCCTGCCACTGCTGCTAATGAGACATCATAATAATAAACATAATTTATGTAACTTCAATATATACTAAAGTTTTATATTCATTTTGTCTTTGAACCCAAAATAACTTCATTTCCTCCACTCCTCTCTCACCTCTAGATACCTGCTTCTTTACCAAAGATAATGCTGGCTTTCTCCCTCTTAGATTTCTAGATTTCTTTTCTAAAATGAAGATAATGGGGACCCTGGGTGGCTCAGTCAGTTAAGCTTTCGAATTTGATTGCTGCTCAGGTCATGATCTCAGGGTTGTAAGATTGAGCCCCTCATTGGGTTTCCCGCTGGGCATGGAAGCCTGCTTAAGATTCTCTCTCTCTATCTCCCTCTGCCCCTCCCTACTCTAAAAAAATTAATTAAATAAATAAAATGAAAATAACAATGCCCCTCATGAGGTTGATCAGAGCATGTAATGACATCATGTATGTGCGAGGGCCAAACCCTGTGAAAATTGAATGCCAGCATGTTAAAGGGATGCAGAAAATGCTGGAACCTCTTCAAGGAACAGAAAATGGTGCAATTTGCCATGAGCACAGAGGGCTTGAGCGAGAGGACTAGCAATGTACTCTGAATCTATGGCACAGGGGTCATTAAATGCTGACTCAGAACTCTATAAATAATGTCAGAAAATCTATCCTGGCTAAAATACTGTTGCCTGGGGTAGGAGTGGGTACAGTTTGGTATAAGAATGTCAGGAATAGGGCAGCCCAGGTAGCTTAGCGGTTTAGCACTGCCTTCAGCCCAGGGTGTGATCCTGGAGACCTGGAATCAAGTCCCACGTCCGGCTCCCTGCATGGAGCCTGCTTCTCTCTCGGCCTGTGTCTGTCTGTCTGTCTGTCTCTCTCTGTCTCTTATGAATAAATAAATAAATAAAATCTTTTTAAAAAGAATGTCAGGAATAATAGTATTATTTCAAGTGATAATGACATGCAAATGTTATATTTTGTTTCCTTCTACTTCTTCAAGGTCTTATTTATTGTGGTTAATATACATCATTTCTTTTTTCTAGAATTCTAACTCCTAAATTTAATTTCAAATAAAGCTGTGTACATATAACACTCGCATTTTACTCACAGCTTTCTGATAGCAATGTTATTCCAAGACTTTAGGAGATAGGGGCTGGAGGGAGGTGACAGCCAGGGCAAGCTGTTTGTCTTGTTGTCTGTTGATAGGCAGTAGAATGTCTCTGAGAATGTCTAGGTGATGAGACTATAACCAGCTTCAGGAAAACTGATCTGGGCAACTGTGAGCTATTAAAGAGAAATTATTCTGACATTTGTGGGGTTTTTTGTTTTTGTTTTTATTGAAGTTCGATTTGCCAACATATAGTATAACACCCAGTGTTCATCCCATCAAGTGCCCTCCTCAGTGTATTCTGACATTTGTTAAAACAGTAATGAAGACTTCATTCAACACTATTGCAGAAGGGGAGAGCGATTGAACTCAACTCCAAATACAGCAAAGACAGCTAGAGATTTATAGCCAGTGAGTAGAGTAAAGTGGTCAGTGGCTGGGAAATTATTAAGAGGAGACATCAAAATGAGGGGGGTTCTTGCTAAAGGCAGGCCAAGGACTTAGACATCAAAGGTGAAGGATAAGGAACTTGATCAAATATCAAGAATGGGGGATTCTTAATAAAATGACTTAGCAGTATTCTTGCTAAAGACAGGCCAAGGGCAGCAGGCCAAGGTCATGGCCTAGTTCAGAAGAGGGCTCAGAGGAGTTTGACTAAGTTTGGTCAAGAAGAGTGTCTTTCCACCAGTGAGAATGGGGAAAATTAACAAGGCAGGAAACAACAAATGTTGGAGAGGATGTGGAGAAAGGGGAACCCTCTTGCACCGTTGGTGGGAATGTGAACTGGTGCAGCCACTCTGGAAAACTGTGTGGAGGTTCCTCCAAGAGTTAAAAATAGATCTGCCCTTCAACCCAGCAATTGCACCGCTGGGGATTTACCCCAAAGATACAGATGCAGTGAAATGCCGGGACACCTGCACCCCGATGTTTATAGCAGCAGTGTCCACTACAGCCAAACTGTGGAAGGAGCTTCGGTGTCCATCGAAAGATGAATGGATAAAGAAGATGTGGTTTATGTATACAATGGAATATTACTCAGCCATTAGAAATGACAAATACCTACCATTTGCTTCAACGTGGATGGAACTGGGGGGTATTATGCTGAGTGAAATAAGTCAATCGGAAAGGACAAACATTATATGGTCTCATTCATTTGGGAAATATAAAAAAAGTGAAAGGGAATAAAGGGGAAAGGAGAAAAATTGAGTGGGAAATATCAGAAAGGGAGACAGAACATGAGAGACTCCTAACTCTGGGAAACGAACAAGGGGTGGTAGATAGGGAGGTGGGCGGGGGGTGGGGGTGACTGGGTGACGGGCACTGAGGGGGGCGCTTGATGGGATGAGCACTGGGTGTTATTCTATATGTTGGCAAATTGAACACCAATAAAAAAAATCAGAAAAAAAAGAGTATCTTTCAGTTTTATAGTCACTTTTGCAAGACTATCTTATATTTGTGTTCAGGGAATATTAATAAGAAATCTCAATGTTGGAAACAAAAAAAAAAAGAAGAGTGTCTTTGCCAGGATACAGTTACCTGGAAGAGAGTGATAGGGGTGAGGGGAAGTCTGGGCAGCCTTTATAGAGGTAGAATACAGGATGGGTTACTTTCTCTGATGGGCCCTCCCTACTATGGACAGCTCCCTTGATGTGGGAAAGGAAAAAAGCAGATCATCTGGGAGAGCATTCTCTCAATGACCTCTAGGTATCCAGTCGAGAGGCACTGGTCAGTGAGGTAGTCTAATAATAGTTCCCAAACAAATGTCCACAATACCAATCCCCAGAACCTGTAAATGTTACTTTACTTGGAAAATGACAAGTTGCATACATAATTAAATTAAGGATTTTGACATGGGGAGATTATCCTGGGTTATCTGGATAAGCCCTAAATGCCATTTGAAATGAATTTATAAGAGGCAGGAAGGCAGAGGGAGATTTGTACACAGAAGAGGACACAACATGACTGTGGAAACAAAAATTAGAGTGATGTGGCCACATGCTAAGCAATGCTGACAGCCCCTAGTTGCTGATAAAAGGCAAAAAATAGATTCCTCCCTAGAGCCTCTGGAGTGAGCATAGCCCTGCCAACGCCTTGGTTTGGGCTCAGTAAAATTGATGTTGAATGTCTGGCCTCTGGAATTCTGTGAGAATGAATAAGTTTCTGTTCTAAGCCACCAGGTTGGTGACAACTTGTTGTAGCAGCCTCAGGAAACTAATACAGTCAGGCAAAGCAACTTCAAGGTTAACATCAGCATCGTCATCCTGCCTGATACACACCAGCCACTGAGTATGTGGTCATGAATGAATGGAGGTAACTACTGGTCTCAGTCTTTGGGTGAGCACACTCATCCTCATGCAGGAGATTGCAAGGAAGCAAGGTCTTAGTATCTCTGACCCATGACCGCTGGATGCCATCTGCTTCACAAAGGGCAGCATATTCAGGAGTCCCCAACCTTTCTCCCATGTAAACCCTGAGCCAGGATCCCTGTAGAAGTGAAAATACAACCCTACCTCCCATCCTGAGCATTGAATTGGGGTTTCTCTGTGCTGAGACCTCTCCAGAGATGGCTTTCAGGAATATGACCAAAAATGCCCATAATGTAGAGATCTCTCTGGTCTCTCATTGTAGGGTGGGAGACTTAGTAGGCCCATCTTGAAGAAAACCCCTTTTTGCTGATAATCACGGATGTGGGCTGGATGAAACAGAACCTGATCTTAAATATGCACTCACGTGTAAGGCATGATCAGCCTTTATTGATAATGGCACATATACTAAAATCTTGGGAAGGTAATCTCCAGAACATTCCTCCATTGCTGCTTTCTGTGGATATGATAGCTTAGAACTTTAGCAGAGATTCATTTTGTTACAACAAAATGAAATCTTGAGACTATGATGTATTGCAGCTGTGTACAGCCAGAGGTGGGTGCAGCTGGACTGTGGTCACTATCCTATTGGCCTCCAATCCATCTCTTCCTCCTCTCAGTAAGGGATCCTGGGTCTCAGTGGGCTCTGGAGGTGTCCCTGCCTTGCTCCTGCCCTGTGTTGATCCTCTTCTTTCTTTCTTTCTCCAAAGTCATGCCTGCCCTTCTTATCTCTCTAAACTCAGAAATAATTCCAAAGTTTACAGGATGCAGGAAACTATATCTGCACCTGGCAATTCTGGGGTGCCGGAATTGACACAAAAATGACTGCTGCCTTGCAAATGGATCTATTGCAAGTTGATTAGTATTATTAGGTGAGTTTGGAATTTACTTAATAAGTGACAGGTACTGTCCCAGCTTGTGATGTGTAGCAAATCACAAATGGTAACAATATCGTACAGCAGCATTATTACTATCTCCAAGTAACAGTGCTGACTCAAATAGGGTGCCATGTCCAAAGTTACAGACCGGGATCCCTGGGTGGCGCAGCGGTTTGGCGCCTGCCTTTGGCCCAGGGCGCGATCCTGGAGACCCGGGATCGAGTCCCACGTCGGGCTCCCGGTGCATGGAGCCTGCTTCTCCCTCTGCCTGTGTCTCTGCCTCTCTGTCTCTCTCTGTGTGACTATCATGAATAAATAAATAAAATCTTAAAAAAAAAAAAAAAAAAAACAAAGTTACAGACCAAATAAAAGATTGAAGCAGGATGCTGACCTGTACCTGCCTGATTGCTAAGCACTATTTATTTCATTCTAAAATGGATTCTGGGGATGCTTGGGCAGTTCAGTCAGTTAAGCATCTGCCTTCAGCTCAGGCCATGATCCTGGGGTCCTGGAATTGAGTCCTGCTTATCCCTCTGCCTGTGTCTCTGCCTCTCTCTGTGTCTCTCATTAATAAATAAAATAAAATGGATTCTGGTCTAACAGACTGCCATAGGTAGCCATGGTTCCACCTCCCAGGGCCTCCACTGGCACTTGTGTCACCCTGACTTGCCCCCAAATCTGGATTTCAGAACCAAATAACCCCCAAGCATTAAGCCTGGGATACAGAAGCAGCCATGCTGATTCAGCATAACGCCAGCTCTGCCCTACTCCCAGCTGCACCCTGACCTCCTGCAACATGCACATGAACTTTCACAAAGGGTTCACCCCTAGTCTGTGCAGCACTCACGATCTCCTCTTGACCTTCTCAATTGCCATGGACACAAGCCTGGTTTTACCCATTTAGCTCAACTTGGCTCTCTCTGTCCTTCGCCTACCTCGGGTAAACCTGCCTTGTGGTCAGGTTTGAATCAGATCCTGTGTATTCTTAGAACATATGCCTTCTCCCGTCCCTCAGTGGCACAAACTTTACACAGGACCCCTGCAGTCAGGACCAAGCAGGCTGGGTGGGATGTGCCCAGGGGTGAAAATGTTACACAGATGGGGCATGGCCCAGGGAAGGCTGACAGTCTGATATCCAGGAAGTCATTCATTTGCTGAATTTACCAATTTTCCAGCATGGCAGAGGTCAGAAACTTGCTCTGCAGCATGAATCTATCTCATTTGCAGGGGCTGACTCATCTGCCCATACTCAGGAACCTACTGGAACTGGGCAGATTTGAAAGACTGCAGAAAAGACTTGCACAAGCCCACTTGTGTGGGGGCTGAGGAGAATCCTGGGAAGGCACTCATGATTCATATATTTAGGAGAAACATAGGTGGCTGCTGGTGGCTGTCGGCGAAGAAATAGACCCAACCAAAGTCTACTTGCAGGAGAGGCTCAGGAGCCTCCGGGAAAGGATTCAAGCTTTGTCCACTGCATGAGACAAGGCACACTTTAGGGACTGGTGGGGAGGCCTGCCACAAGACTGTTTCAGGTCGTAGTAGGGGTACAGAGGTCTGATGCAAAATGAAATTCATCCTGAGGGAGAACAGAGCCAGACACAATTATGTCAGCCCAGAAACAAAGGCTTGTCATTAGGGAGGTAGAGCTATTCCAATGACAGCACTGAGACTAGAATTCCTGGTAGTACCTGTTCCAACACCTCATAGACCAGTATAGGTAAATGGTTCAAAAATAATTAATGAATAAATCACAGTGATTCTCAAATGCTGTTCCTCAGTACCCATCCCTTTTTTTCAGAAGGCTAATGTCTTCTTTTCGGCACTTGACAGCTGGCGGGAGGTGCGTTCTGTGCATGTCTGGGATGATTGCGGGGTGGGGGGGCCTCCTGCCCTCCTCCCACAGGCTCCAAGCACAAGCTAACTCTCTGAATGGGGCCCTGCAGTGCGCTAACCTGGTGACCCCACGGGCATGACTGCTTTGCATTCACAAGACTGAATTTTTGCCACTGAGAGGGGTTTGTGAAATGGACCTGTCCCAGCTCAGTGTCAAGTGTAGTGAGTAGAATTTTTCATCAGCAGCAATCTTGTTCTTGCAACTGCGCTCAAGGTCCATCCTGGAAAAAAAAATCTTCCTTTTTGCTGAGAACTTAGGAATCCTCCCTGAGGAAACAGAACCTTGATTTCTAAGTGAATTTGCAATGCCTTTTCATATCAGTTTGGGAGGGGAGGATACAGAAGCTGTGCCGTGCTCACAGATAAGACTGGCTCCGGTTTGGGGGCGCCTGAGTGGCCCAGTTGATTAAATGTCTGCCTTTGGCTCAGGTCATGATCTCAGGGTCCTGGGATCCAGCCTGGCATGGGGGCTCCCTGCTCAGGGAGGAGCCTGCTTTTCTCTTTTCTCCCTGCTCCTACCTGCTCCTGTGCTCTCTCTCTTTCTCTCAAATAAATTTATAAAATATTTTTTTAAAAAGACTGTCTCTGGTTTAGTGACCTTTAGGGTTGGATGAATGAATGCAGAAATAAATGAATGGGTGAATAACAGGATGCCTACATTAACCAATGGTTCTGTGCATCAGAATCACCTGTAGAGTGCCTTAAAACACAAATATGGGCCTCACCCCAGAGTTTCTGAGTCAGTCTGTCTGGGACAGGCCTGAGACTTTGCATTTCTAACAAGTACCAGGTCAGGCTGCTGGTCCAGGAAGCACACTCTGAAAACCACTGGCATAAAGCCATCAGCGGGGGACCCACTTAGGCCATGATTATTGCGACTACAAACTTTCAACCTGAGCCTGCCAAGTAGCTCACAGGTGCAGTCTAAAATGGATCCCTGGAAAAAAATAAAATAACAAAATTTAAAAACAAATAAAATAAATAAAATAATAAATAAAATAAAATAAAATAAAATAAAATAAAATAAAATAAAATAAAATAAAATAAAACAAAATAAAATGGATCCCTGGGACGCCTGGGTAGTTCAGTTGGTTAAGTGTCTGTCTTCAGCTCAGGTCATGATCCCATTGTCCTGGGATCGAGTCCGGCATCGGGCTCCCTGCTCCTCGGGGACCCTGCTTCTCCCTCTGCCTGCCACTCTCCCCTGTTTGTGCTTTCTCTCTCTCTCTGTCAAATAAAGAAATAAATAAACATTTCTTTAAAAAAAAATGAATCCCCTGGCTTAGTGGTTTGGGGAGCTACGGGCAGGTTTCCTATTTTACCTTTCAGCAAACTCTCTTGGGTGGTGTTAGGGTGTTAGATTTGAGAGGGGGGGTTGCGTGTGTACATCTGTGCTGCTGCCCTGACAGGTACTGTTGTCCCTTTCCGCACCCATAGTGCTTCTGCTGACCTTTTCCTGGGTCTCTCTTTTGACTACTTCCCTAAAATGCTGGGGAGTTTTCTTATCCAACCAAGAGGGTACAAACACCTTTGAGCACAGGTCTCAGCCAATCCTTTCATGGCATTTGGTGACATCTAGTGGCTAACAGGAGAATCTGTGCTCATACTTACAGAACGTTCTGGAAAATTAACTGAGGAGTGTAGAAAGCAAAAACACCTACTTGTGAACTCCCTAAGGAAGGCTTCCTGAAGGAGCTTAGGAGGGCAAGGTAATGACTGGGTCTGTATGACATGAGTCAAAATGGATTTCTTGTTCTTTTGGCAGCTGTGACAGAAATTAGAAGCCATTAAAGAATCTCAAATCACCTGTCACTGTATCCTCAGTGTGAATGATTTACTAGAAATGATACTTAATAAAAAGTGTCCTTGAATAAAACTGAATCAGGTAATACCAATTTGTTATTTGCTTTCCATCTCAGAGCATTTCTTTGGGCCCCAAGCTATAAGCAGAGCCAAGGATAACAAGCCATTTCCAGGCTGGCCACATAAAGACTTGTAGAAGTTCAGGTGCAGCTGGTAGTAACCTGAGGGTATCCAGGCCTGAATGTCTTTAAGAGGTGCAATTGTCAATAGCAACTACATATGCAGAAATGTAAGATAACCCCCCCATGTCAAAGGCATTTAAAGTCATCATGGGAGGTGCAAGATATTGTAAATAATCATATGCAATCTGTACTTTAATAGAAAGTTTAAATTACTTGTTACAGGAATGAATGTAGGGGAGGCAATCAGGAATCATGAAGAAGTCGTTCTTAGAGCTGCTCTTCTGGGCCTTTAGCCATTAGAGAGTGCCGCACAGGGTCACAAAATGTGGTCATGAGACCAGGAGCATCAGCAGATTTTTTTAAAGACTTTATTTATTTATTCATAAGACACACACACACACACACACACACACACACACACACACACACAGAGTAGAGACACAGGCAGAGGGAGAAGCAGGATCCCTGTGGGGAGCCCGACACAGGACTCTATCCCAGGACCCTGGAATCATGCCCTAAGCTGAAGGCAGATGCTCAACCACTGAGCCACCCAGGTGCCCCAGATTCTTAAACACAAACCCAGAATCACCAGATTTCAGAAACTCTAGGAGTGAGGCCCACTAACCACTGTTTTTAGAAGCCCCACAGATGATTCTGGTGCACACTAAGGTATGCGAACCAATGGTTAAGAACAAGCTTTAAATGCCCTGAAAAACCTCATAGTGTTTAGAGACTATTAATAAATTCATGGAGGAGACTGAATTACTTATATAATAACATAGGCTTCTTTTTTAGAACATATAAAGGTGCCTTAGATCTTCCATATATGATTCAATGAAAGGAAGGGGATTTGTTTTTACTTTCTGGCTTTTGGAGAATGCTGTCTTGATAAAGTATAGTTTCCAGAGAAGCCCAATAGTCCTGTGGACATGGAGAGTTTAGAAACAGAATAATACTCTACCTCATTAAACAAATTAAAATAGCAACGGGATACCATTTTTCAACTAATAAATTAGCCAAGATCAAGAATAATATGCATCATGGTGGAGGGGGGCAGTGCAAAGAGTACCATAATGTGACAATGCAAATCAAAAGCCTTAAAAATGTGGGTACACTTGACTCAACAATCCCACTTTTAGGCATAGATCTTAAAAATAATGATACAGTGAACAATTTATGTATGATGGTACTAATGTGTGTTTATAAAAATTAAATTTAAATTTCAGTGGCAGGGGCACTGGGTGGCTCAGTGGGTTAAGTATCTGCTTTTGGCTCAGGTCATGACCTCAAGGTCCTGGGATCAAGCCCCATGTCCGGGACCCTCCTCAGTGTGGAGTCTTGCTTCTCCCTCTCCCTTTGCCTGCCATTCCACCCTGCTTGTTCTATCAAATAAATAAATAAAAATCTTAAAAAAATAAGTTTCAAGTGCAGAGGACTTGTATCAAAGAAATGGTTCATATGATGGAACATTTTTAAAAAATTAAGCTGTTGGGGCGCCTGGGTAGCTCAGTTAAATGTCTGCCTTCAGCTTAGGTCATGATCTCAGTGGCCCGGGATTGAGCCCTGCATCCAGCTCTCGGCTCAGCGGCAAATCTGCTTTTCCTTCTTTGATCTCTCTGCCTCTCTCTCTCTCAAATAAATAAAATTTTTAAAAGAAATCAAGCTGCACAAGATTTTTCATTTTTAAAAGGAAGATTTATTTAACAAGTTTCACTTAGTACAATACATCTAATGGAAATCACAATACAAGGAAAGGTTTAAATCAAAGTCTCAGAATCTCATACAAACAACATGACCAAACTCCTAAAGTATTGGTATTACATCTCAAAATTGTCCCAGATCTTTAAAAAAGTAAAAGTGTACACTCACGTGCCTTACAGGATATTAAACCAAAAAGCTAGAATTAACAAACATGCCAAATGTTTTCACTTTGAATCGTAGACACAGCTCCTATATTTGAGTTTTACAGAAAAGCATGTTTCTCAACATGCATCCAAAGTTTTCAAGGTATTGTGGTATAAGAGCAACATTTAACATAAGTGAAACTGCTTTAACCTAAATAATGCTTACTGCTTAGGTATACTCCTACAATGTAACTAACTTGAGGAAAGCTGAAAATTGTTTTAACAGTTATGGTCAATACTGAACGTTGTTATTACACCCTAGATGAATGTTTCAGTGTTCAAAATTACTGAGCTTAAAGTTGTAAAACCTTGACTTCCACTTTACAGTAAGCATGAATCACAAGCCTGTAATGCAAAACTGTTAAACTTAACTTTTGTTTTCTTAAAAAAAAAGGAAAGAATGAAAGAACGAAAGAACGAAAGAAAGAAAGAAAGAAAGAAAGAAAGAAAGAAAGAGGAAGCTGACCAAGAGTGATCAGAATCAGTATTTCCCATTTACCAATCATACTGGATATACTAGACATCCCTCCCATTCTACAACTCCCATAAATGCAGAGATTTTATTTTTGTAATAGCTGTTTAGTATTGTTTACTTAAGCGAGGTTTGACTGATAGTCACTGGAGTTTTCCTGCAGCACTTGGTCATATCCACTCATACTGCTCTGACCACCGTACCCACCTCCATAACCCCCGCTTAGCTGCTGGCTGGCAGGGCCCCCATAACTAGATTGGTTGGATAAGCCCATTCCTCCCATCATTTGACTACCATATGCACCACCACTTGCCCCTGCTGTAGAATTCAAAAAGAGTTCTACATAGCTGTGATCATAAGCACCCCCACTTGTTCCTGCAGTAGAATTCAAGAAGAGCTCCACGTATCTGTGTTGCATATTAGCTTTGTCTTTTGCCATAGCTGCCACAGCATCTTCATGGGTAGCAAATTCAACATCTGCCTCACCAGTAACTCGGCCATCGGGTCCAATTTCAATGTGCACTCTCATGGGGTTAAGAGGTGAGAAAAAATTGTAAATATCATTCTCAGTGGCTCTGTAAGGTAATCCCCTCATGTGTACACAGTGCCCTGTGGTGCTCTGGAAACTGGACCCACCATCTCCATATCTATGGTCAGACATCCCTGAAAAACAGTAATTGAGGTCTCTTCCAAATCTATCAGACCCAAAGCCATAGCCATCATTATAGCCACCATAGTCATCATAGCCTCCATACCCTCCACCATAGGCACCACGCCTCATCCTTTCAAACCCAGTCCCTCTGCCAATACTATTATACCCTCTGCCAGCCCCTGGCCTATCATAAGGACCTGGCCGCTGCATAGCCATGAGCTTTCGCGGGGGGTCGTAGTGGGTTCGGACTTCAGCTCGGCTACTCTTGAAGATTTCAATGTACCTATGCCCTATTCTTTCCTTGTGTTTCTTTAAGGCCTTTTCAGCTATCTCCTGCGAAGCAAACTGCACAAAGGCCTCCCCCGTGCTCCGCCCCTGAAAGTCCACCGGCAGTGTCATCCCATTTGGCACAATTTCCAACCCTGAAAAGAACTGAACAATCTCTTCCTTGCTACAGCCAAATGGGAGTCCTCTAAGCCGGACGAAGCCATCGTTGGCAGTATCAGGACTATTCGGACCTGTATGCTTCAACACCCAATCCATTTCAACACTGTTGGACTTGAACACTTCAACGTATCTGTGTCCCATGGTTTCTCTGTCCTTCTTCAATGCCAATTTCACTTCATCTTCGGATTCAAGTTCGACAAACGCTTCACCACTTGGTCTGCCTTCTCTGGTATAGATGAAACGAATACCTGATGTGCCGTTTTGGATCTTGCAATCAGAGAAGAAGCGCATCACTTCATCAGCTGAGCAGGACCAGGGTAGGCCCCTGACCTTCACCACGAACCCCTCCCTGCCTTCCGTGCTCAGCATCATGATGATTGTTGGGCTCTTGGTGGCAAGCTTGGCTCAATGCAGTTTCAGTGCAGCTAAAAAAAAAATTAGAAGACTATTGTCATGGAAAAATGTTCACAACATAGTAAGAGAAAAAAGCAAACCAATAATATAAAACTCAAACAGATAGCTTTGTTCTAAAATATTCATATAAATAAAAAGACTGCACCAAATTTTTAATTCATTCATCCAAAGATTATTTACTCAATACCTATTATGTGTTGAATACCGTTAATAGTGGTTATTTCTGGGCAGTAGGCTTATGGGAACTTTTTTATTAAAGGAGTATTTTCTTTGGACATTTCTATGTTTTAGGTTTTCTATATTGAACATATATTAACATCATAGAACACAAAAGGCATAAAAAATCAGCAGCAGTTCACTGGAAGCTGTGAACAAATACGAGATAGCTATACCTGATTACATAAAAATGAAAAACTTCATTACATCAAAGGTAAGATTAAACAGAATTAAAAGACAATACACTTGAGAAGACACAACAGTACATTAATATCCTTATATAATGAACTCATGCCAATTAATAAAATCAAGGAAATATTAAGGCCTAAGCAATAAATGGGAAAAAGACATTAAGGGTGATCATACATTCATTTTATATTTTTCAACTGGCAAGTCCAGTACTTGGCTTTGGGATACAAGGATCAATAAACCAAGAAAGGGTTTATAGTCCTACAGGGGCATTATACATCTTTACTAAAGGCAAAAGGGCAAATAAACATTATTCCTGCTATGACGAAATTCTGTATAGCGTGAAAAGGTGGTATAAAACAGGGACTAGTTGGTCAATTCTAACAGTTGGCACAGAATTGTTTAAACAGACTCACCAGTTCAAGGATCCACAAATAAATTTTTAAAAATTACAATGGAGCATAAAATAGGATGAGCCCAGGCAAGAAGTTAAGGCTGGCAAGGTAGAGAGTAAGATCCCAAAGGCCTTACTTGATAGACAAACGTTAAGAGTCTTCTAAGGGTTTTAAAACAGAGGAGTGGGGTAGGGGAGTGAGGGTAGGGGAGTGAGGGTAAGGGAATGGGTAAGGGAGTGGGTAAGGGAGTGAGGGGAGGAAAGTGAGGTAACCAGAGCCTTTTCAAATAATAGATCACCCTGGCAACAGTGTGGAACTCAAACAGAGGGGGCTGGTGTGACACAAGCAGGATCAGTTACAACCCCAACCTCTTTTTGGCAATAAGGATTTCACCTAAGGCAACAGTTTTAAAAAAGAAAGGATAGCCCCTGGGTGGCTCAGTTGGTTAAGCAGCTGCCTTCGGCTCAGGTCCTGATCTCAGGGTCCCGGGGATTGAGTCAAGACATCCTGGAGCTCACTGCTTAGTGGGAAGTCTACTTCTCCCTCTCTCTCTGTTCCCCCTCCCCCCCCACTTGTGTGTGGGCTCTCTTTCAAATAAATATTTTTAAAAATAAATAAATAAAAAAGAAAGGAAGGATGTAATCTACACATTGAAAGCAGTGGACTCTGCAGGACGTGATAACAGATTAAATACAGGAGGAATGCAGATGTGAGGATATAGGAGAGTTGTCTGAGAAATGTTCAAACTTCATCAATTATCAGAAATCGAAATTAAAACCAGAACTAATCAACATTTTTCACCTACCAAGACAGTGAAAATTAAACAGTAAGGATAAGCCAATGCTAATATTCAGGGTTCACAACCACTCCTAGAGGAGTGAAAGTAGATACAGTACTTCTGGAAAGCAATCTGGAAACATGTATCATGCCTTCTGATATAGTAAATCCATTTCAGATTATGTGCCCTAAAGAGATGATCTGAAATTCAGACAAAGATTTATGAAGCTATATATTCTTCAAAAGGTATTTTATTAAAGAGTATTACACAATTTTAAAATTACATAAATATTTAACAACATGAAGAACTACATATGCTATAATCTCATGAACCAGGATCACAGATGCTTTATAATCTCAACTATGTAAAAAAATATATATGTTTACATATTGTTTGACCCTGCTAAAATTCCTTCCGGAAACTGGTCAACAGAAATACTCACAAATGTTCACTGCTATTGCACTGTTACTAATGGCAGAAAATTAGAAACCTAACAATTCATCAATAGGTGAAAGGCTGAATAAATTACAGTATACTTTATCCTTAAAATGGAATCCTCCAGGCCTGAGTGGCTCAGTCAGTTAAGCATCTGCCTTTAGCTCAGGTCATGATCCCAGGGTCCTGGGGTTGAGTCGTGACATCAGGCTCCTTGGGAGGAGTCTGCTTCTTCCTCTCCTTCTCCCTCTACCTCTTCCCCCTGCTCGTGCTCTTTCTCTCACTCTCTAATACATAAAATCTTAAAAAAAGAAAATGGAATTCTATGCTGCATTTAAGAAAAAAGATCTGCCGTAATCTAGATTTCCAAAATGTATTAAATAGAATATGCAGAGTGTGATCCTATTTTAAAATATAAGCATGCAAGTATATATGTATGTAAATGCATAGAAGATCTGAAAGTATATAATACAAATTTGTTTTCTGAGAAAGCAGGAACTGGGGGAGGTAGACTGAAGTAGATTTTCACAATTTACTCCATATACTTCTTTATAATTTTAATTTTTAAAAATCACTGTAATTGAAACAAAATATTAGAAATATATATATATACATGGGGAATGCATCAAATGTTAATAGTGATTTCTCTGAGTGGCAAGTTTATGACTTTTTAAATGTTATTTTTTCAATTTCTTGTGCATTCTTAATTTTCTATACAGATTAATTTTATTTCAGCAAAAAATTTTAAATATTTTTTATAAAGTTTTCTAACTTTGTATATGTGCATGGCTTATCTGACATGGTCCTCTTGGAAGAAAGTACAAAGTTTATTAACTGCCATAAAACTACACTGAGGATTCAGCCAACATTTACTAATTGCTTATTATATGCCTGGCACACTGCATCCTCAAATAATAGTCTCCATATAAACCATCTTTAGGGGTGAGTGACAGATTAATGGGCTGGTCTTTAGCATGCCCTATCTCTTGGATGACCAATCCCATTTCATGTCCCTGTAGCACTCCAGAAATTAACATCCCTTCTGTAGTGGAAGGGAGATTCTGCTTCACTACTGTATCTCCTGGGAAGGCCACCAGGACTAAGTTGCTGAAGTAGGAACTAGGATTCCATTTGTGGGTTAAGAAATTGTGTATTTATATGTGTGTTATACACATACTTTTTATACACCAAAATGCTGAGTAGTTATCACCTGGTGAGGAACTGCATGTATTTTTTAAATTTATACTATACTGTTATTTTTTGAATGTTCAAAACTAGGTGTAGGTTGTTATTATAAGTAGAAAAATAAGCGTTATTTAAATATTCAATTCAGTAAAAACATTTATTGGGCGCCTCGGTCAGGCACGCAGCGTTTGCCTAGATGTGACTCTACAGATAAAATTCACTTGGTGCGTCCCCCTACAATCAGTGGGGACTAAGTGCCTGAATGGATGGACGAGCACTCTGGCCACTAGTCTCAATATTTGTTTTTCCTAACCCAAGGACGTGGTTTTCAAGCGTTTTCACCTCACAGTTTCTCTTAAGGGTCCCCTGAGACCCACCCAGACAGACTGATATACAGAAACACATACACAGTCACGAACGTCCACCATTTCCCCACCAGGCGCAGCAAAGGCGGCTTCCCGGCACTGAGATGGGGGAGGGGGAGCGGGGGAGGGGAAAGCAGGGAACGAAAAAGGCGGAGGCGGCCCGCGGATCCTGCTTTGGTCTTCATCAGCACCACCCTCGGGTCCCCAGTTCCCACCCACACACCAACCTCTAACGATACCGGACAATTTTCCTCCTTCTTCCCTCAAACGGCTATAGCGAGACGGTAGACGACGACCAGAACTACTTCTGCTCACGTAAGCGGCTGATCACGTGACCACCTACGTCATGTGAGATCTCGGTCACGTGAGCAACTCTCGGCTTAGACTCGGGATCTCTTAAGTGCCGCACTTCCTTCTGGTATGGAAACGGGGAGGGCCAATATCAAGAAAGAAAGCGTGTGGTTGGTTGCGGTGCGCCTTATGTGACTGATCATTGGTTTGCCTCTGGGGATCACCGTCCCAGTTGCCCGAGAAACAATAACGTCGTTATTTAATAACTCACCGCTGATTGGTCCGCCCCTAAAGTTAAATTTAAAAGCCCAGATTACCAATAGAAATTTAACACTGCATTACGGTGACAATGAAGCTGAAGAGCCAGTTGCTGCAGCCGTGCTTCCTACTGGCACTTCGCTTCCTGGCCCTGGTTCTCTGGAGCGTCCCGGGGGCCAGGGCCCTGGACAATGGCTTGGCGATGACCCCTACCATGGGCTGGCTGCACTGGGAGCGTTTCATGTGCAACGTTGACTGCCAAGAAGAGCCAGATTCCTGTATCAGGTATGAGAGATGCTGAGTACTCCCTTGCGTTCGCCTTTCCGTGTGTTCGTCTGTCTCTGTTTGGGGCAATAGAGGGTCTCAGAGGGAACATTTGACCCTGAGGCACGGCTCCCTTATTACTGCTGCTTTTTTATCCTCAGCAAACTGCCCTGGTTGGCAACTAGCCCCAAACTTTCTCTGGCGTGACCCCTTCTATGGTAGGAGTCGGGTCAGCAGCCTCTGCTTCTCCGTCTGTCTGTGCCGGATCACCCAACTAGGGACTTTATCCATTCACCATCCAGTCCTATTCAGACTCTTCTAGTGAACTGCTGTTCTGTCCCTGCCAGGCACTGTTAGTGACCACAGCTGGGGTGAGTAGGAGAGACAGAGGACTAAGCCACGTGCAAGTTCTTCTGCTTTTTGGGTGAGGAGTTCCTTGGCTGTAACTGGAGGGAGTTTAGAGGAACCATGGAGTCTCTGAGATATCCACACCCCTCACTCTTTTGAGTGTGGCATCTGGCTCGAAGGTTGACCTGGAGGAACTTTACAAAGGTTTCCTCCTATCCAAATGTGGAGTGTTCCGTAAGCGGAAATGGCATAAAGTAACTACGGAATTACAATTAATTTATTTTTTTTTAAGATTTTATTTATTTATTTATTTATTCATGAGAGACATAGAGGCAGAGACACAGGCAGAGGGAGAAGCAGGCTCCATGCAGAGAGCCCGACGTGGGACTCAATCCCGGGTCTCCAGGATCACGCCCTGGGCTGAAGGCGGCGCTAAACCGCTGAGCCACCCGGGCTGCCCTACAATTAATTTATATGGAAACATTTCAAGCATTCCCAGACTCGAAGAATAACCTCTCTTGTTTGTTTGTTTGTTTGTTTGTTTAAGATTGATTGATTGATTGATTGATTGATGATAGAGAGAGAGGCAGGCTCCATGCCGGGAGCCCCAGGATCGCACCCTGGGCCAAAGGCAGGCGGCAAACCACCGAGCCACCCAGGGATCCCCCCTCTCTTGGTTTTGATGCACAAAATAAATGGAGATAAATTACAGATGCTCACAGACACAGTTCAAAGCTGTGGTGGTTTAATGCTGAGGAATGTAGTTCCGAACACATATTTCCTTTTGCCTTTTCCTTTTTTTCCCTAAGTAGTGGTTGGCTTATTTTTATATCTGATAATAAAACTAATGCATGATCATTGCAAAAAATGTAGACAGTAGAGTATAATGAAACTAAAGTTTTCCTGGCACAGAATAAGCACTTAACAAATTCAAATCATATGTATATAATTTATTTAAGCAATCTCCTGTTGATAGCTATTCAAGCTCTTCCATTTTTTTAATTCTTGTGAAGCTGTGTTAACCATCCTTATATATCATAAGATTCTTGCCTTAGAAGTGTAATTACTGGATCCAAAGGTATGCCCATTTTGTTACATATAAAACTATCCTCCCCAAAAGTCTTACAAATGCACATTCCCAAGAACAGTGTATGAAAATGTCTATTTCCCCACACGCTGGCCAACACTGCATTTTTGTTATTCCTTTAAAACAACAACAACAAAAAACTTTGTCAATATGGTGTTTTTATTTCCACTTACTGTTTTTTAATTGAAATGTTTTGAGTTTGGTTTTGGGGTTGTGTGTGTGTGTATGTTTGGTCTATCATATTATGAATATGGTGACTTATGTTGGTTTTGCATGAATGTGTCAAAAACATCAATTTTTTCTTTTATGATTTCTGGCTCTGCATCATGCTAAGAAAGTCTTTACCTGAAAATAATATAGTCATCTACATTTTCTAGAGGTATTTTTATGGATTTTTAAAATTTTAAAATCTTTAATCCATCTGGACTTTATTTTCCTATAAGGAATGCCACATTTAATATATAGTAAATTCCTGGGGCACCTGGGTGGCTCAGTTGGTTAAGTATCTGCCTTCAGTTCAGGTCATGATCCCAGGGTCCTGGGATCTCTGCTCAGCGGGGAGCCTGACTGTCCCTCTCTGTCTACCCCTCTGCCTGCTTGTTTGCGCACGTGTGCTCTCTCTCTCTCAAATAAATAAATATTTTAAAACTATGTATATACTAAATTCCATGGTACCAGATGGCTGGAAAGATCTCTTTCAGAACTTTGTCTTTAATTCCACTGATTTGTGTATTCTAATGCTATTGTACTATACTAGCTTCATTTATCTTTTGTGGAATGTTCATATGTTTTCTCTTAGGTGAACTTTTGAATCATGTTGCCAGCTTCCTTAAAAAGTCCTTTTGGGGTTTGTTCAGGGTTTTATTAAATGTATAAGGAAAAAAATGTATAAGGGACGCCATTAAGAAAAATGTATAAAGGTGTGTTTTGATATTGAGTTTTCTTATTCCAGAGCAAAATAATGTCTCTCCACTTACTGAAATCATGAGAACATTATAGTTTTATTCATATGAATCCTGCACATGTCTTAAATTTGTCTCTAGGTATTTTAGGTTTTTCTGTTGCTTTTTTGGTTGCTCTTGTGAATGGTATCTTTTTTTTCCAAACAGGTTATTGTTGATATTTAAGGAAGCTGTTGATTATAGTAACTTTGTAGTTTCTTACTTCACTCAACTTTCTTCTTCTAATTACCTTTTCAATTTCATGTATTTCCCATTCCTAATTGTTTGAGGTACTTAGCGTGGAAGTATTCAGGCAGGGAGGAATAAAAAAGGGCCCAGTCCCATTCCACTGATTGCCACTGAACTGGGCAGTAACTGGGTTGAAACAAATTGCAACACCCCAAGATGCCTAATCATTTGTTTAATGAATTGCAATGATTCTTGGAATTTCTCTTTCAGTGAGAAGCTCTTCATGCAGATGGCAGAACTCATGGACTCAGATGGCTGGAAGGATGCAGGTTATAAGTACCTCTGCATTGATGACTGTTGGATGGCTCCCAAAAGAGATTCAAAAGGCAGACTTCAGGCCGACCCTAAACGCTTTCCTAATGGGATCCAAAGCCTTGCTAATTATGTGAGTTTATAGATTATTCTCTTTCATTCAGGAGACTGTAAGTACTTTTGGACTGCAGCTTGTTCAGAAAAACTGAGAAAGTATTATCTATCAAATTGTAAGGCTTATCAGGTGGAATTTTCAGTCTATTAGCAGACCTTTGTTTTGCAATAGCTTTTGAGGCCCATCTGAGAGAAGTTCTCCTTTTGCTGAAACCACTGAGTTCTCTAGGAGGAAGAAGGAACTTGGTTCTTGACATGCGTGCATATATTTCCATATGTTTTAAGCAGCTATTACAATTGTAGTATAACTAGAAGGTAGAAGGAATATATTCTGGAACTTACAGAGTAATACAGCTGGACGCTTAGGTAAAGGCCATGAAGACAGATTTATTCAGTACTACTGCAATAGGGAAAAAGCCAAACTCAATTTCAAATACAACAGAGACAAGTGGGGTTTTATAGTCAATGAGCAGACTTGGGGTCAGTGGATGGAAATTACCAAGAGGAGACATCAAGGGCAAGAGGATTCTTGCTAAAGGCAGGCCAAGGGTAGGGGATAAGAAACTTGATCAGTTATCAGGAGTAGGGAGATGATTTGGCAGGATTCTTGCTGAAACAACATGAGGCCCATTTGAGGGCACAGAGGAGCCAAAGGTATGGTCATGGTGAGAGTCTCTTTCCAGATAATTGTGTCATTGCTATGGAAAGGTAACTTTTAGGATCCCACCAGAAAAAGATGAGAGTGATAGCTTTCCCTTTAGTTCAGTATCATAGCTTAGGTGTATAGTTTGAATTCAGCAGAATTGGAGACTTTGTCTCCCAGCTAACTCACCTGGATAATTTTAGAGGTTTGTGAAAAAAGTCCCTGATGCCTAGTGAAATATACTTTGTCTGTGCCCACAGCCTGGAGTGGTTCTCTCTACTTCATGGTTGCCCTTCTGTTGGGGTGATCCTTTCCTCTCATTTCAGGTCCATAGCAAAGGACTGAAGCTAGGAATTTATGCAGATGTTGGAAATAAAACCTGTGCTGGCTTTCCTGGGAGTTTTGGACACTATGACATTGATGCCAAGACCTTTGCTGACTGGGGAGTAGATCTGCTGAAATTTGACGGTTGTTACTGTGACAGCGTGGAACATTTGGAAAATGGTACGTTTCATTCAAGAGATATAGCCATGAGCAAAAGGAGGAACTTGGAGTCCAGGGTAACTGGAGCATCCAAAGAGCTAATCTTCACATTTTAAATGTTCAGTCATAGTACTGGAAATAATTATTCTCTATGTGCCAGAGCTCCTACCTCTTCTTTTCTTTCAGCTCTCCATGCATTCATTCATGCATGCATATAAAATTCATGCATGCCTAATCATGGCTCATACTGTGCACATTTCATTCAAGAGGGCTCTGAGTTCATTACAAATAGTTATTGTAACCTTCCAGAACATCTCTTGGGAAAGCATCTGGAATGTCAGTCACAGAAAAAGAGCATCTTCATTCCTGCCTTTCCTCAGTATATGCACCATCCCACACTACCTCCTCAGAACAATCCCAACAGTCTGGGAGGTACTAAACACAATTTAATCACAGAGCAGCCACCTATCTCTGCTGCTGGTTAAAATATAACCGTGGCCCTTCCAGGCAGCCTCTTTTTTTTTTTCCTCAGGCAGTGTCTTTCTAAAATACATAACACCAGCTGGAAATTCCCTTATTTCCCTCATTTTCCCCATTGTTTTCTCATACAGGTTATAAGCGTATGTCCCTGGCCCTGAACAGGACTGGCAGAAGCATTGTGTATTCCTGTGAGTGGCCCCTTTATATGTGGCCTTTTCATGAGGTGAGCTAGTGAGCACAGAATCCAGTAGAGCTTTGCTGATAGATTTTTCAGAACCTGAGAACAAAGGATCGCCTTCAAAGTCCAATCTTAACAGTCTCATCCTACTATCCCTCTCAGGATCTAACTACTTCTCACCATTTCCACTGCTATAATTGGATTCTAAGCTACCATCACCTGGGACCTCAGTCATCTTTGATTCTAACCTTTGTCTCATAGTACACAACACATCCACCAGTAATCCTATCAGTACAATCTACAAAATACATCCCGAATCAGCCCACTTATTTCTGTCTCTGTTGCATCCACCCTAGTCTTCCAAACCACCCTCATCTCCACCCAGACTACATCATCGGCCTAGTCTGCATCCACTGTCCTAACCATCCATTTTTGGAGCAGCATCACAGTGATCTTGTTAAAATGTAAATCCTATCACTCCCCTGCTTTAAAAAGCATTAGCTGGCTTCCCCAGGCACTCGGAATAAAAGCAGACTCCATTGACCCAGACCTGGCCTGCCTCCATCCACCCATTACTCTTTCCATGGCTGCACTGGGTTTTCTATCTGTCCCTCAGACTGGTAAGTCTGCTGCTGCCTCGAGGACTTTACACTTTTGTTTTTTCACCTAGTACATTCTTCCTCCAGGATTTTTAAATTGCTGCATCCTTCTACACATTGAAGTCCCAAACCAAATGCCACATATTCGGACAGCTCTTCTCTACTATAAAATAGCCCTCTATCCGTTTATTCCTTATCACATTGATCTGAATTTCCTTTTAAGAGCTTAGCACTGTATGGAATTATTTGTTGACTGACTTATTGTCTGTCTACCCCACTAGAATGTAAGCTCCAGGAGGGCAGGGACCTTGTCTGACTTGTCAGTCTCTCTAGCTTATGGTAAGTGTTGAATAATTACTTATAGAATGAATGAATTACTTATAGAATGAATCTGTCATTCCCTTCTAATCTCTGCAAAATGCTCTCCCCTCTTTCTCAACATCCTAAACCTGATACTCTACCTCCCTATCTACAAACTTGTATTCATTCCGTTAATAAATTATGTGCCTAGGATTCAGATTACTTTATCCTATGCTTGTATGTCCTATGTAATTTTGCAGCTTTTATTTTTACTAATAAGGATCATTTTAGTTATTTTTTATTACAAAAACGATACATATCCACTTTAGCAAAGTGTGAAAATACAGTAAGTTGTGAAAAAAATTAAAGTCTTCCATAATCTCAATACTTAGTTACCCTTTGGTAAATTTCTAGCACAAACAGTATTAAAGCCATTTTAGTAGGGATTTTAATTTAGATGGCCTACTTCTGAAGCTGACTTCTTACAATGAAATTCCATTATGATCAGAATTTAGCTCTCCTCATAGAGACCTTTAATCTGTAAACTACAACTTGACTGTTTTTGTCTTGCAAGAATGTTAGGAGAAAGTAAACAGAAGAGTTATGTCTGTTTCCACAGCCCAATTACACAGAAATCCGACAGTACTGCAATCACTGGAGAAATTTTCAGGATGTTTATGATTCTTGGCAAAGTATAAAAAGTATCTTGGCCTGGACATCTTCTAACCAGAAGAGAATTGTTCATGTTGCAGGACCAGGGGGTTGGAACGACCCAGATATGGTAAGAATCTGAGCCCTCCTTGCTCAGGCCCCTGCACTGGACCTGTTTCCTATTTGATTTTTCAAGGGAAAATTCTTGGGACACCTGGGTGGCTCAGTTGGTTAAGTATCTGCCTTTGGCTGCCGTCACAATCCCAGGGTCCTGGGATCAAGCCCCACATTGGGCTCCCTGCTCAGCGGGGAGCCTGCTTCTCCCTCTCCCACTCTCCTTGCTTGTGCTTGCTCTCTCTGTCAAATATTTTTTTTAAAAAAGGCAAAATTCCTGGAAGCAGGCCTTATCTGAGAGTACTCAGAGCAAGATGCCTTAGAAAGTGGCTTCTCAGAAGTACGGGGAGCCTTATTTGGTGCAAATGCCAACAGGAAGTTTTTGGACTAAACCTTTGGGAGCGGTAGAGTTCATCCACTGCTCTCCTGCTGTGGCATGGAAGTTTCTGACATTTGAAGAAACGAGATATCTGTGTGGCTTCCTCTTCCCTGTTCTCATAGTCTGTATTTGTCAGTGGATACTCTGTGTAACTAATGCCCTTATCCTAATTGTTGACAATAGAGAAAGTTTCACTTCATATAATCAGGAAAGTTCCTTTTTAGCTTATCTAAAAGTAGCACGACTTTCATCGGCTTGTGTAGTGTGAAGGTGAGGGTATCAGATGGTGGTCACAGGGGCTTCACCAAGTCTCCGCTCTTCCTCCAGTCTTCCAGTTCTTGAGCCTAGAGGGGATGTGTACGGTGATCTCTGACATGAAGTCTTTGCTCTTAGGCTTAAAGTGCATGGGGGCCGTGCATTCCTCCCAGCAGTAGTCGCTTCACCGCTAACCTGTTTGGGCCTAGAAGTGTTCCTCATCTGTAAATGTGATTTAAAACCTAAGCCATGAATATGTCTTATTTATTAAAACAAAAGGTTTAAAAAAAAAAAAAAGAAAGTGGCTTCTCTGCATCTAGGCAACATTAAAAGTGTTTCATTTTTTTAATTTAAATTCTTGCTTTTCTTTGTCCCAGCTAGTGATTGGTAACTTTGGCCTCAGCTGGGATCAGCAGGTAACTCAGATGGCCCTGTGGGCTATCATGGCCGCTCCATTACTCATGTCCAATGACCTCCGGCATATCAGCCCTCAAGCCAAAGCCCTCCTTCAGAATAAGGATGTAATTGCCATCAACCAAGACCCCTTGGGCAAGCAGGGGTACCGGCTTAGAAAGGTACAGTAAATAAGGTTCTATGGGATAAAATAGGAATTGGCCAGTAACATACTCTCTTGCCCTCTTGTTTTTACAGTTCATCCAAATGTTTGTGTGTTTGAGATGGAATGGCTTTGTGCTCAAGTACCACCATTGCCCTAGACCCAAATCTGTTACATAAGAGGATGTACACTCATCTTTTGAGAATATTTACTTTTAATCTTCAAATCATAATCAGCAATGAGGCTCCTTTTTTGCTATTACTTTATTTCTAAAGCATGCTGTAGGATTTTAATTTTTCCTGGAAGTGCTCAATAGTTCTGACAATAACACTGAATGCCACTACTACTAAGGCAGCTTCTTGTTACCAAGTTGTCACACCTATTTTCTTGGCTTACTTTTCAGGAAGACAACATCGAGGTATGGGAACGCCCACTCACGGACTTAGCCTGGGCTGTGGCTATGGTAAACCTGCAGGAGATTGGTGGACCTCGTTTTCATACCATCTCTCTTGCTTCCCTGGGTCAGGGGATGGCCTGTGTTCCTGACTGCACGATCACACAGCTCCTGCCTGTGAAGAGCCAGCTTGGGTTTTATGAATGGACTTCAGATTTAAAAATTAAGATAAATCCCACAGGCACTGTTTTACTTCGGCTGGCAGCAAACTAAACTACACTAAAAAGTCTTTTTTAAATATATATTTTGTTGGGGCCTCTGTGGCTCATCAGTTAAGTGTTCTGACTCTTGGTCTCGGCTCAGGTCTTTCAGGTTCCTGAGCTTCAGCCCTACGTCAAAAGGAAAAAAATGGTGTATTTTGTTGCCAGTGACTACCCCACTGGTGTCTCTCTTTTCTTCCACTCCACTTCAGCTGTTCCTCTCTCCTTCAATAAAATTTTCCAGTGGAGCTTTATAAAAATTTCTGAAGGCACCCTTAGTATTTTGGGGAAAAGCTTTTGAAACAAATATGACTGATAAGAAACAGGTATAACTTATTGGGCCCTTTTGTATGTGCCAGGCAGTGCAGTGTTCTAAATGCAGTATAGGGACCCATTTGAATCCTTAACAACCGAGGCAGGTACAATCCACTATAAACTGCTAGCAGGATTTCAGCCCAGACTTTTAACCCTTACACTGCCACCTACTGAGGTGCCTGGATGTCACTGCTTACAATCTTACCCCGAAGGGAAGATTAAAACAAATCTACTGTAATTGAAGGGCAAAAAATACCCCAGCAGGAATGACTTCCAGAGGCTACCCAATGGCCCACATTACTGAATTTTTATGGAACCATCTTGTCAAGAAACACTCCACCACTTAAGTTTCCATATCCTAAGGTTGCTTTCAATCTAGATCCAACAAATGCAGATGGCTTACATTGACCAGTGATAGCTGATCTCTGGCCTGAACACCCTCTCCCCTTTAAGTTGCCTCCTCTCCAGGATGTGATGATGCCATGACCTTCAGATTGGGTTATGTGGGATTGGATCTCTTTTTTAAGTGGAGGGGGGAGTGTGCAGAGGCAGACTGAGAACCCCAGGCAGGCTCCATGCCCAGGGAAAACTGACACAGGGCTCAATCTCACAATCCAGAGATCATGACCTGAGCCAAAATCGAGTCACTTAAAAAGCCACCCAGGCAACCTGGGAATGGATCATTTTAAAGGAATTTCCAGGCATTAGTTCCCTCCTTTTCCTACAATTGATTTGCCTGCGAACCAATCTGTAGTCAGTTTCAAGCCTGCTCATCACCTTTTCCCACTTGACCAAAAGCAGCAGCTCACTCATCCTGAATGTACAACAGCACATAATTAGCAGGGGACAAAGGCCCTCAAAATACAAAGTGCATGCCGTAACAATTCCTTTGCCTGTCAGGTGATTACTCGAGTAATCAGTTGCTAAAACTGACAAACCCAGACTAATCACCCACAGAAACAAGGTAATTTTGGAAGAAAACCGTTCCATCTCACTGACATACTTCCAGTTACCAAAGTGTATCACTTATGTGCTTTGCCTCCAGTTTTGCTGCACAATATGAAAAGCTGAACATAATCAAGGATACAAAGAGGAAAAGGATGTAATAAAGTTTCCAACTAGGAGACATCTTTAAAAAACGAGATAATCCCTGTTAAATTCTGCCAGGCAGCTTAATTCACTAGAAATTATATCTTCTGCAGTTATTTCAAGATGAAAATTTAGGTCTACTTTAAAATTTGAAGTGGGGGGGCCTGGGTGGCTAAGTGGTTAGGCACCTGCCTTTGGCTGAGGTAGTGATCCTGGGGTCCTGGAATCAAGTCCCATGATCAGTCTCCCCATGGGAAGTCTGCTTCTCCCTCTGCCCATGTCTCTCATGAATAAATAAATCTTTAAAAAAAGATAAAATTTGAGGGGGCATGTCAAAATTTTTGAGCAAGTTAGAAGAGTACGTCTGAGAACATAATGTAGTATGTAGTCTGCATAGAAAAGTGGGCCTAAATTCCTCATTAAATGATTGGAATAGCAAGAATATAAGAGAAATTCTTTCACTCTTGGTAAACCTTACATTCACTATGGATATAACTGTTACCATGGAACTCTACTCAGGTCCCATGATAACCTTTGCTTAAATAACCTAAGTGCCAAATTGGAAAATCAAAATGTTTGATGGGACTTCAACCAGTTCAAATCCAATCCAAAATGAGTTAGGTAGGGCAGCCCCGGTGGCCCAGCGGTTTAGCGCTGCCTTTGGCCTCGGGTGTGATCCTGGAGACCCGGGACTGAGTCCCATGTCGGGCTCCCTGCATGGAGCCTGCTTCCCCCTCTGCCTATGTTTCTGCCTGTGTCTGTCATGAATAAATAAAATCTTAAAAAAAAAAGTACCCAGAAGAATCCAGTATAAATTGCCCCACAAGGGGAATTTGATGGCACTAGTTTATTTCCCTCTTAAAAAGACCAATTGCAACCAAATGAAGTGAACGTTAACATCAAGATTTTATTGTCTTCATAACAAAATATGAAGTTTAGAACTGGATCACTTGGCCCTGTAATGGAACAGAAAAAAAATTAAGTTTTTTTTTCTTTTATAATGTTGCAAAGAACATCTACTCTCTCAAGTACATGGTTTATCCCCCTAAAGGGATCACCATCTTTTAATTAAGTCAAGTCTCCTCATGCCAAAACCAACACCAAAAACCTCATACCTTCAGCTATGGCTCTAGTTATCTGAAGAGCATTACCCCATTTCAGATTCCACCATCAGTAAATGGAGAGAAATATTCAACTCTCCCAAGAGAAATGATTGCACCTTCCACCCGAAATTATATACCTTTCTCTTCTTATCTCCTCCCAGTTCAAAATGCTTGCATCTCTTAATAGCCAGCATTCTCTTCGATCTGCAGTTGGGCTCAACACATTCAAGCCTCAGCACAATCTTCTTTGTAGTTTTAGCCTGGAAAAATAGAAGTCCACCCCTTCATAAATCACTGCAGAAAATCCTTTTTCAAAATAGACTGTTGGGTTAAGTACCACTTAAAAGGGAAGCTTTGCAAATGACAGAGTTGTGGCAATTTGTATTTAGCTACAAGGAGAAAATAGAAATGTGAAAATCAGTGCATTTAAGAGAAAACTTAATAGCAAGGGTAGGAGCTTGTCTAACTGCCATCAAATTCTCTATTATCAAACATCCCAAAGTAGAGCTCATCAAGTAGGCATTCGTAAAACCGCCTTGAGCTTGTGGCCTTTCACTAGCTCTACAGTTGTACTCCCCACAACCAAAAATGGGTCAACAAAGTGCATAAAAACAATGAAATAAACACAACTTTCTCATTAAATAGGGTCAGTAACTTACTTAAGACCTAAGTCTGGAGACTACCTAAGTTTGTCTATAATTAATGTCCATTCAACTATATTATTTAACTCAAGGTACACTAATCAACTTTTTAAGCCTACTCCTATCATCAGAATTCTACTTCTGCCTGTTCAGTTCTCAAAAAAACAAAACCTGGGCGGAATCTCCCCACCTTTTAAACAAGTTAGCCGAATGTGAAAAGGCAATCTGCCATTCCTTTTACCACTTTGAGATCCAACCATTTATTTACGGCACCTAAATGAACATTGAAGTTATTCCTTAGTACTTTCTGGAACGATGTTGAATGCTGAGCAAAGCACCAAAAGAAATGCTGTGTTCATAGGAATGCCGTTCCAGGGACTATACATATGCTTTAAGGGATAGCCAATCACATTTAGGACAGAACAGAAACTCATTTGACCTGGATGAGAATGACAGAACTCAGGAGACCCATGGAAGGCCTAAATGAGGATTCCAAAGAGCTTTAAAACTTCCTGAGATCAGTAGTAGACTGCAGGCTTCCGAACGGAGAAGCAAAGTGAGACGAATTCTTACTGCAAGCAAGGGCTGAGGATTCACTAGGGTAGAACAGGGAATAGGGCAAAGGAAAGGATTCACTGGTGTGCTCAAACTTCAGTCCTTAGGAAGGCAGGGAACATTACTTGATAGCGCCTCTTCAAAAAGGGAAGAACAAAAATAAAAATACTGAGAGGGTGCAGTATTGTAGACTAGTCAGACCTGGGTAGTACTCCCAGCTCCACTGCCTACTGGACATGTCACTGCATTAACAGAGAACTTCACTGAAACTATGGAAACACATGTAGAAGTGTGAGCTACAGAAAAATGCAAGGTCTTTGCCACAGTAAGTGGGAAGCATGTCAAATAGTAATTACTAACCTTTTTCCGGAAGATCGGCTTAGTCTGCCCACCATAGCCACTCTGCTTCCGGTCATAACGCCGCTTTCCTGGGAGAATGAAGTGGTTTGTTATGATATACCAAAGATAATAAATCACAGCTGCCACATGGAAAACTTACAGGTTTTTCCTTAGGTTTTCCAGCAGAAATAGCAATACCCAAGGGTAGGGGGAAGGCACGGGACTGCTCAGATGTTCTACTACTACCCGAATGATGCATTAAAACCAAATTACGGGGCAGCCCGGGTGGCTCAGCTGTGTAGCGCCGCCTTCGACCCAGGGCGTGATCCTGGAGACCGGGGATCGAGTCCCACGTCAGGCTCCCTGCAAGGAGCCTGCTTCTTCTGCCTGTGTCTCTGCCACTCTCTCTCTGTCTCTCATGAATAAATAAATAAAGTCTCTAAAAAAATAAAATAAAATAAAAACCAAATTACGTACAGAATGTCTTACCCTGAGCGTAAAGAGAATCTTTGCCTTTCTTGTACTGTGTCACTTTGTGGGGTTGGTGCTTACCACACTTCTTGCAGAAAGTCCGGCGGGTTTTAGGAACATTCACCTAGTAAAAAAACAGTTCAGAACGAGTAGCGTTATCAGATACCAAATGCACAACGCCCTAAACCACCCAGCTGAAGCTAAGACATCCCAGGAGGGCTCGACGCTCAGACTCCTTTGTTAGCACAGAACACTCGACTAGAAGGTGGTACAACCACATGTGCTTCCAGTACTGCAGCCTTGTTAGGCCCCAAAATGATGACAGTGCATATTCCCTCCATTCCCCGCTAGGTCTACCGCTTTGATCCCATCACTTCATTTATTGGCCCCGAAACCCAATGCCGATCGGGGCAAAATAGGGTTTCTTTGATACAACGAGTCCACGCGTGGGCCTAGAGCCATTCTCGGATGGCACTCGTCAAAATGGGTGAAAAGATTAAACTGGATGCTACCGGGCCCGCTGCCCAAGATCCTACCATCTTTGCGAGAGCGCTATCGGCACGGAAAGAAGGAGGTAGCGCCGGAAACGGAAGTATATAGGCGGTTTCTGGTCGCTCTTGCTCATGGGAGGCGGCGAGAACGACCATAGAGTCTAAGCCTCCGTGAGTACTGCCCTCTGGCGGCGGAGAGGACTCCTTTCGGAGCCGTGGGCGGGAGCTCAAGGAAGGGCTCTGCCTGAAGGGGATCCTGTCTTGCAATTCCTCGGGTCCTCCAGCTTTGCAGCTTTTCCTCCCTTCATCACTTTTGGCGGACGCCGCTAGGTAGCAGCGTTAAATGAAGGAAGCAGTACTCGTTCTGGATCCTCGGGCGTCTCTGTCCCTATCTCCAAGGGAAGCGAGGAGTAGGATCAAATGGAAGGGCCCTACACACCCATGTTCTTACTGTTTCACTTCAAAGACATTGGGAATATCTGTGACATTGAACTGCTGGTTAACTGAAGGCTTGGAGGGAGCCAGTGCTCTAACTCATGTATCACATGGCTGCTTGGTCCTTTCAACAAACGTTAATTGAATTCCTATTCTGTGTTAGGCGCTGTTCTAGGGTAGGGACACAATAATCAAATAATCACTCTCATAAATATATCATTACAAAGTTCTTTGTAAAATAGGACCGATGGTCAGCATTCAAGCAGCCCCCTGTTACCGAAGGAGCAAGTTGGCTGCCCTGGGTTCTGAAAGTGACAATGAAATTGTTCAGCTCGCACAATAGCAAACAGGCAGAGTGATAGAAAGTATCCAGCAGCTCTTCCCTTCTTTGCATACCTGGCAGAAGGCATGTGCTAGGTTTCAAGAGTATAGCAGAGAAAGACTGCAGGGTACTGAGTATTTAAAATGGATTGTCTCATAAAATTCTCACAGTAATTCTAGGAGGCAGGTGGTACTATTATTCCTATTTCACAGATAGGAAAATTGAGGCCATAAGCTATTCAACATTTTGCCCAATGTTGATAGTATTTAGTGGAGCCAGGATACAAACACAGGTGATCTGACCCCAGAGCCTGGGTTTCTTTACCATTATACAATATGGCTATTGTGGCCTGGTAATTATAATAGCAAACAATTATTGAGCACTTATTATATACCAGGCATGTTCATAAACACCTCATATACTACCTCTTATAATCCTAACAACCCCATGCAATGTGTACCACTATTAATATTTAACAGGTGAGGAAAGTGAGGCACAACACAGGTGGTTATTTCGTGCAGCTGGAATTTCATCCCAGGTATTTCTAGCACCATAGCTTTGCACCTAAACATGACATCACACAGGGAAAGCAGGGCATCTGCAGGGTAGAGGATGATGAAGAGAGAGAATTGAGCAGGAACTCAGGATGGGGTACCAGTGATTAGGGTCTAAGGAACTATGAAAGCCTGAGGTCTCCTCCTTATGTAACTCTCCAGGAATACCCATGGATACAGAGCTGACTCTCTGATCATCCCCTTTTATTTGGATGGTCTCTGGGAAGGAGATAACAAAAACATTGCCCCTACCTGCTACATTCCCTAAAAGTTTCTTTGCCAAACAGCCAGCCTATAGTCTCAGCATTTTCTTCCTCTCATTGGGCCCTTTGGCAGTCTTAATGGTCTTTGAGGAGCTTCTAGAGGTTTTTTTTTTTTTCCTTGAGGTTTTTGATGTCAGTAACAGGGCCCCTCTTAGTCTAATCAACCTTAGTTCTTTGTATTACACCTTGCGTGATATGGCTTTGGTTTTGATTCCTTTCGCTAATCCTGCGCTCTGTTTTGGACATGCTCCTGCTCATTAATTTTCCCTACCATGAGACACTCAGAACTGAACACAGGAGTCTAGATATGGCCTGACATTGCAGAGTAGGTGGCCTATTCACTCTCCTCCTTCTAGATATCTTACTTTTTTAAAGATTTTATTTATTTATTCATGAAAGACACACAGAGAGAGGCAGAGACACAGGCAGAGGGAGAAGCAGGCTCTGCAGGAAGCCCGATGTGGGACTCCATCCTGGGACTCTAGGATCATGCCCTGCGCCAAAGGCAGACACTCAACCCCTGAGCCACCCAGACATCCCGATATCTTACTTCTACAAGGAAGCCTAATATCACCTTGGATTTTCTGGCAGCCACGTTACTGACATGACATGACGTTTCTTTTTATTACTATCATCAAAAACCTCTGAAGCATTTTCACAAATGCTACTGCTATCCCACTACTGCACCTAGAGTCTTTTGAAGTTCGATTTGGTGCCCAATTATGGGACATGACCCTTAGCTCTGGTAAAATAAACTTGAAGTTGGCTTATCACACCAAGTGATCGAGATCTTCTTGCAAATCGATTACTCTGGTTCTGTCATCCACTCTAGCTCCCAAGAGCCTTGCACCATTCACAGATTAGCTAGGCTACTTTCTGTATCTTTCTCAAAGTTCATTAGTAAAAATGTTGAACAAGATACCACCAAAAGCAAAACCTTATAGTACATTGGGAAACTTTTGCGGTGACACTCAGCCATTTATTTGCACTATTTGGGTGCAGCCCTTCTATCATCTAGACAAGTGTGTCAAGGAAGTGCTCAGGGGCAGATGGTTTATTTTATTTTATTTTATTTTGGGGGGGCAGATGGTTTAAAAAAAGGCCTCAGTTTATTTTACCCTATCCCTTGTCCCACTCCTTCTTATCCAGATTCCCCACTGTATGCCTATCAATTTCGTCTCCATCCCAAGATGGATCTTGAGAAGGGACAGGCCATGTGACAACAGGTAGCATCTGATTGAAGGAGAGAGAAAGAGAAAGTCTGTGATGAACGCTCAGGTGACTACAGCATGTTGAGAGGTGACTAGTAAAAGGATATACGTTGTCAATAAAATAGGGAGATCATTCAACACTTACTTCCCATCTATCTTGTGCAGATGTGAGGATTAGCCACTCTACCATTCCTAAAAAATACTTGTTTAAGAAAATCTTGTTGCCTTCAAAATTCTGACAGACTTCTGGTGAGATCTGTGATCTGCTCCTACATTAGGATCCAGCACCCAAGGCAAGTAAATATGGCAGTTCCTGATCTGTCAGGGTGGGCAAACAGACCAGTCAGCAGGGTCTCTGCTGCCATGGGGGTCTGCCACCAGTAATGTCTGCATTTCCTAGGAGAAGCCTCTGAGAGATGATTGTGGCTTAGAACCTGGGCTAGGAAGCAGTTGAGGACACATTCAGGCTTAACACATTTGATCTGATTTAACGATTTACAAGATTAAAGAGAAAGGTGTAAACTAAGAGTTAATCCCTGAGGCAGAATCTGAAATGGAGAAAATTGACATCCACAAAAAATGGGGAAGGGCACAAGTCTTCGTGTGAGCTTACATTCAGACATTTTTATCTGTAGGGGAAAAATGCTTTCTGAGAAAATGACTCAGCAGGGGGAAGTCTTGTCTCTACCTCTCTGGGGCTCTGCACTTTGGGGTCCCTTTTGTGAGTACTCTCCATCGTTCATTATCCCAAATCTCTGCCTTCAAGGACAGGAGACTCTAAAGACACTCTTCCTTACTAGACCCTTTGTTTTGTCTTTGCAGGTCTGCATTTCTTGTCTTTCCTAGAAGTTTCCACTTTCTGCTGATTATCCCCACAGTTCTATAGATATGTGGTCCCATTAGCTGGGGGAGGTCAGCATGATGACCTATCTGCTCACCCCAGCACCATCTAGAGTCTCAATGGCCCCAGTAATGTTGAGCAGGGTTCTTTCAGAGCACATTCAAGATAGTAGTGTCAGAGGTCCCAAGCAAATGAAGGGCGGGGACAGCTGGGGGTTGGGGGGGTAGTTTGGGACAGCAGCAGGGAACCAAATACCATGCTACTGAGAAGAAAAAAAAAGACATTGGTTTAAGTCAGGAAACAAAAAAAGGGAACTGAGTGGCTGTGAAAGGGTGGGGTTTGCTCAAACTGTCCTTCCTCTCTGGACTGTAAGAATATGTCTCCAGGGCCAGTGTCTTCTGAGATCGAGTCACAGCTTCAAAGTCCTGGCATCTCAATGCATCTGGAAAGCTACCTGCATTAAGTCAGGACTGAGGTGGGTCTGGGGCATGGCAGGGGCTGGGCAGCAGCAGCAAATACTTTTCATGGGACTCCTGAAGGCCAGAGAGAAAGCATGGCTGGTGCCATATAGTCTGCTGGTGAAGGACGCTGACAGAGGGTGGGAGTGTCTTCAGCACAAGGCCCTGGAAGTCCTTTCCAATGATCAAAAGGGGATGTAAGGGTTCTTTCGGAATCAGGTCATGGGAGTGGGGGAGGAGGACAAGGAGAGAAAAAAGTGACATGACGTGACCATCTGAACAGGTAGCAAATGTTGGAAATGGGCACCCCTGAAAAACCTTGCAGAAAAGTAATATTGTCGATGGCAGGAAGATAAAAAAATAAGCCATTTGGTCAAATATTGCTTGAAGACCAAAAAGGTATACTTGTGTCAAGAGGCCTTTCGGAGAAGAAAATCCAAGAGGCAGATTTTGAAAACAGTAAAAGCTCATATGCCGTAATAGGCACTCAACCTTGGTGAACTGGGTACAAGTACAGACTAACCCTGGGTGTAAGCTACCTGCCTTGGGCTGCATCCAGCCAATGTTGCCAGGAGCAGAGTTGGCTTATTGGAAAGATTGTGTATGTGCCAACCTCGTGGTAATGTGGGTAAAAGACTGGGCCAGAAGAAAGCAGCCTCAGCCTCAGCCCAGACAGTGTGGCCAACCCCTGAGGTCATGGGGAAGGTTTTTCCTACTACCATTGCCTGCCATGTGCATGGCTTTCTTTTCTCTTGTCTTCATCATTTCTCCTCTCCTTTTCTCTTCTCTCCTCCTCTCCATTCCCCCCCTCCTTTCCATCCCCCTCCATCTTTTCCTCCTCCTCCTCCTCTCTCTACCTATATTCCCTCTTCTTATATACCACCTCCCCTCCCTCTTTTATCTTGTTCTTTACTGCATCCCCTGGAACAGTTGGAGCTTAATAAATAATCATTGAATTGCATCAGATTATTTTTGCCTCTTCCTTCCCCTGTTCTTTTCCCTTTTTCCTTTCCCCTTACTTTTCTAGTACCTTCCCACATAGGATTGTTGTGAGTAGTAACTGTGTTAATATATATGAAACAGTTAAAACAAAGCCTGGCAATAGTTAAGTGCTAATATCTCCATCTTTGCTATTATTTTTATCCTGCCTAAGACTTGCTAGTGTCCCCAGAGGGCCTGCCTAGAGCAAATAGTGTGGCATTCAGAATAAAAGGGATTGCTGGCCCTGATCAAGACATCCTTGGATAAGCTATTAGACCTCCAAATGGAATCCTGGCCTAATTGCCTGATCACCCAGTTCTCCAAGCTCAAAATCTCTATGCCATGTTGTGTGTTTCCAGAGGCAGGGCAGCAGGAAAGCCTAGAGGTGGCTTATAAAGTTGAGGGACTATTCTCTGTGCTGTTAGCTGTGTGCTAGTTCTGCTCCTTCCCTCATTTTGCATGCCAACTACCTGAAACAAGGGTGCGATAGCCTCTCTGAAACCTCAGTTATTTGATAAAACAATGTCATCCTTCTAATAATCCACAAAATGCAAATACTCATGGAACCTAAAGCATTCTACCAAAACAGTATCCCTTAAGGTGAGCCCTATTTGTTCTATTCTGACCCCCTTTATGGTCAGACTATTTAAACTATCTGTGTTAAAGCCCAAATTCCTGTTGCTTATAGCTAGTGATGTGTTTGTCTGGAATCCTTCGTAAACTCTTTATGAGAACTAGTGCAATTTTCCATCCACTTTTACGGTCTTGGTGCAATTTTAAATTATCATCACTATGATTTACTATTTCTATTTGAGCAAATTTCCTACAGAGACTTTCCTTTCAGCAGTCTAGACCTATACCAGGAAGTGACTTAGGTATAAGGGGAAGAAATGCCTTTTGAAAACCAGTTCAGATATTCTCCAAAGAGTTATCAGTTACTGACTGCTTTTTGCCCAAAGATGTTATACCGAGACCTGATTGCTAATTCCTGGGAATAAGGGAGAGCTAGAATTTTCAGTGAGTCTGTGCTCAACAAGAAGCTAGAGGTAAGACATTGACCTAATTCACTCCAAAACTGCTTGGTTATGCAAATGAAGCCATCAGGGGATGGGGAGAGAGAACTTCTTTGAGGACCCTGAAACAAATGGGCCACGTGTGACTTTCAGTTTCTATAGGGGTTCATGTGCACTGACAGAGGGCGTTTGAAATACAAAAGCCCTAATCCCAGGCTTTCCTTCTCACTCTCTGAGAAGCATCACCAGATGCCCTGAGAGTTAATGTTGGTTATCTGAACCTCAAGAAGAAGCTCATCTCATTGCCTGGCTTCCCTAAAACAAAAACAAACTATAGTCAATTAGCTCATCCCTTAGAAGAAGGAAATTCTAGAGAGTCAAGATAAGTTAAATTTTAGACAAGTCGTACATTGGGATACACTGGAGTTCAAGATCACTGGCCAATGAAGAAACAGACTAGTCAGAAATAAAAACAGAGTAAAAAAAACTGGCCAAAAATGGAGCAGAAAATAAAGGAATGGGAAAGCCAAGCTCTCAAAAATTGCTATCTGGAGTGGAAATTGGTAAAATGCTTCTGGAAACTACTTTGTCAATATATTGCAAAATGCAAAATGCACATACTTTTTGACTTGGTAAATGATGCTTATATAGAGATTCTAATATCATGGGAAAATAACCAGGAATACTGTTAAACAAGACATTTAGATGTTTTGGGAAAAAGTTGTGTTGAGTGGATGGATGGATAGATAATGTCAAGAAATACAAGTAAACTACAAATACTATGTGCAATAGGATCTCAAATATAAGAAAAATGCAGAGAAGAGATGGGAGGTAATATGCCTGAATATCAATGCCTTTGGATAATGAGCTTGTAAGTGATGTTTTCTTTTTAATATTCTTGTACTTGAAACATTTTTTATAATGAACATGTATTGTTTTGATATCAAAAGAGAGAATACATAAAATGTATGAGCCAGGGAAAACAAAAACTAAACTGAAAAAGAAGTCCATTCAAGTCCAGAGTGAAAGATGTACACCCCAGTAGTCACCCTCAGAGCAGAGGGACAGTGCTGAAAGTATTACCACCAGTCTAATGCTGAGTGCAACTTCGTATTAGCTATCTGGCTCTCACGTAAAATGTTAACATGAAAGGCTGAAGAAGAACCAGAAACCTGAGACCTCTTACAGAGGACTGCAGCAGATTAAAATTTTCCTGATTAACACCCAGCCAGAAAACTGATTTTGGCTGGAGGGCTTCACCACAAATTTGGTCACCTATAGCACTGACTGTGAAACTTATCAAATAATTAGGTTTCACTGGGGCCTGAATAGGGCTTCTTGGGAACTCAGAAGGAGTATTTAGGTTTCTTTGTTGCTATGGTTATATTCTAAAGAAGACTTCTCCTCTGGTTCCATGCCCAGGGAAGTCTCACTGAAAATCTCAATCAGAACCTAAGAGATGCTTCTGAGGACTGAGGAGATTTTTGGTAAGCTAAATATAGACAATCATACCCTATTCTAATTTCAGACAGTTGATAATTCTACCAGATTTCATAGTAAAATATCAGGAAGACAGGACTGACATGGGGAACAAGGGATAACAGAGACCACATAGGCCCACAAATAAGCCAGACCTGAGTTTGTCACTGAGTAACTGAGCATTCATTCTGAGAGTGGAAAACTATGACCTTGCGCACAAGGATGTGCATGGCGGCATTGTTTATAACTGAAAACAAGCAATCTAAACATCTAGCAATAGGAGAATGGATAAATCAAATGTGATGTATTCATCATATAGAATATTTTATGCTGGGATGTCTGGGTGGCTCAGCGGTTGAGCGCCTGCCTTTGGCTCAGGGCGTGATCCCCAAGACCTGGGTTCAAGTCCCACATTGGGCTTCCAGCATGGAGCCTGCTTCTCCCTCTGCCTGTGTATCTGCCTCTCTCTCTCTCTCTCTCATAAATAAATAAAATCTTTTTTAAAAATAATACTTTGTGCATATAAAATAAATTAAAATATATGAACTAGAGCTTTAACCAAGATAAAACATTATACTGAGAGGGGTACCTGGGTGGCTCAGTCAGGTGAGCATTCAAACTTGTGATTGCGGCTCAGGTCATGATCTCATGGGTGGTGAGATCAAGCCCCATGTGGGGCTCCACGCTCAGCAGGGAGTTGGCTTGGGATTCTCTCTCCCTCTCCTTCTGCCCCTCCGCCCACAGTGCTTGAGTACTCTTTCTCTCTCTCTAAAATAAATAAATAAATCTCTTTTTTATAAGTGTTTTGAAAGATTTTATTAAATAAATAAATCTTTACAAAATTTATACTGAGAAGAAAAGCAAGTTGCTGAAGAATATGTACCCTGTAAAACATGCAAACCAATACTAAATACCTTTCATGGATACTTACATATGCAGTAACAATATAAAAACATGCCTAGGAATGATTAACACGAAATTCAAGATATAGTTAACTTCTGAGGAAGGAGGGGATTGATTGCAGAGGAGTATACAAGGAAGTTTTGACTCTATGGTTAGTATTTTATTTCTGAAAAATGCCGGAAGCAATTATGGCACTATGTTAGAATTTTATAGAGCTAAGTGGTGAGTACCTGAGTGTAGTGTTAGTCTCTGTACTATTTGCCACACTTCATAATATAAAACAAAGTACATTTGATCAAAAATTTACATTCACACTATGCAATAACAACCCTAGGGACAAAGAGTTGGCAGGTGTTCCACATAAATCTCATATTTTTATCGAATCAACAATGAAAAAAAGTCCTGAAAAGAAAACAGCAAGTAACACCAGTTAGGATCTCTTTCCGAAAGACTGAAAGGAAAATGTAAGAAAATCTGGTAGGGATAAGAAGAGTCCACATATGGGAAAAAGTACAGTTGACAGTTAACAGGGATAAATCATCCTTTTTCGCTTGGAGGATTATTGCAGAGGAAAATGCTCCAGGATCCTGTACTCTCTCTTATCCCCTGAATTTACCATCATTTCCTCTTTTGTCAAATGTTCCTAGAAGATGCAGAGGATTCTGTCTCTACTGCTCTTTGATGGTAGCCATGGGGGATGACAGGTGGTGAGATGGATAGCATCAAAACTTATTGAAAGCAAAAAAAAAAAAAAATCTCTCTAGGAGGCAATGAGGTAGGTATCACAGAAATAGCAAGGGCTGCGGAGTTATGGATGAGGTTGGGCAGATCACACAACTTCCATGAATCTCACTTTCCTCACCTCTTTGTTGTAAGAAATAAATGAAATACTGAGTATAAAATGCTTGATGGGTAGACTGCACTGAGAAAAACAAGAATTTCCTTCCATTCCCCTCAGAAGAACAGGGAATAGACAGACTTTTTTGGTACTTAAGTAATGCTTTAAATGAGAAATAGAGAATGATGTTTCTTGGATATTCTGGCTAAGTAGCTATTTGAACTATGACTGACTGGTTATTTCTAAATAGCATTTCCTGGACTCTTCCCAATCATAGGCAGGCTGTGTAGTCTTCTGAATTTTGCTCTGGTGTTTATCTTACCTTGAGCAGTGATAGGACCAAAGGTGATTTAGTTTACCAATCCTACAGGTGTTTTTCGTATCAATTCCTTGGCATAGCGCAGTTTTTAAGATGGCTGAACTCTTATTAACAAGCATCCTCTTTATGAATTCTGCTGCTCCATAGGAAGCTGGGAGGCTGCAAAAGGTGGCCACATGAAAATCCTTGCATTTGTAGTTTAAAAAGAGAACATTATAATGCTGGAATTCTGTATCTTTAAAAAGATTTTATTCATTTATTCATGAGAGACACACACAGAGAGGCAGAGACATAGGCAGAAGGAGAAGCAGGCTCCCTATGGGGACCCTGATGTGGGACTTGATCCCAGGACCCTGGGATCACGACCTGAGCCAAAGGCAGATGCTCAACCACTGAGCCACCCACGTGCCCCTGGAATTCTGTATTTTAAATGAAGAACCTGTGTCTTTCTATTATTTTTCCTCCTCTTTCTTTATGTGAACATCAGTGTGTGAATGTGTGTGTGTGTTAACATTCATGTCACTTCCGGTTTCCACCCCCACCCCCACCCTCTGAGTGAAGTGGGGGGTCAGCCACATGGTGCATCTTTTGTGGTCAAATTAACTGTCAGCTGCTGAAATAGTTAGAAGAAAATTTAGAAGCTACCATAAAGAAGTTGCAACTGCCCTCTAATGCAGTGTCCATCACACACCAACCTTCAGGAAAAATGCACCTCCTTTCACATTATTGGTGGATGAATCAGTGATGACTAAGGAAGAACGACCACATTTTCAGGCTGTGTGTGTCTGGACTGGTTCACAAGGAATAAGGGGAAAGCAGTCAAAGAAGGGGCAACCAGACCTTGGAAATCCTGGGAATTCTTCAACTCCATGATCTAGTGGTAGAGGCCATTTCACCCTTTTGCTGAGAGGGGTGATGGCTAGTGAGAGGCTTACTTACTTCCTCATACTTAGACCAGCACTAAACCATAACCCAACAGACACTTGAAAGAGAGGAAGGCTTCCTCTTGTACAAACTGGATTTGTTCTAAAAGAGAAAAAGAAAGAAAAAAGAAAAGAAAAAAGAAAATAAAAATAAAAGAGAAAAAGAGCAGAGGCAGTTTCCAGAAGGACCTATCTTATAGGAAGTAAGAGCAGAGGCCAAGACTGAAGCGGATGCTGGGTCAGAGCAGGGAATGCATCCATCAAGAGCTTGCAACAAAACTAAAGGTAAAATCATGGGTATGCTTTACTCAGCTAAAAGAAGCAAAACTGGATGTAGTTTGTTAGGATGCTTCTGATCCAATTTACTGGACATGCTACTTATTTTCATTAAGGCTTTATTTTATCTTGTGCAAGTTGAGTCTTTCTGATTGTGAAGAGCTATTTAATTGGAATTCACAGTGAAAAAAATGTGATCTCATTACAAGTATCTTGATGAGTTGACTGTTCTTGAGAATATAATATTACTTGGTTACCACTATTTCTGAATAAATGAATAATTTTAATGTTGACAGAAATCTCTGTGGGGTTTGAGCATTAGAAAGTACTCTGGTTGTAAAGTCTTATCAGTTTGTCACTCCTGTAGAGACCATTTAAACCAGGTAGTCAGGGAACCTGTGTGACCAGGTGTGGGGAAAAAGTTTGCTCCTTGTCTAATTTTTCTCAAAAGATCATTTATAAACCATTGAATTAATCCACCACCAGAAGACAGTAGCATCGACATGGTGAATAAGTGGCAAAGTGATTATTTTGAACATCCCTGGTGTTCCTTTAACCTATTTTTAATGTCTCCCCAGTATGATAATAGAACCTTCTACACCACAGGAAAGAGCAAAATAACGGTGCGGATAGCCTCAGACTTTGATAAAAACTGCTCCCTTGTTTCCTTGGTGTGAGCAATAATCTGTGTTTGGCAGGTAGAAAAAAAATGCTGACATTATTTATTCTGCATAGACAGATAAAGGATAAGGAGTTTAGTTATAAAAAATGTCATCCCTCCTTAAGAAAAAAACCCCACGCAGCCGGGGTGGCTCAGCTGTTTAGCGCCGCCTTCAGCCCAGGGCGCGATCCTGGAGATGGGATCAGGATCGAATCCCACATCCGGCTCCCTGCATGGAGCCTGCTTCTCCCCCTGCCTGTGTCTCTGCCTCTCTCTCTTTCTCTCTCTCTCTCTCTCTCTTTCTCTCTGTCTTTCATGAATAAATGAGTAAAATCTTTAAAAAAGAAAAGAACCCCACTTATAACAAAATTTGAGGGAAGCTGGTGATCTGTTTCAGTACTTATTTTGTACTGATTAAGTGCCCCATTTTGTGATAGTATTTATATTTTCACTTAATCTTTCTAAGGAAGGTTTGGAATTATGCATAGACTTTAAATGAATATGCAATTGTGTGTAAACAGTAAGTGAATAACTAATATGAAGCATGTTTTGTATGAATGAAAAAAACCAATGGTGATTTCTTTTGTAACTTTCTTTGCATTTTTGCACTTCAGCTACCTAAACTGAATCTTTCCTAGAGTATTCTAAGTTTGGAGAGAGTAAACAAATTACTTTTCGTAAATAACCAGAGATGGCACCCATAAGAGTAGACAGTTGCATCACTTTGGTAAGACAGTGTCTAAAAGAACCAATCTAAGAAAAGGAGGGGGAGGGCAGCCCGGGTGGCTCAGCGGTTTAGCGCCGCCTTCAGCCCAGGGTGTGATCCTAGAGACCGGGGATCGAGTTCCAGGTCGGGCTCCCTGCATGGAGCCTGCTTCTCTCTCTCCCTCTGCCTGTGTCTGTTGTTCTCTCTGTGTGTCTCTCATGAATAAATAAATAAAGTCTTTAAAAATATAAAAAGGAGGGGGAAACACAAACCAAAACACGCACACACAAAAAAACTAAAACACACACACACACAAACCAGAGACAAAACAAAAGGAACTCCCTCCCCCAAAATTATTTTTCAATTTTAGAACAAAGCTTCTACCCTTTGTAGCTGAGCTAGTGGTTGATGGGCAAAATCAGTTGGGCAGCAGTTAGTATATGTCCATACCTGCAGGTGCAGCCTCCATATCCTTATTATATGCCTTGTTTACAGACCCCAGTGGGACAATGTTTGAAAAAATTGCATTCACTGTCTAGGAAACTGGGAACTGAAAGTCCAATATCTGCCTCAGTGAAGTTTTGGCACCTGCATTATCCCTTCTGGGGATATCAGTGTCAACAGCTGCACAGAGACTGTTGCTGTTCACAGATTCTGCACGTATCACAAAAGGGTGGTTAGTATAAAGTGGCCTCTAGACATTACTAAGCACACAGGTACATGTCATTTGACATTCAGAGCATTCCATTGCCTTATACAAAAACCCAGTGTATGTGAGCTCATGCCGAATCTGTCCTTCCAATTCACCATTACACCTGAAAACTGACAGAGACGGAAGCTATGGAAGGAGGATGTCAAGGCAGGAAGAAGGCTCTTTATTAGCTTTGCATGATTCTGTTCCATTTGAAACTAGGTGGTCAGGTTGAGAGGGAACCAGGAGGGATAAGGAATAATGTGCTGGGTCCTCAAGAACTTTCATTATCAACAGCACACAAGTGAGCTCCAGAAAGAAGAAGCTATGGCTGCAGTGATACTGGAGAGCATCTTTCTGAAGCGATCTCAACAGAAAAAGAAAACATCACCTTTAAACTTCAAGAAGCGCCTCTTTCTCTTAACTATGCACAAACTTTCCTACTATGAGTATGACTTTGAACGTGGGGTAAGTTTTTCTGCTGTGAAACCTGAATATCAAGGACTTAGCCTTAGATCTTCCTTGAGGACTAGATATTTTTGGTTGGAGGAGGGAGGTGGTAGGGATCGAGGTATATTTCAAACTCAGAAAAATGTTTCTTAGCCTAGAACTAACTACAGCCATGTTGGCACAAAAAATTCAAAGGTGCTAAGAAGCCATGGGGGCAATCTTACCAAGGAATCTTGCAACTGATCATTCATTAAGTGCTGTTGAGAATGAAATCCACGTCTTGAAAATTATTCTTCATTTTTTATGGTAAAGGCACACACAGTCATCCACTCTTCTATAGTATTTGCCCTCTGATAGTCAAAAAAGTTTAGATTAATAGATCTGGAAGTTTTGTTGTATTTTTTTTTTCAAAATGACAGGTTCTGATGAATAGAACGTGGGTGTCACCTCACTATGTTGAATGATTAGATAACAAAATCTAATCATCTGGTTGCTTAATCATTCCTAATCTTTCTCCATTTTGTTCCTCATTCTCTTTCTCAGAGAAGAGGCAGTAAGAAGGGTTCAATAGATGTTGAGAAGATCACCTGCGTTGAAACAGTGGTTCCTGAAAAAAATCCTCCCCCTGAAAGACAGATTCCAGTAAGTAGAGACCATTGTCAGAGCAGGAATGGGGTGGTTAAGAAACTTGGAACACTTCAACTCTCTATAAATAAACTGGTGATGCAATGTGGTAGAGTTCCCTTACAAAATTATTCACTCTGGAACATATGGGTTATACTGAATCTCAGCATTTTCCCCCCAGATGCAGAACTCACTTAACCTTGGAAAATTCTAACACCAATTTTACGATGATTTTTTTAAAGGAATCTCTACAACCCATGTGGGGCTCAACCTCACAACACTGAGATGAAGAGTTGCATGCTCCACTAACTGAGCCCCCCAAGAGCCCCAATATATGAAATTTTCAAACTCATCAGAGATGATTGGTTTTATTCTCTGAGATACCAGGATCAGATTTATGGGCTTGAGTTAGTCTGAAAGCCAGAATTCTAGGTCTCTGAGTCATGAGATTCTTTAACAACTCACTGTTTATTCTCCTTTGATTTCCCAGAGCCTTTCCAAGGCATAATGGCTATAGATTTCTAAGTCGAGTTTTTAAAAAATGTCATTTATTATTTTTCCTAATTACAAGAGTAATGTGTAATTATTTTAGAAACTCTAGAAAATACAACAAAGCACAATAAGGAAAATAAAATCTTGCATGATCCCATTATCCAGCTAAAATAACTATTGTATGTTGGTGTACAGACTTACAGATGTTTTTCTCCACTAGCAACACATACATTCATACTAAGAGTATATTATATATTTATTTTTGTAAAGTTTATTTACTCAAGGGGCACCTGGGTGGCTCAGTTGGTTAAGCATCTAACTCTTGGTTTCAGCTCCGCTCATGATCTCGTGGATCCTGAGATCCAGCCCTGTGTATGGCTTCCCTTGCAGCAGGGAGTTGGCTTGAAGAATCTCTCCCTCTACCCCTCCTCCCACTCGCATTCTCTTTCTCTCTGAAATAAATAAATCTTTTTAAAAAGTTTATTAAAGTAATCTCTCTCTACACCCAATTTAGGGCTCAAACTCAGGACTCTCAGATCGAGTCACATGTTCTTTAGACTGAGTGTGCCAGACATCCCTATGGTATATATTTAAAACATAGAATCATACTACACATCTTGCTTTGTAATCTACTTTCTCAATTTAACGATATATGGAAACTTTCCCCATGACAATAGATACTCTTTAATAACGTGATTTTAATAACGTGATTTATATTGCAATTTGTTTAACCAATCTCCTATTACTACACATCTGTTTCCAACTTGATATTATAAACATGTTGAGAATATCCTTGCATACATCTTTATGTACTTTTCCTATTCTTTTTCTTATAATAACTTCCTAGAAGTAAAATATTATTCTTCTCTTTACTAGATCTGCACAATTTGGTTATGTTTATCTTTTTATTCTATTTTATTTTATAGGAGTATAATTTAAATTTCATACACTCCTATAAGCTATGTATGAGAGTATCTCTATTTCTCTACATTCTTTCCAATATCAGATATTTTAAATGCTTGTTAATTTGACAGCCAAGAAAAGTGGTATTTCATTGCTGACTTATTTTTCAATTTTTTGTTGCCCATGAGGTTGAACGTTTATATGTCTTACAGTTCTATTTTTCTATTTGTGAACTGCCTGTTCATTTTTTTGCCCATCTTTCCATTAGAATGTTTACCCTATTTCTAGTACTTTTTAAGAGATCTTGATATATTAAAAGTACTAATCCTTTAACTGTAATATATGTTGAAAATATTTTTCCCAGTTTTTATCTTTGAATTTTATTTATGATGTTTTTTACTTGTTCATTGTTACCATTCTGGGTTTTAAAATTTATGTCATCAAATTAATTCATCTTTTCTTAATGATTCTAACCTTTAGCATTATATTGGGAAGTCTTGTCTCCCATAAGATTATATACACGGTCAGTTTTTTTTCTCTGTCCGTTCATAGTTCCATTTTTATATTAAACTTTTGAATCCATTCAGAATTTACTTTGGCTTATGCTGTGAAATAGCCACCTAACTGCCCCACATACACACACACACACACCAAAACTAGTGGTTAAATATTTGTCCCAGCACCATTGATTGAGTAACCTCCCTTTCCTCAATGGTTTGAAATGGCTGAGGTTTTTTTTTAACATGTATGTTCTGAATCCTATGTATGTATCCTATGATATGTATGCCTACTGGATTAAAGGAAACAATCCACAATAATTAATATTATCTGTGCAGGAAAATCTTCTGGAGCGATTGCAAAGGACTCCTAGTACCTAAGGAAATCCAAAAAAGAACAATGCATCAACCAATAACTATGCTTTAAGTTTTTATTTTAATTCTAGTTTTTTAACATGCAGTATTATATTAGTTTCAGGTGTACAATATAGTAATTCAACAGTTCCATACATCACCTGTGGTCATCAAAAGTGTGCTCCTTAATTTCCATCACCTATTTAACCCAACACCCCCCCCCCACACACACACACACACACACGCATCCCCTCTGGTAACATTCAGATTGTTCCCCATACTTAAAAACCTGTTTCTTGCTTTGACTTTCTCATTTTTTTCCTTTGCTTGTTTGTTTTGTTTCTTAAATTCCACATATGAGTGAAATCACATGGCATTTGTCTTTCTCTGTCTTATTTCATTTAGCATCATACTCTAGCTCCATCCATGTCATTGCAAATGGCAAGATTTCATTCTTTTTAATGAGTGAATAACATTCCATTGTGTATGTGTGTATATATATATATATATATAAAACATATCTTTTTTAAATTTTTTAAAATTTTTATTTATTTGTGATAGTCACACACAGAGAGAGAGAGAGAGGCAGAGACACAGGCAGAGGGAGAAGCAGGCTCCATGCACCGGGAGCCCGACATGGGATTCGATCCCGGGTCCCCAGGATCGCGCCCTGGGCCAAACCGCTGCGCCACCCAGGGATCCCCTAACATATCTTCTTTATCCATTCATTAATTGATGGACACTTTGGCTACTTCCATATCTCGGCTATTTTAAGTAATGCTGCTATAAATATCAGGGTGCACATATCCCTTCAAACTAGTGTTTTTGTATTCTTTGGGTAAATGTCCAGTAGTGAGATTCCTGGGTTGTATGGTAGCTCTGTTTTTAACTTTTTGAGGGACTTCCACACTGTTTTCCACAGTGGGATATGCTTTCATCTTTCATTGCAGAGAAGGGGTGAAGAGTCCAGTGAAATGGAGCAGATTTCAATCATTGAAAGGTTCCCTTACCCCTTCCAGGTAAGGTATTTTCTCTCACCAGCTCTCAAAGGTACCTGTAATGTAATAATTAGGGATAGGTTGCAGGACACAGTGAAGAATACTAGGTCCCAGTGAACAGAATTCGAGGAAAACAAGGAAGCTGAAGTGAAAAATGAGACTGACATGGGCTAAGAGTGTTTGCTTTTCTATTTTCCCAATTTAACATAGTACCTTTTAGTCCTTTCACCTCAAAGAGAATCCATAATGGCAGTAATTCTATTATGGTGTGTTTTGTCCTTGGTAACTGCATTGAGAATGATCCTCTGTTTGTTGAGTGAGCATTTCACTTCCTTCTGGTTCTGCCTATCTGTATAATGGTGGTCATGTGGGTTGAAAAGACAGAAAAAGGGGAGGGAAAGAGTAGTATTAGGAAGTTCTGTATGGGGAAGACTTATTAGACTTATACATAAACCTAAATTATATTCTAGTCTGAAACAACTGAAGAGCCACATAGACATCTGTTTCATAGATCCATTGTAATCCATGAAGGAGAGCAAGAGCTTCAGATTCAATCTTCAATTTGGCTTGCTTGTGTCCCAAAAACTCTGTAGGTCACATGTTGTGAATATAGCAGTCTCTGCAAACAGTGAAAGCCAGAAAAGGAAGTGGAAAGTCTCAGGGGAGGGGGCTTTCTGTCATGGATTTATGAGCACAGCAAGACTAACAAGCAAAAAGAAAGATGTGTGAGGATCTTGTTTATGTCCCTGACTGTATCATAGTTTACAAAACCTGTGAAATAGGAGTGTTTTAGACATAGTTTTTATTATTGTTGTCTTTCAACTAGATGATGTTGTTTGGCTGGGCTAGTGGATGATACTAAATAGCAAGTAATTCAAATTAATTTACATTTGATTTCAGAATCCACTATGTGATGTCTATTACATCTGTGAGGTTTGGAACATGTTTCATGCACCTCCAGAACACTTAACACAACAATGCCTCGTACATTTGAAGTTGTTAAAAAATATTGTTTGATTTGATGACAATGCTTAATATGTACTTTACTCTTTTTGAAGTAAATATATACTTTACCCTTTTGTGGTTCCTAACTTGGTTTATTTTGGCAAGGGGAGGCCACTAGGCAGTAGGAGAAAAATTGGCCATGAGTTAAAATTTTGCTTCATATTATCCAAGTGAACAATCCATATGTAACAATCAAGACTTGAGTTACACAAATAATTACTTCATTTTCTCTTCTATACAAACTCAAGGTTTAATCAGATCATAAAATATACTTTGTTGAATAAACACAAATCCAAGTCTCCATCAAGGCTGGGGGAAATATTATGAACTAAGTTGACACACAAATTGAAACACAAGTCAAGAGGATGGAGGACTATTTAAAAAGCTAAGAGCTTCTAAGTCTTACAACCCTGGATATGAATTGTTCAGGAATTTTTCAGATAGTTTACATGACCTCAGCTCCAAGGCTGGCTGAAGACTACCTTTCTTTGTTTCCCACTATGAATATACAGATTTGTAGCTTAACATTAGTTCCTTCAAAGACATTTTTCTTTTTTTTCTGAATCCTAACTGCTGAAGTCTGTGTGTCCATTGCTTCAGGTTGTATATGATGAAGGGCCTCTTTATGTCTTCTCCCCAACTGAAGAACTGAGGAAGCGTTGGATTCACCAGCTTAAAAACGGTGAGAATTATTTGGAAAATAAACTAGTTTCCAAAGAAAGAAGAAAGGAAGAGGGGAAGGAAGAAAAAGAGAGAGAGAAGTGAGGAAAGAGAGAGATGGAGACAGAAAAGGAAAAAGAAGAATAGATGGAAGGAGTGAGGTGAGAGAAAGAAAAAGAAGAGGTGAAAGGGAAGGAAGGAAAGAGAGGAGGGAGGAGGCAAGAAGGACGACAGGGTGGAAGGATGATAGATTGCATTTTTTCCAATATTACTGATACAATGGAGTTTAATATTCCATTATATGAATAAAAGATAATGTGCTAAACTAAGAGTTTCAACCCAGTTCCACCACTATCTCTCTAGTGCAATTCTGTAATTGCAGACACCTCTATTTTCCTATCTATAAAAGAGTCCCACCCTTTACATCAATTACAAGGGTGGTGTGGTGTGGAATTCAATAGTTATTGCAATATTTCAAATCCTAAGCATAAAATATCTAATTCCAAAAATTAGATGATCATGAGAGCTCTTGAAGTCAGAGTAGAGAAGCTTCTTCCAAGTTCTCTTCTACCACTCACAAGCTGGGTGACTTCTGGCAAGTAGGCCAACAAGCTTCTTCTGAGGCTCAGTTTCTTCTTCTGAAATAGAAATAATAATGATGCCTGCCATACCTACCTGCAGCGTTGTCCTAATGATCAAATGAGGTAATGTATGTGAGAGCACATAGAAAACTGTCAAACACTATACAGGAAAGAGCACTGTACATCTCTTCATTACGGGAAAATATTTTCTAAGGAACTATTTCATGTTCCTTGTTTTGTGAGGACTTAAACTTGAACATAGTTTCGGCATTTGACAAAGACCATACAATGCATTCAGATAAACTTGACTCTAGAGGTTTGCAGCACAGGATGCATGCAGACGTATTTGTGTGTATATATAGCCACATGTCAAGTGACTGAGAGATTAACTGGTTGAGTTGACATCAGGAAAGGCTGCCTAGAGAAACAGGAAGGATGGCAGACTGATAACAGCATGGTTGGGTTATTGCATGACAGCCCTTTGTCTTAACATTTAGATTCTGATATATGGTGGCTCACTGTACCACCCTTATTCACTCCCTTGAGTACAGGTCTGATTGGCCAAAATAAAACCGAATCTCTCAAGCTGAAAGAGGAGAGGAGAAAGGAAAAAATGGGTCATTTATTGAATTCTTGCTATGTGCCAGACACTGAGCTAGATACCTTATATTTATTATCTCACTTAATTCTTGCAGCAACCTTGGCTTAAAAACAACAATGGTAATAGCTAACACTTAGTGAGCACTTATGATGTTCTAGGCTCTGTGCCAAGTGTTTCAAATGTACTAGCTTTTAATCCTCATGAGAAGCTTATGAAGTATGTATCATTCCCCTGTTTACAAATGGGGGAACTGAAGTTCAAAGAGGTTTAGTAACCTACTCCTGGGCACACTGAGAGGTGAAGTCTGGATTTTTACCATATCCCTATGTCTCTATGACTCCAGAGCCTAAGCTTATTAATAGTTTCATGCTGCTTTGTTCTCAAGTCCAGAAATTACACCTATAGTTGGCTGCAAGATACTCTAGAGTAAGGACACGTTGAGATTGCAAACTGATGATATCTTATACCACAAAGTCCAGTTCTTGGCATGTTTTGAGGTAAGAGGCCTGCTTTACCCTAGGGGTGCAAAATAAGCACACAGAGGGCATATATATTTGCACTTTCTTGGTTCCATCCACAATGCCTCACACAGCACCTTGCACGCAGAGAGGGACCAATAGTTGTGTTAACAGATTTTTCTGTTGAGTGTAAACAGCCACCACTAACTTGGGCTCCATGTTGATAGACAGCTAGGATTTAGTGTGGAAACAGGGGAAGGTGGGATGTACTGAGGGAGAACCAGAAAAGACAAAACATGAGACATATGCAAGTTAGTAACTCCTTTACACTTACAGTACTAATTTCAAAACCAATCATAGATTAGCCTAACAAATACTTATTGAGTGCCCACTGTATTCAAGGTATGAGCAATGACAAAGGATAAGAATATCCAGCTTATAAACTTGGTTGACTGACTCAAATCAAATATAATGCTGATTATGCACAACTGCTAAAGTTCATTAGGCAAGTAAAATTACAACAGTAAAAATAAAGCCAAAACAAATAGAAAACACCACCACTTCAATTGAGTTATTAGTGTGGATAGGTAGTGTAGGTAAGGTGCAATTTTGCCTTCTCTTCGCTTGCACTTTACTGAAGGCATTTCATTTCCAGTTGTTACAGACCGGGGTATATATCTTGTTGAACCTGCTTGGGCTGACAACATGAGCCAAAAGGGAAGCACCTTGCAACAAATACCACAGTTGTCAGGAGATTTAGGTGCAAGTCCTAACAATACCAGAACAGCCCCAAGTGCTGGCAAGGCCAACTGTGAGATAATCTAGAAGGCATAAAATCCTACTCCAGGGATAAGTTATCCCACTGTAGATAAAATGCACCAACTGAAAATCATTAACATGCAAAGGGGATTTCATTAGAATACTGGCTACCTCAGCAGGGCTATTGGTTATGAAAGTACATGAAGGAGCTTTCTCTGGTGCTGGACCTAAGTGGTAAATGGTTGTAGACAAATTGGCTAGTTGTATGTCTTAGGTTGCATACTTGATTGTATATAAATTATACTTCAATTTAAAAGTAGTGCTTCAGGTACCCATGTCCAGCTGCCATCTTTTTTTCAGTGGTATTTTCCATGCAGAGGTTGTATCCCTGAGGACTTTGCCATGGGCTCTCTTCTTCCGTTTCCTTGAATATGGCAGTGGTCACTTTAATGTTATAGCACCACAGATATGTGTCTACATTTACTCTAGAACCTTTGTTTGGTCAAGCTCAATAGATCCTCTCTTAATTGCAACTTCAAAAAGAAGCAAAAGGCCTGACCTCACCAAAAATGAAAGAAAGAGTGGATTGGCAAAACTCTAATGACCGATATAGGAAGGAATAATTCATGCATACCTGAAACAGAATTTTAGACATTATCCTGATAAATATGAATATGAGAAAGCAGCCCATCAAGTACTTGGAGAATGTGCACCAACCATTAGTGTTTCCCAGATAGGATTGGCCCTGTGCATTGGTGAAGTAGTCTTTCCTGGCCCTCCTCTTTGGACACTGTCTTAGTTAGCTCAGGCGTAATAAAAAAAAAAAAAAAAACCATAGACCAAGTGGCTTAAACAACAAATGTTGATTTATCACAGTTCTGGAAGCTGGGGAGTCCCAGATTAATGTGCCAGTGAATTTGATTCCTGGCAAGAACTATCTGCCTGGCTTGCAGAATGGCCACTTTCTATGTTCTCCTATGGCAGAGAGAGAAAATCTCTCTCAAGTCTCTTCCTATAAGGGCATAATGAGGACTCTGCTCATAATGAGGACTCTGCTCTTATGACCTGATCACCTCCCTTAGTCTCCATCTCCTAATACCATTACATTGAGGGGCTTCGTCATATGAATTTCAGGGGGACACAAACAAACATTTAGTCTCTTATGGAGTGTCTCTTCTGGAGACACTCTGCTTTCACAATTTGCTCCTAGGTAGCTGGAAATGCCAGTTCTGGATTGGCTAACAAAAGAAAGGTGTCATCTTCAAGGGACCTCTTAAGTACCAAGCAGTATTCAGGGATGTAGGGTGAGCTCTTAATGATCTACTGGAGGTACAGAGGCAGAAAGTATTATGTGCGCTCATTAGCATAGCTTTGTTTATCAGAGCAGCCAGGTGTTGGTTAAGAATTCTTGGCAGGTCTACCAGTGTCTAGGCCTGTACCAAAGGATCTACAAATCCCTGGGTGAAGAGTAATGGTGGGGGGAGGGAGGGCAAGGAGTGGAGGTAGTGAGAGCAATCAGTCCTGGCTGATATCTGGAATGTTGTTCAGAATTGCCAGTGCCAGATAATAAAAAAAGACAGAGTTATGGTTGGTTTTATTATTGTTTTAAAAATCTCTATAGACAAAGGTACCTGGATGGCTCAGTTGGTTAAGCATCTGTGCTCCCTGCTCAGTGGGGAGCCTGCTTCTCCCTCTCCCTCTACCCCTTCCCCACTCATGCTCTCTTTCTCTCAAATAAATAAAATCTTTAAAATAAAAAATTCTCTACTGACACTGCAGCCCCTTGGAGCTTGCACTTCCATCTGAATAGCTCCCACCACCCTACCACCCTGTACTTGGTATGATGGTGAAGGGGAGTGCTGAGAAAGTAAGGGGTGAGGGTGGGCAGGGGACAGTGGTTAGAAGTCTTCAAATCCATGTTTAGAAACACATCATAATAGCACTTAAAAAAAAGTGCTTTTGTTCATTAGCCTGTAAAATGCACTTGGCCACCAGAAGCTTCTAGGCTTCCCCCAAAGTCTTAAGTGAATAGAGTATGACTAACAAGCTCTTAAGGACTTGAGCTGGTCTCTATAGAGGAACGCTTTGCCTTGTTTTTATCTTTTTTTTATCTTTTAAAAAAGTGATGTGGGCTTCCTCTTAGCAGTAACACTGACATGTGTAAGTCCTCAAATGTGCATATTATTTTTTTATTTTAATTTTTTTGACGGGGGGGGTGGTTAGGGAGGGGAAGTGAGAGAGAGAGAGTAAGAGCGAGACAGTGCATTGGGGGGAAGGGGCAGAGGGAGAGGGAGAAGCAGACTCCCCACTGAGCAGGGCACCAGCTGCCCAGGGCCCGATTCCAGGAACCTAAGATTGTGACTTAAGCCGAAGGCAGATGCTTAACTAACTGAGCCACCCAGGCATCCCTCAAATGTGTATATTCTTAGATCAGCCGAGGTCTTTTTGCCCCAATGCTAGCTGTTGTCAATTATTTCAGTTGTCTTTGCTTCTCTGTTATCTGACAACATGATCCCAAAATGACTTGTCTAATTTACTTCATGTTAAGATTCTTGAGATGCCACAGTATTAAAAACAGTAATACCAATTCCTCCTATCTGCAAACCACTCTATTCTTTGCAAAGTACTTTGGCTTCTGGGAGGTCTTTTGAGCTTCATGACTCTGTGAAGGAAATGGAACTGTTTTTATTTCCCACAACGAGCTCACCCACTTCAGTGGCCCTAGGAAAACTGGATCTATATTTATTCTAGGAGAAGAGTCACCTCATTTGCTCCTGAGCTCCATTCTATTGACTGTTCTATGAATACAGGAAGCCTGATGCAGACATTTTCACTAAAGCAAATATCTCTAAAAGATCACTCAGGTAGCTGAGACATTGATATGCTGAGAACTGGAGTGAGAGTTTAGCTTGGGCACATCGCTTCCTGTATCTGGAAAAGAATACCATAATCAATACCTTGCCTTACAAGAAGATTGAAATGGTTACTGGGAAAACAAATAACATATGTTTTTTTGCTCTTGGGCTCTGGAAACATCAGATATTCTTATCTTGGTGGTCAGGAGATAGTCATCATGACAGACCACTGAAGAGAACTTCACAAGAAATTTCCAGGACCAGGGATGTCAGCTAATTGGTTCTGTCATCTGCTTTCCTTCAGGGTAGGTGAGGAAGGGGCAGTTGTTTGAAGCTCATCACTAACCTTAGTCAAAGAGGAAAACATGCAAATGGTGAATTCTTCAGAATGTCAGATGTGATCTCCTTCTCTCTTTTCTCCTGTTACAGTAATCCGGTATAACAGTGATCTGGTACAGAAATACCACCCTTGCTTCTGGATCGATGGGCAGTATCTCTGCTGCTCTCAGACAGCCAAAAATGCGATGGGCTGCCAAATTTTGGAAAACAGGAATGGAAGTAAGAGATCTGATCAATATAATTTCTCCCTCTTTTGACTATCCATCACTCTTGAAAGGGTTTATCAAACCCAGGTTTGTACATTTCGCCACTGCACAAAGGGGTCTGGGGAAGGGGATAAGTCAGGGCCAAAATCCCACTGGTGCTCTGCTCTCCAAGCCACGTGACCTGGCACAAGGCTATATCCCCTCAGACTTTTAATGTTCCTAAAGGCACAAAAGCTAAGTCCCTGATCAAATCTGTCCCTGGGCCCCTTCCTAAAATGCATCCTATGTCAACACTAGTTTCTTATTTTGCAGGTTTGAAACCTGGGAGTTCTCACAGAAAGACAAAAAAGCCTCTTCCTCCCACGCCTGAGGAAGACCAGGTATACAGGGAAATTGGTGCTGCTACTGCTTAAATAGAAACTTACACGGGTGCCTAGCTGGCTCAGTCAGTAGAGCGTTCAACTCTTAATCTTGGGGTTTTGAGTTTGAGCCCCATGTTGGGCATAAAGATTAATTTAAAAATACAATTTAAATTAAAAAAGAAAGAAACTTATAGTCACACCCTGAAAACACACCAGTCTCCGAATTCCAACAGGACTTGGCAGTGTCAATTGGTGTTCTTGTGGAGATATGGGACCTGTCCTTAAGTAGGACAAATCTTGCCACTCTTCAGTGGTAAGAGAGAGGGCTATTAGGAAGTTCTTGGCAACAATTTAATCCAATCACTTGTTTAAAATAAAACAAAGCCTGATTTTTTAAAAATGAAAAATATTTTCAAACATAAAGTTGTAAGAATTTAACAATAAACATCCATATACCCAATACTTGATTCTACCATTAATCTATTATTTTAAAAGTTGATTTTTTGGTTACTTTTCGAATTATAAAAAGTCCTTTCTCATATTTTGTAAGTAAGCAGGGCAGGAGTTATTATGCCCATTTTATAAACAAGGAAACCAAGATTCAGAGCCACTTAATAGACTAATGCACTGGTTTAGTGTCAAGATTTCTTAACCATGACTATTCATGGTTCTTGCCCAGGAAGCTTTAAAAATACTGATGCCAAAAAAAAAAAAAAAAAAATACTGATGCCTGGGTCCTGTCCCCTGAGATTTTGACATAATTGGGGTAGGAAACTGCCTGGGATTGTTAACCGCTCCCTAGATGATTCTGATGTGCACTCCAGGCCGAGAGCCCAGCATAGGTACTTGAAAATCCTTGTTGAATGAATGCTGAATAAACCTTTTATTATGCCTGATTTAGGTTAGACTGGTGTCTCTAGTAAGGCAGAGAGTTGAGGGAGAAGTGGAGAGTGCTTGATATCTAGCCAAACAGCCCTACTTTTCTCTCCAACTACACAGATCTTGAAAAAGCCACTGCCCCCTGAGCCAACAGCAGCGCCTGCCTCTACAAGTGAGCTGAAAAAGGTTGTAGCCCTTTATGATTACATGCCAATGAATGCAAATGATCTACAGCTGCGAAAGGGAGAGGAGTATTTTATCCTGGAGGAGAGCAACTTACCCTGGTGGAGAGCACGGGATAAAAATGGGTGAGTCCACTCCAGGTCTTCTACAACTCTGTGCCCGTCCACTCCACACAGGTGCAAAATCTTGCAGCATAATTCCCCTACTCGGTATCCCAATCAGAAATTGTCCTTCCCACACCAAAGGGAATATACTGTTCCAGCAAGTACTTCCCAGAGTACAGCGCTACTTATGGCCACACCTCTGAGCCTGTAGAGTCTGGCCCATATGTTGTCATGCACACCTGACATATGTGTCAGTGCCACATGTGCAAAGCTACACACTTCACTGGCCTAGCCATGCATCAGTGACATGATTCTCTTTGATGGAGGGGTGTGGTTTATAGACCTCCATTTGAGATTGGTTGTGAGCCCAGAGATATGGGCATATGAATCTGTCTCCCCACTGAAGGATAGGAAGTGCTGGATGATCTACCACATTGTCTCCTCTACAGGCAGGAAGGCTACATCCCTAGTAACTATGTCACCGAAGCAGAAGACTCCATAGAAATGTATGAGTGAGTATTCTTATGTTTCCAGCACACAGTCTTGCCAGAAGAACCAAAGATAGTGTATACATTTTTATATTTTCAACAAATTTATTTCAAGGTACTTATTAAAGTCAGTGCCAACTGGGTCAAATGATGCCACCACCCTTAGTGGCTCTGTCTTACTCTCACCCCCAAACACCCTTTGCTTATGAGAGCTACAGAGGTCACCATGCCCCACCCCCACTCCAACCCAGAAGAACCACTCAAAGAAAAGGATTTGACAACTTGATAGGAAACATTTGAAAGGGTGAAAATGCCAATCTTTTGTCACTGTCCTTTCTCCCTAATCATGAAAATGGATTGTCCTTGAGTGCTCTATCTCTGATCCCATCCCCGGACACCTCTGCCACCTGCTAACACCACAGCCGAAGAGCCACTGAAGCATTCTCCCTTTACAGGTGGTATTCCAAACACATGACTCGAAGTCAAGCTGAGCAACTGCTGAAGCAAGAGGTAAGTGTGTGACCACAGGCAAATGGCATTCTCCTTGCACAACAAGTGAGGGCTTGCTGTTCTCTGTCACCTCAAAGCAAGGCAGTGTCAAGACTATCATTTTATGGAGGGGGATATCAATTGCACTTTTCACTATCAAAAACAATGAGGCTGCAGTTCAAACATGGAACTTGGCAGTAAGATTAGGGCTTCACTTTTTCTCTCAAGTTTGGGCAGGTGGAATGCAGATGTGAGTGCCACTTCCTCCTTCAAGTCAGCTTCTTTTTCATTGTTTCAGGGGAAAGAAGGAGGTTTCATTGTCAGAGACTCCAGCAAAGCTGGAAAATATACTGTGTCTGTGTTTGCTAAATCTACAGGGTAAGTGTTACTGTTTCAAGGCCCTGGGGACAAAGGACAGAGGTGCTTTAATGGTGTGCCTCTCCTAGTACCCCCAATAGCTTCTTAATGGTGTATCCCTCCTACTACCTCTGTCCCTTAAACTCAAAATTCATTTCACTTTACTTCTTGGGTCCTGCTGACCCTTGTTTCCAAGTTGCTGACTCAGCATCCACTTCTTCAGGGACCCTCAAGGGGTGATACGCCATTATGTTGTGTGTTCCACACCTCAGAGCCAGTATTACCTGGCAGAGAAGCACCTTTTCAGCACCATTCCTGAGCTCATTAACTACCATCAGCATAACTCTGCAGGTGAGTATCAGGGGTACCAGAGAAGAAGGATGTGACAAAAACCAGGAGAAGCAATTCGGGACAAGGTGGTGAGAAGAAAAAGCCTCACAGGGTAGTGCAAATTTGGTGAAAGAAAACCCCTATGATGCCAGGTAGAGATCAAGTAAAGAGGCAGTCAAAGGCAGACTCTCAGCCAGTAGGGAGTGACTTCTTATTTGATGACTGATGCTCAGTGCTAAGGAAAGACAGAAGATGCTGGTAAATTAACAAATCAGTGAGTATTCATTGAGTTCCTATCATATACTCAGCAATTTTGTTGGTACTGGAGATCACAGTAAAATTATTAGTCAAGGTCCTTGCCCTCAAAGAACATACAGGTTAGAAAACACCAGAAGACAGTTTCTAAGTAGGGTAGACATTTAAAAAACTGGAGATTGGTGAGGGCATGAATGCATGGGATAAGCTTCACTGAGAAGACTTGCTGCTATCTGCTACCTCCATGCAAGGCAGTGTTGAGGCCATCATTTTATAGGGTCCCAATTACACTTTTCAGTATTAAAAGCAGCAGTAGGATGTGAGCTAAGCCTGGGCTGGGAGGTGGGGATATATTTAGTTGGGGAGTGTATTTCCATTAGTATTTTCTCTTTTTTTCTTCTGAAAATTCTTTGGTGAGAAGAGAAGCTTCCTGAAAAATTTGGGTTCGTGGAGATCTTCTGGGATTCAAAATGTACCGGAAGAATGGATATAAGAAGTGTGAGGTTTTAAGTGAGGGTGTGTTCAGCATCCCACCTCCTACACTGCACCAGCAGCATGACCCTCTCTGTATGTTTCAGGGCTCATATCTAGGCTCAAATATCCAGTGTCTCAACAAAACAAGAATGCACCTTCCACTGCAGGCCTGGGCTACGGTAACTGCTTATTTCTCTAGGGTAGGGTGGATTGGTCAGTTACCAGGACTACCTTTGGCTGACCCCACTGGACCTTGCAGCACACTGTTCTGCACCAGCAGCCTCAAAGAAGATTATTTAATAAACAAGTTATTTAATAGTTTCCTCCCTCTGGTGGCTCCTACTGGGACTGCAAGAACATAGATTCATAAAGGGATTATTTTTTGTGTGATTAAAAAAACCATAATCATAAAGAGATTTTAAAAGATTGTCTAGTTTCTCCTTCCTTTATGGCTGATGTGCACCTAGAATTCCAATTCCTCCAACCAGTAACCACCCTGTCCCTGAGATTGACCTGAGCAAAGATAGATTATATTCTTGAGCATTTCCCTTTTACTGCTTGCCTTTTCTGCCCCTAGTAGGGATTCTTACCTATTGTAGGAATTATACATACATGATTCCCAAAATAATCATATTGAGGCTTTGTTGTTATAGGATCATGGGAAATTGATCCAAAGGACCTGACCTTCTTGAAGGAGCTGGGGACTGGACAGTTTGGGGTAGTGAAATATGGGAAATGGAGAGGCCAATATGATGTGGCCATCAAGATGATCAAAGAAGGCTCCATGTCTGAGGATGAATTCATTGAAGAAGCCAAAGTCATGATGTGAGTTACAGCCCAAACTCAGCTCTACAATCTAGGAATTACTGAGTCTAGGAATTACTAGGAGACTCCTAGACTCCTAGGAGTCTAGGAATTACTGAGAAAGTTTCCACTGTGGCTTAAGGTGACTTAGATTGAGAGAGATTTGGGACCAAGACCTGAGGTCAGTCTTTGTTGGGAGTACTAACCGCTAAAGTAATCATTTCTTTGCCTTACATATTGGTTGCTAATAGTATTGATCATGGGTGTGTACTATTGTAGCATTTGGGGATAAATGTGAAAAATGAGACTTTCAAAAGAAAGACTGCTTCTGATTAGCCTTGGTGTTCAGTCAGCCCTGAGCTTATTTTCTGTTCTGTTTGGGCTCCAAATCCCTGCCCACCCTCACATATTAGGCACTTTGGGGGTTTAGATCAAAAGGGAGGGAAGGGGATCCCTGGGTGGCGCAGCGGTTTAGTGCCTGCCTTTGGCCCAGGGTGCGATCCTGGAGACCCGGGATCGAATCCTATGTCGGGCTCCCGGTGCATGGAGCCTGCCTCTCTCTCTCTGTGTGACTATCATAAATAAATAAATTTTTTTTAAAAAAAGTATTCTAAAAAAAAAATTTAAAAAAAAAAAAAGGGAAGGAAGGAGGAAGCTCAACTTGTTATCACAGTCCCTTATCTGATGCTCTACTTCCAGGCCAACCCCTTTCCTATCCAGTCCCTTTCTGATTAGTATGCAGAGCCAGAAAGGTTTGTTGCCTCTTCTGTAGGAATCTTTCCCATGAGAAGCTGGTACAATTGTATGGCGTCTGCACCAAACAGCGCCCTATCTTCATCATCACTGAGTACATGGCCAATGGCTGCCTCCTGAACTACCTGAGGGAAATGCGCAACCGTTTCCAGACTCAGCAGCTGCTGGAGATGTGCAAGGATGTCTGTGAAGCCATGGAATACCTGGAGTCAAAGCAATTCCTTCACCGAGACCTGGTAGGACCTCAGAAGGATTGGCCTGGGACCAAGGGCTGAGGGGGTGGAAGTAGCAGAGGAAGATATATCATACCTGGATAAGGAGGGTTGCTAGAATTATCATTTCAGTTTTATCTAGAAAACAGTAAGAGTTAGGTGAACGAACCTATGCCCCAGTGGTCAGCCAGTCAAGGATCTCCAGCCTCAACAGTACAACTTGTGCCAAGGTGGAAGCTGGAGCAGTCACTCGTGCCAGCCCCCTACCACAACAAGGAAATGGTGGGGTCCTTCAGGACAGAAGGGTACCCTACTTCCCAGTGGCACAGAACCATCATTTGGTTACATCAGAGTCATATAATGGGGGTCTGTGGGTACATTCGTCATTGTTTTTTAAATGTTCTATGTTAGTCAGCAAACACAAACACATTTGAAAAACCTGAATTTCCAGCTTCTATTGAAAATCTTGACCATCTTGAAACAGCAGGCTCATTCACAGAGGCCATGCTAATAGTCAGATGGAGCTGAGGAGCAGCTTGCCTCCTCCAGGCCAACTGCATGCTCTGCCATTTCCTGCAATCTACCCACCCCATTTCATTCTATCACTTTGCCTGCCTGACCTCTAGAGGCATCAGAGTTTGTGCCCCTATTTATTTCAGCCAAGCCAAGGCTCAAATTGTCTTAGTCCCACTGGCAGAGAAGCAAACAAAACAAACTTGTTTTCTGTTCTCCCTGATTCTTTCAGCAATTCAGGAGAGGATGGGGTATCATGGAATCTTCAATGTGAATGAAATCATTCTGCCTGCCCTCAATGCTTTACTTATGTCTATATATCAGGTTGCTTTAGATGTAGTGGAAATGCATCAGAGTTTCTCAGTGGCATCACCTGACACCTGCTGGGTGGGAAAGTGTTTCTTGAGCTGAAAGAGATGAGGCTTCCCTGGCTTCATTCCCCTGGTGGGCAGAAGCTTTGTACCTTTAACCTGTGTGCCAAAGGCAGAGTCTCATGGGTAACTGTTGTACTACAGGCAGCTCGAAACTGTTTGGTAAACGATCAAGGAGTTGTTAAAGTATCTGACTTCGGCCTGTCCAGGTGAGTGTGCCATTTTCACCTTTCCTTCTAAAAGTAAAAATAGCACAGTACAACATGACGCAGCGTTATTGTTTTGAATCCTCTCCCTTTCTTTTTTCCCCCTCATTCTAGTCTTTCTCACCATCTTCTTCGTCCTCTTCTTTCTCTGAATTATTTGTCATTTCTTTCATTCTTTTATTATAATATCTCCTTCCTCTTTCTCCCTCCCTCTTCTTTTAAAAAATATTTTATTCATTTATTCATGAGAGACACACAGAGAGAGGCAGAGACATAGGCAGAGGGAGAAGCAGGCTCCCTGCAGGGAGCCTGATGCAGGACTCAATTCCAGGATCCCAGGACCAAGGGATCACACTCTGAACCAAAGGCAGGTGCTCAACCACTGAGCCACCCAGGTGCCCCTCTCCCTCCCTCTTTTTATTTTTTTAATTATTTAATTTATTTATTCATGACAGACACACACAGAGAGAGATTTATTTATTTATTCAGAGAGAGAGAGAGAGGCAGAGACACAGGCAGAGGGAGAAGCAGGCTCCATGCAGGAAGCCCAATGTGGGACTCGATCCCTGGTCCCCAGGATCAGGCCCTGGGCTGAAGGCGGCGCTAAACCGCTGAGCCACCAGGGCTGCCTTCCATCCCTCTTTTTAAAGCTAAGATCCCCAATACCTCATTTTGATCTGTCAACCCTGTTGTCTTTATTCCTCTGCCTCTCTCTCTCTCTCTCTCTCTCTCTCCCTTGCCTCCTTCTTTCCTAATCAGTCTAGTCCCCACTTGCAACTGCAGAATAGAAGGAAGGATAAAACAGAAAGGGAGAGAAAGAAGAAGAAAGGAGTGCCTAATAGATCTTATTTCACTTCATCCTTGCTGTAACCATATTGTCAATCAGGAAAGCTAAATCAGATATGAAAACAGGAATACATTAAATGTAACATTTGTAAAACACACTGGTTGGCCTGTAAGCATGTATTTGTTTAGCTCATGTGACTGTGCCAAGAAAATTTAAGTAAATGTCAAGCTCTCCAAATAGTAACAAGTCAAAAAAAAAAAATTGTAATAAGTCCTGAACCCTCTGCAGGTATGTCCTGGATGATGAATATACAAGCTCAGTAGGCTCCAAATTTCCAGTCCGATGGTCACCACCAGAAGTCCTTATGTATAGCAAGTTCAGCAGCAAATCTGACATCTGGGCTTTTGGTGAGTGAATAAAATTATACAGATTATACAGCTCAAAGGAAGAGGAATGCAATTGGGGAATTTCACACTTTGCAACCTGCACAGAGAGATTATTATTTGTTGTTTTCATTCTTCTAGTCCTTAGGGAGTGCTCACCATTGTCAGGCACCACAGGGGTTCCTGAGGATAGAAAGAGTAAACTAGACTTCATCTCTGCCTTCTTAGAATTTACAATCGAGAGAAACAATTTATTTAGTATTCCACAGCTTTTGAATACTGATTATGCACCATGGGACTCTGCCAGACCCTATAATTACAAAGACAAATAAGATGATGTCTCTCTCCAGAAGAACTAATAGTCCAGTACAACCCCGATTACTCTCCAGTGTGGGCAGTACTACAGCAGAAGTTGGGACAAAATGGAAAATTCACAGAGTGGGGAATCAGCTGAATATAATAATCGGAGGTTGATCTAGGAAGACTAGGATCCCAAACACCCAAAGAGACTAAATCAGCTTAATATATTTTTTTCATTGTCTAGGGGTTTTGATGTGGGAAATTTACTCTCTGGGGAAGATGCCATATGAAAGATTTACTAACAGTGAAACTGCTGAACACATTGCCCAAGGCCTCCGTCTCTATAGGCCTCATCTAGCTTCAGAGAGAGTATATACCATCATGTACAGCTGCTGGCATGAGGTAAGTGTTTTATTAGGACCTCTTAAATTAATTTCCTGAGCCTACTTTCCTATTTAGCCAGCCAGGCACCCAGTCCCCACTCTCCCTGGCCATGTGGCAGCTGGGTACACACTGATAACTGTGCACATTCTTGGGCCCAGCCTGTACCTCAGTCCTTTGATGGTCAGAGACTTTCTCAGGCTCATCTAGTTCTCACTAGAGTACCACCAGCAGACCCCATTACCAACTCAGCTTCAAGGAGAGGAGATGTGGGGCTGTGTCACCTATCATAAGCAGGCAGTTAAAGGCACTCAGACAAATGTATTGACATTTAAAAAGAAAAGCCATTAAAATTTATGTTCATTCCTTTGGACATCATTGGTCCTTTCTTCTACTTTATTAACAGCCAACCTTTCCTGGCTGTGGTGCTAACTAGAATTAAAAAAAAAAACCTCCTGAAAGAGAACTAAAATAGGCAGTGGTCGTTTATAAAAAAAAAAAAAATATGGTGCATCATGAGGTATGTGGGTAGATGTGGTATTTTGAAAATAAGGAGTCTGTCCCACTATTACTAAAATGTTTTGGTGCTCTCACCTTGGGTTCTTTCAGAGGTGCTTTTTCCACTTTTCAGTATATCCTGGGTAATGTTAAATTGGCAACCTCAATCACTAGTAGGAAATAGATGCTGTACCCCTAGAAACAGGGAAGCACAATGTCCAATAAGCACATATGTGAATGTGGAGCCCTCTTGGTGGGGTGAAAAGTGGGTAACTGCATTAGAGCGTGGCTCCTTTCCCTTCAACAAATGACTTAGGTCACAAAGGAAGCATGAAGAAAGGGACAAACATTTCCCTCTCTCTCCTGTGCCATGCAGGATTATGGGGGATGGACTCTGCTCCTTCCCAACTAGGACGTCCTCACTCCACTAGTTGACTGTTTTAGACAGGTACTGTCTCCACAGCCTGTTTAAAGTAGTACTCCTGAAATTGGATGCATATCAGAATCCCTGGTGTACTCTTAAAACTGCAAATGACTGGGCCCTATCTTCAGAGATTCCAATTAGGTGTGTCTGAAGCAGAACCCAGAAATGTCCTTTTAAACTTCCCAGGAAATTCTGGTACTCAGCTAGGTTTACAAACCACTGATTCAAAGGAAAAAGAAATTGATGACTTTTTGGTTCTGATGGATTGAGACCTTTCTGGCATGAATATGCCCTGAATCACTAACTACCTCAGGGGTTTATGGACCATGGCTCTCACAAAAGGCCTTAGTCTAAAGGCCGGACAGTACTAATAAAATGTCCCAGGTGCCCGAGGGGGCCCTGCTCAGTGATGCAGCCCATGGTCTTGAAATGTTAATTCCTTGCTAAAACTTTGGCTACGGGATGATAGAATGGTGTTTGAAAGCTTATAAGGACAAACATTATATGTTCTCATTCATTTGGGGAATATAAATAATAGTGAAAGGGAATATAAGGGAAGGGAGAAGAAATGTGTGGGAAATATCAGAAAGGGAGACAGAACGTAAAGACTGCTAACTCTGGGAAACGAACTAGGGGTGGTAGAAGGGGAGGAGGGCGGGGGGTGGGAGTGAATGGGTGACGGGCACTGGGTGTTATTCTGTATGTTAGTAAATTGAACACCAATAAAAAATAAATAAAAAAAAAAAAAAGAAAGCTTACAAGAAAGGGAGGTGGGCGGGGGGTGGGGGTGACTGGGTGACAGGCACTGAGGGGGGCACTTGATGGGATGAGCACTGGGTGTTATTCTATATGTTGGCAAATTGAACTCCAATAAAAAATTAATTAATTAATTAATTAAAAAAGAAAGCTTACAAGAGTTCAGATCTGGCAAACATTTAAACTTGTTTAGTAGCCATTTTTCATTTGAGGATCCAAAATAATGATGCATTGGTGTACAGTTTTGTAATGAATTTGCCCTCAGTTTTAATCAGTGTTTGTTAGTTTAATTTGCAAATTATCCTCATCACCTGAGCTACTGAAGATGAAAAGTGAACAAGGACTTCATGGAGCACTTCTATTTCTTTTCCTTTTTTTTCTTTGTGTGTAATTTACAGGGTATGCTACAGGTCATATTGTATATACTTAATAAACATTTCTGCCTACATGTTGCATTTCCCCTGAATTCTGGATTCTAGCCCACTGTAACACACTGCTTTTTCTTTGGTTTTAGAAAGCAGAGGAACGTCCTACCTTCAAAATTCTTCTGAGCAACATCCTAGATGTCATGGATGAAGAATCCTGAGTTCACCAATAGGCTTCTTGGTTCTATTCCTCTCTTCCACAAGGCCCAATTTCACTTCTTCTGAGGAAATCCCAGGCTTACAGGCCCTGGAGCCTTTGTACTCTCAATGAATACCCAAAGGCCCCTCTCTACATCTAGGAATGACTCTCTTCTTTGATTACCTGAGATAGTACCTTCTAAGCAAAAGCCAAGGAATTATTGTGTCTGGTATTGTCCTCAGAGAGAAAATTTTCCATGAGTATGAAAACAGACTGAATTTGGAATAGAAAGTTTGGGGGAGGGAGGGATGTAAATAGCCTGACAAGGGGTCCAACAACTCTTTGGGTAGGCATTAGAGCTTGGTGGGGGAGGCAGAATTTGACAAGAATAAAAGGGTGTCATAAAAATGGGAGGGGGGTGTTTTGATAAAATAAAATTACTGGAATGCATGAAAGTTTCTTGCTGTCTCGATTAATCCCGCAACCTCTCTGAAACACTCTCAGTGTTCCAGAAAACTTTTGTGTGGCATTGGTTTGGCATATTCCTACTTTGAGAACTGGACGAGATCCTCAGCAATTTAACCCCTCTGGCTCTTGGATAATTCTGGCTCCGAGTCAGAGACAAACTCACAAGCAAAGCACCAGTGCCTGGCAAACGACAGGCATGAATTGTTACCGGAACGAATCTGAAAGTTGGGGACAAATTCTGCCGGAGCCTCTTTCTCCTCCGATAGGAGGGAAAACACCATCAAAGAACTGTCGCCCCAGGATGGCAGTCTGGGCCAAGCGAGAGCCAGTACTGCAGCACGAAAAGCGCGGGCCCATTTGGAAGTGGGCAGGGGCGGGGCTGTTGGGCCAGCCGGAACCCGGCCACGTGTTAAGTAACTTAACTTAAGTAACTTCCTCTTTTACCTTTTTCCCTTTCTCGTTCCTATAGAAGAAGAAAGCACCGCAGCACTGGGCTGCAAGCTCCGAGGCCTCAGGGCTCACGTGGGGCGCAGCCTCGGGGTAGCGGGCGGGACCCGGGCGCACAGGAGGCTGGGAGGAGCGGCGGGCGGGCGGGCGCAGACCCGCGCACAGGGCCACGCGCCGGCGCAGTGCGCTCACGGAGGTGGGCCGGGAGGTGGCTGGTTGTGGTTCCGGTTCCGTCGCGGAGACACGTGAAGGTCGGTGAGTTGGTGCGGAGTTCGTCTAGGCACGCGTGGCGGTGCTGGGATGGATTCCTCCTCGTCTTCATCCGCGGCGGGTTTGGGCTCGGTGGATCCACAGCTGCAGCATTTCATCGAGGTGGAGACTCAAAAGCAACGCTTCCAGCAACTGGTGCACCAGATGACGGAACTTTGTTGGGTGAGGAGCCTGGGGCTGGGACCTGGCCACGGTACCTACTTTCCCCCGACCTTGCCAGGCGAGACTCGCCAGGACGTCCGGAATTCGGGGAGGGGGAGGACCCAGTAGCGCTCCCTTGATTTCCTCACGTTGCTCAGACATAGCGGGAAGATAGAAAAGGTGACTCCGCTTCTCGGGGCACTCTCACCCCAGACCTTGGCTTTGTTGGTGCAGAGGGAGGACTGGGGATCACAGCCGACTTTTGCCCCTGTCCAGAGCAGCACTTTAGGCACCTGAGTTTGAAGCTGCCAAGTGCTGATCACCAAGACTGATGAGAGCCACCAATACTGAGATTTTATCTTTGCAGCCCCTATTCCCAGAGAGTGAATCTCCTGTTCTGGATTCCTCACGGTTTACCTGGATTACCCAGTTGCTTTAACCATCGCCCGTGAGAAATGAGTGGCTTTAGCCCACCAACTGTAAAAGTGGTGTAATCTCTACACACACACTCTCTCTTACTTGCTTTCTTGTTGGATTGTTGTGTAATACTAAGCCCTTTCAGGTCTGACTGTTGAAGAATTGATATGTCCTGTGAGGGAACTTTGGCAAAGGGTGGAAGGCATTTGCAGCTTGGGATCAAAGTGTTCTCTGGCTATCAAGGACAGCATAACTGCCCTGCCTTGTGGAAAGAAAACCCATAGAATTCAGAGGCTAAGGATAATTTTCCTTGGAAGTGGACAGTGTGAGAGGCTTGTGTACACAGCAAAGAATAACGAACAAAGTTCATTTGAACCACTTAATCTTGAACTATATACAGTCATCAGTTCTGTAGCCCCTTTCACATAAACTTACAGTATTGCTGGACTCTGGCCCCTAACAAATGCTTACTTCTGTACTCCTTGGTGCTTTGATTCTTTAAAAAAAAAAATCTGTGATTCATTACATTTTGGCCAGGAGGGGCTGTGGTTAAGGACTCCTTTAAGAATCTGTAAGCTTCTTTCAGATTCTGTGGGCCATTTAGGAAAATTCATATAATTTTCCATACATCATGACAGTATTCAAGAACTTCTGGCTTAAATAGACAGTGTTAAAGAATCAGGTAATAGATTTCTTTTTTTCCTTTCGTAGGTTTTAGAGTGTCACTGCCGTGGTTTATTCTTTCACCCCCTTTTTTTTCCTGGAGTTCACCTAAAAACAATTAATGGCGGCAGCATTGTGGAGTTACAACCAAATTCAGTGAAAGTTTACCTCTCTTGTATTTTGCACCCCCCCTCCTTTTGTTTGCTCTGTAATAGCTCCGCCATTTTCTGTTCCAGTAACTTTGGGCAAAATATCTCAGCCACCCTTCCCTCTCTGTAAAGTAAGGACTAACAATAGTATCTATTTTGTAGGGTTGTTGTGAGAATTTAAGGTAAGACTGTAGATAACTGCTTGCCACATGCCAAATGTGAAATAGTAACATATCAGATACTGTTTTTAGGTGGTGAAGTTTTTCCTCTAACAAGAATTCCCCCCTGCCCACCTCGCCCTCCTCGCCCTCCTCGATTATTTCCCCATGTTCTTTTTGTGATTTTGTATCTTGTCCTGAGCAGGAGAAGTGCATGGACAAGCCTGGGCCAAAGTTGGACAGTCGGGCTGAGGCCTGTTTTGTGAACTGCGTTGAGCGCTTCATTGATACAAGCCAATTCATCTTGAATCGACTGGAACAGACCCAGAAATCCAAGCCAGTTTTCTCAGAAAGCCTTTCTGACTGATTTCAGCATTACCTCTTTGGAAAAGGAAGGTAGTTCAAGAAATGAAGAACGATTGATGGGATAGTTGAAGAAAAGGCTATGGGGGGATTGGCTCCCACCTTTGTCACTCTTGGGACATCCTGTCATCTGAGAATGAACAAAGACCAATTTTGTGTGTGGGGGGGGGTTTGAGGGTCATATATGTATTTGATTGTTTTTTAATGCTAATCTTGTGAAAACAATTGACAGATGAATGGGAAAACTACTAGATGCATATTACTGTATATGGGACTATGCTTTCTCAAAGTCCCATAAACTGCTCCCTATAATTTTGATAGTGGAACTGCTTTCTCTAATTTGACAGTGGGACCACATAAAGTAAAATCTGTCATTTGTGTGGATTCATTTCAGATTTCTGGGGAGATTGATACATCTTTGTGTCTCTCAGAAAGGGTAGCAGGTGGAGAAAAGTAATTTGGTACTTAACTATAGGCCTCCTTATCTAGTGTTTTGACTATCAGTGCTGGAAAGAAATCTATGGGATGTTAATACAATACACTCAGCTTTCTAGATTATCTCCTTCCCTTATGCTGTGATTTACTTTAATGTATAAGTTATGGTCTCAAGGTAGTACAGGTAGCCTGAGTGTCTAGAGGCCTTTAGATATAAAGGAATCTAGCCAGTGAGCATAATTCTCAGTACTAAACTGTCACAAGGAAGAAGCTTACTTACCCTGTATATCAGGGTCCAAAAAAATCAAAGATGTGCCTAAATAGTTTATAAAGATTTAGGCCAGTCAAAAGCTAACAGCAGTTTCAGGTAGAGGTGCATGCCTAATGTTAATCAGTATAGATTCCATTTACTGCATTCTTTTGATCACTGAAATAAAAGCTTATAAAAAATTCAACTCTGATTGAGAAGGCTTTCTATTCTGGTTATCACCTGCACCCTGGAGAGATTCAATGTAGGCTGGCTCCAAGGCTGAAGTATAGTTTGTCTGGGTACTTTGTGCAAGGAATAGCATGGTATTTCAGTGATGTCTGTCTTACCTTTTTGTGAGAAAGGAGAACTTTGAGAAGGGATAGGGAAGAAAGGAATTCAATGCTGACAGTCAGTTCCCTGAGTGTAGTAGAAGAGGTTATATTGACTGGATTCCCCTCCTAGCTTCAAATGCGAGTAGAGTGGAGTGTAGACCTAACATGGAAGCCTCTAGATCAGAACCATGAGGGTTTGGGGGAAATACATATTTCTAGAAGCCTCAAGTCCTTTTTATTTCCACCATATGGGGACTACAAGGAAATTTTTTAAAAGTCTGGTGGGAAAATTCACAAAAGTTTTAAGTGATTACTCTGTGCCAGACACTGATTTGGGTGCCAGGGCTTCAGGAGTGCACAAAAAACAAAGTTCCTGCTCTTGTGGAGCTTATGTTCTAGAGAGGGGAGACAGGCAACAAACCCATAAAATGTCAGTGCGTCAGTATAATGAGTGCCATGGAGAAAAAGAGTATGGGGTATAAGGGAATGTTTGTGGGGGGTGTTGTTATTTGAGACATGGTTAGAGAAGGCCTCCTTGGGAATGTGGCATTTCACAGAGACCTGAAAAAATTAAATGATCAAGCCATGTTGGTATCTGGGAAGAACATTTCAGGCAGAGGTGACAGCAAGTCCAAAGGCCCCAAGGTCAGAGCAACATGCCATGCTGCTAAGGTGGAAGAGTCAAAAGGTCAATATGGCTGGAGTAAAATGAGTAAGGAGAATGGTAAATAAAGTCAGAGACCTATGCATGAGACAGACTGGGACTGGGAGGCAGGTAAGTGCACTGATCATGTAGGGCATTATAGGCTATTGCAAGGACTTGACAAGATGGGGAGCCACTTGAGGGCTTTTAGCAGATGAATGATGTGAAATAACTTAAGTTTTAGGAGGGTCTGGATATTGTTTGGAAAACATGTACAGTAGTAAAAATAATGGCATTTTGAAGTACAGGAGAAATCAGGCTCTTAGGGCAAGTATCTAGTATATACTTTGTATCTGTATATCCCACTGATTTTTTTTTTCCCCACAAAATTTAGTGTTCATGGAAACCCTCAAGTCCTAAAGGAAGGGTCCTATAGTCTGCCTTATTCATTCTTCCTTATTCTTCCTTTTTGTTATACATTGCTGTTTTATTATTTATTAACTATATCATTCCTTCATTTAGTATTAAAATATTCTCATCACATTTAGATACAAACTTAAGTGTTTTCTTTTATAGTGTTAACTGTTTGCTCAGCTAATGTACATAATGAGAAAGAGGTCTGTCGGATTTATACAATATGCTTGAGCAGCAAGTATATGTTTCAACGCTACTAGGTACAAGATAATGGGAAAGAAAAGGTAAAACATTTGTCCCCCTCATCAAGGAGGTTAAGTATACCAGAGCAACAATTTGTGAGCTTTTGTTTGCTTTGTTAATCTCAGAACCTTACTTTCAGAATCTTGCTAGAAAGATGGTACTGTCAGATCTAAACAACACTCAGTATTCTCATTTCAATATTCAGAGTAGAATGCTTAAGACTCCAGATCTGAAACAAAAGGACTGGATTAGCAGACTCTTTCCCTGAAATGAAATCTTAGAAGCCTAATATATAAAATAGGAAAACAAAGCTGCTCAGGCAGTGGCAGGGATATCTGGAGGCCCACTATTGTCACCCCCACTCCTACCTCACCCACTCCTGTGGTGCCTAAGGCACTGTCTCAGGACCTCTAGGATTTTCCTAAGCATACTGTGAAAACTGAATCGAGACTATCCCTGAGGCCTATGCCCATGAGTTTATGAATGAACATTAGGGATGACAGATAAAAGGAAATCAAGAACTTTGTATTTATTTATGGTAACAAATCTCTATGGAGTTTAGGTTTAAAATTATAACAAATTGGGGCACCTGGGTGGCTCAGTGGTTGAGCATCTATCTGCCTTTGGCTCGCTCAGGTTGTTATCTCGGAGTCATGGGATTGAGTCCCGCATCAGCCTCCCCACAGGGAGCCTGCTTCTCCCTCTGCCTATGTCTCTGCCTCTCTCTTTCTGTGTCTCATGAATAAATAAATAAAATCTTTAAAAATGATAAAATTATAACAAGTCAATAAACTCCATGTAAGATAACATTTACATGCAAGGCAATCAGTGGTCCTTTTTTTTTTAAAACCACTTCACTCCTATCACTACCTTAAAAAAAAATCTTGGCCCAGGAAGATTTTGTTTCAAAGACCACCCAATAGTGCTTCTTTTAAGACTTCATACTCTCTTCCAGCCTCATTTTCTGGACTCAAAAGAGGCTGGTGCAGAAAAGTCTGGTAACTTGCATTTTTATTCCATGGTAGAAAAGGGTTTGTTTAGATTAATTGAACTCTAGTCCAAGAACAACAGATACAGACCACAAGAGACAACTCAAAAGATGTGGAGGAAAAAGCCAAGAACTATGGTAAGGACGGGTGGTACTAACCAAAGTTGTTGAGGGTCTATGCTGCCATTCCTTTCAATGAATGGCAGAGAAGGTGATCACAGCTGTCGGGGAAAGCAAACACTTCATGTCAATGACTGACTACATAGGTACTGAAAGTAACCAAGGCCTTGTTCAGATAGTTCATTTGAATGCTACACCAATCATAAGACAAGTCAAAAGTATCCAGTTGAGGGCTGGTTTTGTGATTGGCATCCATAAAACTGCTGCCTCAAGGCAATGCCCAAACTTGATAACTGACACAGAAAGTGAGCCAACAGAAGAATAGATAAGAATATACACTAGGAGGTGACTTGGGCCATCATGAGGTCCCACTAAGATAAGCAAGTGGAACTGGTTACTACACACAGCAAAAACAACAAATCCTGCAGTAAAAGAAACTAATTGAATTACTACTTTATTACTCAGATAAGAAATGCTAAAGCAATTTGACAAATTGTTACATTCAGTAACACCTTAACAAATGAACATTTCAACAGTTAGCCATTTAATGTGTGAACTAGTAAAATTGGTGTTGTGTATCTAAAGCTATATATATTTTTGAAGATTTTATTTATTAGCACAAGCAGGGGGAGTGGCAGGCAGAAGGACAGGGAGAAGCAGGCTCCCACTGACCAGGTAGTCTGAAACGGGGCTAGATCCCAGGACCCTGGGGTCATGACCTGAGCCAAAGGCAGATGCCCCTAAAGCTGTATCTTTATTAAAAAAAAATCACTCAAAAAAAAGCAAAGCCTATACAATATACACAGAAATACATAGAAGGGACAATTAAGACATAGCAAGCCAGGATTCAGACATACTGATTGGGGATTTAGATGAACAAAAGGGCCAAGAGAATTTTGAGATGTATCTGCAATATAATGATAATAGCTATGCTTCACTGACGGTATGCATACCATTTGCCACGTATTGTACTAAGTATTTTACATGGGTCATCTTTTTAAAAAATTACAACTATGAGAGAGGAGCTACTACTACACTAAACTACCTCTTAATGTATTTAAAGATAGGAAGTAATGTTTCTTTAAAAGGTAGGGCCAGAGTTACCAGAACATTTCATTCTAGAAATAGCATCATATAGTGGAAAGAGCATAGGTTTTAGAGTTAAAGAAATTTAGGTTCAAATTCTGATTCTGCCTGCCAACACCTGTGTGATCTTAGGGAAGTCATTTAACCTCTGATCTTCAGTTATCTATAAAACTGAAATGGTAATGCCCACCTTACAGGGTTGAAAGAGAAGATCACGTGTAAAGCACTTGGCACACTGTAGATGCTTAAAAGGTAGCTATTTATTACTATTATTCAGAACTGAGCATCTTTGATAACGTAGCAGGGTCATTATCTGGGAGAACAAGAGAAAAGTCACTTAAAGAAGTTGACTAATTGAAGTGGCAGAGCTAATGGAGCAAATGACATTAAGAATTTTGATTTTTAAAAAAAGAATTTTGAGTTTTATCGCAATCAACGGGAAACTTGGGGAATTTTAAACATTGGAGTAATATAATATTTGCACTTTTTTTTATGATAGTCACATAGAGGAGAGAGAGAGAGGCAGAGACATAGGCAGAGGGAGAAGCAGGCTCCATGCACCGGGAGCCTGACGTGGGATTCAATCCTGGGTCTCCAGGATCGCGCCCTGGGCCAAAGGCAGGCGCCAAACCGCTGCGCCACCCAGGGATCCCTTATTTGCACTTTTTAAATGACAACAGTATTACATGCATGTTTTAAAACTTCATATAAAATTATTTAAAATAAATGAGAGTCTTCCCCTTACCATCATGTATATATTTAGAAAGATCCCTTAAGCAGCTAGATGGAAGTTGGATTAAGGCAGAGAGAACGGTAGTAAGAGTATTTCACTAATTCAGGCAAGAGACTGGATGACTGGATTCAAATAGTGCAAGTGGGGACATATTAGGAATATGGGGGAGCTGTGAGAGAAATCTGGAGTATCATGGAAAGGAAGTAAAACATGATAGGAAAGGAGGTAGGGTGTAGAATAATGTGCCAATGAAAGGACGCCTTGAGGTTCAAAGGGCCAGCAAAGGTGAGTAGGGAGAGAGGAAGATATCAACTGATCATGTTGAACAGGCAGCAGAGAGGAAGGTACACAAATGACTATCCCCAGTTCCACAGTTCCAGTGTCTGGGTAACCCCTGGAAATGTTTCTTGCCATTTTGCAATTTGAGGAACATAAGGAACATCACCCTTGAGGAACATCACCCCTAAAGTCAGAAATACTTAAAAGATTACTCACAAATACAATGTTCTGTAAACTTATTTTTAAAAGATTTTATTTATTTGAGAGACGAAGAGAGAGCATCAGCAGGGGGCAGGGGCAGAGGGAAAGGGAAAAGCAGACTCCTGGCTGGGCAGCGAGCCAGGAAAGTTGAGAAGCCAGGAAGAAAAAAGATAAAATACCACTTGAGTTTTAATACAATACTTTGATAAGGAAAGGAAGCAGGAGTAGAATGACAACAAGGAAAAAGGAGCCAGGGACTCAGCAATATTTGTTAAACTGGACTTGAGACCTATAGTCATTTCCATAAGGCTTAAGCTATTTTCTATATTATGTGACTGACTTGTGTACTAAACTAGTATTGTTTAAAAACCGAATGTGGTCATCATATTGCTTGTTGTACCTTGTCACGAAAGAGGAACCATTATCAACACTGTCTAGTTCTTTTTCTTTTCTTTTCTTTTCTTTCTTTTCTTTTCTTTTCTTTTCTTTTCTTTTCTTTTCTTTCTTTTCTTTTCTTTTCTTCTTTCTTTCTTTCTTTCTTTCTTTCTTTCTTTCTTTCTTTCTTTCTTGTCTAGTTCTTTTTCTAAACGCCATCTTTCATTATCATTTTGTGGCAGGATACACCACCTGGTGGAAAGAGCTAATTCCCATTATTCAAGCAGTTTCTTCTTTTTTCTTCCCTCAGGCAGGTCCCAGGGATGCTTTCTTTTCCTCTTAAAGCTGCTAACACTTTGGAATTCTTCTTCATACCAGATTAACTTTTATTCTCAATTCACCCCATTTTTCCTATTCAAGACAAGCATGTAGGCCCTTAACATGTTAAGGGTTTTGCTTTGAATCACTCTAGGGAAATAGACATGAGGACAAAATATAGAATAAATGTGAGAAAAGGTTTTGGAATTTCAGAAATTTATTTTTTTTTAAGATTTTATGTATTTGTTCATGAGAAACACACACAGAGAGAGGCAGAGACATAGGCAGAGGGAGCGTCAGGCTCCTTACAGAAAGCCCAACGTGGGACTTGAGATCCCAGAATCCCAGGATTATGCCCTAAGCCAAAGGCAGATGCTCAACCACTGAGCCACCCAGGCGTCCTGAATTTCAGAAATTTCTAACAGTCAAGTGATTCACATTCCCTTCCTTACTGATATAGTGATTATTAAGATCTCCCTCAGTCTTTATTCTTGAGTGAGATTTCATCAAGCTTCCCTACTTCACACAAAACTCAGAAGCCATAAAAGATTGTTATTTTGTCTATATAAAAATTTTTGAACAGCAAAACTTTCCATAAGCAAAGTTAAAAGAAAAACAACAAACAGAAAACAAATATTTGAAACTTTTCTACAAAGGACTAATTTCCTTATTATATAAAGGGGCCCCTACATATCAGTAATAAAAGACCATTCAATAGAAAAATAGACAAAGGATATAAAGAGACAATTCAAAGAAATGGAAATACAAATGGCTCTTGAACATGTGAACATGTGAACATATTTAAGAGAAATTTAAAAACCGACACATATCATCTCTCACCTGTTAGACTGACAAAACAAAAGCCTGATAACACACAGTTGTGGGCTGATATAAGGAAACAGCTATCCTTACATTGCTTGTGGGGGTATAAATTGGTACCATCTCCTTGGACAGTAGTTTAACAATATCTACCAAATTATATATGTACAAACCTTTTATTCCAGAAATCTGACTTATAGGAATTCATCCTATAGATATACTCACATGTTCAAAATGACAAAGTTCTTCACTGCAGCATTGTAACAGAAGGGGACTGGAAACAACCCAAGTGACTCTCAATAAGATATTGATTAAATAATGTTGCTACAATGAGATACTTAACTCTTCAGCTATAAAAATGAAGAACCCCTTTATATACAAATATGGATTGAGCTCTAATATGTAGTTAAAACAGTAAGATTCAAGACACAATATGCTACCGTTTGTGTAAAAGGGAGGAGATTAAAATATATTTATACATTTGCTTGAAGAAGCATAATTATCTCTTGAAGGATATTGTTAACACTGGTTGCCTCCAGGTAGTGGAGCTAGGTAGTTAGAGGGTAAGGATGGGAGGAGACTTTGCTATATATCTTTTCTGTATGCCTTTTGAATTTTGAATCATGTAAATGTATTACCTATTCAAAAATAAATATTATTTTAAAAATAAAATTTCTCCCCACTTCAGAACTCTGAACTCTGTACTAAAAAGTGGAGAGGTATGATGGAAACCACTTTCAGGAATAAAAGCTCTATATTTCAACTGCAGTACTTTCAGATGCCCACTAGTCTCAAATAGATTATTTCTATACCTAAGGATCTCAAGCAAGTGTAGGATAAGGGTGGGGTGAATAAGGCACTCACTGTGTGTACAGAACTTAAGGAGATACAAAAAGAAAACTTCCATAATCTAGATAATTCAGTATTTGTCAGTGAAAATTAATGCAAAAATCCATGATGAACAGAGTATCAGAATTTTAAAAAAGGACAAGATCAACAAAAGTGCCATACTGAGCCACATTGGAGTCTGAGGCAACAGAAAAAATGTAGGTCCCATATACATGTTTTTATGTAATCTTGAATGGTTAATTTTTTCCAGAACACTAAAACAGTTGAAAAATTCAAAAGTAGATACATTAAAATTCACAGCATTAAGATTAAATATTTCATTTACGCCCAGTCCAGAATTTATTAAAGTTTACTTTCCTGGCTTTAACGGAAGCAAATTCTTCAATAATGTTTTCATTAAAACCAGTAACATAAAAAAATAAAATAAAACCAGTAATATTTTCTTTTTTAAAAAAGATTTATCTATTTATTTATGACAGAGAGAGAGAGAGAGAGAGAGAGAGGCAGAGACACAGGAGGAGTGAGAAGCAGGCTCCATGCTGGGAGCCCGACGTGGGACTCGATCCCGGGACTCCAGAATCGCGCCCTGGGCCAAAGGCAGGCGCTAAACCGCTGAGCCACCCAGGGATTCCCCGCCAGTAATATTTTCATTAAGTATTTTCTGAGGCCTAATAAGAATATGTAGAATTTGTGGGAAGTGCTAGTAATGTGGTGCAACAGAAATGCAAGATAAATACTGGAGAATCTCAATAAGAATCACAAGGTAGACATGGGGGATGCCTGGATAGCTCAGTGGTTGAGCGTCGGCCTTTGGCTCAGGTCATGATACCTTGGTCCTGGGATCGAGTCCCACATCAGGCTCCCTGTGGGGAGTCTGCTTCTCTCTCTCTCTGCCCATGTCTCTGCCTCTCTCTGTGTCTCTCATGAATAAATAGATAAAATAAAAAATAAAACAATCACAAGGTAGACGTGGACTATTTAGTTATGCCATGCTAAGGAGTTTGCACTTTATTTTGAAGGTGATGGGGAACATCTAAAGTATTTTAAGCACATGTTTAAAGAAGATTACAATCACAACAGTGCCAAGGACTGAAGGACAAGACTAGATAGATTTTTTAGGTAAAAAGGTAATTCTGAGGTAGATAGGCCGGATTTTGATGACTAGAGAAAGAAAAAATGAGGATGACAAACCACTCAAGATTCACCCATTTACAACCTGTTCTGTATCCATATTATATTATACATTCACTCCTGAAATGTGTGAAAGGAGATAAATTACTCTCTCCTTTCTAAAAGGCATGCCAAACAGCTTTTACTTTTGTAACAGAGCTCACCAGAAAACTTGAGAATCATTCACCTGATCAATTTTCTCACATTAAAAATGACCCATCCATAATATATGCACATTTGTGACACACATCCTCCCCACCTTCAACTTAGTCCTTTGCAAGAAACTGGCAAGAAGAGCACCTGGGTGGCTCAGTGGCTGAGTGTCTGCCTTTGGCTCAGGTCGTGATCCCGGGGTCCTGGGATCGAGTCCCACATCAGGCTCCCCACAGGGAGCCTGCTTCTCCTCCCTCTCCTATGTCTCTGCCTCTCTCTTCCTGTGTCTCATGAATAAATAAATAAAATCTTAAAAAAAAAATAAGAAAAAAAAAGAAACTGGCAGGAAATCTGGTATCCTGCCAAATGTACCAAGACTTAGATAAAAATAAATAAATAAATAAATAAATAAATAAATAAATAAATCAGCAGAACTTAGGTAACTAGTAGGTTGACAGTTTTGTTTTCTTTTTTAGGCAAGCAGAAATATTTTAAAATGAAGTAGGGCAGGAAAGAATCCATTTACATTCTTCTATGAAAGGGGATGGCCTTCCCAATAAAGGATTAACAGCTAAGTCCGTGCTGCCTGCCATCCTTTTTTTTTTTTTATTTTTTTTTATTTTTTATTTTTTATTTTTTATTGGTGTTCAATTTACTAACATACAGAATAACCCCCAGTGCCCGTCACCCATTCACTCCCACCCCCCGCCCTCCTCCCCTTCTACCACCCCTAGTTCGTTTCCCAGAGTTAGCAGTCTTTACGTTCTGTCTCCCTTTCTGATATTTCCCACACATTTCTTCTCCCTTCCCTTATTTTCCCTTTCACTATTATTTATATTCCCCAAATGAATGAAAACATATAATGTTTGTCCTTCTCCGACTGACTTACTTCACTCAGCATAATACCCTCCAGTTCCATCCACGTTGAAGCAAATGGTGGGTATTTGTCATTTCTAATGGCTGAGTAATATTCCATTGTATACATAAACCACATCTTCTTTATCCATTCATCTTTCGTTGGACACCGAGGCTCCTTCCACAGTTTGGCTATCGTGGCCATTGCTGCTATAAACATCGGGGTGCAGGTGTCCCGGCGTTTCATTGCATTTGTGTCTTTGGGGTAAATCCCCAACAGTGCAATTGCTGGGTCGTAGGGCAGGTATATTTTTAACTGTTTGAGGAACCTCCACACAGTTTTCCAGAGTGGCTGCACCAGTTCACATTCCCACCAACAGTGTAAGAGGGTTCCCTTTTCTCCGCATCCTCTCCAACATTTGTGGTTTCCTGCCTTGTTAATTTTCCCCATTCTCACTGGTGTGAGGTGGTATCTCATTGTAGTTTTGATTTGTATTTCCCTGATGGCAAGTGATGCAGAGCATTTTCTCATGTGCATGTTGGCCATGTCTATGTCTTCCTCTGTGAGATTTCTGTTCATGTCTTTTGCCCATTTCATGATTGGATTGTTTGTTTCTTTGGTGTTGAGTTTGAGAAGTTCTTTATAGATCTTGGAAACTAGCCCTTTATCTGATATGTCATTTGCAAATATCTTCTCCCATTCTGTAGGTTGTCTTTGAGTTTTGTTGACTGTATCCTTTGCTGTGCAAAAGCTTCTTATCTTGATGAAGTCCCAATAGTTCATTTTTGCTTTTGTTTCTTTTGCCTTCGTGGATGTATCTTGCAAGAAGTTACTATGGCCGAGTTCAAAAAGGGTGTTGCCTGTGTTCTTCTCTAGGATTTTGATGGAATCTTGTCTCACATTTAGATCTTTCATCCATTTTGAGTTTATCTTTGTGTATGGTGAAAGAGAGTGGTCTAGTTTCATTCTTCTGCATGTGGATGTCCAATTTTCCCAGCACCATTTATTGAAGAGACTGTCTTTCTTCCAATGGATAGTCTTTCCTCCTTTATCGAATATTAGTTGCCCATAAAGTTCAGGGTCCACTTCTGGATTCTCTATTCTGTTCCACTGATCTATGTGTCTGTTTTTGTGCCAGTACCACACTGTCTTGATGACCACAGCTTTGTAGTACAACCTGAAATCTGGCATTGTGATGCCCCCAGATATGGTTTTCTTTTTTAAAATTCCCCTGGCTATTCGGGGTCTTTTCTGATTCCACACAAATCTTAAAATAATTTGTTCTAACTCTCTGAAGAAAGTCCATGGTATTTTGATAGGGATTGCATTAAACGTGTATATTGCCCTGGGTAACATTGACATTTTCACAATATTAATTCTGCCAATCCATGAGCATGGAATATGTTTCCATCTCTTTGTGTCTTCCTCAATTTCTTTCAGAAGTGTTCTATAGTTTTGAGGGTATAGATCCTTTACATCTTTGGTGAGGTTTATTCCTAGGTATCTTATGCTTTTGGGTGCAATTGTAAATGGGATTGACTCCTTAATTTCTCTTTCTTCAGTCTCATTGTTAGTGTATAGAAATGCCACTGACTTCTGGGCATTGATTTTGTATCCTGCCACGCTACCGAATTGCTGTATGAGTTCTAGCAATCTTGGGGTGGAGACTTTTGGGTTTTCTATGTAGAGTATCATGTCATCGGCGAAGAGGGAGAGTTTGACTTCTTCTTTGCCAATTTGAATGCCTTTAATGTCTTTTTGTTGTCTGATTGCTGAGGCTAGGACTTCCAGTACTATGTTGAATAGCAGTGGTGAGAGTGGACATCCCTGTCTTGTTCCTGATCTTAGGGGAAAGGCTCCCAGTGCTTCCCCATTGAGAATGATATTTGCTGTGGGCTTTTCATAGATGGCTTTTAAGATGTCGAGGAATGTTCCCTCTATCCCTACACTCTGACGAGTTTTGATCAGGAATGGATGCTGTATTTTGTCAAATGCTTTCTCTGCATCCAATGAGAGGATCATATGGTTCTTGGTTTTTCTCTTGCTGATATGATGAATCACATTGATTGTTTTACGGGTGTTGAACCAGCCTTGTGTCCCAGGGATAAATCCTACTTGGTCATGGTGAATAATTTTCTTAATGTACTGTTGGATCCTATTGGCCAGTATCTTGTTGAGAATTTTTGCATCCATGTTCATCAGGGATATTGGTCTGTAATTCTCCTTTTTGGCGGGGTCTTTGTCTGGCTTTGGAATTAAGGTGATGCTGGCTTCATAGAACGAATTTGGAAGTACTCCATCTCTTTCTATCTTTCCAAACAGCTTTAGGAGAATAGGTATGATTTCTTCTTTAAACGTTTGATAAAATTCTCCTGGGTAGCCCTGCCTGCCATCCTAAGATTATTTTCCTTTAAAAATAATTCTTCATGGGATCCCTGGGTGGTGCAGCAGTTTAGCGCCTGCCTTTGGCCCAGGGCGCGATCCTGGAGACCCAGGATTGAATCCCACGTCGGGCTCCCGGTGCATGGAGCCTGCTTCTCCCTCTGCCTGTGTCTCTGCCTCTCTCTCTCTCTCTCTCTGTGACTATCATAAATAAATAAAAAATTAAAAAAAATAATTCTTCATGTCCATTTCCAGTAATGTGGTGAAAACAACCTAGAAGTCTTTCCATACTGTAAAACATATAGAAATACAGAATAAAATATAGCATCCTTTCAAATGTATAGGTGAGTTTGAAAGGAAGTAAAGGAAATCACTAGGGGTCCAAACACAAAGTGGAAAACCCAAAACTAGAGAATTTAGCAGGAGTTGAAGCTTTAGCTGGTTTAATGGTGGGATGCTGGTGGCTTAGGTTTTGGTGTTTATTTTCCCCTAAAGATTTTATTTATTTATTGAGGGTGCGCACATAAGTGGGGCAAGGGGAAGAAGGAGAGGGAGAAGCAGACTCCCCACTGAACAGGATCCCTGTTGGGGCCTCCATCCCAGGACCACGGGATCATGACCTGAGCTGAAGGCAGCCACTTAACAGACTGAGCCACCCAGACACTCCGTGGTTTATGTTTTGAAGACTATGCAGAGGCATGGAACAGAGCCTTGGGCCTAAGTAACAGAGCAAGGGGTTGAAACTAAGACAACTGCAGAAAGCTGAAACTTTCAGGACTGTCCCTACAAAAAAATGTATTCACTAGAATAGGGAAGACAGCTCCATATCTGGGAAGGTAGAAAAAAGGTCTCTCTATGAGGATTTGTAATTTCAAGCCTGCTTTTACATGGGTTTGGGGTTTAAAATGTATCCTGCAAGGTCTAAGAATGCTCCAGGTCAAAATAGTAGTAGAAAGCATTTCCTAGCTGTTGAACTACCCAGCAGAAGCAACAGAAAACAGCTCTAGAATGACCAATCGTCCTCAAGATCCCCACAGGTAAAGCCACACCGACCACTATTTTTAATAAAAAATTAAAAAACACATGAGGTAGTACCCCACCATAGCCAATGCCTAAAGATAGAACACCAAGATTAGACTCCAAATCCTCAGATAAATCTTTAGTGTTAGAATCATCTAACACTATCACTCTATAAAATGATTGCAGACCTAACTGAAAACATGAGAAAATGACATTAATTTTTTAAAAAGACCAACTATTTTTCATTGGTAGGAAGGATCTCATTTCAATCTGCCTGCTGTTAAATTAACATTTGTTGATTGCTGCTTTTTCCATTCTTCTTTTATCCCTGGCAGAAGAAGATGAACATGAAGTAGGAGAACCAGAGCAGAGTGTTTGAGCTCCTTCTCCTGGGGCTCTCCATTTGGCTAGAGCTACAAGGCGTGTACTTTGCCCTGTTTCTGGTGTGTACCTGACCATGGTGCTGGGGAACCTGCTCATCATCCTGCTCATCAAGTTGGACTCTGGCCTCCACATCCCTATGTACTTCTTCCTCAGCCACTTGGCCCTCACTAACAACAAAAAAGACCAAAATTTAAAAAAAATAATTCTAGAAATGAAAGGAAAATAGTTTTAAAATTAAAACCTCAGTGGAGGGGCACTTGGGTGGTTCAGTGATTGAGTGTCTGCTTTTGGCTCAAGTTGTGATCTCAGAGTCCTGGGATCAAGTCCTGCACCTGCTTCTCCCTCTGCCTATATCTCCGCCTCTCTCTGTATCTCTCATGAATAAATAAATAAAATCTTTTTAAAATAAATAAATAAATAACCTCAGTGGACAGATTAAGCCACAGGTTGAGCGCAGCTAAAGAGAAATAATGGTAAGCTGGAATATAGATATACAGAAAACAGCACAAAGAGATACAGAAATAATAATATGAAAGAGAGGTGACACATAGAGGACAAATGGGATAAAAAAGTAATATTCAAAGAAGTAATGACTGAGGGTGTTCCAGAACTGATGAATTAAAGATGTGAATTCTCAGATTCAGGAAGTCTGAGTCCTCAGCAAGATAAATACTACTCAATTCCCAAACCACTTTGGTGAATCTTTAGAACATCAAAACAAATGATCATAATGATAATACTTACCATTTTTTATGTGCCAGGATTGTTCTAAACACTATTTAAAAGATAACCATTTTAATATATTAGCATCTTTTCTTCCAGCCTTTTATCCATGCATATTGATACATAGACATATAGATATATATCTTTTGATTCATCTATATATCTTTTATATACATAAATTTCAAAGAAAAGTCAGAATAATATTATGTATAATCTTGTATTCTACTTTTTTAACTCAATATTTTTCCATAAGCATTTTCCTGTGTCAGTAGGCAGCAGCAGCTGCAACAACATACACAATAGCTAACATTATAGTGTGTTGGTTACGACCATGGATTTTGAAGTCAAAATTTCTGTGTTTGAATCCCAACTCCCACTTACTAGCTATGTGAATATGTGAACCTGGGTAAGTGACTTGTCCCCTCTCTGATCCCACTTTCTCATCTATAAAAAACTACATACATCCTAGAGTTACTGTGAGTTACTATTTACTAAGCTACCTGCAAGCACTGTGCTTAACACATAAACTCGCCGAATCTTCCTTCACAAAACCCACATGGGCTGAAACTCTTATTGCCGCTATTTTATAGGTAAGTGGGGCTTAGAAAGACTAAGAAGTGATTTGCCCCAAATCAGCCAATGATGGTACTTCAACCTGAATTCAGATCTGTCTTGAATCTAGATCTGTCTTCAAAACCTATGCTCTTGATTGTTTTTTTTTAAGTTTGTTTGTTTGTTTGTTTATTTATATATTTATTTATGAGAGACAGAGAGAGAGAGAGGCAGAGACATAGACAGAGGGAGAAGCAGGCTCCTCACAGGGAGCCTGATGTGGGACTCAACCTCCAGACCGGGATCATGCCCTGAGCCGAAGGCAGACGCTCAACCACTGAGCCACCCAGGCACCCCTATGCTCTTGATTGTCACGCTACACTCTTCTTTGATATATTTGAATGGCTTCAGAGTATCTATAGATCATAAAGCTCACCATCGTCTTCCCCAAATGTTGCACATTTACATCTTTTCCACTTACTTATTACAAAAAAAAAAACTGGTGAAGAATATATTTGCCCATAAAACATTGTGTGTGAGTTAGGTACCCTTTAAGGTAGTTACTCTGAAGTGGACTTACTAAGTCAAAAAGTATGAACATCTTAAAGCTCTTAATACATGCTGGCAAACTCCTTTCCTTCCAGAAAGGTCAAATTCATTTATGTACCACTGGTAGTGTATGAGAGTAGGGTTGAACATTTCACATATTGACCACCAATTTATATGCTTTTGTTCATGTTTCTTTAGAGATGTTCATTTTTCTAATTTTGTTTGCATTTTGTATATATTATATATGTTAGATGTGTATATATGTTACATATAATATATTGTCATATATTAACTTTCATATATAGTTATACGTTATGTATATTGGTTAGTGTTAGAAACACACACATTTGTGTATATATATTCTTTTTTGCAGTTCTCATGTAATTTTTTTTCTCATGTACTTTTTTACTGAAGTATGGTTGATACACAATGTTACATTAGTTTCAGGTGTTCAACATAGTGATTCCACAAGTCTATATAAGTCTAAAGTTATGTTCTGCTCCCCACAAGTGTAGCTCCCATCTGTCACCATATAACACTACTACAATACTATTGACTATATTCTCTATGGTATATATTTTATCCCCATTAGTTATTTATTCCATAACTGGAAGCCTTTACTTCCCATTCCCCTTCACCTGTTTTGCTCACCCCCCCTACCCCTGCGCCTGTGGCAACCATCAGTTTGTTTTCTGTATTTATATCATATATATATTTTAACAATCTTTTTATTTTAGAATAGCTTTAGAGTCACAGAAATTGTGAATGAGACATTTGGCTGGCTCTCTCAGTCGGTGGAACATGTGACTCTAGATTACGGGGTCGTGAGTTTGAGCCCCATGTTGGGTGTAGAGATTAGTTAAAAATAAAATCTTTAAAAAAAGAAAGAAAAATCATGAAGATTGTACAGTGGGGTTTCATATACCCCACACTCAGTTTCCCCTGCTGTCAACAGCTATGGTACATTTGTCACAATTAATGAACCAATATTGATACCTTATTATTAACTGAAGTCCATACTTCAGTTATATTTTCTTATTTTTCACCTATTGTCCTTTTTTTGGTTCCAAATCCCATCCAAGATACCACAATATATTTAGTCGTCATGTGTCCTCAGGTTCCTTTGGCTGTGGATATTTTTATCTATCATATATTCTTGCAAATCTTTTACTTCCAATTTGTAATTTACTTTTCTCATTTATGTGTGTTTTCTGATGTGTATAAAAATTAAAGTCTATACATAGAATATATATATTAAATTCAAGTATATCAACATTTTCTCCTGTGATATCTTCTGCTGTCTTTATACTTAGAAAGTTCTTCCTTATACCCCAAATGAAGGAAATGTTTGCCTATATAATTTCTTATTGTTTCACATTTTCACTTTTCATGTTTATATCTAATTCACCAATCCATATGGAATTTATTTTGGTATGTAGTATGAAATAGAGGCCTAATTTATTTTTTTCCAAATACTGGCTATTTCTCTGAAACCCTATCTTACAAAATCCTTCCTTTTCCCACTGATTTCTGATTCCCTATTACCTATTAAGGTTTGCTTCTAGGCTTTCCATTCTTTTCCACTGTTAGAATGACCAACCATTCCAGTTTGTTCAGAATTGTCTCAGGCTTAGCACTGAAAGTTCTGTGTCCTGTGCAACCCATCAATCCTAGGCCAACTGTGATATTTGGTTACCCTATCCACTGCCTATTCTTGTGCCATTGCCATACTATCTTATTTATTGTTACTTTTAACACATCTTAATATCTAGTAGAGCAAGTACCCTCACTGTTCTCTCCAAAAATGGGCTGTATATTCTTCTAGATGAAATTCAGAATATTTTACCAAATTCCAAAATAAAAAATCCTATTGGAGGGACGCCTGGGTGGCTCAGTGGTTGAGAGTCTGCCTTTGGCTCAGGGCATGATCCTGGTGTCCCGGGATGGAGTCCCACATTGGGCTCCCTGCATGGAGCCTGCTTCTCCCTCTGCCTATGTCTTTGCCTCTCTCTGTGTGTCTCTCATGATTAAATAAATAAAATTATTTTTAAAATCCTATTGGGGTTGCATTACAATTATAAATAATTTGAGAACAGATATTTTTGCAATATTGAGTCTTCTCATGCAACACGGCATACTTTTCTTTTTTAAAAAATATTTTATTTATTTATTCATGAGAGACACAGAGAGGCAGAGACATAGAGAGAGAAGCAGGCTCCCCATGGAGAGCCCGACGCAGGACTCTATTCCAGGAACCTGGGATCACGACCTGAACCAAAGGCAGATGCTCACCCTCTGAGCCACCCAGGTGCCCCGGCATACTTCGTTCTTTTTTTATGTTTCTCATTAAAAATTAAAAATTCTTTTCATATAGGCACTTACATGCATTTTATTCCTAGGCAATCTAAAAATTTACACTGCAATAGGACATGGGATCTTTTCCCCTCGTTATATTTTCTAAATAAGTAAAAAATATTTTCACATATATCCATACAATTTTAGCTATATGCATAATTGTGAATATATGGATCCTTTATTTAATAACCACAGCCTGTTTTTCTTCTTTCTCTTTCTTTTGTTTTTTTCTCTGTTTCTGGCTTGGCTACCCCAACTCTTCTCCATTTCTACCTGTCACACATATTAACAACTTAATATATATCTTTCTATCGCCTCTATACAGAGATAAGGATAGATAGACAGATACACTTTTGATCATTGATTGTTTCTTAAAATGGGGTCATATTATATGCATCTTTAAAATTTTTGATATTTCCAGATTGCTAGTTACGACTATGATACTAAATATTTCTACCATCAATGTGTAAGATTACCTGTATGGAAAAAACACTTTTCCTCCTGTGTTTCTACTTTACTCTCGCACTACTGCCACACAATACTTCTGACACCAGATATGTGGGTTTACCACATATCGAGCAATTCTCTGATATCGGCAGGGTGTCCTACAATTCAATTCTAACACTATCTAGAGTTGGCATCAAATCCCACAAGTTAAGGGCTCACTCCCACGAGACTGCCCCACTTCAGACACCAGTTCAAAGTCCCAGGTTGTCACCTGCATTTTTACCGACCAGCTATAATTTGGGGTTCAAATGACCCATTCCTTTTTTTTAAGGTATATAAGCTTATTTTTATTTATATTTTTATTTTATTTTTTTAAATTTTTTTTCTTGGAGTTCAATTTGCCAACATATACAATAATACCCAGTGCTCATCCCGGCAAGTGCCCCCCTCAGTGCCTGTGACCCAGTCACCCCAACCCCCCGCCCACCTCCCCTTCCACTACCCCGTGTTCATTTCCCAGAGTTAGGTGTCTCTCATGTTTTGTCACCCTCTGATACTTTCACTCATTTTCTCTCCTTTCCTTTTATTCCCTTTCACTAATTTTTATATTCCCCAAATGAATAAGACCATATAATGTTTGTCCTTCTCCAATTGACTTATTTCACTCAGCATAATACCCTCCAGGTCCATCCACGTCGAAGCAAATGGTAGGTATTTGTCGTTTCTAAAGGCTGAGTAATATTCCATTGTATACATAAACCACATCTTCTTTATCCATTCATCTTTCGATGGACACCAAAGCTCCTTCCACAGTTTGGCTATTGTGGACATTGCTGCTAGAAACTTCGGGGTGCAGGTGTCCCGGTCTTTCACTGCATCTGTATCTTTGGGGTAAATCCCCAGCAGTTCAATTGCTGGGTCGTAGGACAGATCTATTTTTAACTCTTTGAGGAACCTCCACACAGTTTTCCAGAGTGGCTGCACCAGTTCACATTCCCACCAACAGTGTATGAGGGTTCCCCTTTCTCCACATCCTCTCCAACATTATTTGGTTCCTGCCTTGTTAATTTTCACCATTCTCACTGCTGTGAGGTGGCATCTCATTGGGGTTTGGATTTGCATTTCCCTGTTGGCAAGTGATGCGGAGCATTTTCTCATGTGCTTGTTGGCCATGTCTATGTCTTCCTCTGTGAGATTTCTGTTCATGTCTTTTGCCCATTTCAGGATTGGATTGTTTCTTTGCTGTTGAGTTTAATAAGTTCTTTATAGATCTTAATAGATCTTATACTAGCCCTTTATCTGATATGTCATTTGCAAACATCTTCCCCCATTCTGTAGGTTGTCTTTTAGTTTTGTTGACTGTTTCTTTTGCTGTGCAGAAGCTTTTTCTCTTGATGAAGTCCCAATAATTCATTTTTGCTTTTGTTTCTCTTGCCTTCATGGATGTATCTTGCGAGAAGTTGCTGTGGCTAAGTTCAAAAAGGGTGTTGCCTGTGTTCTCCTCTAGGATTTTGATGGAATCTTGTCTCACATTTAGAACTTTCATCCATTTTGAGTTTATCTTTGTGTATGGTGTAAGAGAATGATCTAGTTTCATTTTTATGCATGTGGGTGTCCAATTTTCCCAGCACCATTTATTGAAGAGACTGTCTTTTTTCCAGTGCGTAGTCTTTCCTGCTTTGTCGAATATTAATTGACCATAAAGTTGAGGGTCCACTTCTGCATTCTCTATTCTGTTCCATTGATCGAGGGGTCTGTTTTTGTGCCAGTACCACACTGTCTTGATGACCACAGCTTTGTAGTACAACCTGAAATCTGGCATTGTGATGCCCCAAGCTATGGTATTCTTTTTTAATATTCCCCTGCCTATTCGGGGTCTTTTCTGATTCCACACAAATCTCAAGAGGATTTGTTCCAACTCTCTGAAGAAAGTCCATGGTATTTTGATAGGGATTGCATTAAACGTGTAAATTGCCCTGGGTAACATTGACATTTTCACAATATTAATTCTGCCAATCCATGAGCATGGAATATTTTTCCATCTCTTTGTGTCTTCCTCAATTTCTTTTAGAAGTGTTCTATAGTTATAAGGGTATAGATCCTTTACCTCTTTGGTTAGGTTTATTCCTAGGTATCTTATGCTTTTGGGTGCAATTGTAAATGGGATTGACTCCTTAATTTCTCTTTCTTCAGTCTCATTGTTAGTGGATAGAAATGCCACTGATTTCTGGGCATTGATTTTGTATCCTGCCACGCTGCCAAATTGCTGTATGAGTTCTAGCAATCTTGGGGTGGAGCCTTTGGGTTTTTTAGGTACAGTATCATGTCATCTATGAAGAGGGAGAGTTTGACGTCTTCTTTGCCAATTTGAATGCCTTTTATTTCTTTTTGTTGCCTGATTGCTGAGGCTAGGCCTTCTAGTACTATGTTGAATAGCAGTGGTGAGAGTGGACATCTCTGTCTTGTTCCTGATCTTAGGGGAAAGGCTCCCACTGTTTCCCCATTGAGAATATTTGCTGTGGGCTTTTCATAGATGGCTTTTAAGATGCTGAGGAATGTTCCCTCTATCCCTACACTCTGAAGAGTTTTGATCAGGAATGGATGCTGTATTTTGTCAAATGCTTTCTCTGCATCTATTGAGAGGATCATATGGTTCTTGGTTTTTCTCTTGCTGATATGATCAATCACATTTATTGCTTTACGAGTGTTGAACCAGCCTTGCATCCCAGGGATAAATCCTAATTGGTCATGGTGAATAATCTTCTTAATGTATTGTTGGATCCTATTGGCTAGTATCTTGTTGAGAATTTTTGCATCCATGTTCATCAGGGATATTGGTCTATAATTCTCCTTTTTGGTGGAGTCTTTGTCTGGTTTTGGAATTAAAGTGATTCTGGCCTCATAGAAAGAGTTTGGAAGTACTCCATCTTTTTCTATCTTTCCGAACAGCTTTAGTAGAATAGATATGGTTTCTTCTTTAAACATTTGATAGAGGGATCCCTGGGTGGCGCAGCGGTTTGGCGCCTGCCTTTGGCCCAGGGCGTGATCCTGGAAACCCCGGATCGAATCCCACGTCAGGCTCCCGGTGCATGGAGCCTGCTTCTCCCTCTGCCTATGTCTCTGCCTCTCTCTCTCTCTCTCTCTCTCTCTCTCTATGTGACTATCATAAATAAATAAAAAATTTAAAAATAAAAATAAAAAAAAAAAAAAAAAAAACATTTGATAGAATTCCCCTGGGAAGCCATCTGGCCCTGGACTTTTGTGTCTTAGGAGGTTTGTGATGACTGCTTCAATTTCCTCCTTGGTTATTGGCCTGTTCAGGTTTTCTCTTTCTTCCTGTGCCAGTTTTGATAGTTTGTGGTTTTCCAAAAATGGATCCATTTCTTCTAGATTGCCTAATTTATTGGCGTATAGCTGCTCATAATAATTTTTTAAAATCATTTGATATTTCCTTAGTATTGGTGGTGATCTCTCCTTTCTCATTCATGATTTTATTAATTTGATTCTTTTCTCTCTTCTTTTTAATAAGGCTGGCTAATGGTTTATCTATCCTATTAATTCTTTCAAAGAACCAACTCCTGGTTTTGTTAATCTGTTCCACAGTTCCTCTGGTCTCTATTTCATTGAGTTCTGCTCGAATCTTTATTAATTCTCTTCTTCTGCTTGGGTGTAGGATCTATTTGCTGTTTTTTCTCCAGCTCCTTTAGTTGCAAGGTTAGCTTTTGTATTTGAGTTCTTTCCAGTTTTTGGATGGATGCTTGTATTGCGATGTATTTCCCCCTCAGGACTGCTTTTGCTGTATCCCAAAGATTTTGAATGGTTGTATCTTCATTCTCATTAGTTTCCATGAATCTTTTTAATTCTTCTCTAATTTCCTGGTTGACCCTTTCATCTTTTAGCAGGATGGTCCTTAACCTCCATGTGTTTGAAATCCTTCCAAACTTTTTCTTGTGATTTAGTTATAATTTCAAAGCAGTATGGTCTGAAAATATGCAGGGGACAATCCCAATCTTTTGGTATCGGTTAAGACCTGATTTGTGATCCAGTATGTGGTCTCTTCTTGAGAAAGTTCCATGTGTACTTGAGAAGAATGTGTATTCAGTTGAGTTTGGATGCAAAGTTCTGTAAATATCTGTGAAATCCATCTGGTCCAGTGTATCATTTAAAGCTCTTGTTTCAGCACATGAGAAAATGCTCCGCATCACTGGCCATCAGGGAAATACAAATCAAAACCACAATGCGATCCCACCTCACACCAGTGAGAATGAGGAAAATTAACAAGGCAGGAAACAACAAATGTTGGAGAGGATGTGGAGAAAGGGGAACCCTCCTGCACTGTTGGTGGGAATGTGAACTGGTGCAGCCACTCTGGAAAACTGTGTGGAGGTTCCTCAAAGAGTTAAAAATAGATCTGTCCTACGACCCAGCAATTGAACTGCTGGGGATTTACCCCAAAGATACAGATGCAGTGAAAGACCGGGACACCTGCACCCCGAAGTTTCTAGCAGCAATGTCCACAATAGCCAAACTGTGGAAGGAGCTTTGGTGTCCATCGAAAGATGAATGGATAAAGAAGATGTGGTTTATGTATACAACGGAATATTACTCAGCCATTAGAAACGACAAATACCCACCATTTGCTTCGATGTGGATGGACCTGGAGGGTATTATGCTGAGTGAAATAAGTCAATCGGAGAAGGACAAACATTATATGGTCTCATTCATTTGGGGAATATAAAAAATAGTGACAGGGAATAAAGGGGAAAGGAGAAAAAATGAGTGGGAAATATCAGAAAGGGAGACAGAACATGAGAGACTCCTAACTCTGGGAAACGAACTAGGAGTGGTGGAAGGGGAGGTTAGTTGGGGGTGGGTGTGACTGGGTGACGGGCACTGAGGGGGGCACTTGATGGGATGAGCACTGGGTATTATTCTATATGTTGGCAAATTGAACACCAATAAAAAGTAAATTTACAAAAAAATAAATAAATAAAAAATAAAATCCAAAAAAATAATAAAGCTCTTGTTTCTTTGGAGATGTTGTGCTTAGAAGATCTGTCGATTGTAGAAAGCAGTATATTCAAGTCACTAAGTATAAGTGTATTATTTTCTAAGTGTGTCTTCTCTTTGGTTATTAATTGATTGATATACTTGGCAGCTCCCACATTTGGGGTATACATATTCATGATTGTTAGGTCCTCTTGTTGGATATATTCTTTAAGTATGGTATAGTGTCCCTCTTCATCTCTTACTACAGTCTTTGGGATAAACATTTTACTGATATAAGGATGGCTACCCCTGCTTTCTTTTGAGGACCATTTGAATGGTAAATGGTTCTCCAACCTTTTATTTTCAGGCTGTAGGTGTCCCTACGTATAAAATGAGTCTCTTGTAGACAGCAAATAGATGGGTCTTGCTTTTTTTTTCCAGTCTGAAACCCTGAACCTTTTGATGGGGTCATTAATCCCATTCATGTTCAGAGTTACTATTGAAAGATAGGAATTTAGTGTCATCATGATACTTATTCAGGCTGACAGAAGTTCTAGATAAAGCATCTTATTTCTGCTTACCTAATATACTTAGTGCACCCAGGGGGTGCTAGGGCAAAGGCACAGACTACAAAATTGGTAGCTGTTCCAATTCCCATTGCACAGGAGACACAAAGCTCATGACTAAGTAAGGGAACATGCCTATAAACAAAACTTGGCACATCTGTACGATTTTTTACATACACTGCACTTCCTAAAGTCAAGTCTAGCCCATGTAAAGAAGCAAAAGCTCTTATATATACACTTGTGCTATATAAACTCCGAACATCTACCAAATTCCAGTTTAGTGCTATGCTTTTTTCTCAATTAAATAAATCCCACAGCAGCTATAAAATAGGATAGTTCTTACTGATGTCCTAGTAGTTATTATTATTCCAGTGAGCCAAGATTGATAGTTTTTTTTAGGTTGATAATTTCTAATGTGTTATGACCCACCAATCAAAGTATCAGCAAATATGTGCAAATGACTGGTAAATGAGAAGAAAATACATCATGTTTTCCAGAGAAATGAGCAGTAGAGAAGCATTTAATTTCTATTTCACTATGATTAAGAAAGCGCTACTTCTGCCAGAAGAGATGACTAAAAAGGCAGGATTTTATTGAAAGGTTCACAGACAATCTCAATTTCTAGAGCCTGACATCAACTTTATCCTTATCTCAATCTGTTATTTGTTCCCAGAATGCTCCCTCATTTGGAGAATTTTTCTGGGAAAGTTGTTTACCTATAGTGTAGGCCTTGAACTGTGAGACTCAACTATAGGCCAAGTCAATGAGAGCTGAAGTTAAGTTTGCTTGTGACTTAGCACACAGAAATGGATCTGAATGTAGGGCAGAGACAGAAATATACTCTTGAGATAATTTTTTGTTATAGAAAAGTAAGTAATGTTTATGTGACTATTTCTGTGTATATATAGGTAATTATGGGAAGAAATGATATTTTGCTGATAATATCTGAGAAAAAGCGAAATCCTGAATCTTAGCTGGCTTATTCTAAACCTGACTGTGATCTCTGAAAAAAAAATTAACTTGTTTTTTTATATGAGCATTAGGTAAATATATTTTCAATAGGTTATAAACTGAAGACTGCTTACTGAATATTAGTTCAACCTACCAGAACCATTCCTCCAGATATGTATGACTACAGTGACCTAAAGAAAGGCAGAAAAATTATTAACTATCAATTCTAGAACACTGTAATATAATAAAGTAATACTGCAACTATTTATATTTTTCCTCAGGTTAAAAGACAATTGAAAAATGTAACTGAAAAAAAAAGTAACTGTTCTTCATAAGCTTTAGTAAGGAGCTTGGATTTTTTCTTGTCACATTCATGAAACTTCTTTTATCTCATTTATGAAACAAGATACTTACCTGTTTTTGAAAAATATTGATTTTTTTCTGATTATAAAATTGACATGCATGTTAAATGCAAAGAAACAAGAAAATACAGCAAGTAAAAGGAAGAAAATGTGTTAATGGAAAGTAAAGCACAAAGGAGAGAAGAAAAGCTAAATAGTCTTTTTATTTTTATTTTTTAGTTACTTTTTATTTATTTATTTATTTATTTATTTATTTATTTATTTATTTTTTAGTTACTTTTTAAAAAGATTTTATTTATTTATTCATGAGAGACTCACAGAGAGAGAGCCAGAGACATAGGCAGGGGGAGAAGCAGGGTCCATGCAGGAAGCCTAATGTGGGACTCAACCCTGGGGACTCTGGGATCACAACCTGAACCAAAAGCAGACACTCAACCACTAAGCCACCCAGGAGTCCCTGTTTTTTAGTTACTTTTTAAAAGTTTATTTATTTAGTTAGTTAGTTTTTTTAAGTTTATTTATTTTTAAGTAATCTCTACACCCAACATGGGGCCTGAACTCATGAACCCAAGATCAACAGATGCATGCTCTTCTGACTGAGCCAGCCAGGCACCCCTATACAATCTTTTTTTAAAAATGTAGAGATGGCTCTAATAGAAGTGCTGCTGGTCATTTTAATAAATCCTATCTCCTTAAGATAGAGCTTCCTCCAATGAAAAATGCTGGAGCTGAGAGTTAACACTAAGCCAAAATTGAAGCCAGAGTGGCCAGACATTGTCTCCTTCCAGCAATAGTTCTTTGGTGGGATAAAATACTGGGATGGACAATTTGTCCAGAAATAAAGAATCCCTGTGTTTGAGCTACATCAGCAAAAAGACAGAGCAGGAAACTCCAAAAGTCCTTCCGTTCACAAAAGCAGGAAATAAACTGACACTGTCAAAATCAACTTTATAAGAACTCTAGAAGATAACAAAAAATTTATAGCATCTTTGCTTGTTGAGTGACATCACCAAAAATTGCAGACTAGGGAACTCCAGGGTTCCATCTCTCCACAAAAATATATAGATGTTAAAAGCTGCCAAATTTTGTGAAAAGTCTGGAATCTAGTAAAAAACTTACAATAGGTAGTGTAAAAAGAAATGGCTGCTTTGCAGTAAAAGAGTACAGTGGTGTTTCTGATCACCTGCCTACCAACTTCCTACTTCCCAGGTCTCCAGCAGCCAGGAATATGACATCTTGCAGTCATGGCACAGGTTGATACCACCAGAGAGAGCAATATGGGTCTTATTCTCAAAGATTAAGGGCCTGCCTTTATTTCACCTGACTTAGAGCATTCCTCGGGCTTTCTGGGTAGTTTTTGCAGAAAGCATTTAAAGGCAGTATTGTCTGGAGCAGCCCAGGAAAAGAATAATAATTAGGACAACCAATAGATAGACTGAAAGGCCTGAGAAAGAAGAGGCTGCAAAAGGAAATATGTGGGAGAATAAGAGTTTTTAATAGCTTTCATATGTACTGGGAAATCGAGAGAGCCACATGCATGCCCAGAGCTGCACACATGATCAGAAAAGTCCTGAGAAGACCTAAGCTTTCACTTCTGGCTGACCTTCAGGATTTGTGCAAGCAAGAACTGAAGGCTAAAGCGGAGTCATTAATGGACTTGGCTAAGCATTGAAGGAGTCCCCCAACACAGAACCAGTTGGCAAAAATTGGGAGAGTACTTTTTCTTTCTCTTTTTTCCTCTTCTGTTTTTCTTTTCTTGACTCCAGGCATTTAAGGAAATTCTGTCAAAATACTAGTTGACCACTAAGCTAATTGAATGCAAATCCCACTGAACATATTCCAGAATAGAGACTTTACAAAAATAGTTTAGACTATTAAACATACAAACAACCACCTACATCAAGAAGCTAAAACAAAACCCGGGGAGTAGCGAGAATAATATTTCAAGGGTTGCCATATTGTAATATTCAGAATATCCAGTTTTCAACAAAAATTGCAAGGCATGCAAAGGAAGTAGAGAACATGGCCCATTCACAGGTAAAAGGAAATTAATAGAAACTTCCTTGAAGAGATGCTGGATTTACTAGGCAAAGACCTTTTTTTTAAAGATTGTAAAAATTAATTTATTCATGAGAGACAGAGAGAGAGGGGGGCAGAGGGAGAAGCAGGCTCCCTTCAGGGAGGCCGATGCGGGACTCGATCCTGGGACTCCAGGATCACGCCCTAGGTCTAAGGCAGGCACTAAACTGCTGAGCCATCCAGGGATTCCCCTTAGACAAAGACTTTAAATAAATTGTCTTAAATATGTCCAAAGAGCTAAAGGAAGCCAAGAGCAAAGAACTATAGGAAATCAGTAGAATGATGTCATACCAAATAGAGATGATCAATAAAGAGATATAATTTATAAAAAAGAACCAAAAAGACACTTTGGAGTTGAAGAGTACCATAAGTAAAATGAAAAATTCCCTAGAGGAGAGAGTTTTGAGCAAGATTTGGCCAAGCAGAAGAAAGAGTCAGTGAAATTGGAGATAGATCAATCCAGATTATCCACTCTCAGGAGTAAGAAGAAAAAAGAATGAAGAAAAATTAAGAGAGTCTAAGAAACTGGTGGCACACTATCAAACATATTAACCCATAATCCCATATTAACATAATGGGATTTCCAGAGGGAGAGAACAGAGAAAACGGGGAATAAAGAATATTTGAAGAAATAATGGCTGATAACTCCCCAAATTTGATGAAATACATGTATCTACATGCCAAGAAGCCAACAAACTCCAAGCAGGATAAATTCAAGAGACCCATAAAGATACTCTATAGTCAAATGGTCAAAAACAAAGCCAAAGAGAATTTTGAATGCACAAAGAAGTGATTCATGATGTACATAAGAGCCTCAATATGATTAACAGCCTATTTCTCTTCAGAAATCATGGAGGCCGGGGCACCTGGGTGGCTCAGTGGTTGAGGCTTTGGCTCCGGTCATGATCCCGGGGTCCTGGGACCCAGTCCTGCATCAAGCTCCCCACAGGTAGCCTGCTTCTCCCTCTGCCTATGTCTCTGCTTCTCTCTATGTGTCTCTCATGAATAAATAAATACAATCTTAAAAAAAAGAAATCATGGAGGCCAGAAGGCAATGGGGTCACATATTCAAAGTGCTGAAAAAAACTTGTCAAGCAAGAATTCTGTATCAGTCAAACTACACTTCAAAAATTAAGTAGAAATTAAGACATTCCCAGGTAAACAAAAAACTCGTTTGCTACTAGTAGATCTGACCTATAAGAAATGCTACAGAGTCCTTCAGGCTGAAATGAAAAGACGTTAGACAGTAACTCAAAGCCATATGATAAACTAATGAACAGTGCAAAGGTAGCTACAGAGGCAAATGTAAAAGCCAGTATTATCATATTTTTGGTTTGTAACTCCTCTTTTCATCTTATACAGTATTTAAAAGCAAATACATACCAATAATTATAAATCTATGCTATTGAACACACAATACATAAAGGTATAATTTGTGACATTAATAACATAAAGAGGAGGACAGAGCTATAAATAAAGGTAGAATTTTTTATATAATTGAAGTCGAGTTGTTATTAATTAAAATTACATTTTTATAGCTTTAGAATGTTATATGTATTTCCCATAGTAATCACTAAGAAATATCTATAGAGTATATATACAAAAGGAAATGAAAAGGGAACCAAAATGTGTCACTACAAAAAAAAAAAAAAAAGAACTAAACACAAAGGGAAATCAGGGACAAAAAAAAAACCCTATAAGACATGTAGAAAACAAATAGCAAAATATCAGAAGTCCTTCCTTATTAGAAATTACTTTAAATGCAAATGGATTAAATTTTTCAATCAAAAAGGAAGAAAGATTGGCAGAATAAATAACTATTGGGCCAAAGAAGAAATCACAAGGAAAAGTAGAAAATAACTTGAGACCAATGAAAATGAAAATGCAGCATAACAAAACTTATGAGATATAGCAGAAGCAGTGCTAAGACAGAAAGTTGCAGCTATAAGCCCATTTAGAAACATCTTTAATCTACAACCTTACTTTACATTTTAAGCAACAAAAAAAGAACAAACTAAACCTAAAGCTAACAGAAGGAATGAAATAATAATGATTAGAGCAGAGATAAATAAAATGGAGAATAGAAAAACAATAAAGAAAATCAATGAAACCAAAAGTAGATTCTTTGAAAATATCAACAAAATTGAGAAATCTTTAGCTAGACTAAAAGAGAGAAGACTTGATAACACTGGAAAAGAGATTGAGGACATTACTGTTGACTTTACAGAAATAAAAGGATTATAAGAGAATACTATTAACAATTGGACATAAGCAAGTTGGACAGCCTAGATGAAATGGAAAAATTCCTAGAAACACAGTTACTGAAGCTGAATTATAAAGAAATAGAAAATCTCAACAGATCTATTACCAATAAGGAGATTAAGTCAGTATCAAGAACCTCTCAATGAAGAAAAACTCAAATCAGATGGCCTCACTGATTACTTCTACCAAACATTACACATATTAACTCCTATGTTTCTCAAACTATTCCAAAATATACAAGGAGAAAATACTTCCCAACCCATTGTATAAGTGAAAGAATCCAGATACAAAAGGACAAATATTGTATGACTCCACTTATATGAGGTACCTAGAATAGGCAAATTCACAGAAACAGAAAGTGGAATAGAAGTTACCAGGGTCTGTAGGGGAGCAGAAAATGGGGGAATACCTGTACATCTAGTTGTATAGGGGAAGTCTTTGTAAACAGACACAGTCAAGGAACCTGGGATTAAATTATGTATTGGGTCCACCATTTTACTACATGTGTGACATGGGTCAAGTTAATTAGCCTTTCCAAATCTCAGTTTACTTATCTGGAAAGAAAACCCAGGAACATAGTTACACCAAACTCATAGAGCAATTGTAAGGGTTGACTGAAATAATGCATACCAAATGGTTAGCAAAGAGCTTACGCATCTAAAAGGTGCTCAACGAATGTTAGCTATTATTAGCCTTCCAATGGTTTCTGGCCCATAACTCAATAAATTTCTGTTGAAGGAATACATGAAACTGTGTATGTGCTATAATGATGAAATTGATCGAACCCACAGACGGGGGAGAGGATGGGGTCCCGAAGAATTTATTGGAAAGACAGCAACATGACAAACCAGAGCCCAGAAATATATCTGTATGTATTTGACAATATTATAATATGTATATGATACGTTTTTATCTGTACATCAGTGGCACATCTTGGATCAGCTCTCTCCCAACAAGAGAAACCACAATTTTCATGCCCTTTGCCTTCTTGCACATCCCATTCCATTCTTCCTGAAGAAGGGGCTGGAAATCTGGCAACAAAGGGAAAAAAAATCACATAAATGTATGCCTGTATCTTAAGGGTAATTTTTGTCTCTTTCCATGAAACTTTTACCATATTTTAAGGATCTAATAAATATTTAAAATCAAATCTGGCAATGAGATTCTCAATTAACGTCTGTTAGATGATTGAATTTTAAGTGAGCAGTTACTATGTACCTTTCTATCTATAGGATGTTCCCATGACACTTTTGTCAGGGTACTATTTTTATTTATATACTATTTATATCTGACTCTTTTAATATTTTTTAAAAGATTTTATTTGAGAGAGAGCTAGAGAGAGAATGAGCAGGGAGAGTGGCAGAGGGAAAGGGAGAAGCAGACTCCCCACTGAGCAGGGAATCTGATGCAGGGCTTGATTCCAGGACCCTGGGATTATGATCCCAGCTAAAGGCAGACACTTAACTGACTGAACCACCCAGGCATCCCTCTTTTAAAGTTTTTAAAGTAATCACTACACCCAAGTGGTGCTTGAACTTCGGACCTCCAAGATCAAGGGTCACACACTCTACTGACTGAGCCAGCCAGGCATCCCTCTGATTCCTTTTTTTTTTTTTAAAGTTCTGAAGGGTTCCTGCCTGGCTCAGTCAGTAGACTCCTGACCTCAGGGTCCTGAGTTCTAGCCTCACAATGGGTATAGAGATTACTTTTAAAAATAAATAAAAAAAAAAAAGTCTTGAAGCAGATTTCAATGTTACTGCACAAGATAAAAATAATTAGGGGATTGGGAGAGAATATGGTTATTTAAGATAACAGAAAGATCAGCATATACCAGGGTGCCTGGGCGGCTCGGTTGGTTAAGTGTCTACCTTTGGCTCTGGTCATGATTTCCAGAATATAACCTGGAATTAGGCTCCTTGCTCAGCAAGGAGTCTGCTTGTCCCTCTCCCTCTGCCCCCCTCCTGTTCTCTGTCTCTTTCTCAAATAAATAAACAAAATCTTAGGAAAAAAGATATCAGCATATGGAAATAAAGTTCACAGTTGTTAGAGGTGGGCTGCAAAATTGGTTCTGAGCTTCCTAGCAGCCATCACAAGGAAAGTTAATTACATAATTCACATTGTCAATATGATTAAAAACACAATCAGCTATTTTAGCTACCAAAAAAATGGAATTTTTCCTTTGAGTTATTAAAGACTTATTTTGCGATGCAAATGCCTTTAAGAATATGCTGTACTACATGAAAAATTAGT